>NW_017387255.1:0-600000 GCF_001651985.1 Fonsecaea erecta | reverse complement strand
GTTGGGCCTGGGATTTCGGAGATTCTGTCTGTGATGCCGGCGAGACGATCGGTTGCCCTTTTCTCCTTGTCAGCTCCCACGATACGATACGATACGATACTCCTTGCTCTCTCCCTCTATCTCTTCTTCTTCTTCTTCTTTCTGCCTCACGACGAGGCCAGGCGCTTGCAGCCCCAACACCAACAGGCGTGGCCCGGACACGACAACATTCGACACTAAGCCTGTTTGGGAAGGAACCCACACCAAGATTTGAGCCACCTTCTCGTCCTTCTCGTCCCTGTCCTTCGCGACGAGGACCTTCACCTTCTCCCTCGACACCAACGTTGCCCTGCTTCGGGCTCCTTCAGCGCCCATCCCCCATCTCGTTCTCGTCGACAAGCAGCCACGTCTGCTTCGTCGCCTCTGCCTGCCCCCGCCGTGGCCTCGGGTGGTCAAACGGCCATGGTCCTGAGCAAACTCGCCCAGCTTCCGACGCTTCCTTCCCTTCGACTCACCACCACCCAGCGTCAAACTCGCTCCAGAGCGTCTACTTCTGCTTCTCTCACTGACTCGGCCACTCCCAGTCCCACCCAGTCAAGCCTTGACACCAGCACGTCTGCTGGCGGTGCCACGTCGGTGAGCGACCCGGGTGATCACGCTGACACCCTGGCCACCAACACCAACCCCGTGTCATCAGCCACCATGAAGCCCAAAGCCACCACCAGCAACAAGCACAGCCCGTCTTCGACCGGTCGTCGCTTTCAACCCAAAGTGATCGATCTTCGTGACCGACGAGCGTCTAGTCGCGTTCGCAAACCGACGGCCAAAGCTCAAGCTCTGGGTTCCAGACGGTACGCCTCGCCGCCGCCGTTGTTGGATACTATTATAATTGAGCACACGCCACCAAATTTTGACCTATCTCCCCTCAAGGCACCTTCAACGACATCTACTCTGCCCAAGGACGCACCTGAGGCAGCGTACCCGACTCTCGAGGTACCGTCAAATCCACCGACAGCAGATCCCAAACCAGCCAAACCCCCGTCTTCTCCTCCGCCTCAAGTGGGAGGAGAAGAGGCACCACACGATGTTCCTGAGACGCCTTCTCGAAGAACCTCTCGGAGAGAACGGAAACCCACTGCAAAGCTATTATCCGATTCTGGAACCGCTCAGAAGCGTCCCGCCACCGAGGATGTCCCAGACGCTGCTCCTCCCCGCAAATCCGCGAGACTCTCCTACTCGGCTGCTCGAATCCCATCAAAGCTCCGGTACTCTATCTCCGCGAATAACAGTGAAGCGGATGATGCTGCTGCTGAGGCGGAGAAGCCTCCGTCACCCGCAGTTCCATCCCCCAAGAAATCCAAGGTGATTGTCTTGAAGTCCAAGCGACTGGCCGAAGTGTTTGGGCCGCCAAAGCCACGGCAGGAGAACAAGTCTCCTGGGTCCAAAGGGAAATCGAAACGGAGATCCCACCCCAGCGCTGTCAATACCAAAGGAAGCACGACACAGCCTCATGCTGCTCCTGTTGACATACCCGGTTCATGCAATCTGTTGTGCCTCTCAACGTCGTCCCGACTACTTGCCTTTGCACGAATTGCCCGGGAGATGCCCAATGCGGAAGACGAGAATGAAGAGACTATTCCAGGCAGCGTGTATGACTGGCGTATGTACACGCAGGTGTGGTGCCAGTGTGCCCAATTCGAGCAGCCCAAGCCTGGCGGCACAGATCCAGTGGAGCTCGAACGAGCATTGATGCCGAACCCTGTCTCTGAAGGCACAAACTACGATTCCATTGATTTGACCACGGAGAGAACGCCCGACGCTGAGCTGTTGTCTGTGCCGGTCAACACGATCCTCCGTGCATCTGATTCGCAACAGCTCTCACAGCTGTACACCGGATCTCCGAGTCAGAGCGCGGACCAGATACCACTCAACGGCACCCCAGCAACAAATGGCATGAGGACGGAGGATTCCCACCGGCATGCAGAGACCCATGGACCATTCTGTGACGAACCGAGTCGCAACAACACACTGTACTCCAGAACCCCGTCCATAGCCACGATACCGACATATGAGGAGCGCCTTCGCGATGACCACACGGCTCTGACCGAAATCCGCCAGATGGCAACGGCGCGCAGGTTATCGTGGAGTTTTAATATGACATTTGACGAAATTCAGGCGATGGTCAGGGAGGCTGAAGACCGAGAACAACAAGCACGCCAGCCAACACTATATCGTCAGATTGCGAGTCGGCCACAGAATGGAATTGCCCGCGCGAATGGACACTCAGAACCACACAGTCGCCTTCGATCCACTGGGTTTGGAGTGCTCTTGCCGCCTCAAGCATCGCATCAGGCACGAAGAGTTGCCAGTGGCCGCAATTGGCTCAAGGCCGGTCTCACGCCACCCGCTGTCGTCAATGGAGAGGGCGACGCAGCCCAAGAACGTGTCACCTCCAACCCTACGCCCCCCACCCCAGGCAGTGTTGAGGAAAGCACGCCAGCGAAGCCTTGTGGAATATATCGAACTTCGTCATCACTCCGGCCCAAAAGTTCGCGGTTCAGAGTGGATCCGAGGGGATTGCGAGGGGAGTCTCCTGGACCAGGAACCATCATCAACATGAAGGGGCCGGGAGGGGCCGCGGCCGAAGCCAAGAGGGCGACAGAGGGGCATGCGAACACTGGGAAATCGACGAAGGAGTTTGAAGAACACCAGGAGCGCGAGGATGGTGAGAAACAGAAGCGACGGCACCGAAAGGAGCAAGAGGGTCACAAACTGAACGGACACGGACATGGACACGGGCACGGACAGCCTTGAACGCGGGCGGAATGCATTGGGCTCGACAGTCGCCACGTACATTGAGCAGGTTGCTGGGTATCACTGACATGGGAGCATAGCGATGGACGGCATCAAGTGCTGATGGCTGCTGATTTCGAACAGATCATGTACACAAGCATATCATTCCCTTTCTTTTTCTTTCTCTCGGGTTCTTTGTTCGACAGGGACATGAAAGCATTCATAGGCAGATAATCACCTATTGAGGAGTTTACAGGTATTGGAAAAAGCCCACTGGGCTATTAGACTATATCAATCAATCAATCAACCTTTGGTTTTTAGTCCATCAGACATTGTCTCCGAGACATGCACACACTGAGATAGCACCATATGCAGATGGAGGGTGACTGAGCCCCGACACTGAGCGAGAGACGTTTCTTCCATTACATACAGATATGTGTACCGAGTACCCAGTATTCTGCCACGCCCGACGTTTGGTCTTGGAGTTATTGGCGGCCTAGGGTAGTAACCCCTGAGGCAACCTCGCGGGCGCGCCCCCACTCATAGCGCGTCTTGGGGAGCGCGTCCTGGGCGTGTTAATATCCTGGACAGTACCGAGTCCTTGTCATCAGGACGTATGCGCTCCTCTTCTGGAAGATTCCTGTGGCTGGTGTGATACCAGGGATAGGAACAAAGCAGAGCAGAGCAGAGCAGAGCACAGCACAGCACAGCAAGGAATGGCCGAGGTGGTGGTGACGACGAAGAAACGGGGTCGCCCGCCCAAGAATCAACAACACGTCGAGACAGATGGCGACCTTGTTGCGGCCCCGAAGTCACGAGGCAGGCCAGCGTCATCAGCTTCGGGGGTGTCTGTGGCGTCAACGACCAGGTCGGGCAAAGCTGCCAAACAGATTATTGTTGAGGAATTGGAGGAGGCGGTGGTGGTGGTGGATGATGGAGAGAAGAAGCCCAAAGCATCCGGAGTGGTCAAGAGGAAAGCAGCAGCACCAGCACCAGCAGCATCATCAGCATCAGCAGTAGCCGTCGCCAGCAAGACTCCAGACGCGACAAAGTCTCGCAAGTCTCCTCGTCCCACAACAACAACAGCACCAACAACAACAACAACAACAACGTCCCTCGCCACCCAGCACGAGCACGACGTATCTGCCCTTGTAAAGACGGAGAGGAAGACAAAGGCAGCAAAATCTGTAGCGAAGAACACGGAGGTCTCTCGCTCGGCTCAGAAAATCTCCCAGCCACGAACAACGACAACGACAACGACAACGCCGGCAGCAGCTGATATTGACGATCCTCGACTCTCCATCTCCACCATTCTGGGCCACGCCAAAGCATTCTCAAAGCAGTCGGACCAGCTGCAGTGGGATATCCTCCAGCTCATCAGGCAGAAAGAAGAAGCTGTGTTGTCGCAGCAGCTATCCCTGCCGCACGCTGAATCCGAGACACAGCTGCAAACACCACCAACACAAACATCACAGATCCCTTTGGCAATAGACGCCATTCCCGTGCCGCCGGCGTATGAGCCGTCCTCAACAATGCCTCCTCCGGTCAGAGGAGCAGTGAGCACGGCACCGGCACCACGGACAGCATCGGACACCCCAAGCCACAACCCGCCGGCCTTGACCAGCGAACCGGCCCATCCATTCTCGACACAGACACTCGCATCAGCTCTCAGCGCACAGCAAGCCCATGTGCCGCCCTCGTCGCTGCTGTCCTCTCCCCTCGGCTCCGCCCAAGGACCCCAGCACCAAGTGCGTCCGTTCTCGTCGACCAAAGCGCTGCCCATGTCGACCACGATTGCCCTGGCTGCCCGGTCATCCTCTTCGGCGGGATCCAGACCCTCGATGCCCCCGCGGCCACCCACCGTCCCGTCCGAAGGGCCCCCCGGAGGCGCACCAAAACTGTCCGATCTGCCGCTCGAACAGCTCAAGAAGGACCCCCGGTACCGCAAGGCGTCGACGCGCTACACGACCTTTGTCGTGGCGCTGCCCTTTGCCATTGTGAGCAGTTACTTCTTGTGGGAGAGGTGTAAGTATTCATTGATCTATGCGTCCTTTCGTCCATCTGCTCTATCTATTGAGGCCGTGTGTGTGCTTGAAGGCTTTAGCTTCAAGATCTAAGACTTGTCCTGTCCCTCCCTGCCCTGTCCCTGTCCGTTGTACAGCCTGAACTCTCCCCCCTCCTCCAGAAACTGCACTCGGTACAGGGAATTTGCTAACATCCATCCATCCACCCGGAACAGACCGTGAACACCAGGCGTACTTGCAGAAAGTCCGCGATGCCCGAGCCAAGGGACCGGGGTCAGATGATCTGGCTTCGACGACGGCAGCCTCAGTGCCCGGACAGCATAACGATCGCGAATAAAAATGGAAAACTTTCAGAAGCGCCGGACCGAGACAAGAATGGATACGGATGACTTGGAAGGTCAGATGAGACGACATATCTGAACCAACGTGAATGATCAAAGGGGACAGGACACGCTTTCCGACGCCTGGGTGGACGGGACATGTTTTCTCGTGCTCGTTGCGAGCCTCCAACCTCGGGGGCATGAACATCGACATCGCACACGGAACGAAAACCGGCCTCCCTGTTCGAGTCCTTTCCAGATAATCTGCCCCATATGCATATTCATACTCCATGTCCATCCCAATGCCCACAAACAGCAACCCCTATGAAAAGACGCGAAATAAATGACTTCCTTGTTCGGCATGGATTGGGAATGAGTGGAGGGAGGGAGAAAGCCGATGGTGAATGAGTGGGAAGGGAATGGAACCCCCCTTCCCCCCAAGGGGAACAGGAATACAGAGGGATCTATGTATGTATCTACGGTAAATACATAGCGCATTGTGGCCATGATTTTCAACCGACAGACCTTCTCTGCTCCCTCAGTACATACATACATACCTACAAATCTCATTTCTCATGGGGCATATCTTATATCTCTCGTGTCTCGTAGCGTATATCCCATGTCTCTCTCGTAGCGTGTATCCCATGTCTCTCTCGCAGGGTATATCTCATATCTCATATCTCATATCTCATCACGGCTCATGGCCTACCTACCTAACGTCACGTACCTGTAGCTCCAGGAGCCCGCTATGGGCTCGTCTCCTCACGTCACGTCACGACGAGGGCGGAGCAGAGCAGAGCAGACCCATTCCATTTACGCATTTACTTGTTTACTTACTGACTTACTGGGTGAGTAAGTGAGTGAAGTTATCCACGACCGCTACCACGACCACAACAATGACAACGACAATGACAATGACAACGGCCGAATACGTATGTACGTTTGCGTGCCTTTCCTTCAACGGGGAAAGAAAGAAAATTCTATTCTGCGCCACACCACACCGCACCGCACCACACCACTAGCTACCTCCCCCTACCGACCTCCCTCCGTACCTACCTACATACCTGCATACCTGCATACCTGCATACCTGCATACCTGCATACCTGCATACCTGCATACCTGCATACCTGCATACCTGCATACCTGCATACCTGCATACCTGCATAAGGAGGAGGAGGAGGAGGAGGAGGAGGAGGAGAGGCTGATTCTTCTTCTGCTGCTGCTGCTACTAAGTGCGAGCATACTCATGCTCATGCTCATGCTCATGACCCTGGGGTGCTTGCTATGCTTCGTCGTCGTATTGCGTCCCTTTTTTTTTAATCTTCACGTCATGCCATGCCATGCCATGTTTTCTTCTCCGGAGCTGGTTTGCTCATTTGATCATTTCAACAACCCCCCCGCTCGCCCGCTCTCTCTCTCTGTCTCTCTCTCCACCTCCCGTAAGAGTACCCACTCCCTCAGAGCTTGCTCTCATACGAGCAGGCGCCCTCCCACGCGTCACCCGCCTCGAGCTTCGTCCACGAGCTCACGGTGCCCGGCTCGATGCAGAGGTACCTCGTCCACCCGTCCTTGGGCTCGAAGTCGCCCATGCCCTTGATCTTGTCTTCCCACCCGTTCCACACCGTCACGTCCGGCAGCGCGTCCCGAGTGACCACGAAGCTGTCCTGGCCGTTCTCTGTCACGATCAACGGCACAAGCGTGTTGTTGGCCTTGGGATCCGTGGGAGGCGTGTAGACGCGGTCGGTCTCGCCGGTGAAGGAGAGTGAGGAGGACTCTTCCGTGAAGGTCTGCGCGGACCGGACTTTGTCGACGTACGGCGAGGACTGGAGGCCTCGGACGGCAGTTTTGTGGATATCCTGTGTGCGACAGTTAGTCTAAATGAATGTGCTCTCGACCTTGCCGCGATCACTTGCCTTGACGGCCAGGTACGTGTGGAACAAGCACTGGAACTCAAATGACTGGTCGCCCTTGTTCTGCACGTGCATCTGGCACTCCAGCTTGCCCTTGCCCAGGGTCACGCTGTAGACCAGGCCAAACTCGTACGGCCACTTCTTTCGCACACTCTCGTCGAGCATGGACGAACTCAACCCAAAGTCCAACTTGACACTGTCGTCCGCCTTACGTCCCAGAGACTCGCTGCTGCTCTTGCCCAGAAACTCCCAGTAGCTGTTCCTCGCAAACCCATGTTGAGGCAGCTGGCCCGTGGCGTGGGATTTCGGAGGAGGCCCAAAAACGGGGAAGACGAGTGGGATGCCGCCGCGGATGGGCTTTGAACCGTCCAGGGCAGCGGCCGAAGAGAGGAAGAGTTGTTCGGCGCCGTTGGACGTCTTCCAGGACGTCACGGTCGCCCCGTAGAGGTAGACGGTCACGGAGTCGCCGCTGGGTAGCCGCGCCGTGAGCACATTGTCCGAGAGGTCGACAATGGGCTGGGCCATTTGGGGAGAGACGGGGATAGAGGTGGGCTTGTGTTTGCGTTCCATGACTGAAGAGGCGGTGGGGGGGGGGGGGGCAGTGTTTATAAGGAAGAGAAAGCAACAGAGTCTTGGAGGTCCTGTTGGCTCAGTCTAAGGACAAGAGATGCAGTGTTATGTCACCGTCTATGGCTGAGAGAGACAGAGAAGAGAAATTCAGCCAAAGAGGAAAACGCATCCAGACTTGTGACTTGGTGTCTCGCCCGCATTGACCGCGAGATGGAAAAAGATGCTCGTGATGTGAGTTTCAATTGGTTGGTCGAATGTCGACTGGGCTATGACGCATTCAGCATTGCGATACATATTAATATTAATTAAATAATAATTGCAGTGGAGACTCGTCGAGACGTCCATTTCAAGAAGGTAAAGTCATTGTTAACGCAGATACATAATTCTTGCAATTGATTCCCTGAGTCTTCGTCGGTACAGATGGGCTCCTCAGCTTCCAAGGTCGCTGGCCGCGCTGGAGGAGCTGCCGCTCGCCGTCAATACCCCTCGACGTCGTCCATTGTCAACTCCGCACCCTCACCCTCATCCTCAGCCTCCGATGCAGCAGTCAAACCCACGCCCGCAGCTGAAGTCCGTCCCAGTCCAGCTGTTGCTCCTCCCGCAGGTGAAAAGTCGGAACACGTCGAGCTTGATGCCCGAGATCCACAATTTGGCTCTGCGTTGCGCCGGGTCGGGGCAGCCAGACCTGTGACGGAGCGGAAACCCGACGAAGACACCTTCCCAACCTCGAGCCAGCCTATGCATTCCGGCCAGAACATCTTCCCCTCTGACGCGAACAATCCGGCCATGATGCTCGTGCAGGCCAGAAAAAGAACAGCGGCTCAATGGGAGTCCGACCTCGAAACCCAAGGCCGACCGAACTTTGGAGGCAGGACGTTGTTGAGCGTAAAAGATATCAAAGAGGCATTGACACTGAGAGATGAGTTGGGCAAGTCTCCCCAAGAGATAGAGAGACAGATGAGACTGAAACCAGGAGTGCTGGACCAGCTGGTGGCGAAGGGTGTTGTGGCCAATGTTTGAACGATGGAGGAGAGGAGATGAGAGAGCCGCAGTCTTTGTACTGCAATACACATGTCTCGACTTCAAGCAGAGAAGGCACGGATATCCGAACTTCAACAACGGTTTGAGCTCTGCATAGTTACTTGACTCCAAGGACAAGATTGAACTAGGGCTTCCTCGGAGAAATAGTGGCATGAGCTTGCATCAACCGCTCATCCGCATTCAGGGCGACGAGTCCAAGGCATGAAATCAGACGGGAAGATCACGGTGCTCCGCAGCCCTTCCAACGCCTGATGTTGATCCCAATTACCACCGGCACGGGGTTCAGTCGAGCACATTACTTTACTCGAATATGTCACTGAGACAACTGTTGTTTCTCACTGAGCAGAAGCTTCAGATGGCAGACGGTACAACAGTGCGGGAATGTCGCAATACAGGAAACAGGGGACTCCACCGGTGAGGTGTTCCAAGAATACCCCAACCAAAACGGGCCGTTGACTGGCGAGACGAACCTTTCAATCTATGTGTGCGGACATAGCAACAGCTCTAGCATTAAATGCTGCACAGGGCAAACTGGCGGGAAATCTGAACCCCGTGGGTGCTTCAAAAGCTTATTGACCTTTGACGGCGGTGTCAGGAAGCTTGGATGGTCGCTGAGGTGTTGAGCAGATTCAAGCGCATGCAAAATTAGAAGAAACAGTGGCACGACCGACGAACGATGAACGTCGAAGAATCTGATATCAAAATTATAAGATTCGAGCTATGCAGAGAGCCCTTCCTTCGGTTACGTTCTCCAGATTTTTCGTCTCTCAAGTCGATATGATATATGTATGTCTCATCGCGGATGCCCTGGTTTGGTCTCACAGAACTCACCCCAGAAGACACACCTCCATTCTCGTTGGGGCCTGATCTTCAAACCATCATTCGTGGCTCTTCCGATCTTACAATTTCACAACTTCCCACCCATGGCTCTCTTCCCAATCCCCAGCTTCCCCTGGCCCCGGGCAACACCCTCAATCTCGATCTCGCTCGTGCACAGGATGAACGTGTCCTCCAACGCCGGGACGCGGTACTTCAAGTTGACGGCCTGATAGTCCTGCGAGGCCAGCATGTCGGCGAAGTGCATGATCGAGGGATAGCTCGCCAGAGCGAACTCGTCCCACTTGCCGCCCGACTGCTCCGGCGGCGTCTGCTGCGTGATGTTGCCGACCAGCTTGGCGATGCCGCCGCGGCGGGCGCCGATGGACTCGGCGAACGCGGCGCCGTACTTGAGGTACGACGGCTTCATGTCCGGCTTGAACGCCAGCAGGTTGAGCATCGACAGGGGCGACTGGCCTGCGGTGGTGCCCGAGAACTGCCGGATCCAGGACTGCAGGTCCGTGCTGAGTTCGAGGGTCTGCGACGACTCGCCCAGGAGTGGCTTGTTCAACGAGCCGGTCAGAGCGGGCACCTCCGACGCCGGCGGGTGCAGGAGTCTGTCGTTCCTGGTGGCGAAGTCGTTCGTCAAGCGGCTGGGAATCCCCGTCGCGCAGGACCAGTGACCGACGATCTTCTCCCGCACCGACGGGGGGAGGGGGTCAGTGCCCAGCACGATGAGGAGGACATCCCACGGCTTTTTCGGGTGGAGGAGGGGCTCTGCGTCGATCTTGGTGGGCGTGATGATCCAGCGGATCACCTTCGAGATGACCAGGGGTTTGAGAGACGAGGATTTGACCGCCTCGAGGAAATCAGGGAGCGTGGTTGAAGGAGAGAGCGAGAGCAGGTGGATTGTCGCGAGAGGCATCTTTCAGACAAACCCAACTTCGTGCGGCCTGGATAGACACAGCGGACGAAGGTGTAGAGAATAAACCGTTGACAGCGAATGGAGGTTTGGCGACGGGACTGGGACAAGCAAAGGCCTTTTATTCCATGGTATCCGTTAGAAACTTGTCTCGAAGAAGCACGATTACTGAATCATAGAAAGTCTACTTGTTCAATGAAGAAAACAGCCTCGGTCCACGGAGACAGACAGCCAGATTTGGAGAAGCGGATGAGGAAGTCCGGAGTATACAAGTGGAGCCGCCCCAATCTAGTCTAATCTAATCTAATCTTATCTGAGAATCTTTTCTCCCATTTTCTCTTCGAACCTGAACTCGTTCTGGCCGAATTCTCCTTGTACAACACCAATTATTCTATTCCCCAGTCCCTTGCCTCGGGCATGAGTTGGATATCCATCTGAAGCCTTATATTCAGCTCTAGCTTTCAGCTCTGCGAAGCTCATCGCCTGCCTGGGACACAATAGCATCTAATACGTTCGGTCACAACCATGGCCTCCTCAGCAGGCCTGGTGCCTCTACCTACCTCCGTGCACCATTCCACCACCCGCCTCACCCATTTCCAAGCGCACACCTTTCTCTCCGCCTTCCTTGACCGAGCAGAAAATGACGCCGCATACAGACCGGACAGCACACTGACGGAGCGCGGACCGCAGGCTCTGTCCAGCGGATCGACGCCCAATTTGACGCTCACTCATTTGAAGAGGATTTTGAGCGGGATAGAGGGCAAACGTATCGGTGGAAGCCTTGGGCTAGGAGAGAGAGTGAACGGAGAGGGCGAGAATACCTCGAATGGAGAGCTTGAAGGCTCAGACGAGGGACAGATGCCGCGGAAGCAGGGCAGCCAGAAACGCGCCCTGAACGAAGATGAGCAAACCAACACGGTCAAGAAACAGAAACGCAAGATCGTCTACTCGGTCAATGCGGAAGGCGTCGAGGACCCGCAAGTAGGCGCTGACGTCGAAGCCGAGACGCCGGGTCAAGCTCGCGGGGACGACGATTGGCAAGACGCCGAGACCTATGCGCTGGCCCAGACCGAGTTGAACGACGACGACGCGGCCGGGGGCGAAGACGCCCTTGATTTCGAGGGCGACGACGAAGACGACGACGAACGGGAATGGGAGGAACGAGAAGCTACAGACGAACTCGACGACGATTCCGACGCATCCGAGGCCCAGCGCCAGACAACAACAATAAGAAAACGCAAGCAACGAGGCGGTGACCAAGATGCAGACGGAGCAGGGGGAGAGCAGAAGACGAAGAAAAAGAAAGCGGCCAACACCGACACCGACACCGTCCCCGTCCCCGCCACGGCCCAGAGATCGACGATGAACGGCGCTCAGGTAGTGAGTAAAGATAAAGACGAGCGGAGGAAATTGAAGAAGATGCGGCGGAAGGACGAAAAGAGGGAGAGACAACGGGAGAGGGAACAAAAGAAGAAGAAGAAGCAGAAGAACCAGTAGAGACGGTAAAATCAGTTTGAGACAAACGACAAGGTCCAACAAGGGGAAACCCTAGCTAGGTCTTGCTGGCAGATACGGGCCTGGAAGGAGATCGAAGAACGGACGAGGCTAGGGGCGTTTGCTCTCGAGGATTCGAGGATTCTCATCCCTCGTTGTCCCCCCCTCGCCACGAACCGGTTGTTCAAACAAGGCCATCTGTATATGTTGTAGGAGCGCATGCACATCTAGAAATGCAACAGGAGGTTCCCTCCTCCTCCTCCAACCTCTCGTAATGGCGGGATACGACGCGGAACCAATGGGAATGACAATTTATTGACATTGTGACTGACTGACCATCGCTTTTTGAGCTCACATTCCCCCCGAAAGCACTTTGACTGACTCACAGAAATATCCAGGCAGTCGCAGCAAAAGTTTACAAGAATGTCACAGCGCCCATGGACAGGCGGAACATCGTTCCCCATACTCACGCACATACAGAGTCCAGGCAGCTCATACCAACACACTCACTCCTTTTCACCTGGTCTTCTTCCCCTCCCTCCCACTACTCTGTCGTTTTACCGTGGGGGAGGAAGCTTCGTTCTCTTTCTTCTCGCGCTCCGCCTTCTCCTTGGCCTCAAACTCTCTCAGAGCATTTTCATCCGCCCTGTCCGCGTACCATTGGCCGACCTGTAACACCAGCACGCCGACAAGCACCAGCGCCAAAATGGTATTGCTGGCAGCCAAGACCTTCAGGTTGTCCTCGCGCCCGAGCACGCTGTCTCCCGTGTTGACATCGTAACCACGCGAATTCACCTCGTCGAGCTCATCCTGCGTCAATTTCTCCATGCCCATTCCGTAGGTGCCGTCATTCACGATCCTCAATCCCTTGACGATGTTGGCGATATACACGACCACGGCGACCATGTACAGCACCAAACTGCCACCGTCGAAGAGCAGGTTCGACTCGCTGGGCTTATAGAGTTTAATCACAAGACCCAAGATGCCCACACCGAGCATCATGTGTAGGATGCGCACAATGAGATTCGGCGCATTGTGGAGTAGTTTGAGGTGTGCTTCGATGGCGTCAAAGTGAGAGGGTGGTGTGGGTAGCGAGGACCACAGAAGCGGGTAGTCGTAAGGGAAGAGAGAGAAGAGGATGCCCAGGAAGAAGGAGACAGCTACACCACGAACATTGTCAGCACACTCAGAGGGGATCTGCACCCGGACAGCAGGTCATTCTTACGGCAGATGATGAGGAAAGTCGCAAACGAGACTGAAGGCATCTCGATTGAACTGACGGTCGCAGACTCGGACCACTCGCACGGTAGATGAGGGCGAAGGAGGACTTGAGATTGGGATACAGTTCGTAAATTGGGACAGCCAGCCACCACTCCTGGAGGCACTTCGCGGCGGAACGTGCGTGAGGATGGATGTGTTTGGAGCTGAGTTGTCGCAGCGGTTCCAAAGGTAGAAAATCTGAATAGTCGCGCTTTCACAGTGCGGATTGGCCCCAATTTTATGCTGAGATTGTCAAACGGAGAGCAGCGGCGGCGGGCTTAGGAATCGAGCGCACAGGTGGCACAGGAAATGCTCGACGATCGAATCTGCTGCAGGATGATGTTGCATTTGCTGTTCTCGACAAACCGGGGCGGGCGATAACGATAAGGATGCCAAGCCGGAAGGTGTGTTTGTCCGAGATCCGCGCGGACTCCCTCCTACTGTACTACTCGGCGAGTCGGTACTCCCCTGCGACGTTCCTTTGAGATAGGTGGTGACTACGGCTTGTATCTGGACTGGATGCGGTGAGCCTTGCCTATGCCTTGGAGTGCCTGCATGGTAAGGAGTTTCTGATCGTGATTCGCTTCAACCACCAATGGGAAAGTTCCACGGAGCAAAGTGCAAGGCTGTGCAAATGGGCGTGGCACACGGCATACCCTTGGGCTGCCCGCGCTCCTTAACGGTAAAAAGACACGGAGGCTGAGATAGGTCAAGTGCAATTTGTCGTGTCAGCTTGATCCAATGTTCTTTCTTCTTTGCCCCTCTTTTCTCTTTCTCTCTCTCTCATATTGCAGCCATACGTGTTTTCTTTCAGCGATCAAAGTCAATATGGAAGCCTGTAGGATTCGCTGCATCCCTGCTGACTCTCTTGTCTACGGCAATTGAGGTCTCCAAGGTCATCAGAGAACTGAGACGGAACTATGGCGAATGCCCACCAGCCCTGTCAAACTTGGCGTCTGCTGTATCGGAACTCGAACGTCTCACTACTTTTGTGAAGAGTCGCGACGAGGCACGCCTCAAGGAACATGGCGACCTTGATAGGAGACTATTTGAAGATCGCAACGCATTGGTTGAGAAATGCACACAGGATCTATTTAAAATCCAGCAATAGTTGGAGCAACTCCGACGTCCTGCAGAAAAAGGTTTCCGATCGAAACTGAGAAAAGCCCTGGAGAGACGAAACCATGACCGTGACATTGACGTCTTGTGGAATCAAGTCTTGCAGTATAACCAACATTTCTCCGCCCTCCTGACCAGAATTGGGATGTATGACTGCAAGCCGAACGAGTTAAATGACAGGCTCTAATCCATGCGGTAGGAACGAAAGTCGCCTGAACTCGAATGGACGTATTGCACTACTAGAAGATGCCGCAATGCTACAGTTTGGTTGAGTTTCTTCGCAGCTAAACGACGTCCAGTCGTCCACAACATTACTGCCATCAATGCACATGGACCTCCGTCTTCAAAGCACAACTGCGGATCGAATGACACTGACCCAAGAAGAAGAAGGCTGAAATATCCGTGGCATTCAGCAGGTTCTATCGCAGCATGTTCTCGACGCCGAGCAGCATCGGCAAGTCACACTTTCAGCATTTTCAGGTATTCGCTCGACACTCGATGATCTGCGGGGAAACATAGCTCAAACATCGCGCCTATCACAACAGGAACAAGATATATTGATCGAGCTTTGTGCAGGTATGAAGGAGCTCCAAGTGAACGTGGACGCTCTTAATAGGAGGGTCTCGAGAAACGAGAATACCAGACTCAAAACTTCAATGCAACAAGCCACGTGCTCACTACTGGGGATAAACGACTCGTTTGCAGCCAGCTTCCTGCGTCTACTCCAACTGAGCGAGAGATCCATGACTCAAGTGTCGTCAACCTTGCTGAAGTCGACCATCAAAGATTTAGTTCGGATCCTGGATTCCATGAAAACATTGATAGAAACGACCCTCTCCTCTTCGTGGTTGCTTTCACCGGGATTGGACCAAGATGACTTTGAACGGGTACGAAGTGGTTTTCAGCTGACCCAGAGCCTGGTGCTTGCGAATCCTCATGGTTAGTCCACCATATGCCCGTGACCCTCAAATATCCAGGTGGTCAGCCGAGTCACTAATGTGGCGTAGGACCAAGTGGAAATTTCCCACACGGCTTTGAGGACAATGTCCCTCGAAATCGGAGTCAGTCAGCACAAAATTTGCGACGGTGACCACATCACTAGGGCGTATTGATCTACTTCTCAAAATGCCTGAATCCAATCCGGTTGATCGTGACCGCTCTGGGAATGCCTCTGAAAGCCAGCTTCTGGCCAAGGTGTCGCTTCTACCAGGAGCAAATCTTGCGCAGAAGACTCGCGTCACATTTCAGTGCGAGCAGCTGCGTTGCCTCGGAGGAAGCATTTTGAAACGGACGAGCTTGTCTTTCAAAGCAATCAGAGAAAATGACTGCGAAGTATTCGACGTCGCAACTCACGGCTCTGTAAATGCCATGACAAAACTCTTCGCGAATCGGAAAGCTTTTTGTTCACCTGGCTCCTTTTGTCCCTGTGTTCTCTCCGAAATTCGCTTTGAGAACGACATGTCGATAGTGTGACTGTAGCTATGCAGGCCTGTTTTCCCGCAGCTCACTACTCTTCGAACTGGAATCATGGCTTATATGAGGCTATAAAGGTTATGGCGCAAGCCGGGGCCGAGTTCGATGCCTCCTTTGTTGGTAATACGAAAAAATCCTTTGCATTGTGCTCACTGGTGGGTCAAGCGAAATTCTTACGCATGGCACAGAGCTCAGAGTGAACGCTGACTCCGAGTTACCAAATGTTTCGGGCAGTCTTCGACAACGCTGAGTCTTTTAAGACCTTCAAATCGGTAATGAACTCATCGCGCCACCTCTTGGAAATTTTGGTAACACGCCTCGACGAGATGTATGCCTTCGAAATACCCTCCAAAATCGCGTTCTTGATTTCAAGAGGGGCTGATCCGTGCTTCCGCGACGAACATTCAGAAACCTACCTCCATAGGGTTCTGAAAAGGGCTAGACGCGATCACCATCGCTTGATGGACGAGAACCTTGTCACCAGTACACACCATGGAGAGTTGAAAGACATTCTCGTGCTCTTTGTTACTGCTGGCGCAAATGTCTGTGCGGTCAATGATCGCGGAGAGAGCGTCTCAGACGTTGCAATAAAGTCTGGCTTCAGGTTAGAGTGGGAGGAAACTCTGGAGGAGTGCGGATACAATGTATTCGACGTCTTCAACCACGATTATGAGCAGGACGACATCCATTGTCGGGAGAGACAGCGGCCTTTACTGACATTCACGGAGTATCTCGAGGTGTGAAAGTCAAGGCTCCTTAATTTTAAGGCAGAGGAAAACGAAAGACCAGTGTTTGTCTACGAAGATTATTATGCAGCGGCTGTACCGAAAGATCTGCGCATTTTTCAGTGATACACAGCAGTGGAAATGGTCATTCAAGAGACTTGAACGAGTGGAGCATTGGTTAGAGGGGGTGTAAAGTGTACTTGTGACTGATTCAAACCGATGAGAAGATCACAGGCCAAACTTGCTCTTCTCACTTTCAAGCGGCTGTCGAGGTTCTTCCTCAATGCAACCATCAGTCACCACAGGGGCCAGCGCACGATATTGAGGAAGGACTATTCTCAAGTCCCAGATAAAGAACATTCGACAGACATATCGTCCATAAGGCCGTCAATCAGTCCATTGAAGACGTACATCACAGCCTCCGCCTCTGTGGAAAGAGGGCCTCTTTCGCGCCAATCACGGCAGAAGGCGGTGCCTGTGCCTATGGAAAAGGTGTTGTGGCCATTGCCGACAAGCTATGTACTTCGCTCTCTGCCTGTGTTGGCTGTGCAGTCTCAAGCCGGAGCGACAGCCGTCCTCGACGTCACCACCGCCAAAACCGGATAAAACAACCTTCCAAGGCGCGGCTCGGGAAAAGAAATGTTGCTCATGCATACTATGTCCCGGTGGTCACACTCTGTTGCACTTTCCGCAAGTTCATCACAGCGGCGGGGAGCCAGGTCGGGGAATGCAAAATAGTGGATTCTAGTACGCGAAGATCTCGGCATCGGGCTGCGCTGGTCGACTCGAGCCTCCCAGGTCACCAGGTGTACCTACCTCGCTACGTCCCTACCTACATATCTAACTACCCACGAGCGTCGGTTGGGGAATCGGGTCATTCGGGCACCCCCAGAGGGGGCTGCGAGCTATTAATGGGCATGGCTCGCCGAAATGCACAGCTAAAAACACACACGTACATTGAGGCCAGGCCTGAAGCGGTATTTGCGATATGCGAAGCTGGCTGAGAACCCTGCTGGCCAACCTTTTCGGGTGGTCATGGTCGTGTAAGCGCGCTTCAACCGACTTTTGATATGCATCGGAGAGTGTTGGAGGGAAGGGGGGGAGAAGAGAGGGGGATTGTGCTTCGCATGCAGAATATCGATAGTTCGGCCGATCTGGCAGCTGGGCACGAGAGAGGACAGCCACCCTAGACCGCAGATAGATTAATGCCCAGAACATAGGTGAGGGTGTGGAAGTTGCGTCGAGATTGGTCACCCTCCAAAATGCCCCATTTGACTACATGCATGCGCATGCATGTAACACATCCGTAAATAATACCCCCAACAACACCCCTCTCACCCTTAGCATTCGCAGGGTGCTGGAAAGGGGAAACACAAGAAGGAAGAAGAAACGAGCCGGAGGCCGCCGGGGGGAGGGGGGTACGAGAGCTGCATACTCAGCGCTGCGTAGGTGGGTAGTTACAAGGAATAGTGAGTGGTAGTAGTTGTAGTATTTAGTCGTAGTAGTAGAAGTCAGAAACAGGAGTCGTAATTGGTGGTCGCCCAATGCGGCACACCCTTCCATCCATCCATCCATATTCATTCGCACTCGTACATGCAGATGCATCTGGCACAGCCAGACCCAAGAGAGGAGAGGAGAGGAGAGGGAGAAAGAGACCATTGGAAGGGGCACGGTTGGAGGGGGGAAAGCCTATGATCATCATCATGAGTTCCTTACTCGCTCTTCTTCTTCTTCTTGTTCTTGTTAGGGCTGACATTAATTTCAGGGCGTTGCACTGTGACTAGCTGCTACTACTGCTGCTACTGCTTCTACTGCTAGAGATGCTGGGGAGAGCTCGTGCTCGTTCTTGTTCTTGATCTCGGTACTTGCCTACTGTACGGAGTGCGCAGGTTGAGCTTGTGCGTCCTCAGGTCCCTGTCCCTGTCCCGGTACTTGCCCACGCCGTAGATGAAGGGGCGTGCGCAATAACGGGCACAAAACAATAATCAATTACAGAGAGTCATCAATGGGGGGAAGTGGGAAAGAACGAGTTAAGCGCCCGGCCCCCTTTCTCTCCAAAGCCCAACTGAGGCTCTGTCCCACACAGAGGAGGATCCATTGGTTGCGGTGCATCCTGTAGTAAGGGCACCAAAACTAAAAATAACGTCAAGTTCCTTCTCTCAGCTCAGCCAATCGTGGCACGCCAGCACCCCAACCGGCGTACTCTACAAAACAGGCTCCAGCCCTCATTCCAAACGACTGGCCACGGGTGTTCGAGTAGGCGCCGGACCCAGACAGCTAGAGATCGCTCCACGCTCTCCCTTATGGCCAATCAATAATTCTCCTGCTCCTAGCGCAGTTCCAGCGTTGCGGTACAGCGGGGCGTCCGCCCTCCTCCCGTGTCTCACCATCCAATCGACGCCGGCTCGAAGCACGCTAGAAGGGGCGTCGGTGTCTGGCAATGGGTGGTCGTTAGGCTCGTTGATCCCGAGACCAGTGCGTTGGCAATTTTGGGCTTTCAGGCGAGACAGAAGGAAAAAAGGAGGGAGGGAAGCACCCAGGACGGAGAGGGGGTGATGTCAGCGCCGCAAATAATCAGTCAGCCCCTTTCTCGCTGCTTTTACGCCCCTCTCCCTCTCACCCTTCCTCAAGATTTCAGGAGAGAGGCAAGAATCTCGACTACTTCGACCCGGTGCCCCGTCGCTTCGACTACTGTACCATTCCGCTGTGACATCTGCGGGCACGGTACTCCTGTCAACAGCCCCTGCGTCAAACCAAAGTCCCAAGGCGGCATAAACCTTTGAACCATCGCACTCCTACACGGTTGGCTTGCCCCCTGAGAACCCGGTGCACCTCGAGACCTTCGGCATATGAGGATTCGAATTGTCTTGCTCACTCTGAACTCTGAATTCCTTGCCCAGGGGGGGTACTCTACTCACAGAAGTACAGAAGCTAAAAAGCCCGGTGCTCACGCGCCCCGACTGGACTGGCAGAACTATCGATTGAGGCACGCGGCTATCCTGCCAATGGGGATATGGAAATGGTCTTTCTGGCTGACCGTGGGAATCCACGGATGTTATACATAGTATGTTCGTACAGAGCTCTCTGAGCCTCTACCTGCGTAATCGGGCAACCACCCTCCACGAATCGAATACCTCCCGCTGACATACCGCCCAAGTGGATCGGTGATCGAGCAGCAGTCGTGGTCCACTCATATTGCGCGCTCCTGGTCCTGACTGGCGGCTGGAGATCCTCCTGCCACGTTTTTCTTGAAGCCTATTCTGCAGCCACAGGACCAGAGGGCCGTGATACAGGACGCGCACTGGCTGACAACACGGGCGTCGGTCTTGTAAACTTTTTCAACATAGTTTCATTTATTGGTTGGTTCTGCGTCTTGCTTTCCAAGTGTGCGGGAAAGGACATGGTCTTGCTCGGATTCCGTTCAGAATCTGCACCATCTGGGAACCCGTTTGCCCTGCTCTGACCGCAGGATCCGGCTGCGGAGTCAAAAAATGGGTGCACCTCCAAAATCTTCAGTGCTTTTCACAGTATCTGCCCCATGGCCACCCTCCCGAATCGAAGACATCTCGTTAAATAATCCAAAATAGCCAGCCATATCCCTTTCATGCAATGTTTGAAGATGTCAAATGCGTGCTTCAGTTTTCAATTCGGGTCGTTGGTTGCTGTTTCTTGACGCCGAGCTCCTTCGCAGAAACATGTAGTGTGGTATCACTTGTAAATAAAATCCAATAGTAAATTATGTCGTAAATCCCATGACGTTCCATTTTCACAGTGGAACAGAGAGTGGGCATCATCTGCGAAAATCACATTAAAAGTGCCCTCATCTCGTGGCGATGTGGATGATCCCTCATATAACTGCAGTCGGAGGAGGAGTGACCACTGGTGGACTGAGGTTGGCCGACGCAGTAGGCGAACTCGTGACAGGTGTTGGTGGCTCGATCAGTGTAGACGGAAAATCAGCCGCTTTGATGCCGGCAAAGTCTTTCGACACCGCCGGCGGCGGCATCTCCGCTGGGCTGGTTTTGCGTTTCTTGCCTTTGGGCGCTGGGTCGAGGGGCGGCGAACGCTTATACGTCACCGTCCTCGTCACAACGGATCGAACATTGACAGACTTCGAGCACGCGCTCCTGGGCGCTTCGAAATATCGGCGAGTTGCACTCTCGCAGTTCCAGTCTGCCGGCGAGAACGGAGAGTAGATGCCGCCAGTGCTCATCCCACTCATAGCAGTCCGCGGAGAGGGTCCCGAGGTAGCTGGAGAGAACGCTGGCGAATGTGGTATCCGCAGCCGCCTCAAGTGAGTGGGAGTCCGACGAGCGTGCGGTGTTGGTGGGACGGAACTGGACGGTGACTTGTGGCTTTCGCTTCTGCCGGAGGATAGACTAGAGGACGTGGATGCATTGGAGATCAAAGAGTGTCGTGTGCATGTCGATTCATCCGACAATGATCTCTGAAGTCCGCTGCTCACGGGAGGACTAGCCAGGACAGGAGTCAAAGCCTTGAGGAACTCGGTGTAGGCCACTGGAGGTGTAATAGGAGTGCTTAGATTCGCATTCTCTTGCTTGATGACGGCCGACACGCATGATATCGGGGTTGCGACGATCTCGGAGGGGAACGAGGCGTTCTTGGGGGTCTGGAGGGGAGGGAGGACTGGCCTGGTCACTGCGGGCATCTTGACGTCGACAACGAGAGAGTCGGTCGGTCTGGGAAGGGCCTTGCTGATTGATGTTGAGATGCAACGAAAAGGCAGCTGATGGTCGAGGGCCTGACGGACACCAGCGAAGGGAGGAGAGGATCGTGCCGTGAGGAAGAAAAGGGAGGGAGAGAGGTGGACGGGACAGGCAGGGCAGGCCACAGGGAGAAAAGTGCAATCTATTTCTGGGAGTGTAGCAAGCGTGCACAGCAGCGCCAACTCCTCTTTGCACTGGTACACAAATCTTGACCAGGATGAGACCAGCTCTGTCACCGGATTGTGTGCCAGGTGCAGTAGTTCTGTCGTCGGTGGGATGGTAGCAGGGGAGCTTCGACTGGAGGTGCTCGTTGGCGCGTAACAGAAGGATATCCGGTGAGAGGGACTGGCGCGCGGGGGGGGTGTGCGAGGGTTGGGGTGTTTGCAAGGAGAGTGGATGACTGAGGCGCCCGATGACAAAGTTACGATTGACCCGACTCCAGGTGGGCCGTCGCAAAGAGATGGAATGGTTGGATAGAGACAGGTTGAATGCTGAGCGAAGGGAAAGAGATGGGAAGCCCGTCAGTGGGTAGAAAGTTGGATATGGGCGCTCGTTAAAACAGCGAGGGAAGGGGCCTGTTGCCGCCGGGCGGCAAAAAGTGGATCCGGTGCCGGTGGAGCCTCCGGAACAACAAAGGGAGGCGGAGCCAGTGGAAGCGTGTCAGGGGCCGTTGATTGGCTCTCGCCGTACCCTCCTCTCTTTTCGACGACGTATGCTGATTCGACGAAGGTCCCTGTAGCTGTGACTTGCAAGCAAGACTGCAGCCGACCCAGCTGGATGCTGAATCTCGTTTCCTCTCTTGTGTGCGCTCGTGTCCGTGATTCTAGTGGTCGGCGTTGCGGTCAGCTGGCTGGGCTGTGCCTTGATAGGATCAAGCTGAAGGTCCAGATGGTCTGGGGGCTTGCCGTACTCCGGTGAGAGAAGTTTGTTTTCGATGGTGGTGCTGCAGGCTGAGCCAGTTCGGAGACGCCGTCCGCGAGCTGGGGAATGGAGATGTCGACAACCGAGTGAGTAAAGATGGAAGGAGAACCAGAGCTGTTGCACGGAGCGTCGTTTTTATCTATCACCCTGGCAAGCCGCTGACCACCTGGCCGTCCCAGTTGCTCGGGACTGTTGCTGCGCTCGCTGGCTGCTCTACCCTTTCGGTCATGTTTATGATTCGTTCCAGCTGCAATGTACACAAGAAGGCTGACTGGTCAGCTTTGGGAGCCTTGAGCGCGCGGCATCTCCCAAGGATGATCATGTTTTTGACCTCGATTGGGCGCCATGCCTTGTCCACTCACTGACTGGACAAACAAAATTCTTCAGTCCCGTTCCCCCTCGACGGCTTCGTACTCGAGCGCGCGCAATATTCTTGGGATCCAATGGCTCCAATCTGATTATTGCGCGTTGAAGCAAGTTGCACTTGTCTCAGATGGTCATGATCCTTTCGTCCAATCAGCCTGCTGCCTGGCTGGAGAAGGGTTCTCTTTTCGTGGAGGAGCCGCTCCAGATCTGTGATGGAGTTCAAGAACTGAACATCAAAAAATCTTGATTTGTGCGTTTCGGTTGAAGGAAGATGTCATCATACTCGTTCCATTGGGGTACGAGGCCGGGTGGACTTCCTCAACACTTGTCACCGACACCCACTCGGCTGGCCCGATGAACCATGAGTTCGTTACCCTGGTCTCGGGAGGAGCGGCGTTGGAACTGAACCAATCGCCATGGATATCTGCCACCTACTCGAACAGCCCTCGCGTGGAGCGCAGCGCTCTAGATGTGGAGAGCTGAGCCCATGACTTGCAGATGCCAACATGTGGATATCATGCAGAGATTCTGAAGTCCCATCGAGGTATGTCATTGGTATGCCTCTCCAAGCCATGTTGTGAAGGTTATACAAAACCCGCCTCGCTGCCTTTACGTCAGCGAACCTCCAACGGCTGACCCCGGAAAGTCTATACCGGAGACGACATCATCGCGCAGTCAAATCCATCAGGAAGGGTGCCTGATTAGGCTCTCGGTCTCTGACGGTCTAGACCTTTCCTTTCGCTCCAACATGCTCACGGATGCCGAGCGAATCCATTCATGATCCGTGACACTTTCAGTTGAGGTTGATTCAGTTCTTTCGGCGCAAGGAGTAAGGATTCTTAGCCGCCCGCTCGGCATTACACGTGGACATCCTTACGTTTTGCTCTTTCTGCTTGTTGGTCAGACCGGACCAGGCGGCCCCAGATCAAGGCTGATTACAGTCTGACGATGTTCAACGCGACATTTCCAAGGAAATTGGTACCTCTTTCAGCGGCAATATCTCTTTCAGCCTTTGCATCTCCGCAAGCGCCGTTATCAAGCTGCTGCATACATTGCAAGCTAATACAACTCCACGGGTTCGACGACGTCAGTATGATATCTCACGGGGCGATACCCTTGGACTCCCTGATTGGATACTCCTTTGTGACTTTCACGGCAGAATGAGGCCTGCTGGCGCTTACATGTGACGAGGCTGGGTTTGTTGGCCTCGGAGAAAGGAGTATTCTTACTCTTTCCGGGCAGAGTTAGGACATACGTGCACGGCAATAAGTCGAGCCGCCTTGGGGAAGTTTGACAGCATTCAAGCAATTTATTCCTCGAGTACCGAATCTCATTCGACTCCAGATCCCTTGTCCTTGAGACATGGCCCAGGCACCGCCTGGAGAACGAGCCAAGCAAGCAAGCTCAGATGTCGCCAACTGTCGGCAAGTGTGATCTACTTTCGAAGATTTTGACAGAAGTATCTAATGTGAACCCTGCGAATTGACATTCAGCGAAGCACCAAGCTGCACGAACGAGCTGTTCCTCTATTTGTGCCGAACACGGAGACAGTCCGAAGAAGAGATCCTTGCACGGCTGCCTCTCCTTTGGTCAAAGAAAGAACGCTCTAAAGAGCCTATCAGCAAGATCAAGGCCTCGCCGACCACGGTCCTTGCCTGAACAGTTCAGGGCGCAATCAGATAGTAAGGCTCCGATTCAAGCACACTATCAGGCGTCCACATGCCTAGGAGGGGTATGTTGACCAATGAAAGCTAAACTGCCTAGGGAGTCCGCGGCTGGCAGTTGATGAGACGGATTACAGTACGTTCCCTATGGCAAGCCACGAAGACACAGAAGCACTGCGGGAGTAGCAGCATTACAACTTTGGAAACCACTGTCAGCACCTTCTGAAAAATAGGTGAGCTGAAGGGTTCTCACAGCTTTGCCACAGCAAACAACCTGACCGTGAAAACAAACTGGACTCTTTTTTGGATGTGTTCCCAATGGAGATGCTGTTTTCTCAATATTGTTCTCAGTCCAGCCGAAGCCCAATTGACTACCCTTGAATTTGTGAAATGACGGAGGTATGCTACGAGTACGACTTTGTTGAGGAACAAGGCAGCCCCCTCCATTCACTCAATCTTCTTCTCCAAGTCGGCTTCGTATCACTTGATATTCAGATGAGGACCTGCCGTGAGGAAGGGCAAGCGCTTGGCCACTGCCTTGGAGAGATGTGCGGCCATAATCAGGTTGTAGACCAGATATCACTCAGTTGATCCAAAAAGAAAAAGGATGCTCGATTCTTTGAGCCCTTCCAGAACATGGGCCCTCTTCATTGTATTATCTACAGTTTATCTACGTCTCTACCAGACCGTTGGTCTTGTAGCTGGCGTCATTCATACGTTGCTTGCTGATGCCTTTTCGTTTGGAGTAGGAAAGGAAAGATCAATCTGGATCCAATCCCGCCACTAATACTAGGAGATGGGCAATATTTCGACGCTGTTTACTCGATACCTCGCACTCATCTCCGAAGGACGGGATCGGGCAGGGCTGAAGCGGGCCCTTTAGGGGTTGTTGAATCCCGAACCGAACCAATTCCACCGACGACGCCCCCTCCCCCACCACCAATCAGCCCGTTCTCAATCGCTCCTACTTCGGGCGAGTTTGCTATTGACCCTCCTCAACAACCCGACAGAAACGCTCCAACTTCTTTTCCAGCTTCATTCACCCCAGGATGGAGCTGGCAACAATGAGTCGATGCGTGGCTCGCAAAGCTACGAGGAAAGCTGCCTCCGTCCGCTTCTACAGCATTGTGCACGATGTTCCTCGAGTCGCTGCCAGCCTCAATCAAAGTGTTCCCCCACCACAGCCTCGAGGGCAGTCGGTGTTCGAGCAAGCTGTCAATGCCACCGGGCCGCGTACCAACTGGACCAAAGAAGAAATTTCTCAGATTCACCAGATTCCTCTGATGGAACTGGCCTTCGCTGCAGTAAATGCACCGACCTCACCGCCTGTCAAGAATGGCAATGCTAAGAACTTTTGTAGGGCACTGTCCACCGTCGATTCCACAAACCCTCGGCCGTCCAACTATGTACCCTCATGAATATAAAGACTGGTGGATGCACGGAAGACTGCTCATACTGCGCCCAGTCATCCCGCTACAAGACAAACCTCCAAGCTACCAAACTCTCCACGGTGGATTCCGTCATTGAGGCCGCAAAAATTGCCAAGGCGAATGGTTCCAACAGATTCTGTATGGGTGCAGCCTGGCGCGACATGCGTGGCCGGACGCGGGGATTGAAGAATATCGTGGAAATGGTCAAAGGTGTCCGAGCATTGGGTATGGAGGCCTGCGTCACCCTGGGCATGCTTGACAAGCAACAAGCTCGGGAATTGAAAGAGGCCGGCTTGACGGCATACAACCATAACCTGGACACCTCGCGAGAACATTATCCCAACGTCATCACCACACGGTCCTACGACGAACGGTTACAAACACTTGAGAATGTGCGGGAAGCGGGCATCCACGTCTGCAGTGGTGGCATCCTCGGTCTCGGAGAGACGCCTGCAACTGACCATGTTGGCTTGATCTACACTCTCGCCACTCTGCCAGAACACCCTGAGTCTTTCCCTGTGAACAAACTTGTCCCCATCAAAGGAACGCCCATGTTCGGCCAAGAACCAGTCAAGTTGGAAGACATGGTCCGTTGCATTGCCACTGCGCGGCTGGTTATGCCGAGAACCATTATTCGTATTGCAGCCGGAAGGGTCAGCATGCCTGAGAGCGAGCAGATGTTGTGTTTCATGGCTGGTGCGAACGCGATCTTTACGGGCGAGAAGATGTTGACAACAGATTGCAACGGATGGGAGCAGGACAAGGATATGTTTGACCGGTGGGGATTGTCGCCAATGCAGACTGAGGCAAGCAAATTGGTCGAGGTTGCAGAGGAGCCCAAGTTTGAGGCAAGCAGTTTCGTGCATTTAAAGGGCGGAAGCACGCCGGCCGAAAGGGGAGCTGAGGCATGAACATAGAATCTGACATAGAATAGACTGTCCATATATGGGCGTAGTATAAGGGTTTGCGCCCAGGACCCATACTCCATAGTCCATGAGTTGAGCGGTTGCTTGTGGAGCTCTCCCAGCATGGTTTTCACTTCGCTGCCTTATATACATACTGATCAACAGGTACATGAGCGGAGCAGCAGACCAAACTCCAAATCAAGCAGAAAACGTCCGTTGCAAGCTGCTAATGTCCAGGACAACCCATCATTGGAATCTCTCCCTCTCTCCTTCCGCATGCCTCCCATTCTGGTTCTTGTCGCCCCAGAACATGCTCGTCTATACGACTTCTGCATACAGAACTGGGAGTTTCACCAAGTCAGATCATTCCTCCTCTTCAGCTTCCGCCGCTTAAGAACCTCCTGGCCACCCTTTGATTTTAGCCGCGTGAGATAGCCGTGTCGCCGTTTCTGGACTCGTCTTGAGGGACTGTATGTATCCATTCTCCTCCGATAACCGAGCAGTGTTGGTGTCGTAGAGAAAGAACGGCATGACATCCTCGACAGCTGCGACTGTAGGGGTGATGAGAACGATGACGGAGCTAGTAACGGCGATGTAGTAGTTGGTCTTAGAGTCGACACACTTGGGGTGCGAAGCGAAAGATTGCTGAATGCACGGGTGATTAGAGATGTTGAGCCCGCCGTGTAAGTGGCTCCGGAGAAGCTTGACGCTGGCCGGACGGGTATCCGCCTGATCGTAGTAAACGCTCTTCAAGACTGCCAGTCAGTGCTCTGCCAGAGAGAGGATGCCCGGGTCCTATTGAGCTTACCGTCGACTCGGCACACGGTGAATCTTCACCCTCGAAGGCATACTGTCAAAGATGCATTTGACCACGCGGCCACAAAGTCGGCACATGATGGCCACGGCCAGAGGTCTGCAAGGGCGATAGGGAGTTGGTTTGGGCCGTGGAGGTCGAGTTGCTACAGTCAAAGAGCACTCTGTATGAGGGTAGTTTCTGCACGCAGCCTCATTGAACGTCGTGATTTGCGTCGAACGCTCGCCGCACTTTCCCGATTCAGCCGAGCCAACGACGGCCGCGCTGAAGACACATGGTCCTGCGGCCTGCATGCCAACTCGCATTCGATATAACATCGAATCGCATTTCATGCATTCGTCTCTCATTACCCCGGACTAAACCGTAGGAGGACCATGGCTTCTCTCCTGCAAAGTCTCGGCGACTTCCCTCGTGTTCGTCTTTCCAATCCCCCTGACTCCCTCCCCCATATCATACTCTTCCCCTCACTGACCGTTGTGTTATCTACAGCGTCTTGCGGCGTTTCTTGACCGCCCCGGCTTCCCGTGGAAGAAGTTGATTCTGGGATTCTCCCTGGGTCAGTATGTGCTCGAAGGTCTCCTCTCCTTGAGGCAGTATAAAGTGCTACAAAAGAAGAAGCCGCCGAAGACGCTGGAAGACGAAATCTCTCAGGATGTCTTCGACCAAAGTCAAGTACGTGCGCATTCGTGGCTGATGCAGCTCATGTAGCACAGCTCACTGACTGTTGTCGCCAGGCGTATGGTCGTGCAAAGGCCAAGTTCGGCTTCGTCTCCGGCCTCTACTCCCAGATCCAAAACGTCCTCTTCATTCAATACGATGTCTTACCTAAGCTCTGGTCACTGACGGGTCTCTGGCTGGCCCGTTACTTTCCCAGTCGATTCTCCGGCGAGATTTCCCACTCGGTGCTCTTCTTCTTCACCTTCAGTCTCATTTCCCAGGTCCTGGCGCTTCCTCCTTCCTACTATGGCACCTTCGTTCTGGAAGAGAAATTCGGGTTCAACAAGCAAACCGTCAAGCTGTGGATCACGGATATGCTCAAGAGCCAGGCGTTGATGGTGGCGTTGGGAACGCCGTTGCTGAGTGCGTTTCTCAAGATCATCCAAGTGACGGGCACACGGTTCTTCTACTATCTCTGGCTCTTTGGAATCGTTGTGCAACTCTTTGCCATCACCATTTATCCGATCTTCATCCTGCCTCTGTTTAACAAGCTCTCCCCTCTCGAACCTGGAGAACTTAAGTCTGGAGTGGAGGCTTTGGCACAAAGGCTCAAATTCCCCCTGAAATCGCTATACGTTATCGATGGCAGCAAACGCAGTGCGCATAGCAATGCGTACTTCTTCGGGCTCCCGTGGAAGAAACACATTGTCATCTACGACACTTTGATCGAAAAGAGCGAACCCCAGGAAGTGGTGGCGGTACTGGGTCATGAGCTAGGACATTGGAGTCTGTCGCATACCACAAAACTGTTCGCAATCGCCCAGGTAAGAGTGACGATTCCTCCCCAAGCTCTATGCTGACCAGTTTGAAGTTTCACATGTTCTATATCTTCGCACTCTTCAGCATCTTCATAGACAACCACTCCCTGTACTCCTCTTTTGGCTTTCACAACTCGCACCCCATCATTATCGGCTTCATCTTGTTCTCGGACGCCCTGGCTCCCATGGACGCCGTGGTGAAGCTCTTGATGAACGTGCTCTCCCGAAAATTCGAATTTGAAGCCGATGCATTCGCCACCAATCTCGGGTACAAGAAGGAGCTAGCAAGGAGTCTGATCAAGTTGCAAGTGCAGAATTTGAGTACGATGGACGCTGACTGGATGTATGCGAGCTATCACTACAGTCATCCCATTCTGGCGGAGAGACTGGCTGCTTTGGGATGGAAGAGTTCCAAGTCATCCCCGGCAAATGGCAAGATTGTCGAGCTGGACGAGAAAGTTGCCGACTCGGATGTGGTGAAGGCGAGCCAGAGGGAGCTGTGATGAGCTTGGGTTGCTCCATTGTGATGGCGTACCTCGTTCGTTGACCGGGCATGCCTGCCCCATAGACACTCGGCGACTTCCAACCTGAAGTACGGCCTTGAAGCAGCTGGAATGTGGGAGGTTGCGTACGGTGGAGAAATCAACCCTGGCCCATTGTTTGTTCCGAGAAAGGTACACGGAAACTGACAAGGGAGTGAACTTGCTAGATTGCGCAGGGCACGGAATGTTGGCTCGCTTTTGGTCTGGGTTCGATGGGCGAATCTGTGTCTGTGAATGCACTCAACAGAGCCGAACAGCAGCGTCGATTCGAGTCACTGAGGAGGTTAATGTCCACATGTCATCCTAATCTAAGACCGAGGAGGGAGAGGTGAACAGGAGGCACATATCAGACACCATACTATGGTCTTTAGCCATTCTTGGTCACAGCAGAAACGCAACAAAGACGTGGCGTTGATCCTGAGGCAGTAACCTCAAAAATTGAATACGCGAGGAGGGCTTCGTTGCCAGACCCAACTGCTGAAATCAATAAGCTCCAGACTGGCAGGTCAGTCCTTAATAGCAGGGGCAACTGGAGATGCTTCTACAGTGTGCTCAAGGTCCAGTTGAGTCTCCTACGCAGGCTGTACATCACTTCGACTGTCAAGTGTATTCATGGAATTCTCAGAACTTGCGGAGTTGAGTGAATGAACGAGGGTGCTTTCTTTGTTTAGGTCGTGTCTAAGGCTATCATGCTCAACTCGGCGTGCAAAGGCAGGCTCAATGGACTATATTCTTCAGAGGGTGTAATATCTCTCCTGGACCTTACCGCAGTCAACGAGGGTAGACTCGGGACCATATACGAAGGCAAAGAACAGGCAAAGAACATGCACGCAGGATAGACGATAGACTGAGGGCAGTTGGCGGTTTTCTATCGCGCGAATTCTCCCGAATCAGACAGCATATGATTGGCTGAACATTTCCCGCGCCAGGCTGCCTCTCATCACATTGCCATACAAAATCCCGTCAGCTGCAATGCCTCTTGCCCCCTCTTGCCCAAGGCATATGTCGACAACGTCTTTCTATCCTTCACCAAGGCTTTTTTTGGTCCGAGATAAACTGTCTTGACACCCACGGCCCACCAGCTGGGGACTGCCAATCTTCATGCCCTCCATGGCGGGTTCGAAGCCTGTGACTGAACTCCCACGATTCTTGCGCCTGAGTTGGACCTCTGCCTCCCGCATCCAGGCAGCGCCCCATGCCGTCTCTAAACGACCTGGTGTGACCCAAGCGCTGAAGGCCCCGTCCTTCAAGTCTGTGTCGAAACCTAGGGCGTTACAAACCAGTACTGCTCAGAGTCTGGCCGTGAGGAATGCTTCTTCCCCATCACGGAAGCGACCCCGGACCTATGTTCAGTCACTCCCCGCAAACTCAGCTCCCATCCGGCATAATGGAGTCTACGCAGCCGCGTTTAAACCAGCCCGTCGAGCGTTCTCGACGACACCGGTGCACTACAAGGCTCACCACTTCGACACGCTGAGATTCGTGCAAAGACTGAAAGATGAAGGGTTTACAGAAGAGCAGGCAGTGGCGATGATGCGCGTCCTAAACGACGTAATAGAAGAGTCGATTCAGAATCTCACTCGAACTATGGTCCTGAAGGAGGACGCGGAGAGAAGCACGTATACGCAAAAGGTCGACTTCGCCAAACTGCGGAGCGAACTCTCCAATGCAGACAGCACCGAAGCACAACTAACACGATCTAGCCACGATCGTCTAACCAGTGACCTGGCGAAGTTGAACTCGAGACTACGGGATGAGATCAGTCGGACGCAGGCCAGTGTTCGCCTGGATCTGAACCTGGAAAAGGGCAGGATACGAGAAGAGGCCAACGGACAAGAGATGCGCATCAAGGAGACGGAAGCTCGAATTGAACAGGAGGTGGCCAGTCTCCGCGAACGAGTCGAAGCTGTCAAGTTCTCGACCCTCCAGTGGCTCATGTAAGTATCAGGCTTCATCCCAAGGCTGTCGAAAATTGATACTGACTGGCATGACAGGGGCGTCTGCACAGGTACAGCAGCACTTATTTTGGGTGCCTGGCGCCTTCTCATGTAAAACTACCCAACATATTTGTGCTATGTGGCCTTTCATCGCAGAAAACATGTCGCCTTTGTCGGACGATGCCTCAGTGCGCCCATCCTGCCTGGTTAGGGCGGATTGTCGACACCAGATCCCCGAGACGCCCTTGCAGAGTTCGAAGTCGCATTGGAGGCACTCAGATTGTGCCGAGAGAAGAGTGGAGATCGCTCCTCTTTGTTTCAAAGTACCGTTGCCTCAGATCTCGACTGTTTCTTGAATCGCTCCTCTTCGAGCCACACCGACTATGTATAAAAAACACCAGAGTACGAACCACGGTCACTGCTGTGACTGTTTCCATCCCAAAATTGTCTAGAAGACGAAGAGGAAGGACTTACCTATGAGCACCTGCCACCGAAGATGTCACCACAAGCACGCTTGCAGGCTGACTGGGCGGGACAGAGCGCGTTGGTCTTGTAACACACTACGTGACCATTTCAGGAGACAAACCTCTTATGCAGCTATCACTGACGTACCCTAGCTTGAATATCTGGGTATGGAAAAGCTCTCTGCGATATGCTGGAAGCGAGGGAGGAGCGGCTGAATGAGACGGCAAGCCTGGATCAAGCACTCGGAGAAACGAGGTTATGATGAATCCTCACCGAGCACATGTCCAAGCTGTATATACTAAATTTACAAAGATCCTCGAAAATGTATGCCTGCTCACCTGAATAGTCGGAGTTGAATTGTGAGCGTGAACTGTGCTATTCTTTTGTGTCTGTACCTGGCACTACTATATGAGTAACCCGGTCACAGGTAGGTAGGTAGGCAACAGCCCTCGCTGTCGTGGCGGTGAATCAGAATCACAACCAGATGGCCGAATGGGTCAACTTCGGCAGATCGCCGCGCGACCGGTGACTTGGTTCCTGGAATTCTGGGTGTCGGTCCTTGCACACATGATCGTGTCACGCTGTCGCTGTCGTGGTTGTGCAAACAGAAGACCATTGTGTGTCTGCCTGAATGCCGAAGACTTCTTTCCCTCCGTTATGTGCAATGCTGTAAAGCAATAACGACAGTGTCTCTCCAGCTCCCCTCGTCTCTTGCGACTGCGGATCTCTCCCTTGTCGAACCATGAGGAAGTCCTTCATTGAACGCATCTTTCCGCACCCGCCAGGAAGTACAAGCTCACTTCCTCAGTATGAAGATGACGTCTCAGTCTCGTCCTCACGGTCTGAGGTGACCCGTCCTCGCATTCTCCTACGAGATGCAGCAACTCCCTCCTCATCGCCCGACCGCCGACGAAATGCGTCGATCTCCCCGACGTCGCAAGGACCCCAGAAACTAAGCTCGTCCTTGGTGCGCCACAATGACCCCTTCCTCCCCGTGGAGAGAGCAGCCAAATCCCTCGAACGCACTTTTCAGAGCCTCCTCGATGCGCAGTCAGAAGGGCTCAGCGCTGGTAATATTGCGACGGCGGAGGTGGACGACTCGTCTTCCGTGGGAAGTCCCACGCCGACTCCGTCTGTTCTCTCGACGTCTACAAAACCAGGAGCAGAAACGGGCCCACGAACCATACCAATCCGCCAACCAAAGCCCAAGAAGATCACGCTCCGAGGCGCTCGACGTGGGTTAGAGAAGTCCATGAAGGAATTCGCAGCTCTCCGCGAGTGGGAGTTGTCCGTGATCGACCGAGAGATTGTGGCCCGAGATAATGCCCTGAAACAGGCTTCTGACCTGGGGAACCGAAGAAAGCTCCTCGAGGATGAGATACACAAGATCAAAACGGAGGTTGGGCCTGTCGGGTTGCGTTCTGAAATCCAAGCTGTGGAGCTGGAGATTCAACACTTGGAGACGGCGTTGCTGGAACTCAGGTCGAAGCACAGAGTCCTGGTGAACCAGCTCCGCGAGAATGAGAGCTCACGGGACTCGGAGTTGAGCTCTTACATGGAATCGTTGGCTCTGAGCGAGAACCAGGTCAAGTCGTTCCTGCGCCGACCGCCCATTCACCAGAGTCTGACTTCCGGACAAGATCCGGGAATGTACGCCTTGAAGCCAGAGAGGCGGACGCTGCAAATGGCGCAGGAGCAGTGGACGAGCGAAGTGGAGATGTTGGCCCAAAGAAAGGCGAGTGCGGAGAGTGAGAGGAGTGCCCTGGAAGAGGGATCAAGACTTTGGCGTGATGTTGTGAGGCGCATCGGCGAGTTTGAGAAGGAATTGAAGACGCAGACGCGTGAGCTTTCTCAGTCGCATCTCCAATGGCCGGCTGTGAACGGAGTAGATGGTCTTGAAGGTGCGCCAGCGGCAGCTGCTGAAGATATATCCATTCATCTGGTTCTGACAAGACTCTCCACGTTGATTGCATCGCTAGAGGAGGATCTTGAAGTTGCCGAATCCAGGAACTGGAATCTCCTCACCTGCGCCATCGGTGCTGAGCTCGCGGCTTTTCAGCAGGCACGGGACCTGCTTGAGCGCACCACCAACGCATCATCCACGACAACCAATGGTTGGTTGAGCGATGGTGACAGTATCAATGGATTTGAGGATCGGAATCGGCGTGCAGACCACGAGGACAAGGACGAGGCACAGAGTCAGAATCAACCCCCGGATCTGGTCAGGGATGACATGCTTGTGGCCAGCAGAACAGGAAGTCCAGGCGAAAGCAGCAACCAGAGCCTGGAAGATACGTTACGTCAATTCGGCAACCCTCTCGACAAGGGCAAGCAGAAGGAAGAGGACGATTCTTTCGGCGCTCCCAGACGGTCACGGCCGCGGGCTCCCTCGGCTTCTGATCTCGATGCTCTTGGGGGAGGGATGGACTACGTCCCAAACTCACCACCCGTGCCAATGACGAGCGTTCGACCAAAGCCTCCAGATCGGACGACTACATCTGAAAGCGAGGACGACGAGCCAGGGCCCGAGTTTCTCCTTTCCCATGCTTGATTTTGTACCAACGGACCCGGAATTGTATGATAGAAGGTTTGTGTGGCGGCAGAGCCGGTTGCTTGGTGAGCATTGTATTAAAATCAGCACTGTTCCACACCTGTTTAATGCGGCTGGCTGGGTTTGTCTCATGGAGCGGGCGGTTTGAGACCTGATCAGTACTTTCTGTCTGCATACGTGAGTATGTGTATCGCGGGTACTATGCACCCGTGAAGGGGCATTGCCCGATGAAATAGATGTCTGGCCCCACGCGCCGTGTCTCATCACTGGACACCACAGGGGAGGCTTTTGTTGGCAGGCTTTGTTTACACACGGTGTCTCTGAACGATGTCCCCGTCCGTGTCTGGGATGTGTCAATGAGAAAGGATTCTGCTCCCGGACGACTCAATAGCCTCAATGAGTATTTCGAAACAATTTGCCTCGACGGTTTCACTTCTGCTGTTCCCCCCTTTCACGCCCTCACGCACAGGTCTATCTATCTATATATTGTCTACCTTGGCCATGAATAGCAAGAGAGTTGCTCAAGCAGCACACACACACACACACACACACACACCCACCTCTTCTTACAACTACACCTTTCACTATCACATCTCCAACACCAATCTCTACATCATCCTTGCCCTTCGCTGCCAACTACTAATACTCCTCCTCTTCCTCTTCCTCGCCCACCACAACTCCTCTCCAACGATACCCAACAAAAATGCTCTCACAACTCTGGTCCCGCATCAACCAGGACAACATCCCGTGCCACTACCGCGCCGACCCTGCCTGGCGGTGCGAGACATGGCTGTACCACTGCTGCCGGCACTACACGAACCCGAACTGCTGGCACTACTGGTACCCGGACATGTTTGGCGCCTGGGACGACTGCGAGTTCGTCACGCCTGAGGCATACTACTTCTTCGTTACGAATGGCCCCGACCGCGTCATGCTGCCGCTTCCCCCGGCCTCGCCTCCTTCTTCTCCCGGTCGCTCGGTGCGGCTCGCGTGCTGGCGCGCTCTCACGGGCATAGGCCGGTCGGCGGTCAGGACGGCCCGTGTGTACTACTTGGGACGGGAGGTGGTCGAGCGACGGGAACGAGAAGCCAAGACTTGTGCACGGCGGCGCCAGATTTCGGAGGACGAGGAACTGGTCAAGCGGATGGTGGAGCTGGGATTCTTGGGCTTGGGACTGTGGCGTCGCCGGTTGGAGGATGAAGACGAAGAATATGAGGGAGAATACGAGGATGGAACGGGAATTAGCGAGGACGACGACGACCAGGACGACGAGAGTGACAATGTCGATGTTGGTCAAGTATTTCTGAACGAGAGAAAAAGTGTCATGTCTTCGGTGATGGAGGTGATGGCCAGGGACGATGCAGAACAAAACTCCGAACGTACGTCTCAATTGGGAAAGAGGAAACGCGCGGAATGCATGAATCTGTGGAGGGAAGAGAGAGAGAGAGAGAGATTGTAGGGCTCAAGGAACGCGACTGCTCAACGTATTCAACAGAGAGACATCGGGACCAGAAAGTGTATAATAAATCTGGATTGGATAGGGATGGCTCCTCCTCGTCGAAGGGAAAAGAAAAAAGTCTATGGCTCTGACGTGAATAACTAAGCGAGATCGGATAGACAGACATTTCGGACTCCTCAGGAGCCTGGGTATAGCCGTCCCATACGGATGGATGGCTGGATGTCTGGCTAACTACTGACGTGTAAAGACTTTGTCGAAGAAATTTTGACACTGTAGGAGGAAATATTATGGGAAAAACAAAGGCCTTCCATCAATCCTTCGACCCTTCCTTGGGTAACTATGGAACCAAGAGAATATAAAAACTAGAAATAAATCTAGATAGATACATAGAAGATTCGTGTCGTGTCGTGCCGTGCCGTGCCCGTTCCATGGTTCCATGCGGTGGGTGGGTTGCCTTGTGTAGAGGTTATAAATCCTAATACATCCGTAAACAGATCTATCTGCTCAATGGATGGATGGATGTAAATACGTGTAATGGGCGAGTTAGAGTGTGGATGAGAGAGAGTGAATGAAAAAAAGAAGCCAACTGTCGACTAGACTGAACCGAACGGACACTGTACATAACCGTCACTTCCACCGATCGTGGTTGCTTCTCGTCGTCGTCGTCGTCGTCGAAGAATGATGAATGATGACGACGATGGATGTTGGCGCCGCCCCGTCCGATTCGATCCTGTCTGTCTGTCTGAGCCAGCCCATAGATATGAGATACCCGTTCGTCGGGTTTGAATCATTCTTCCCTTCCTTGCTCGGAAACCTCTCCTTCCCCAATCCATCCATCCATAGGAACAAACGAAAGGAAAAAAAAAGGCTCAAGCCCAGGCAGTCGTGTTCGGGTTCTGGCTCTGGTTCTGCAACCTTTGGCATGTCCGCCTCCCGTCCTGATCTCTTCGACCCTGGCCCTTCGCCCGCCTGCTATAAACGCCCCCGTTCCTCAAAGTCTGGCAGTCTCGATGTTGGTTCCTTTCGTGTTGTTTCGAATAGGTAGGTAGGTCGACAGGCGATCGTTCTGCCTGTAGAGTACTTTCTGGAGTCCGGCAATCTTCGTGATTGTTCTGTTCTTGTGGTCTTCTTTGGAAAAATTGTCCTCCGGCCACATATTTGTGGTGTCATCATATAGACAGCCATAGTGGTAACAGACGGTGTAGTGAGTGGTGACAGACGACGTCCTCCCATCATCATCATCATCATCATCCCCAGAGTTCCTCCTGGGGCGGTACCAGGTCCGGGCCCTGGTACATCTTCTGCTCCCCCTTCGCGGGCTCGCTTTTCAGCTTGTGGTACTCGCGCTCCTTCTCCTTCTTGATCAGGTGGACGATGTTCATGGCCGCCGAACCGGAAGAGGCCTGTGGCTCGGACGCTGCCGCCGCCATCTCGGCCTCGACGTCCCGCGCGATCAGCTTGTAGTCCTGGACGACGTCCCCGTAGAAGCCGCGGCTGGCGCTGCCCGTCACCGCGGCGCCGTTCCAGCCCTTGCGCGACTCGAAGTACATCTCGTCCGTCTCGGTCTCGATGTCGGTCGCCTCGTCCGGCGTCAGCGGGTCTTCTGCGGCTGGAGACATCGACTCCGTCGCGCTGTCTGGGTCGGTTCGATCACGGTCCCAGTCCCTGTCTCTGTCTCTGTCCTTGTCCCTCCCCTTGTCCGCCGCAGATCCGATGACCGGCGTGGCGCGCCGCGAGGTGATGTCTTCTCGGGGGCTGGCATGGCGCGCAAAGATGTCGTCGTCGCGAGGGCTGGCATGGCGCGAGATGACGTCCGTTCGAGGGCTGGTGTGCCGCACGATGGGGTCGACGGACACGGCCCGCTGAGACAAGTCGGTCGAGACGCGACGCCGCGTGTATGGCTCGCGAGAGATGGCTCGACGGCGGAAGCCCGGTGGGGATGCGTCGCGGCGGACAGACGAGTCTCGGGAGTGTGCTCGCCGGGTGCTGCTGGGGCCGGGAGACTCGGCGCGAGGGCGGACCGGTCGATCGTCGGAGAAGACGCGGGCAGAGGAGCCCTCGGGTGAGGTGGCAGGCCCGCGAACGCCCAGTCCACGAGACAGCGCTCGGCGGGTTTTGGGCTCTGGGGAATCCGCACGCCGGACCGCGGGCTCGCGGGACAGAGCGCGACGGCTGACAGCCGGAGGAGACTCCGCGCGTGATCGAGACGCATCTCGAGAGATAGAGCGGCCGGGAAGGGGGTCACACGACGCGTTGCGGCGACCAGTCGACGCGTGGGAGAAAGAGTGGCCGCTCGCGCCTCGCAGGGGCGAATCTGCTCGTCGGCGGACGGGTTCCCTCGACAGCGCCCTCTGTCGTAGCGGTTCCACCGAGCCAGCACGCCGCTCAGCAGGTTCTCGCGAAGCAGACCGTCGCCCGCCACTGTTCTCTGTGGCTCCCCGGGACGACGCTCGCATGTAAGCCACTTCGCCGATGCCGGGGCCTCGTGAGGACGGCCGGGACGGGATCTTGGCGGTGCTGCGAGAGTCTGGTCTCTCGACCCCCGTGTCAGGGCCCTCATCCGCACCGGGTGTGTGAGAGGACGGTGCAATTGGCGGTGTCGTGCCGGTGGAGTGGGTTTCCAACCGGCCCACCAACTCCGCCATGTCGACCTGCCCATCACCGCCAAGAGGAAGAAGGGCAGACTCGATGTGCCGGGCGATGGGGGTGTTGTCCATCGGGGTGGCGTTGTTGCTCTCCGAGAGCCCGTTGTACTTCTCGGCCACGGGGCTCAGGATGGAGACGGCCGACGCCGGCTGGCTCTTGTTGGGCGGCACCGAGGTCTGAATCTGTGGCAGCCGCGTGGGGCCAGGGTGTTTCTCGGGGAAGACGGCCCGCGTGAAGAACGTGCTGACGTCGTCGTAGACCGGTGACTGAGTGTGGACGATGGGCGAGTCTGCCCGGAAGGTGTCGCTGGCTGGTCTGGATTCCGCCACGATGACTTGGTCAATGTTGCTGATGATCGTCGGGCGGGTAGGTCGTGATTCCGCTGTGACCACCTTCTCCGACGTTGCCGGAGCCGCCTGGGCTTGTGGTTGTTGTTGCTGTTGTTGGTAGTGTTGGCTGCTCGCCGAGGATGATCTTCGATGGGACTTCCGGCTCCATGGTAAGGGGATGGTGATGGTGATTGCACTCCGATCCTTCTGGATGAGCGGCGGCGTGCCCTGTCGAAGGGCCTCGACGCTGACCTTGTCGATCTCGTCCTTGAAGCTCAGGTCGGGGGAATTGTTGACGAGGGTCTTCTGCGAGTCCGGGCTGCCGTGGGCCTGGTAGGTGACGTTGTTCAGGTCGTCATCGAGGTAATGCTGGATCCATCCGCTGTTGGGAGCCGTGATAGCCACGTCGCCCCATCGAGCGTGGAGTTGCTTCGCCGACTCTGACCGAGACCGGGACGGTCGGCGCCGGGATGAGATCAATCCCTCGAGCACCCCAGCCATGTCGATTGATCGTAACAACAGAAAGAATGTGAGAGGGTCGAGAGGGTCGATGTTCGACTGTGACCTTGGGGCGGTGCAGGAGCAAACGCCTGTATCAAAAGGAAAGCCGCTGAGCCGAATGCACTGGGTATCGTTGGCCCTGGAACCGTCTTTGTCTGATACTGTTGCAATGGACGGCCGCACCAGGCGCCTATCCCGAAAAATATGAAACCCACACACAAGAGAAAACGACAACAGGACAAACCCTTCTCCTCTTTTGGGGATTATCCCTTCGAGATTATGACACCTGATGAAACTCAAAGTAGCTCGTGGGTGAGGAAAGAGGGAGAGAGAATGTGTGTGTTACAAGAGGGACACCGGGCAGTAGAAATAAGGGCAGGGCAACGACCAAGTCCCTCGTACTCACGGGTGGTTATTTTTGCATTTTGGGTGAATGGTGCTTGTCCCAAAAAGGAGCGGCTGCAGGCTTTGATGCGTGTGTGTGTGTGGTACAACAACAACCATAACCACAACAATAATAGAAAGGAGAGGCTCTAGACCTGGGACTTGACTTTTCCTCTTGTCGCCTGATGCGTTCGTCGTCAAGCCCATCCGAACGCCCCTCGAGGTTAGCGAAACCAGATACAGGCGTGCCAAATGCAAGGGACCCGCCAGTCCAGTGTTCCCTGTTCCCCAGGCGAAGAAGGACGTCACGGGTAGCTGGCCGCCATTGGGGTCGTTGGCTCTGCGAGCGTTACGAAGCGAACGAGGATTGGACGACGGGAAAAGATGAGACAGATCGGACGCAGGGGGGTTGTGGGCGAATAGACCACGTCGACAGCGTCTAAGCGCCCAGATGTGGAGGTTAGTGGCAAGATAGTGGAGATGATATTGCCCTGTACAGGTGTGGGCTCGGCGCTTCTATTGGTGGATGGCTATTTATATTCAGCCCAATCACAGTGTTCAATCGCTCGCCCCACCAGCAGCAGAGGATCCACAGCCTTGCGAGCTGCTAACCAACCTGCGAGCAACTCACACTCTTGTTCCCTACGGCTCATCCAGAACAAAGCCTTTGTATGAACGGTGGTCAAGGCGGAAAGACCGTTATCCGGCCCGGACACCCTTTGGCGCCGAATGACACCATCAGAGCTGCACGTCACCCGCTGAACTATCCCCAATACGGGTCACATATAATGGTGAGAGGGTTGGAAGAGGCCGACATTATACTTTTTTGCAACAAACGAGGATGTCACTTTCGCTTTTGATTGGAGCTATGGCACACCTCGGTGTGTAGATGGTATAAATCCTCGGGTGATCCTTCAGCTCGCCCAGCTCGCATGGTTGCTCAATTTGTCGCCGACGCTGACCATTGAGTTTTCGTTTTCTGCTTGTCAGGATCGAGCTGGAAAACAGTGACATCAGACTTTCTCTTCGAGATTCTTGGAAACGGCATATGACTTACACGAGAGCGATGGTCGCTTCCACTGGCTGAGCTCTGGAGCTGCTCCAACAACGTGCCCTCAGGATAGTCGTCGTAATCGATATCCACATATCCACGAGGCGCCCAAATTCGGGGAAGGATTGCGAATGCTCGACCTAGACCGGTCTGTCAGTACTCTATTCCGAGGAGCTTTCCGGTTGATTACCATTGATGGTGGCATCGGACACGATTCTCAACGCGCACTGGCCAGCGTCTTCGACCTTGGCAAACTCGGTGTTCGACTTCTTCAGATGCTCGATGGCGGCCTTGCTCAAAATCTTGGTTTCGACAAACCTGGATCGGCCCAGTCAGTATGGATGCAACTCGACCACACAGAGTTACATACCAAGGACCAATATATGCCACGCGAATGTTGTGTTGGTACTCCGTCCGGCGAAGGGACCTCATCATCCCGCGAAGGCCAAATTTCGACGCAATGTATTGGACAGCCCCCGGTAAGTCGAGATAGCCTGCCAGACTGCCTTGCAGGATGAGCACTTGATCAAGGGGAGCACCCTTATTCGCGGCATTCTGTCGGCGAAAGTAATGCAGTGCCAACTTGACCGTGTACATGACTCCGTTGAGATTCACATTGAGGATGTTCAGTTTTGGCTCCTCAGGTTCCTCGGCTTCGACTGGACAAGTGGTCAGCTGGTATTTGACCCATTCACCATTTTTACCCACTATTGTTGAAGAAGACCGAATCAGCTCCGCTGATGCCAGCATTTGCAAAGACATAGTCCACTCTGCCGGAGGGCGAAGACGAAAGTGCCGTCTTGAAGACGGCCAGCTGATCAGCCCAGACGGTGACATTGCACTTGACGAATTTGACCGCACTGTGGACGGTTGGTCAATCGGATTATCGACAGAACGAGAGGGGTGGCTTTGTGTGCTGACCTGCCCAATTCTTTCTCCAGCCTCGCGCCTTCTTCTTCGTCGAGATCGGCAATCACGACAAAAGCACTGCATTTCCATCAAACTCACGCCCCTTGGAGTGGTAAAGGACTCGGTCATACCCGGCGCCCGTCAAAGCACGAACATATGCTTCACCGATGCCGTTGGCTCCTAAGCAAGCACATGAGCAAAATTCTCAGTGTAGAGTCTCTGTCACCTCAAGCATACCGCCAGTAATGATGGCAGTCTTGCCCTTGACACTGCTCGCGTCAATATCGACGTCACAGTTGACTGCTCCGGTATTTGTGTATGGCTGCATGGCGACAGGGCTGGCCGTGCGGTTCAAGGTTCAAGTGATAAAGTATGTCTGAGGATCTAGAAACGTGGGGAGCAACGTCGAAGCCACTACAATCAACAGGATTAGGATCAACGGAAGGATTGCAAATGTTCCGACCCGGCCTCTCAGATCTATATATCTCTTTTTCTACCGCGAAAGACTGTGGTCAGCTTACCAAAGGGAGCGTATATTAACCTCGGTAGATGTCCGTCAATGAAGCAACAAGCTTTGCTCGAGGCCGTCGAGTCGAACAGCCAGACTTGCTGCGACACTTGAGTACATGGTGTTTAGGGCCGGTCTACATAGCGGGGAAGGCACCACATGTTCACAGCCCCCAGTGGGTCGGCTATGAGTGTCGTGATCGAATTGTGTGGTGGTTCCTTTAGTCATAGCCCTGGCTCACGCCCGAAACAAGAAAGTTGCCGCGGACCATTGGGGTGGGAGGCATTCTTGGGTCTGCCCCCAGCGCGTGCAAAGGGGCAATAACTCTGTCTGGCAACTGCTGCGACCATCGTGGCGGAAAGAGACAAGTGGTCCAGTCCGGCTCGAGCTCTTATAGTAGATGGTGTGCTGGATTGTGCTGTGAGGTGCTGCGCCCTTAGGGGAGATGTGGGGAACACAAGAGCTGCTCACATGGCCGCGTATAGGACTATCTGCTTTTGGACGCGACTTGCTGACACGAAGAAGCAGACCCATGTCAATGTGGCTCATAAGAAGTACCTCGTACAGTAAGTAGGTGTTGAAGGAGAAGAACAGCAAAGAAGCCACAGCTGGACGGAAGATGGAATCTCCGCAGCCGAATCTCCAACTTCGCACACATACACACACACGGTATCATACACATACACATCTTCCCCGAACCACTATTATGTATTACTGTTACTCCGTATGCCAAACAAACCACCACCACATGGACAATTGAACTCAACCATTGCTGTTTGTCATCAACTACCTTGACCCGAACGACCTTACCCACCTCTCCTAGAAATCGAGGGCGAAAAAAACAATGCCCTTCCTGTCCTCCAAGCTCCTCCTGCGCACCTACTCCCTGGCCCTCCTCTCCTGCGCCTACTACCTCCTGACCGCGCCCACCCAACTCCTGTCGTCAAGCCCGATATGGCTGCTGGGGGAGAGCATGAGCGTGCGGCCTGCGGGCTACGCGCCGGAAATGATGTCCCGTCACGGAGCAGCGGGCGGCGGCGGCAGCAGCAGCAGCAGCACGAATTTGAAAAGGGGCCTGATGGCGGGATCGGGGCTGGCACAGGCACAGGGAGAAGGACCGGCTGAGAGGGAACTCTTCGCGCTGTTGGGGTTGGTGGTGTTGGTGTACGCCGCCACGCAGTTCTTCTTCGCTGGGGATTTGTCCATGATCAAGGGGACGCGGCCAACCGCTGCTGCTGCTGCATCGTCGTCGTCCTCGAGCAGCGCCGCCCGCCACGGTTTCTCCTCCGCCGCAAAGTCGTCCTCGCGCTACGCCGAAGAGCTGCACACCCTGCTGACCGCCCAGTCCCGCTGGCTCACACTCTCGGCATTACACGTCCTGGCTTCGTCCACTCTGGTGTTTTGGATCTACATGTTCCACTCCCACTCTTCCCCCGAGCCGCAGTCTTCCACAGGTTCTGCTGAAAGCGGGACGTCGCTGCTGTCGGGACTGAATCTGTTGGCGAACCGGGTGGTCTTTACGGTCGGGCTGGCGGATATGCTGTTCTGGGGATACTTGTGGACGGTTCTGAAGGACGAAGGACGGGATGTTGCCAAGTTTGTGGCCATGCGCAGGGAGGCTGAAGACGACGATGAATGAGACACCGTCGAGAGATGAGAGGTGTAATGAATGAGGGCACGAAAACATAGATTAAGCCTGTACAGCCCCCGAGAGACAAAGAACAAGTTTCTCTCCCACCTGCGTGGTGGTCATGCTAATGAAATGCTTGTAGATTCTCCTGTATCAATTATGGTAGATAAAAAGCAGATTACCTTTCGCATCTGGCCGCATTATATCGTGGGAATATTTCCATCCATCTTTTGATTCCACCCTCTTTCTCCAGCCAGCATGCGCCACTCACATCACATTCGGGATCCTCACCTACAACACGGCCGCCAGACCCAACATGCCAGCCCCGACAGCACCAAGCCCGATCGCCAACTGATTGCCGGCACCCGTGGGGCTCGCCGACGCCGACGTCGACGAGGCAACTTGGCTAACACTGCCTGTTGCGGACGAGAGGGACGCACTGGCGCTGGAGGCAGCGGACTTGGCGGACTCAGAAGCGCTGCTGAGCGCGGAGGAAATGCTGGCGCTGGCACTGGAGGCGGCGACCGAGGCGGAGGAGGCCACGCTGGAGTTGATGGTGGTGGTGGTCGATCCGCTACCGGAGCCAGAGCCAGATCCAGCAGCCGACGAGGTTGCGCTGCTGCTCGAGGTCGACGTGCAGGTTGCCGACGCGGGCTGTAGAGAAACGGGAGAATTCAGTCAGACACATTACCAGCATGGATGGGCAGCGGGCCTCGTATGTGAAAGACAACCGAGTGTATAATTGGAAAGGAAAGGAAAGGAAATGCAATAAACGTACCAAAAGCGAAGAAGCACCGACGGGGTCACAAATGCTGTGCGCGTAGTCTAGGGCAGCCGTTTGATCTGCGGGATCACAGGCCTTGAAGACGCAGCAGGCGATGCCATCGAGGAAAGAACTGGTGTTACAAATGCCTATTTGTTCGACGGACGGCTTGTGTGAGCCACTGAGTCTTTACTTTTCACTTTTTTTTCTCTCTTCCTTCTCCTTCTCCTTGTCCGTTGCAGCGTCGACGACGTGACCAGTCCGTCAGAAGGGGGGGAGCAGAGGGGGAACTAACATGTTGGATTGCCGTTGCAGCTGGCGGGGAGGAGACTGCTTACGCAGCTGGTGGCACCTGCAGATCCAATGGTCAGTCAACAAACAAGCATTCAACACGGTGCGCTCTTTGCACGGCCGGATGGGTGTGCCCTTCGCGCATCATTGTTTCTCGGGAAGAGACACACGTACAGCTGGGGAGAGTCGGGGCCTGCTGTGCAGAGACGATACCCACCAGCAGGGTGGAGGCGGTCAGGATGCTGCAGAGCTGACGAAGCATGGTGTAGCTTTCCCCGCGGTGGCAAATAACTGGGGTTGAAGGAAGCTGTTGATAAGGTAATAGATGAGACAGCAACAGGAAGCGGGCAGATCAGAGATCAGATGATGATAACGAATGGCGGACGGATCTGAAAGGATGGGAAGAAACAGAAGGGAATGAACGGGAGAAGAGAGAAATAGTCATAGAAATATGCCAGTCGCACGGACGCATGGCTCTTCTCTACCCGGTACTGCAGTAATACATAATATTAATGGTATTGCCCTGCTTTCTCTAGTCTCGGATCGATCTGGACCAGGGTTTGGGGTCGGGGGAAAATGGCCTGGCGAACGTGCGCAACTGTCTGTCTCCAAAAAGGGAAGTGTTCGAAGAATCTCTATCAGTTAATTCTGGTCTATCGCGCCTCTTCCATCATCACCGTCGTTACATATGTCACCCTGGAGGCTTGGATTGGAAAGGGAGATCCAGAACACGGGGTTTCCAGGCCTTTGCCATTGGTGCAATATAGATCGATCGAGTAACGGCCGGGGTAGGGGATGGAGGAGCATCACGTATGTACCACGATAGAATACCAAGCCCTCCTCATATCACTATTACTTCGTTACATTTCAAACATTATGACCACCGTCTCGATACACTCATTCCACACACACACACACATGCACACACATAGCTTGACCTGTACAGCCTTTCGCCTTCGCACACTGTCTGTGCAATTCGGAACGGAACAAAGCAAATCAATCCCTAGGTACATCCTCCCCATAAATACCGACACCATCAATCGTCCAATGTACCCATCCACGTTCTTATCCCGTATCGTGCTTGCTCTCCGGAAATTCCATCACATCAGGACATATATACATCGCTCTTCTTCGAGACATCGCTGTGCTTTTTCCCCCTTCCCCCAATCCCTGTAACTCCACCATCCACAAACCACACATCCGCCCCTCTCCTGAGGTCTTCAGATGATATTAATCGTATAAGTATAGTCACTTGCAAACCAATACCCGTTCATGTGGTCCAGCCTCTCCACGTAATTGTTCATCTCCGCCTCGCCTTTCATGACGCTGCGGAACCGGTCCCAGTTGGCCTGGTCATAACGACTCACGTCAAAGGCTCCAATCCTCCGGAACTCGCCCTTTTTCATCGTCGCGCAGAGGAGCAATCCCTCCACCCGATCCACCACGTCGATGACCGGTAAGAGGTAGATCTCGAGCATCTCACAGAGCATTCCACTGCCAGCGTCGGAGAGTTTCGGCAGCCGATCGTCGAATGCCGCTTTCTCAAGTTCAACCTGGGCTTTGGTACATTGGATCACGCAGGGCGTCGCGCCCCAGTAGTCACGCGTTCGTTTCAATAGCCCTCTCGCCATGAATCCGCGCACCTTCATTCTGCCGCCGGTCACGAAGCCGAAGTTGTCGCCGGGCGGGTTGTATTTCATGTCAAGCTCAATGATCTCAATACAAGTCTCTCGCGCCGAAGATGCCGGTTCGGGGTATCTGACTTCGCCGTCGATCGACGCCCAGGTCCACGTTGGGGCTCTATATTTCGTCGGCCGCCTCCCGCCCTCGACTCGCCAGAGGAGCGCATGTGGTAGCTGCGGCTTCCATAGGCCGACGAGGTAGTCGTCGGCGTGTAATCGGTTCTTTGCCATGTACTGTTTCGCGAGCCCTTCGATGGCCAAGAGCTTGTCGCTCGAGTACGTCAATTTCTTGGGGGAATACATCTTCACCAGCTGATGCCAATTCCCATGCCGCTGGTGATGGACCTTCTTGCTGAAGAACTCCACACTCTCCCGAGACGAAGGCGGGCCCATTGTGGCGGGAAGACCCTTCGGAAACACTTCTGAACAACACATCTGTTGGCATTCCCAAAAGAGTTCATTGCGAGTAAAGTGCAATGTTCGTTTCGCGAGGCAGCGTTCTTGAAAAGCCCACGCTCGCTTGTTCAGAGGGGACGAGTCGACCAGGTCGTGCCATAACGTGGAGCGTAGTATTTTGTACATCCCTTCGTCGATGCCCAGACCAAAGGGGACGGAGACGATGCAGGGCTGCAGTGCTGAAACATTGCGACTGTAGATCAATCCGCTCGCATCGTCCCTCGAGGATGTGGCGGCGATGTTGAGTGTCGCTTCTGAATAGACACGGTGCATCTGTGACACCTCCGCCAACACGTCTGTTTCGCTATCGTGTCGGATACACAGCGCATCGATCCAAAGGTATCGGAAGCCCAGGCGGTCTGTCACGAGAGCGGCTTCGGCGAATGTCTTTGGTAGGTTCGCCACACTGACACCCTGCCTTAACGCGGCGAGCGTCCCTTTGTGCAAACGGATCGTCTTGGATTTACCCCAGCAATGGCTGAGCGTGACGTACTCGCTCAAAGGATCCACGAACATGCCGTCCACAAGTTTCACCCCGCGAGCGCCCTTAGGACCTCGGATCGAAACGTCCAGCAGATGTGTCGGTTTCCACGTCGTGTCGGCGGCAGAAGTCACGGAACATTTCATGTGGTTGAAGGTACAGTCTTGAATCCACTGTTTGGCGAGATCGAGACTTTCTACCGACGCTGTGCTCACAGACCGCGGGTCGATGGTTCGCACTCCGGGTTCAACGGCAACTGAGACAACAGCAAGTTAGCATCCTTTATCGAGGGTTCCTAAGGACGAATATCGAGCACCTACATCTTGGATGCATCAGAATCAATTCGACCACCAAGCCCGCCGCATCGTCCCAATTCAATGACATGCTCGCCTTCGAGCCGCTACTGCTCGGAGTCGGTCCCCGGTTCTCCTTGTCCGCCTCCGACTTGGTAGGCTTCACGTATCGGAATTTGAGCCTTGCTTGGTCCCTGGCAATGGGCGATATCCAGGCGAACCCAACGGAGTCGACTGCCAGCCCACTATTCCGGAAGTTTTTATAGGCGTCAGGGTCGATGGACATGAACACGGTCAAACACAGATGACAGTTGCTAGCCCGGGATGCGAGTTCTTCCAAGCCATGATGCGGGATCTCGCCTGTTTCCTCCGATTTCTGCGTGTCTGGCCCAAAGATGGACTGGCACGCGGTGCAGAGCGTGCTGGGCGTCAATTCTGACATTGTTGCAACGTTGCGGTGCGATGATTGTGGTGCCGTTTCCCGCTTCTACCCCCCGGCATCTCGATGTTGACGTTTCGGTCTCGAAGTCTCTCAACAGTAGCAATCACTGTCCATATCCTTCGGTCGCACAAATCGATTTTCTGGACAACCGGTCGACAGTCTGGTTCAAAATTCGGCGGTCCGTCAAAGAAAATTGTGGTGAAGTCGTGTTTCTCCTGAGATCGACGCCGCTCGAACCGAGCACCAACCTCTTAATTTCCGAAAGCGGGCGGAACTCAACGCCACGCGAACCAAGTTCGTTTCAAATGATAGTGACGCGGTTCAGAGTGATTCGCGCCATTGGGAATTGCATGATATCATCATCCAGTGAGAGTCCGATTCTCGCCTGACCTTGGCTGGGTGCGTGGCAAAGGAACAGGGAGAGGCCGCTCTGGACTTGTCAGCCAGTGATGTCTTCTCTCCCGCTTTCGGAACAGCCACATCTCAGGAGGGAAATGCCCCTGACTTCTACGAGGACAAGGCCCGTGTTAGCGAAAAGTGGAGGCGGAGATTTTCATCCCTTTCTCTGACATAAGGAAAATCCTTGCGGGCTGGACACGCGGCTGAGTGATATAAGTTTGACTATACGTTCTATATGGAAAACACCATCATATTATCGGAGCTTCGTTATCTTCAAGAGATCGTGCCGGTGGAAAAACTCCCGGTTCTTCTTGCCAAAGATATACATGGGAACACTCAGCACACAGATGGCAATCTCGATGCTCCCAAATATAATAAATAAATGGTTGATGCGGATCGCAAATACCCAATTGAAGGCATGGTATGCCAGGATGAAGGAGAAGATATTCTTGAAAATAATCAGGTTCGTGAACGCCTCGACTGCGATGTCGCGATGGGCGTCCAGGAGGTACTGAGCCGAGGCGATGGAGCCCATGACCATGCTGATGATAATGAATGCGAGGAATACCTCGGGGACGATCCAGCCATAGCGGGCCACATCGTTCGCTGTGATGCCGAACCCGTAGAGACCGATGCAAGAGAACATGAGCGTCGGGATGACAAGGAGTATACGAAACTCGGGTTCGTATCTGCCCTTATTGAGTTTGATCATGAATCGCGTAGTGAGCTCGCTGTACAGACCGGCGCCGAGCAGCCCAATGATGCTGCCGATGAACGCGCTGGTGTACATCTTGCCGGCCCTCTCTTCGTTAAAGAAGAGAGGCGGGCCCAGGAAGATCAGAGAGAGTATAACTCCGACCATGACAGTCCAGCCGATGATCACACCTTGCATCAAGCAGGCCCAGAGGACTGCAGGATGCAGGAACAGCGGAAATGGGCGCAAGAGTAGCTTCAAGAAGGACTCCTCGGTTTTTCGACCGTTGAACGGCATCAGTCGTTGCCAGTAGGAATGCTTTGGGTGCGACGTTTCCACGACTGTAGAAGAGTGGAGAGGCTTTCCCTCCGCATCTTTTGCAGTTGCCATCTCAGGTCTTCCAATTGTCTCTTTCGACGAGTCCTCTTCTGCAAGAAGATCAAGGTTGAGAGAATGTGCTCGTCGATAAGCCGTCTCAGGCACGAAGAAAAATAGGAGGAAGAATCCCAAAGCCATGAAGATCGAAAGGAAGAAGAACTGTGTAATGTTAGGTTAGCACAACATCCATGCAAGGATTAACATGTCCGGACGACTGCGGTTTGCTTGAGGGCACAAGACTATCCGTGACAACGCAATGACGAGGGCGACAAAAACTTACACTCCATTGCCAGCCCATGTGAGCAGTGATCATGCCCACGAAGACTGGTGTCAGAAAAGCTCCTCCAAAAAGACATGTGTTTGTGATCGCCATTCGAACTCCACGCTCATGGACATAGTATAGATCGCCGACACAAGCATTGACCAGTGCCTCGAAAGGTGCCAATGCGACGCCTTGGAAGACGCGACTCCACAATAGACTAGCATAATCGTGACCGATATGTGTAGAACCGCCCCAGGCAGAACTCGCGACCATGAGCAAGGCTCCTAGGAGAAACAGGTGTCTCTTACCCCAGACTCTTGCGGATGCAACGAATAACCATCCCGCCACGCAAACACCGCAGAGATGGTAGGCCGTGAGAAGGGCAGCATCTTGAAAGGTTCGCTTGAAGACGATTGCGAGAGTCGTTGAATCGGCGGCAAGGAGAGGAGAGGCTGTTGTGGCAAGGCAGGACACAAAGCAGAGGATTCCAAGAATGAGATCGCGTTGCCAGATGGGCCAATTCTACGACGTCAGTTAGTTTTGCTGTTCACCGAGTGCTTTGCGAGAGAACCGCGAACCAAAGGATCATTTGGATCATCTGAGGGTTGAGGGACGAGAATGACCCGGCCCGTCTTGTCCTTCTTCAGATGCTGGGCATTCTCCAAAAGCTCAGCAAGTCGCTGTTCTGTCTCATAGACATACACCGTCCCCGGGACATGCTCGACACTTGGCTCAAGAATCCCCAGAGCCATTGTTAAGCTAAGGACGCTGGCGTTGGTGGAGCAGATGAGATGGTGGAAAGCGGGCCTCGCCGAGGTTATCTCGATGCAAGGCTCATGGTCAATAGCATATATAACTCATGCCACGAGTTTGACGCTTCAATCGTCGTCGGTTAGATGCCCAAGGCAGTTATGGTCGAAGGGAACATGACTCTGGAGATGGACCGCAGCCGAAGATTGCGCGGCGCAAGCCACAGAGATGAATGCAAGCGGCAGCTCCCCGCCTTGGGTCTGGACCTAAGCAAAAATACCGTAGTAGGGTGATGATGGCTACCCCAAGGCAACCTGTCGTGAGAGCGCGAAAACACTAGTTAACCTAACTGCCTAGGCCCTAGATGCTCTAATGATGGACTCTAGGCGCCGGTGGAGGTGAACTCTAGGGACTCTAGTGGTTGACTCCAAGCGCCCGTAGTGGTAGACTCTATAGGTTAGACATTAGTAGACTAGGCAAAATATGACTAAGCGAAAAGTCTAATGTCACGTGACGTTGCAAAGAAAACCAATTAGATGGAAATACTCTTCGGACCAATCAGATCCAAGACTTTTTTGACAAAGTTACCTACTGTTACAGTATCTACCGTGCATTAAGGCTCCAAATTTTCGTTTTTTTCCGATTGGACAACCTCGCCAACCGTCAATGCCCAGACAGTGTAAAATTATTGCAGGGAAATCAGCTGCTGCTTTAGCGCATGATATTGGTACTCATTAATCGTGATTCGTGATCTGTTAGTATAATTTGATTCGTGCTCTTTGAACACTTGTATTCGACTTTCAATCTCAAGCGTCTCCTCTTCCTCATGCAGGCATAACGGCAACCGTCTTCAAGCCGATATGAGTTCTCAACATTTCCTTCTTCACTGTTAAAGCAGCACGATGAGGAGGTCGAATATCTAGTTGTTGTAAGACAGCATTTATTTGCCGTCCGTCCATTTCCCCCAGTGCTTGTGATGTAGCAGGGAATTCAGGAATAGCGGCACCATTGGAGGGGTTAAGGAATGGCAAAAGAACGTCCGTTGGAGTTGTCGCGTGGGCATTCTGAACTCGAGCTGTATTATTATGATTACTATAGAATTAGGAAAGTAATATAAGAATAAAGAAGAGTGATATACACGACATAGACATCATACTCAGAATGTCTCGACGAGTGGCTGTGAGTTCTTGACGTATGGCTCGAAGCTCGATTAGAATTTCTCGACCGTTGGTGATTGCTGGTAGATTTTGTGCCTTTTTGTTCTCATCACCAATGAGATTGAAATCTGGCTGCGGACCGAGAAGGGTTTGGTCAGCCATCGTCGCCGCGGCTGTAGTGGTGACAGTGGTGGCGAGGGAGTTTGTTGTTGTTCACGAAATTGTAGAGGGGGAGAAAACTAACAAGGATGGCATGCGCGTTCACTGTTGTTTATTATTACTCGTGTCGAGGCAGGAACGCCTCTAAAAGCGGCTGTATTGACCACCAAATTTGGGCCAGAAGTTGCAGGGGGGTGAGACCAAGGTGCGGTGGTTAAAAGCGGCGATGCCAAAAATTCCCCTGCAACCTGCGTTTGAACTGTAATGAAGTCTAGCGAGCCCTTCTGCCCTCAACAACCTTGCTGCCAGCTTGATCTGATCTGGAAGTTGAAGCCATCTTATCAACCGAGTTCAGGTCGGACCTAGTGAAGAATTCGTTATAAGAAATTCTGTCGGCCTTGACCTGATTTCGGGCTGGCCATGGGACGAATATTAATATGTACGACAATACGCAGTGTCGACCAAATGCCGTCAATGGATGAATGTTGTCCTGTTGGATATGCATTGCCCTGCTTTTGATCTCTTGTCCCTTTTGTGGGTTTAACTCCGTAAAATCATGTTCGATCCAATTAAAGTGACAATCTGACTCTCTCATTTGCCCTTCTCACTTCCATACATTGTCTTGTTCCACCATTTCCCAGGCAGCATGGGTTCATTCGGCCGCTGGTCGTTTCCAAACCCTTCTCGCTGGAACCCCTTGGGGTTACTTGTGGCCGAGCCCTCTCTCATCGGTGCATCTTCTTTCTGTCCCTGAATTGTGCCACCGTACGCCTTGGTATGTGTGGAGGTGGCACCGCCATTCGCATAAGCTTTCTCTATGTTCTGCACGCTGGGGGTTTTGAAGGTGGCGACGGGGGTACCAGGGACTCCGGGCGAGGCTTGCGGCCAGAAATACAATGCTGCGCCAACGGCCAGGCCGCCAACGACCATGCGGCGGCCAAGAGACATGTTGTTTTTGTTCACTTGGAATTCGGTGGGAAGGAGGACGAGAGCTCGTTCAATGACGTCTAGTTGTGCTGAGACAATACTCCAGTATTCAGGAAAATAGCTTCGCCAGTAAGATAATCGAGAGCAGAGTGTCTGCAAAGGTGTTGTCACCAAGTCTCCAATAGGTTGAAGACCTCTCACTTCGTCGAGGAGGCTTTACTACCATACCATCTCCAAAGCTGAAGGTGGAAGAACATTGTGGTAACGATAGCTATTGACACATGACGAAACGGAGTGGTTGGGGCCCGAGATCTGAAAGCAAGCGTCAAGTCAGGCTTGTTCTGTTCCTAGTACGATCTGGATTGAGCCGTCATCACGTTGAGTCTGCAAGGGCAGGACACTGAGATGAGGTCATGACTTTTGCGCGGCATCACCGCATCAAAGAGTGAATACATAATGCAGGCTTGTGTGGATTTAATCGTGCTGCCAAGGAATATGAGGTCAGGGTCACATGTCTGCCCGAGCGTGAAACCAGTACGCGGCGCAGAAGGCAGACAGGACCGGTATCAAAGATTGAGAGCTAGAAAGAGATGAGACGGAAAAAACCGACCAAAGACAACGGGTTGCAGATGTCAAAGTGTGATTCTGGACCTTTCCGCGACGCGCTTGCTAACTCCATTCATCAATCCACCTGAGCTAAAAGCTATGTGGTATCGTAGGAGACAATAAAACGAAGAAATCAGTATTGCCTGGGGATTGCATTCGACATGGTTGGGGGGAATAGTTTGGGGTAGTAGTCTGCCCGGATCTGGGAGTCTTGGTAGTTCTCTCTCTGTGTGCCTGTATCTGGGCCCATTTGAACAAATCACTGCACACGCCTTCAGCGCAATACCTAGAATCCGAGCTCATCACAAAGAGGCCGGTGCGAGTGCTGCCATTTTGAGCAATAACCCTGCCCGAAAATCGTAGAAAGTTGTTGTAAGCTAGAGTCACCAAAAGGCGGGAAAGCATGCACAGTTGCCTGTTGGCAATCCCTCTAGGACGCTGGAGCATCCTCTGTCTTTGGTGTCGGGTCGGCAGCGGCACCGGTGTCAGCGGGCTTCTCCTCCTTGGTTGCTGGTTCGCCTGTTGGGCCAGCTTCACCTTCACCACCATCGGACGATGTCCACAGCGTCAGGTTGTCTCGGAGCAACTGCATGATAAGCGTACTGTCGCGGTACGACTCCTCGGACAGCGAGTCGAGCTCGGCAATGGCATCATCGAAGGCTTGCTTGGCAAGGTGGCAGGCACGGTCGGGGGAGTTGAGGATTTCGTAGTAGAAGACGCTGAAGTTGAGGGCAAGGCCGAGACGGATGGGGTGGGTTGGGGTGAGTTCGGTCTGTGCTACATCGGTAGCGTTCTGCAAGCCGGGGGGTCAGTGATGTTTGGGATTTTCTGGAGGGCAACTGTCATACCTTATAGGCCTCATGAGCAGCAGTGGCCGCAACCTTGCGCTTCTCCCCGGAAGCGAATTCAGCCAGGTATCGGTGGTAGTCTCCCTTCCTGTTCACCACGTTAGTGGCGCCTCGAGCATTTTCTGAGCCAGGAGATGACGTACATCTTGTGATAGAAGACCTTGGACTCTCCAGATTCGGCCTTGGGAATGAGGGCTTTGTCGAGGACGTCGAGAACATCCTGGCAGACCTTCTCAAGTTCGCTCTCGATCTTTTGGCGGTATTCGCGAATGGTGGCAACGTGTTTGTCAGACCCTTTGGATTCCTCCTTTTGCTCAATGGAAGAAATGATGCGCCAGGAGGCACGCCTGGTTCCGACGACGTTCTTGTAGGCAACGGAGAGGAGATTTCTCTCGTCGACAGACAACTCGCCGCCCATCTAGCATGAGTCAGCCTAGGTAGTCCACAATGACATGTCCAAAGGGTTTTTAGACGTACGTTGGCCACCTCTTTCATGTAGTTGACCATTTCATCGTAGCGCTCAGCCTGCTCACAGAGCCTCGCAAGGAATGTTTTACTGGAAAGGCGTCAGTGAATCGATGACTCGAGAGGGACACGAGGCAATGATACCTTTCGCGCTGCAAATCGCATTCAAGTCAGCACAATGTCTTATCAATGACAAGATTGGGAAGACTCGGGTTGGACAGTGACGACCAGCTGAGACTGACTTGGAGGCGGGGGGATGCAGCACTTACGTCGGTAGCCATGGTAAAGAGTCGCAAGGGTGGATGACAAGACGAGGAAGTTGTCGAAAGGTTATGCGGATGTGGTCGAGAAAAGGGATTGGGAGATGGGGGATGAAAATCGAAGGACGAGTTGAATATCTGGTGATGGGAAACGGGGCCTGGGGTTGCAGATTGATGGTTTGTGAGTGATGGCTCATAAGGCAGTTTGATGCTTAAAGGACTAGAGCATCACTAAGTCACCCAGGCACTTGCTGGCGCTAACCACTCTGGGAGCCCAGCCAAAGGGCTAAGTGAGGCCTACCACTGGGAGGTGACAAACAACTGATTTTGTTTGACGCCAGCGCCTGAAACCTGTCACCAAGGGTTTCAGGATTCACCACTCTGTGCCTCTCCTACCTCTTAACCGCATCAAAGAGCCCACAGAGGGATAGAGGCACCCAAAAACAGCTGCTGTGCTTTCTACTACTCTAACCCGACTCGCCGAGTGCCTCATCCAGAGTTCTGACTTTCACGTGCTTGACTTCCCTCCCTATAAACATAAACATGCTCGTTGTCCGCACTCCGTAGTCCCTGCGGGCCTTGCAAGTCGTCGGCACAGCAACTTCGCCTATTTCAAGTAGTTCCTACCCGTTGTGTTGTACTGAGTACATAGGACAAATTGAGTTGTCGAACAACCACTCTGAATGAGCTCTGCAGGCGCTACTGATTCCTTGGGCTTTGTACCCCAAAACGCCTCCAAACAGGCTCGTATTTTCGCCTTAGGCGGCGCATTTTTTCCGCGCGTCTGGAATTTTCGATGGTTGAACTGTTGACTGTGTCCACCGTGTCCAGTTCACCACGTGGGGCATCGATTTCTATCGAAGTCACTGCCAAAGTCGCTCTTTTCGCCATAGACTTGATAAATAGATGCGACCCCTCTTTGTTATTTGCAGTGTCTAGTGAGGTTTGTTTAGACGGTTTGGTGATGCATGGATCTTCCTAGGAAGTTTCACAGCAACCTCGTTTCTTTTTATCTCTCATAGTCGTTCAATCTCCGAACCATTGCGACATGGAGCAAGCATACGTGCGCTCAACGTCAGAGGTGCTGAGTCACTTCCACGTTACTGAAGCAGCCGGGCTGTCGTCTGCGCAAGTCGCGGAGTCCAGAAAACGATATGGAAGCAACTGTGAGCGCAATTGCTAACCGCCACAAAGGTCCAGCGTTGAAAGCTAACAAAGTCCAACAGCTCTCCCGGAAGACCCTCCTACACCCTTATGGCAACTCGTTCTCGAACAATTCAAAGACCAGTTGGTCCTCATACTGCTAGGCTCAGCGGCTATATCTTTTGTCCTGGCCCTGTTTGAAGAGTCGGATGACTGGACTGCGTTTGTCGACCCTGTGGTGGTAAGTTGAAAGAATCACCCAGGAGTTGGCCAAAACTAATCTGTGTCTAGATCTTGACAATCCTCATCCTGAATGCAATCGTCGGTGTGACGCAAGAGAGCAGCGCCGAAAAGGCCATTGCAGCCTTGCAAGAGTATTCCGCAAACGAAGCGAAGGTGATTCGGGATGGATACGTCCAGAAGATCAAGGCAGATGAACTTGTGCCAGGAGACATTGTTACTATCGCCATTGGAGATCGGATACCGGCAGACTGTCGACTGTTGTCCATCCAAAGCAACAGCTTCGCAGTCGACCAGGCAATTTTGACGGGCGAGAGTGAGAGTGTGAGCAAGGAGTGCAAAGCCATAGACGATGTGCAGGCTGTCAAACAAGATCAGGTCAACATGCTCTTCTCTGGTACAACAGTTGTGACTGGACACGCTACCGCAATCGTCGTTCTTACGGGTAGTTCTACCGCGATTGGCGACATCCACGAGAGCATCACTTCGCAAATTTCGGAACCCACGCCACTCAAAGAGAAACTGAACGATTTTGGTGACACTCTGGCCAAAGTCATCACAGTAATCTGTATCCTGGTGTGGTTGATTAACATCCAGCATTTCAATGATCCCTCGCACGGCGGAAGCTGGGCCAAGGGGGCCATTTACTATCTGAAAATCGCCGTGTCATTGGGAGTTGCCGCAATTCCAGAAGGTCTCGCCGTGGTCATCACAACATGTCTTGCCTTGGGGACGAGGAGAATGGCGGCCAAGAACGCTATTGTTCGGAGTTTACCTTCAGTCGAGACCCTCGGTAGCTGCAGTGTGATATGCTCCGACAAAACCGGCACTCTCACGACCAACCAGATGAGTGTTGAGAAGATTGTCCATCTCAGCGAATCTGGTGATGAGTTGGAGGAAATCGAGGTCACAGGCACCACCTTTGCCCCGGCCGGAGACCTCATCCGTAATGGCAAGAAGCTCGAGAATCCCGCAGCAAGCTCAGACACCATAAAGCAAATGTCAGAAGTCCTGGCGCTCTGCAACGAGGCCCATCTGTCATATGACACAAAGAACGACACCTATGCAAGCATCGGAGAACCTACCGAGGGAGCTCTCCGCGTCTTGGTTGAGAAGATTGGCACCGACAATGTGGCTCTGAACGAAACTCGGGCCAGTCTGTCCAGCTCTGAGCGAGTCAACTTCGCCAGCAGGTACTACGAGGACAAACTTCCTCTACAGGCGATGTATGAGTTTTCGAGAGACCGGAAAAGCATGTCGGTCCTAGCTGGAAGTGGTCAGGCCCAAAAGCTTCTTGTCAAGGGTGCCCCTGAATCAATCATCGAGCGCTGCTCTCACGTCATCTTAGGGACAAACGGCACGAAAGCTCCCATCAACAAGCGGCACCAGGCCCTGCTCGCTCAGGAGCTCGTTGCATATGGACGACGTGGCCTTCGCGTGCTGGCGCTGGCTAGCGTGGAAAACGTCAGCGGCAACAAGCTCCTGCACACTGCGAAGAGCAACCGGGCGTATGCTGAGCTGGAACAGAACATGACCTTGATCGGGCTCGTCGGCATGCTCGACCCGCCTCGCCCAGAAGTGGCCAAGTCGATTATGAAGTGCAGAGAAGCTGGGATTCGCGTGATTGTCATAACGGGTGACAACCAGAATACTGCCGAGACAATCTGCAAGCAGATTGGCGTATTCCAGCAAGACGAAGATTTGATCGGCAAAAGCTTCACCGGCCGGCAGTTCGACTCCCTCACGGAGAGCGAAAAGCTCGAAGCTGCGAAGACAGCATCTCTATTCTCGCGCGTCGAGCCCAGTCACAAGTCGAAACTTGTTGATCTCTTGCAGGAAGCCGGCGAGGTGGTGGCCATGACAGGCGACGGCGTGAATGACGCCCCAGCATTGAAGAAGTCTGACATTGGAGTGGCCATGGGCTCCGGCACCGATGTCGCTAAATTGGCCGCCGACATGGTGCTGGCGGATGATAACTTTGCCACGATCGAAATCGCCATTGAGGAAGGCCGCACCATCTACAGCAACACCCAGCAGTTCATCCGGTATCTTATCTCGTCTAACATTGGAGAAGTGGTCTCGATATTCCTGACCGCAGCCCTGGGCTTACCGGAAGCATTGATCCCCGTTCAACTTCTCTGGGTGAATCTGGTCACGGACGGTCTTCCGGCCACGGCCCTCTCTTTCAATCCGGCTGACCACGATGTGATGCGTCGAACCCCGCGAAAACGCGATGAGCCCCTCGTCTCGGGGTGGCTGTTCTTCCGATACATGGTTATTGGCACGTATGTGGGCGCCGCCACTGTCTTTGGCTATGTGTGGTGGTTTATGCTCTATCCTTCCGGTCCGCAAATCAGCTTCACGCAGCTCCGGAGCTTCCATAAATGCTCGCCAACAAACCCTCTCTTCGAGAACGTCAACTGCGACATTTTTTCTGCCTCATCGATCCCGACACGCACGGCCTCGACTGTCTCCCTCTCCATTTTGGTTGTGATCGAGATGTTCAACGCAATGAACGCCCTCAGCTCCTCGGAAAGCTTGCTGCAGCTTCCGCTCTGGAAGAACATGAAACTGATCTACGCGATTTGTCTCTCGATGATTCTACACTTTGGCATCCTCTATACACCCATTTTACAGGGCGTCTTCTCCATTGAGGCTCTGGGGTGGGATGAGTGGATGGCCGTGCTGTGGATCTCGGCCCCGGTCATCTTGATAGACGAGGTCCTCAAGGCGATCGAGAGAGCCGTCTACGTCAATTCCAAGTCGGAGCGGCGGAGGCGAGCTAGTATCTCGGGAGGTAGTGGTTTGAAAGGGGAAGGGAACGGGGCCGTGGCCAACGGCAAGATAAAGGCGAATTGAGAGGGGGAGAGTGACAGAGAGAGCAAAAGGCTCGCCAAAGCCCCTTGCTTCATGTGACATTAGCTATTCCCATACATTGACTTGGATGTCGAAGAGAATGGCACATTAAGGGCGGCTTGTTGTCTGTTTGTCTTTCTGTCTGTCTGTTTGCTCAATTGCTTGTTTCTTCATTGCATGGACGCAGGATGCATAGACGGATGGATGGGCTGGTTTGGCATTTTGCATACGATCTAGACAAATGTATAGAGCAAGAGAAAAGGAAGAGGGAAAAAAACGAAATAACCGAGTCTCAGAGACACCAACCACCTTTTGCAATAAGTAACAGTGCATGCAGCACACACACACACACTTGCACACACACGTACGTCCTCGTTCCCTACCTTTCTTTTGTTTTCAACCTGGGAACGGGTGGGATTAGTTGGAGAGGGGAAGACACAGCGACGAAGAAAGCGGTAGATAGATAGAAATATAGATAGGTAGGTAGACAGACATAAGAGAGAAAAAGAGCGAGTGTTCTCACCTCACCTCCGTCACCTTGTCCATGCCACCCAATATAATGTCCGCCTAGCTATATCCTCATCCCGTCCTCCATGGAAGCCTTAGGTAAAAGCAGGTAGGTAGATAGGTAGGTAGGTAGGTACCTACTTACTATACATCTATGAATGTCGCGTCCATCAAGGGATAGATGGACACCAGGACCTCGCCCCTTGCGAAGCTCATATCTGGTTCGAGCACAACACTCACGAGGGACCACGTCTCTCTCTCCCCCCCCCTCTCTCTATATCGCGATCGCTATCATGCAAGTTCCGTTTCGAAAAGTTGGTCTTGGGAGTCTTTTTCAAAACAAAACAAAAAAACACCACTTTTCAATTTAGACTTCAACACGTCGATCGTCCTTTGGTCCGCACTGGGACTTTCTCGTCGCATTTCACTCAAATGGGCGGCATAGTCGTCCTCTCCTAATACCTGTAAATCTGTAGCTGAACCATCTCATCATGTCCCGTCTCCTCCACATCCCAGCACATGATATCCTCGGCTCGTTCCCTTCTGAGACGCGTATCCGTCCATGTGTATGCTTCCAAGAACCCCCCGATTTCGCATATAGCCTCATGAAGAAGGGAAATCATTCATCATAACTGCACGCCCCAAAATCCTTTACCACCGCAGACCCCTAGTGTTCCCGCCGTCGGAGCCCAACTCAGATTGCTCACCTCATACTTACATTCCCAGACGGCCGAAGGGCCTCTTTCTTGTCCCTGTCCCCCGCTAGTATTGTTCGTTACCCCGCCTGGCACGACGTTTTGTCCAGTCGACGCACTCGAGCCCATCAGGTCCCAGAGCAGCACACAGCAGTCGTCAGCGCCGGAAGCCAGTACACCGCGCTGTGAATTACTCCAGTCGATGCAGTTGACGGCGGCCGCGTGTCCTTTCAATTCAAGTAAAGCCTGGCCGGGTTGTCGAACGTCCAGAACACGTATAATGTTGGAGTCTTGGCTAAATGTGGCGAGTAGGTGAGCGTCATGGGGAGAAGCCGCGATGCGAAGTAAAGGAGGTGGGAAAGGCAGCGTTGATATCCCGCCGGAACCAGAGGCCCGAGTCGGCGAAGCAGAGAGAGCGTCGGCAAGCTGTGCTTTGCGGATGTTAGCGTGACCAAGGCACAGGTTATTCAACGATCAAAACCTACAGTTCTTCTCCTGCTGCTGCTGCTTCTCTGACGGCTCATAGATAATGGTGCTGTGTTCGAGACTTCTGAGATCGAACATCCTCACACTTCCATCCGCACCACACGAAACAAACACATCCACGCTGTTGGCGCAAAAACGCACATCGTAGACTTCTTTGTCGTGCGCAATGAGCTGTGTCTTGGCCGTAAGCGTGGGGATGTCCCAGATGGTGCAGGTCGTGTCGATTGACGAGGTGATAATCAGCGAGGGCTGGACCACGTTCCAATCCAGCGACGTGATGGGGGCAGTGTGTTCGGGTGATTTCGAGTTGGAAAGTAAGGCAAGGGGTGACAACTTTTGTAGTGGAGGGGTCGTGTTGGTCGATGAGCGTGTGACTGAGTTCGACTGATACGCGTGTTGGTCATTCGGCAGCGACCACAGTCGAAGATGGTCGCCGGAGGTTGCTAATAGATCGGTCGTCTGCTTATTCGATGAAGGTGGTTCCCATAATATCCTTGTCACGGGATACGCATGTGTAGCTTCCGCGGTTTTGATAAACTCCAACCCTCGCTCACCGTGCGGGTTGTCTGGGTCTATTTGCGATCTTTGAGTGTCCAATATTTGAATCTGCCCACACGATGTCAGCTTCATATTCCCGATCTCTGTCGATTTGTCCAGCTATGGCCAACACTCACATAATTGTGATTGTCTTCCAGATAGCTGCCAATGGCTACTTTACCCGCCGAACCGTTGCTGGACCGCGGAGGCCATTTACACCAATCAACCGCATAAATGGGCCAAGGCGCGGTATAATTGCTATTCTGGGGATACTGTACAATGTCGTTCTCCTGAGCCACTCCCGGACTGAAAGGTATATCTGCGAAAGTCGGGTCTGTCCTCGTTCTGATGTCCGCCAGGCCGAGAGGAGAATATGAGGGTGGCCCTTGTGGAGTCTGTGGGACGTATGAGTTTGCGCCGGACGGATATTTGCTCTGATCAGGAGTATCCGAGAAAGGCTTGTATTTGGGTTGGTCCATGGCGCCGGGGCTGGACCGTGAGTATGAGTGAGTGTGGTTGAGCGTTGTTGGTCTTGCGGAAAGAGGAGGCTGTGGTTGTTGTTGTTGTTGTTGTTGATGTTGTTGATGTTGTTGTTGTTGTTGCTGCTGCTGCTGCTGCATCTGAGTGGATATCTGAGGTAAAGTAGGTAGACTTGGGGCGGTGTTGCTGGCCGCTAGAGTCGCAGGTCTGGTCGCAAGACCTGGTTGCAGTGTGCCCGGGACAGACTGACTGGCGACGCTGCTGGGGTGTTGAGGCGTGGAGGGCTCGATTTTGATAGATAGTCCTTCTCCTGTATAAGCTGGCGGTGCACCATAGTGGTGGACGTCGCTCATCGCCGTTCCCTGCTGATTCAAATGCAGCTCGTCGGCCTGTTGGCGACCGATCGTCAGAGACCGCCTCAGCCCTGGCTGGTATTGGCCAGGCTGGGCCTCTTGCACACTCGTATACGCGGACGGAGGAGGACCGGGGCGGTATGGGATCACGGTACCATTGCCATTGGTGTTTGGCTGGGACTGGGGGAGGTAGGATCTGGATTCGGGAGCCGTGGTGGGCGGATTGGGGTGGTTTTCCACGTAGTGAGGGTTGGGGGCACCAGCAGAGGTCACAGTCTGGCCAGCAGAGTAGATGGCATTGACGGCGCTGTAGTAGTTGTCGTGGGTGAACTGAGGGTCGGAGACGTGGTGCTGGTGGTGAGGGAAGTGAGGGAAGTGGAATGGCATAATAATAATAGTTAGGGGGGAACAGCGAAGAAAGGCTATCAGCACATGCGGACCGAATTTGTGTTTCTGCGTGTGCACACGGTGAGAGTCAGTCCATACGACGGGCGTAAGGGCGGCAGCGTGTCTTTGTCCGAGCCCGGGCTTGGTTCGGGGCTGCCTGCCCCCTTGTCAGCCGCTTAAGCGCCTGGAGGGGCGGGAAGGGCTTAGGCGGCGGAGGGGGGAGGGGAGAGAGGAGAGGGGGACCGGCTGGTGACTGTCTGGATAGCTTATTGGATGGGAGACAACCTCAAGTGATGAACTCACCTCGGTATATCCCTGAAGTTGACCAGGGAATGGAGATGATGCTATAAGACGAAGAAGAAGACATCTTGCACAGAACAATCTCTTGTCATCACTGTCTTTTCTCTCCTCTTTCAGTCCTCTGGGTCTTTGAACCATGGCGCAGGGCATCTCTCTCCTTCTCCTGCCTGCCCTGGCATCTTCTTCTCCGCCATCTTCATTCAGGTCGGCATACAAGGTCACATTTGAGTCTCTACTCCCTAAGCTCGTCCCTACCGACAAAGACTCCATCTCTCGTCTGGACATCGGTCTGGTCTTGTCTCCTTCTTACCCCCTAAGCACTAAAACTTCACGCGCCTCCATATTTCCCCTCGTCCAAAACCTCTTGAAGAAGACGTACAGCCTTATTTGCTCCGTCGCCGCTCAAAAAGAGGTCGATCTCGACTTCCCTGGCGGGATCGATGTGAGGATCTTCATCTTAGAAGCTCGGCTGGACGATCTCCCTCAGAACATCGTCGGCAAGCAATATCTCGCCGGACCAATAGTCGACATCAAGACATTTGCTCTCTCCGACCGATCCTATACGGCTCTTTACTCTGTTGAAGGCGAGACCCAGGAGGCTTCCCTCCAGCAATTGATCAGAATATGGAACTCCAAATCCAGCCCTCCGCCACTGCCCCCCATTCACCGCCTCCAGAGTGGCCCTGCGATCGTTCATCCTGAGAATTCCTCCCGAGATCCCGCAGAATCGAACATCGAGGATGGACCACTTATAATCCACCGTTCTGTCGCTGTAGGGGGTACATTTGACCACTTGCACATTGGACACAAACTCCTCCTGACTGCCACAATCCTGACCGCTGAGCCAGCTCAATCCTCTAAACCCACCGCACAAGAATCTCGATTGATTACCGTGGGTATCACTGGAGACGAGCTGCTCGTCAACAAAAAGTACGGCTCTCTAGTCGAACATTGGGATGTCCGACAACGACGTACTGCCCAGTTCATCGACTCCATTCTGGCATTCTACCCTCGCAAGTCAAGTACGAACCCAGCCACAGTCACCGACGCTCCCTCAACTGCCGATTATATCGACGAACCCGGCCCAAATGGCAAAGTTGTCCGTGTCAAATACCAGTTCCCCAACACCCCAGGTATAAGTGCAAGCGACAACAGGGCTGACATAACGATAAATTATACCCAAATCTCCGACCCGTTCGGGCCAACTATCACAGACCCTGACATTACGGCACTGGTGATTTCCGCCGAGACGCGCAGTGGTGGGAAAGCCGTCAACGACAAAAGGAAAGAAAAAGGCTGGAAAGCGCTGGAAGTTTTCGAGGTCGATGTCTTAGACTCGGGTGTTGGGTTGGACGATGACGGAGAACTAGCCGAGGATGCGGGAGGGAAGGAGGAGCAAAAGAAGAGCTTCGAGACGAAAATAAGCAGTACCGAGATTAGGAGAAGGCTACAGGAGAGGGAGCCGGCAAAAAATCAGTAGAGCATGCATGACGCTGGACGGAAAAGTCTTGGACAATGTGGCATCCCTGGTTGGAGCACACTCGGACATCCTTGATAACAGAAGCTGTGTCCCCATATCAAGGAATATACAGGTTCGATAGGACCGCAGCACTGTCAATAAAGCCATGTTCCATTAGTGCAGTATAAAATTGACTTAGCTGACATTGTGTATCTAAAAAAGTACCCCCAGCGGCTGCAGACTCACTGGAAATCCATACTGCCGCTGCACATAGGAAACTCATGCACCGTCAAGAGTCTTGCCGTCCAATATCTCATAGGTCCCCTATCTCCTGTGCCACCATCTTCTGAACTCCCATTGACATAGTTTGTGCCCCAAAGCAATTGATACGCGAGATTCGGTAGAGCTTCCAAGAGAGTGTGGGCCATTTCGTGGTACCTATGCCGCATATATTCTGCTTCGCTGACTGAGTTGGTGGCACCAAAAGAAGACCAAGATCATTTTCTGTGGATTTTGCGGCAGGCTGTTGCGTACCCTGGGGAAAGATGGTCCTATTTGCTTTTCGCTAGACTTCGGTGCCATTTGAAGCCCCCGCGCTTGCCAGTGGCATCGACTTCTCCTTGGCCAGAACATGTTGTTGCTCGCTTTCCAAGTGTGGCAACGCCGCTGCCAGAGGATTCTTGGTCGTCACAAAGGGGTCTTCGCCTGGTGATCCGCCCGGAAACAGGGAAAAGAAATTGCCAAGAGGAGAGTCGGATGGAGGGAGTCCAGAGTCGGTCGGCGGTCGGATGGGAGATTTCCAAGCCAGAGGGTTTGCACCTCCGCGGAAGCCGACTGAAGAGGCAGCCAACGGGAGCATATTCTCATGTTCAAATTGTGTTTCATAGAATGCCTGATACTCTTGGACTACAGGTCGGTAGGATGTATAAGGGTCAGTCAATTGTAGAGCCGATTGATACTGTGGTTGAAGCCAGGATGTGGAAACCTTGGGCAATTGCTGGAAGGCGGCATTAGCGTAGCCTCGAGGTCCAGGTTGAAGAGGGTTTCGATTTCCGTTCCTTGACATGCTTCCATGATAGGTTGGGCTTCCGTCGGCGAAGACCTCGAACGGAGGTGGCCGTTTGCGAGACGCGAATGCCTGAACGGGCGGTTTGACATCCTCCTCATCATCTTCCGTCGGGAGATAGCGAGAACCTAACCCATAAGATTCACCAGTGGATGAACTGGGCAGGTATGGAAGGGGAGGTAGGCCCTGAGCGAACGGGAGATCAGCATATCTCTTTGGGACACCGGTTTTGACCTTGCGTTTCACCAAGCGAGGAGCATTAGCGTCTTTCTCTGCGAGTGGTCTTCGCTTGCGGGGTCGAAGAGGTTGTTTGGCTTTTGGAATGGGAGTCTCTCCTTCCACCAAACTGCTTTCATCCTCAAGGTCATCAATGTGTCTCGCTTTCAGGATATTGGTGCCGCGAGGCGAATACACGACCTCGGTGGGCTCAACCAAGGCAGCAAGTTTCTCCATACGTCTCAAGACGGAGGCATCCTTCTTCTGATTTCTTTTCTGCTGCATCTCCTGTGTGGCGGCATCGAAGAGGTCCATACCTGGCCAAACGGTTCCCTTCAGCTTCATATGCTCTGGTGTGGCGAGAATCCGACCTGGCCGATCGTCTTCAAGTGGACAGTCATCGCGGAAGGGATCGTCAGGGGACAGAGACCGCTTGACAGGAGAGTAGGCTTGAGGTCGACTTGCCTTGCGTCTGGTGTACTTGGTTAGTGGCTGCGTGAACACATTTGCTGGGCAGGAACCTGCCTGGAAGGTTTGACCGGGCTGAAATCCGAATCCGTATCATCGACCGCTCGTCTTGCTTGTTTACCTCGAGTGCTTCTCCTCTGGGGTTGGTTCTGAGTCTGGGTCTGGGTTTGAGCCTGATTTTTTGGTCTCCCTTGACGTCTTGGAGGTAGAGGTGGATTTAACTGTGCATTGTCAAAGAATCCTGGCTGTGGTCCGCAAGCGTTCCGTGCAGCAACAGAAACTCTCCTCTTTTTAGCTTGTTTATTCTCCTTCATTTGCATTCTCTCCGAGAGCAGTCGGTCGATATCATGCTGCTGATACCAGTGGCTGTACGTGGCCAGTTCCACCCCGGCGGCAATATCCTGGTAGCTCCGTACCTGGAGTTTGTGAAACTCGGATAGGTGTCCTTTGGAACTGATGTGAGTGAGTAGGTGGGAGGTGTCACTGAAAGAGGGCTGGCCTGGGCAGATGCTGCAATTCAGCAAGGCCACGGCCATGATGGAGCATGTGGCTATTGGGGGACGAGCGAGGAGGAACTCAGGGAAGCCGTGCAGCTAATATAAAGCGACAGGAACAAACTTGCACAAGCCTCGAGAAACGCACGAAATGCGGGGAAAGGAATCTTCTTCCTGAACTTCAAAGAGACTGAACAGAGGAGCAAGAAGGAGAAGGGAGCACGTTGCTTGGAGAGGAGTTACCCAGCAAGGGAGTGGTGGAGGCGTGAAGAAGCAAGACGTGTAAGGTGCATTGAACAGAGAGGGGAGGAGGAGGAGGAGGAGGAGGACGAGGAAAGAGACAGGGTGAAGTTCATGCAGCACATCTTGGAAAGAGGAAACTCCAACCAGCCACCCACCATTTCATCGCCTCGTCAGAAAGGCAGGAGCCTCCAACTACAGTAGCGAGCATCTTGGCAAGCTGGCGGCGATACTTGGAGGATAACAACCTGACAGGAATTTCCATCTGCATGGCGACCCTGATGATAAGAATACCCTAATATTGTGCCACCAGGTCTATCCTTCCTCTAGAGCAAGGACAGTAGAGTGATGAAGCGGATATAGGCCGTGGTGAACCTTTGCTCTTCTCTTGCCTTGTATCCCATCTTTCAAGTGCCAACTCAAGTGGGTTATTAGATTGCAAGAGGCATGTCCTGAGCGACATTGTGGTTGTCATTTTTGCCAATATGGCAGGGCCTTGGTGACTGCCCGCGGCATACAGCTGAAAGAGGTCAATGGATCTGGTATAGGAGAAAGCTCTCTCTGAGGACTTACTAGACGGGGTCGACCTCGACGAGGCCCGGACAGCCCAGCAAGCTCAATCCTGCCAGGCCGAACACTGTATGGAACACATCCACCATATCGCCAGGTCTGTCTGCAAACCCCCCATGGTCGACGTCTTGACATCTCAGAATAAACTGAGTCAATTCTGTAGCATCGATCCAGTGCAGTTTCCCCAACATTGCAATGCTGCTCAGAACCCACCAGCTATAGCAGACATCTTCAAGTTTTTCCGGACGGCCGTTCAGCCCCCCATTGGGAAGTTGTCTTTCACTTAACCAGGCCGCAAGCCGATCCTGGTCCACAATATCCAGACGGCGAGCAATGGTCAACGCCCCAAGGCAAGTGAAGATCTGGCCGGAATGCGACTCGGCGCCTGGCGAGCGGCCGAACCCTCCATCAAAATTTGCACAGGCCCCAATGTGGGCGACAGCCTTGTCCACATCCACGAGGTGCATCATGTCTAGGATGGACAGGGCGTTAAAGGCACAGTATAGGAAGCGCGTGTCTGTCTCACCCCACTCGTCTCCGGCAAAAGTACCCGTGTCGGAGTTCTGAAGGTTTGCAATATCTGCGAAGGGGCTATCAGCAATTCCAATCCCGAGGTTTTAGGTTGCGACGTGGCTTACATTTTGCTGTCCGTTCCTTTCCTCCTCTTTCCGGTTCTTCCAGCTCGTCCAGCGCATTGATTGTGGCAAGTATCTGCACCGCGCTGACGGTGTACAACATATGGGAATCATGGCCAGGAGCAGCGCCAAAACCCCCATCCGGATTTTGACAGGCGAAGACGAACTGCAAGGTTTCATCACGAGGTAAAGCATCAGGGTGGCCCAGGAGATGAAGTGCAGTCAGACCCCAGTATACCCCATTCAATCTGAGATGTTCGGTCAACCAGTAGTCGAGCTCATCTTTTCGCTGGCACACAGTATCAACATCTTGTGCAGTGTAAAGCACTCACATGAACGCACAGTGTCCAGGAGTTGGATGTATTTGACATGCTTTTCCACCACCAGGCAGAGGTCTGTTGGCAAGACTGAGTGTGCTCCTCCTACCCCAGGTCCTGCAACGAGTGACATTTTTCGGGAGCGGACCAAAAGGATATTGTTGTTGTGGAGGTGGAGAATGGGGCAAAGCCTGAACGAGATGGTTGAATTAGTTGTTGGTGATCGCGACAGATGATGAAGTAGCAAGGGGTTTCAATAGGATTATTATTAGGGGAGGGCGCATGCAGCCTGCGCTTCAACTGCTGATCTGCTTGGCGTTGCCAGGCGTAAACTTTTCATCTCAGGTACCATTATTGACCGTGTCGCTGGCTGTACGAGGTATCTCGTACCTTGCCTTGGGCGAAGCACCCGTGTGTGTTAACAGCTCACAGAATGATTGCGAGTGACTTCACACAATCCTAGATACCAGAGGCCACCAACGAACAAGCAGAAGACGAGCAAATTCCTTGCTTTCTGCTGAGGTCATTTTTCGCCCTCTTCTCTTCGTGTTGATTCGCAGTTAGACTAGATCTCACACATTGCAAGCCCTGTTGTCGGATTTCCTCTTTGTTCCTGCACACTTAGCTTCCGGGCTTTACCTAATTGACTTGGGGTGCCCCCCGGCTCCAGCCGCCTGCATGTCTCTGTGCCCCTGGCCACTGTCGGGTGCCTGTGAGGGGCAACTCAAGGGGGCTTCCACTTTGAAGGGCTAGGCCATCAGGACCTCACTAGTGGGATCCTCTAACAGGGCCCACCTGCAAGTAACTTCGCCGGTGAAACCCAGATGGTGGGCACCGAACCTCAGTTTATCGGCGCCAAAGCTGCCAAAACATGGCGCCCCAGGCGAGTGCCTGCTTCACCACCACCTGACGCCGTGTTTGAAGTCGCCATCTGTCCCCATCGTGTCCCGTAAACTCCGTGTGAGAGGATGAAGCTTGGGCATCAGCTGCTCATCCCCCCACACACATGCTTGCGTTATGCAGACGCTAGCTAACTAATTCAATTCTACTCGGTACACCAAGTGCAAAAAACAAGCATGCAGGAGCAGGGCAACCGCGAAAATCATTACCTGCCGCGCTAGAAGATGGTCATGCAGAGGGTTGACGAATCCTTCTGACAACGGTGGTGCAGGGCGGCGCGGGATCTTGGTGGTGTTGGCAGTGTCGTCGACCTTTCTGTGCCCATCCATGGACCAAACCATGCAGCCTATGTAGTAATAGCCCGTTGACCAACACCAGCACCAACACCAGCACCAAACACTCCCCAAGCAGATTATTAGATTACTAGGCAGTCACTAGCTATTTCGCCTGCTGCGACACCTCCAACCTCAAGAGAGAAGGAAAAAAAAAAAGAAAACCAGGCAGTCAGGCAGGGCCTTCCACCCCCCTTGACCTCCGATTCCTGTTCCTGGCCCCTCAGTCGTGCTCTAAGCCTACAAGCCCGGTCCCCTCATTCCCTCTCACCGCTTGGTTCCGTCTGTCCTCCACCCACCATTGGCACCAGTCCAGTCGTGTCGTGTCGTGCGTTCGTCGGCCCTTGCTTTTTTGTCTGCACACCACCATCATCCATCCCACACAACCGCCAGACCACCATACCTCCTTAAACCGTACCAACTCTACACTCTTATACGCCTATAGCCTGTTGGTCGAACTTCTTTGGGGGCTTGGTCTTCGTGCTTTCTAGTCCTTTAGTTTTGTCCTGTGCTCATCTTGATCCTTCACTGCCGTCGCTCCTTGGATCCTCCTCGACGTCCTCCTTTGTTAGCCGCCCTCAACGCAGGCCACCCAGCGATATTGGCAGTCAGCCCGTCCGTCACACGAGCACGTCTGGCAATGAAGAGCTGTCCGATGAGGAGCGTGTCCCCCAGTTGAGCCAAACCCTTGAACGCGGCTGCAGAGTCTTCCTGCACCCAGCATCTCTTTCCCAACTACCATTGGAATTCTACAAATCAACGACCAGCCCTCTGTTACGAAATATTTGTTGGATAGCGGGCAGAATACTTGACATCCCGGGTCCGCAAAACACAAATTGTTTGCCGACACCTGGCTCCAAGCCCACAGCAATCAATTAGAGTACGTGGCATTTCATCGATCGCGCGAACCGCCTTGTCAAAACTAGCAGCCTCTGCGCGATACCACGTCTTTCACGCTTGCACGTCGATTCATCTAGTGTGTCTTGTCAAGGCCCTTCCATAACCTTCAGAGGGCTATCTGTCATTGCAGAAGAGGTGGTACGGAGAGGCAACATATCCGACGGAGAACATAGCAGGTCCCGGTGATCTGGCGCCAGCTGCTGCTTTGTCCAACTTCAAAAACACGGCCGGTTACTTGCAGTGGGCCCTGTGAATGACATTCTAGGGAGCTGCAGATATGCCAAAAGCGCCGACTCTGCCCCATCTCAACTTGGCTCCCGACAACAATGACGATATTAATGGTCTGTCCCCTGCGACACTGAGCCCTCGCTCGACGGGCTCTCCTCACACTCCACGATCGGCCCCGACCTCCCCATATTTGCAGGGCCCTCCACCCTCTTTCATGTCGCATCAAGTGTCTGTATCTCAAGACGATGGAAACGATGGCTCGCGTACAGGACCCAGGTCTCCGCGTATAACAGCAATGCCCGAATTGCCTCCCTCACCAGCTCCTCAGTCACCAAAACATGCCCGAGATCCCTCCAAGGGTTTCTTTTCCAACCTAATGGCTTCGAAATCCTCCCACAGACTGCATGCTTCGGAGACTAGCATTCCAGAGAACGGAGAGAAACCAAACACAAGGAGCCGGGCTAGTTCAAAAGAGAGGTCCCTACATTCGGTTAAAAAGCAAGAATCAACCCCAGAGTTGCCGAAGGTTGCATCAAGCAATAGTCCCAGCAATGAGATTGAGCTCCCAGCTTCGGCGGAATCAATCCCTTTCCAGCCCGCTCTAGAGCCACCACCGGCGACCAAAAAGACGAAATCCAAGTTTGGCGGCATTCTCGCAAGGACCAAGACCGTGAAACTGGAGGAAACAGCACCCAAACAGAAGCACCCGCCGCCAAGTCATCTGCAGCTGGACACCTCTAATTCCGGCAATGACCACATTGAGACATCTCCAAGGACTGCACCCATCAAGTTCGACCACCGAGAGAGGGCATTTGGCCTTGAGAGTGGTGCAACCGTGCGAAATCGCTCAGTAGATCGACAGACCCGCGACGACTCGCAGTCAATGAAGAGAGATCGGCCGACGGCGGGTATACCTGTGTCCCATTCCTTCCGAGATGGGACAACGCTTCAAATCTTATCGAACCTTGGGCAGACTGGCAAAGGCATGGGAGACCGCATCGGCAAGGCTGGGAAGGGCTTTTTTGGCAAGATCACACGGAGTGGGAGCAGTAATGAACGCGAAACTCTGATGGTCACGGATGACAATTACGTATGCACAACAATCAACCTGCCACTTGTTAAGCAAACCCGGAAAACCAGGATAGCACGACGTCTGGAGTCATCCAAGGATAAGACCGAATTCTGGATGCCGGCCTTGCCATGGCGTTGCATTGAGTATGTTGATTTCTCTCCGTCTTCTATTGCTTGTACTAATCATTTGTCCAGTTACCTCAATATGAATGGCGCCGAAGAAGAAGGCCTGTATCGGATCCCTGGCAGCAACAGAGATGTGAAACACTGGCAGCGGCGCTTTGACACCGAGTACGATATCAACCTCTTTGACGAACCCGAACTGTATGATATCAACACCATCGGCTCAATGTTTAAATCCTGGTTGCGAGAGTTGCCTGACGAGATCCTTCCCAAAGCGATCCAAAACAAGATTGCTACCCAGTGCGCCGGGGCCACTTCAGCGCCTCAATTGTTGAAAGACGAACTATCGCGTTTGCCGCCATTCAACTACTACCTGCTATTCGCCATCACATGCCACCTCAGTCTACTCAACAGCTATGCTGAGAGGAACAAAATGGACTATCGAAATTTGTGCATCTGCTTTCAGCCTTGCCTGAAGATCGATGCCTTTTGCTTTCAATTTCTCGTCATGGATTGGAAGAATTGCTGGCAAGGCTGCTGGACTGAAAAGGAGTACCTGGAAGAAGAATATCGGTACCAGCGGGAAGGCTCGATCAACGAAAGCGAGGACCTGGCGATCGATGAGAGAGCCATCTCTTCCAGCGGCAGCAGTCAGCAACAGCAACAACCGCCGTGTCAGCCGCCACCATCAAATTCTCAGCAGGCATCTGCGCAGCAGCCCGTCCCTCCTCGAACCGCAGATGCCGCGGCACATCGCAAGTCAACGGCTCCCAGGACAAAGCAGCGGAGCCTGTCTCAGGGTGGAAGTGCCAGGGACAGATCCAACAGTGCACATACGCCTAGCCAGTCGGTGCCCGCTGTACCCCGAATGGTGACGCCAGAGCCCCCCAAAATGTCGCTTGATCAAAAATTGCCAGAGCTGACAGGGCTCTCTCCCATTAGAATGTGATGCCTGGGGATACCTGTTGTTGACCTGGTGAGCTTTCACCCGAGCATTCTTGTTTGTGTGGTGACGCGTTATGGACCAAAGCATGTCCCTTTTCATTTTGATGCCCTTCTTGGATACGCCTACCTACGACGATTGTTTGGCATTGGACGGCTCTAGGACATATCTTGTATTATCTATCTACTTGATTTCTACTTAGCATTGCTTTTTTTTTGTGGTTGCATTGCGCTGTGGCTTTCTTGTGGCTTTCGCCTCGAAACAATGATGAAGATTCATGAGGGGAATGGTATAAACCAGCCAGAGACTACGCAAGAGAACGGTGCAGAGCCAAGCTCTGCTTGTATGACTAGGCGGATGTAAGATTTGGGACTGGACGTGGCGGGCAGCGCCGGTGGGGTTGAATAGGAGGAGACGAAGTGACATTTAAGACCATAGATTTGTGAGGCCCTCGAGTCGAACGCAGAGGGCGGCTTCCGATGATGTCTACCATCGGATTTTTTCAAAGCCCATCATTTCGAATATCCTTTCACCATCTGCGCAACAAGTTCCTGCCCACGCCGGCATGCAGCTGACCTTTTGCAAACATATTTCCTTCAGCGAGCACAGAGCCGTGTGAGATCGTCTTGCCTCGGTCCACTTGGTCGACTCGACTATATCGAGATCCCCAGTACTGCAAGCATGTATCTCTGCCGCAGGCTGAGGACCGGGAGAAGCACCGCTTTCTGCCGTTTCAGAAGCCGGTTGGTGCAGCTATTCTTTAGCTGGCTTGCTGGACAATGGACGCAGTCCCGAGGCGGCCAGGCGTGGAATTCCCATACCAAGTCATATCGCATCTGGGCATCCGTCAATGTTCGTGTTACTGTACACGCTCATCCCATGCTTCCACCTTTTCTACCTCTCCGCTCATTGTTCCTCTGCCGCCTTTCTTGCCTCTTGATCCGCTCCTTTCTCTCCCTCCTCCCTTCCCCTCTGACGGTCCTGCCCTCGCCACTGTCACCACCAGCTTTCTCCTTCCTCACGGCGTCGTCGTCCAACTCGACCAACCACTCTGATTCGTCCTTCTTGTTCCGTCCCCGGTACCCCCATTTCTTGACCCACTCGCCGCTCTCTTCGTCGTAGATCAGGTTTTTCCGCCTCTCCTCCTGCGCGGCCCCGCCTTTCAGATTGCCCCCGAATTTGCCGATGCCTTTCTTGCGGGCGAACAGTTCCCACTTCGTCGGCGGCTTCGGCTTCGGCAGCGGCTTCCATCGCGGGAGGTAATGTTGCGGCACCGGCAAGGTCATGAAGAGACCCTCCGGCGTCGACTGAATCGGGCAGGTCGTGAGTAGGGTGTTGAGGAGCGACTGGGCGCCGTCGCGGGCGATGTGTCGGAGCCCCTCATTCCGCTCGGCGAGGGACTGAGAGAGCAGGTGTGAAGTGGCGGGGAGAGGGTTTGGGTCGATTGCTGTCAGATAGCCGAGCTCATATATGTACGGAGTAGGTTTCTCCACGGTCGTCGGTCTGGCGTGAACAAGTGTCAGTGCAGGTGAACTATTGAGGTTGCGCTGTGGGAGGCAACGGCAAAAGACGTACAGTTTTCCTGCTTTTGTTTGTGCCTGGTCTGGGACATTTGAGGCTGGGATCAACACGTGCGTCCCCGCATCTCCCATGTTTGTGTCCATGGTTGTATCTCTGGCTGTCCCTTCTGCCAGGAATGAGTCGGCTGGTCTATATGGTGTGCTAACAAAAAATTAATGCAGCGGTGGAAAACAATGCAGCCCACAAACTCCATCTTCTCCGCACCAGAAACTGTGACGAGACTGCGCTAGTACTATTATGTATGATCTCTTGGCGGCCGGGGAATTTTAAACCTCTTTGGTTCTCGGTTTGTTGCAATAAATAAAAATATAATATATATTCTTCACTCTCCTTCACACTTGTGCTCGCACAAGCTGATGATTTGGATACTGCACCTGCAGAGACCAGGACACTCTGTCCTGGGTCGCTGATATTCCTCCCAATACAACCTTTTGCGCCTGTGCAGGAAGCGATGAAAAACGGCTGTTGGCCCTTCTCAGAACTCCCTGAGCCAGCGTCTCGGCTTGAAGACATCTGGCTCCAGACACCGAGGCCAAAGTATCATGGCCATAGATGTACTGGATGGCCCTTGGATCACGGTTTAACCAGGGGGTCTAGGACGATAGGGACAACCGGATTCCTCTGTGTGCTTCTTGAAGAGTAATAGCCGGAAATATTAATGGATCTCTATAACAACGGGATGATCCGAGAGTCCTTGGGAGAATAATGAAATAGATTTGTCGACCAGGTTGCGGGAACTGTGAACAGCACCAGTGCTAGTATTGATGGTTCTGGCAAGTGCGGACTTGCTCTTGGGCTGCAGTGTCAAAGTGAGTAAGCTCATACAGCAGCCGAGTGTCTGCCATCTAGGTTTCATGTGTTCCATCGCCTTTGAATCCAATGGCAGCCTCCTGATCACGATGACGACAAGCAGTGGATATAGTGGTATGAGTTACATGTGCCTCCCAAGCAAGAGCCAATCGCAAGAAAATTGCCAAATCCGGCCAGCAGCAAAGGGATCCATCCAATCACATTCTGGAGACCAGGTATTGCCCCAACTTGTCTTGCCAGCCAAAAAAACCCCAAAGAGCCCAATCCCTTTTTACTTCTTGACGGGCGAAGAATTAACAAAAGCACATGTCTTCCCGGCCAATGGGCCAAGGCGGCTCCTCTTGGAAGGAGAATTGCAGTGGGGCTAGCCGGGTTAGTGGCCGCCCAAACGCGGGGAGACTTTACAGCTCTCACGAAGACCCCTCAACACTTGCAACAACACCGCGTTCAACTTCTAATTTGGTCCGTGGAAACACGTATTTTCCGCCCCCTCCCAATCCCCAATGGAGATACATTGGCGGAGACTCTTATTTGGTGAAGCTCGAGCTCGAGCTGATCCAATCACAGATCATGAATCAAGGACCGTGTCTGCCTGGGCAGAGCATGTCTCACATCCCATGTCAATACCACCATCACTCCTTGGACCGTCTCCTACCTAGCCTCGCCGAACCTGCGGACTTCCACCATGACGAACCCTCCCGACGAAAGAGTGGTCTACCTTGCTCTAAGAAACACCTTTAAAGGTGCCGATGCGCAGGTGCGCAGACCGAAGAAGGTCCGCGAACTCGTCCAGAAGGTGCAGAAAAGAAGTGACGTGAGAGATCTCATAAGAGAGCATAACATCGACAACGTGTGCAATGTGGCGCGATCTCTCCTTGAGCAGCAGATCTTCGAATCGACACTGAAAGCAAAAATTCGATTTCCAGAGGTGTTCCAAGTCTCACCAGCCCAAACCGCCGAACGTTCAGCCTCAGAAGCAGAAGCTGCAAGGAGCGAAGCCAACGCCATCAGAATACTGACAGAGGGCGAGAGATCCAACGACACCATCCCACAAAGCCAAGATCTTCTTCCAGCCCAGAATGCTCCTCTAGACTCTGGTACGTCTGGGCCTCGCGTCTAGACTTCACTGCTAATATCCGTTACAGTACCTCACGAGTTGCCTGGACCCTCTGGCAAGCGCCCTTCCTGTTACCCGGTCGCTAATGTCCCTTCACTGTATCCTGTTTACCTGCCTTTCCAGACACAGCACCAATTGCTCGTCAAAGTACAGGGCATTCTGGAACGGGCATGTCACGAATTTGGGATGCGAGCGATAAAAGAGGCTGTGGAGCGGGAGGGATGGGACTGTCCAGAGTCTGCGGAGCTGAATAGGTGGCCACGAGTCCTCCTCCTTCATAAAGATAATTTTTTGCAGGGAGACCTAGAGGCACTTGGGAAACCATTGGAACAAGTGCTCGATTCCATTACCCAGCTCCGGCACACTGCCGTACACAGACTGCGGGTCAGTGCAAATCGCCTCGAGCAGTTCATGGTGGATGCAGAGGCCCTAGCTCGACTCCTTCAACATGACTCTTGTACCCGGCAGCTTAGCCGCCTTCGCCTCGATACTCAACTCACACTTGGCGAGTTGAAGCGGTACAAAGACCTTCTCGAGTCGAACGTCACGTCGAAATTAAGAGACATCGCCACTCAAAGAGCGGAGTTAGATCGCCTGGAAGAAGAGGCCGTGCAGGACATGTTGAGAGAGGACAAGGAATATCAACGTCTGGCAGGTATGAGCCTGAACCAAGCCATGGAAACTCCGGATACAGTTCTACACAGTCAGGCGCCGACAGAGCTGGACACGAAATCCGATTGCGATCCCGACACCGATCTGGAGCGCATCAGTTCTAATGAACAAGATACTGATTACAGGGGAGGTTCTTCGTCCAAGGCTGCTGGATGAAAAAGGCGTGTCTGTCATCTGTCCCATCTAGGCAAATGGCTATGGTATAAAGGAGTGTAGGATGCGAGTAAGTCAGCATAGATCAGGTGCAGCAAATTTGTGCTCGGAGCAATGGTCACTCGACAATGACACCAAGAGCCAGCGCCCACGCTGCCGGGGCTTGTCAATGCCGCCAATCATTGCCGCAGTGGCAAGGACGGTGTCGATTCTGGCATATCTGATTTACCAGGCCATGAGACCCAGATGGCGTGAAGCAACAAGATCTGGGACTGCCAGGTTTGGGGCCGCCGTGGTAAGGCGCAAAGTCGCTTCTGGATGCGAATGGAGGATATACGTATGGGTCAACCCCTGGGTACGCCCATTTGTTCTGTGTTAGGATGCTGCGAACTTGTCTGCGGGAACGGTACAACAGCTACAACAGCGACTCCCGCCCAGATGTGAGACTAATGCCTTGCTTTGTGGCACGGGTCGGCCGGGCTCAGTGTTCGATGAGCCGGGACACTCTTTGTTTATTTTGACCCCAGTTTACTTCTGGGGTGACTCGCTCGAGCTATTTCTCCACCCAGCAGTGGTAGTACTGGGGTCTTCCAGCATTATACATTGGTAAGGCCAATATTCAACCTTTTCCAAGCACACAGCGTTCACCCTTTACCTCTGGAGTGCGGTGTACCCCTGGGCTGGGGATGTCTATATGCCTTTCATCGAAACGACAGCCTTTCTTAATGTTTTTATTCTCCCCCGTCAGCGACCTGGTGTATGTCTCTTCTTTCTTGGAATGCCACCTGCTCTCTCTGTCTTCTCCCCCCATGGACGAAATCAGAGGCAAGACCTTGCTCGGCGCGTTCTTTTGCCGCGGGTCAGCGCTCGACCCGCTGCCGCGGCCGCAAAAGCGACAATCCTCGTGGCTGGACATTAATCGGTGGCCCGCAGACGAAGGATTCCTGTCAGATCACAGGGGGTCCCATGGCTGAAGGAGCAAGAGAAATGCTCGACCATCGTGGTGTCAGCAATCAAGCATCATCATCGTCACCCAATCTCACCGTTGCAGTGGGCCAGCTATCACTATAAGCCTCGTCAAGCTTCGCACCAAGCCTTCTGTGGGCTCGCCCCCAAACCAAACCTCTCTCGGCTAGGGGCCGCTTATATGTGTGGACCTGTGCCAGTACGAACGAAGTAAGAGCGGTATACACAACTTACATACCTAGATAGGCTATGATTAAGATTACTTGCGTCTCGGCTGCGCCGCGACTCCCACACAGAAAGGACAGAACGATCAGTCTCACCGCGCCTCGTTATAGAACGCCCGTCCAGCTGTGGCATTGGTTCCATCTCTCTCTCTCGCATACACACACATCAATCAACCCCCTGCGCGCTCAGCCGCATTTCCTCAGCTCCTCCTCGCCACGGGCCCTCCGACTGACCGGATCGTAGCTCAAGCGGGCCTGCAAGGAGTCCCGACCGGCACGGGGCCTCGTTTCCTTCCGTTTCTGGACAGAGAGATCTGAAATGTCTCCCGCCGATGGTTGGAGGAGCATTAGGCACTGTTAGTAGACTGGCATAGGCGTGTGTGTCTCCTCAGGAGATTTCTGGAGAGATGCACAAGCATGCACACAAACACACACGCGCGCGCGTGCGCTCTCTGTGCAAGCAATTTTGAATTCCCTTTCTGTAGACAAGCACCCGTGGGAACAACTATTTGAGTGACGATATACATCAGAAGACATAAACTCGGGCTAAACCACAAGGAACCGCAATGCTGAATTGTTTACCACCCCGCTCTAGAAGAATTTGGTTCCGTGCCGGTGATATCGGGCGATTCCTGCTCCAAAGTGACAAGTTACAGGGATCCCCGTTCTGGTCCCCTTACTGGAGAGCCTAGCAGCCTTCTTCTCCTTCACCTTCCTCCCCTTCGCCTTCGCCTTCCTCCCCACCGTGGGCTCCCATGCCGCCATGGCCCATCTGGCTTGGGTCGGCGCCCATGCCCGCGCCCGCGCCCGCGCCCGCACCCATACCCATGCCCATGCCCATGCCCATACTTTGAGCGTCATGGCCGGCCGTCATGCCGACTTTCTTCGCCAGCCGAGCGAGCAGCAAAAGCCCAACGTGGATCATGCTTTCTAGGTGGGCCTCGTGGATCGGTTCGGCTATCATCGGGTCTCGTCAGCCAAAAATATCGAGAAGGGGAGCAGAGAAACGAAAAAGGGATCTCCAGCCAAATACAGAAGCTGTAAGGGGGGGGGGGGGGATAGAGATACTCACAAGCAATCTTGTCTAGCAGCATCATCGCTTCAGCGTGATGAGGGTCCTGCGCGAATCTCGAGTGTGCGTGCTGCGGCTTGGGGACGTGCGACGGGCCCGGTTGCGGCTCCATGATCAGTTTGACCACCAGGTGCGTCAGGTGTGCCACGTCGGGGTCCTGTCCTTCTTGCCCTTCGAGGCCCATTCCCAGGTGGCCAGCCATGCCCTGGCCGTCGTCTTCGCCTTGCCCTTCTTGGTAGTCGTATCCGTCGTGTTCTTCACCGCCATCATGGCCGTACTCGTCGTGGCCGTTCATGATAATGATTTATGATGGATGTCTGGTGTCCTTCTTCGGTATGCGGATAGAAAACGCGATTTGATGTCTTGGACGACAATAAGTGACCGCTGGATGGCAAATCAAACGCTTCTGATATGCGGGTGGTCCGTTCTTATATGTCTGTAGAGCCATATGACTGTCGATGTCTCGTCCCCAAACCTAAAAATGACTACAAGCATGGGCTGTGTCATCACCGTCTGATAAAGGTCGGATCGAGGCAGCAGAAACCCCCGCCACAAGCCCACCCGACCTGTGCCAGATCCTAGAGGAGCCTGAAGTACTATTCCTGACGATAATCTGCTGACCCCACCCGAAACCTATTGGCGGTATAGAACAGCCCTGTGGGGGCCGTGACTTGTATTCCAGGCCACCAATGGCAGTCCCATCGCACAGCCATTGAGGGGCGGTGTGGGAAAGACGCTTGTACACGCATGGTTAAGGAGGCGGCTTACTCTTTAGCACCTTCATATTAACTCCGATCAGCTGGTGGTTCTCGAGGTAATACAGTCAGCTTATGACTCGCCCTTTTCCCCTAAAAGCGTTCAGGATTCAGTCCGTTGTGCAGAGAGCATACCCCGATCGGGATTTCCTCCCTAAAGATGGTACCTTTGGGATTCGGAATAGCCCCCTTGTCCATGGGGCAAGGGGAGTGAATGCTTCGCCAGCCGCTGGCGGCTGTTAGGCACTATAGTAGATAAAGATAGATCTCTGTCAGGTGGGGAGCGTCTCGACATCTAGACCTTTATGACGGCAACCAGGATAGTTCATGGGGGTCTCCCTCTCGATATATTGACCGGATCGACCTCCTGCGACTCAGATGGATACGGGATTTCTGAAATCGTCATCAGCGCCTCAGAGTCATATACGATATACGACACCAACCCTTCTTCTGGCACTTACGAAAAAATAAACACTTCCATATTGCGTTCCGTCACCAAGAAAGAAGAGGAAAAATGGCACAAGCAGTGGCTGATCTAGCTGAGGGCGCAGTCCAAGTGGGCATCGCAATTTTCGGCGCAATCTTCAACTCGGGCGCAGACAAGGATTTTCGAAGCTCTTGGACACAAGTTCAAATCGGAGACATGTCGTCCAAGAACCCCGGGAAGAACGTCATGTGCGTCTTCACCAAGCACGACGCATCCAAGCTCGTCAACAGCACAATGACCATTCGAGAATGCACGTGTCCCAACAGCGGTTCGGTTTTGACGTATTCTTGCTATGTCTTCGATTCAGGCCCGTTTGTGTTGCAGGGGGACGGGTGAGTGCTCAATTGACACGACCCAAAAAGCCTCCCCGCCAGACTGACGTTTTTTTGGCAGAGGATACCTGAACTGGTGTTTTGCTGGCAACTTCACCCGCGACGGCGGCAATGTGAGCACAGACGAGAGCCTTCAGTGAGACATGACTGACTTTGTATGTGATAGGTGACTTTCAATCCGTTGAGTTAATAGGTAAAATGCGGGTAAAATGTCCAGTAAATGTCAGACAACCGGAACATGAACCTCTGAGTGAGGTATCTCCAGTTCAGTGACAGAGGTGTGACGGAAGGTTATATACTACCATAGCGAGCGGGTTGAATCAATGTCATTTCTGAAAGACGAACTGGTTCTCAGCCACTTGTCGGTCTGGTCGGCGCTGGATTGGCGTTCACTCGTGAAAAGAAGTGCAGGTAGCTTGCTTGGGGTTTCCTGCTGTGGGTTCGAGCCCAATATGTTTGTAAGAATGGTGTTCTGCTACGGTTCTGGTCAGACGGTGTATGACCGTGTCCTCACGAAACCTTTGGATAGCGAGAATGCTGTCAGCTTTCCTTTGGAGATAGCAGCCATGTGTTGCATAAGCTTGAGCATGACAAGCCTCTTGCTTGCTGGCTAGAGGGCCTTTGGGCAATGCATCTGATGGAGATCTTGGGACAACAGGCTCCTCCACACTTGATGTGCGGATCAGTCAAGATCTGCTGCAGGCCGCGAACAGTAACGGCTTTCTAACCCCAGAATTTCACAACGATGCTCCTAGGCCCCTTTTCCGGGCAGCCAGGGTGCTGAATGATATAATATATGATTACTCCGTCCCCTATTGGGGTCCAAGTTGGGTTGCGCCTTGTCCCCCCCAGTCGATCCGCTTTTACGTGCTGACTGGCGAACCACCGTCTGCCACTCCAACCATGATCCCAAGCTCTTCGCGCTGGTGGCGACAGACCCTTACTCCTTCCGCCCTGAGCGATGGATTCTTACTTCCGGGGCTACCGAGAGGCTCAAAGAAATGGAATGCAACTTAATGACACAGAGCATGCCGTCTTTCACGCTTTACGCTTGAACGCCGAATAATTAGAGCATAATACTTACGAAGATTTCAAAAACCTGAAATTAGTGACACAAATTTCCGTCCGCTCTCAGTTTTGGTAAAGTGCTAATACTTGAGCCAGTGTGTCCCAGCACCCCTACCTCCAAGGCGTCAGGGATTAAGACTTACGGAGCATGGCTGTGGGCAGCCAGCATCTTCCTTATTGTCTGGATCACTCCACCACGGCCTCCCGCTGATGGTGCAGAATTGGTTTTGTTCACCCGTTGGGCAATATGAATGTTAAGCGTCACCCTCTGGACAGAGTCAGGAGCAGAAATCTGACCCAACGGAAGATGTGGAGGTTCTGGCCATTTCCTGGAATGAAGGGGGCTGAAAATGGCCTTAGGAAATATGCACCCTCTTGCAGTGACAACGGTCAATGTCAACTTGGCTGATGGCAGAGAGATTCCAAGGGCATTGATTCAACATGGGCCAGAGGCTGAGGCCATACCCTCCAGCACCTCTATGTATTTGTCGCCTCCGCCCTACTCGGATAGTCTTTTCTCTTTCAACATCTCTGCCACCTATACAAAATCCCAAACATCGAGATTCCGGCACCGCACCGGGCATCGATCCCAGGGATATCTCCATTCGGTACTGAGGCACAGCACATGGAGTAGATGCAACAGGTGAAGAGGACTGCACCACCCCAAAGTTTGACATTCATAGCGCCATGGCTGGCTACTTGAGTATTGATCTAAGATCTGGAATCTCCGCGATTCGCCCAACTGTCCTGCGATTTACCACGTCGACTATCACCGGATGGATGATCTGAACCAACACCCTGCCAGCAAAGAATTTCCGATGATTCTATTCTATGCGGGCTACCTTGATCTCAAGTACGATCAAGGCCTTTCATGGCTTGCATTTCTCGTTGACCTAGAACGATCCGAGAGACCAGTACGGCTCTCCCGAGATATGTATGGTTTTGGATGGACGAAGTTTGACTCTGCAGCCGCTCGGGAACATTATGATGATCCAATCGCCCGAGAAAGTGATCGAAAACACGTCCCTTGGTATGGACGAGTGTAATCCTGAGCATTTAATAGAAGTGATAGACTTCTTGGAGCGTCTACAAGAGAATGACACCGATCTCATCAAGCTTTTATCTTCCATTCGTAAAAAGAACCACGCCAACTTGGATGGAGCGACACTCAAGCGATATCTCTTCGACGACAACAGGCTTCATCGCCTTGGCATAAACCCTTTTGGATGAGGAGGATGTTTGGTTTGGGAATGAAGAGCGCAATCAGTCCATTCAAGGCTCTGCGGTCCTGGCTTGTGATTTATATCCAGTGCCTCTAACCCTAGGCAGCCCTCTCAAAACACTGGGAAGGAGAGTGAATGGAACAGTCTGTAAAGAATAAGAAACAGGTGGTTGCGCACGGCCTGGACGAGTGTCCTGTGAGCAACTGCCTCCGGGAGGTGAATTGCCCGGTTTTTCTCCCAGGAGTTCAACGTGACCTGACTTAGCTACTGATGAAAGGCCACCTGAATCCCTGATAATACCAAAGGCCGGGCAGGAAGCGATCGTCTTAAAGCGGCGCAAGTATAGCGTGATGGATATGTGTGAGGCGCCTCGGCGCTACCTAGTGGGACATAGAAACTGCTCGCCGCTTTAAACGAGCGTCTTCTTTCTCGACGTCCCTTTTGCTCGCAGCCTTGCGATGATCCTTACTGCCTGGCTGGCTCAGGGGCCCTTGCATCTTTCAACTTCCTTGAAACCTAACATTTTCTTTCTCTCATCTACGACAAGCGGCAAACACAAGTATCTTAGCTGCATTTTCTCACACAAGGACGTTTGACCCTGAAATGCTGGGTGCGCCAGTTGAGACCTCCAGCATTTTTGGCCCATGGAAAACAAAGCAATTTGCCCGTCAAAACATCCCCTGTACCACTAGAGCTGTGCTTTCTCATTGGCTTCTGGCCAGGGCAGAGCACCAAGTGCGCTTCTTGTGATGGCCACTGACTCGGGATCAGAATGATGGCTTCTCTGGCGCTTTTTGCTAGGTCTCGGTTTGTGGAAGCCAACTCTCAAACGAACTGGGATCAACGCAAAATAATGTCTCTGTTGCTTTGGTTTCCTCCTTTCAAGCATGGAATGCACGATTGTTTGATATTGATATTATCTTATTTCGGAAGTCGCTATGTCTTGCATGAGCTGGACAAAGGGGTAAAGGGTGGGAATGAGCTTTCCAGAGCGTGAAAAGGGACCCGTGTCTTTCACGATGGGTGAAGGTCTTCTAAGCTGCTGCGAAGGTAGTACTCGAGATCCTGACCAGTGCTGAGCGCTACACTAAACAGTGACGTATTGCAAAAGAGCTCTTCCTTCGATGCCAGGGAGCAGGGGAAAAAAGGGAGGATGGCGTCAGAAATCCAGCCCTTCAACCCGCCCTGTACCAGAAAAGGTCTTAAACCCGACAGCTCCCACTTTTTCAAGGCCTACAAGCACATGTTCTAGGATGCAGTCGCACTCGAGGAGGAGCTCCACGATGAGACGCCCGAGTACTGCCAGTTTATTCTCGTTCGAAGCCTCTTTCTCGATACAATCTCGTGGAGAGATGGAAGTCCCACTTCGACAAAGTTGAGCCTGGAGAAGACGAGAATAATGAGTCTCGAGTGTGCCATCACTATGATGAATTAACATTAACGTTCAAAGTGGACCCAAAAAAAGGGGGGTCTTTAGAATAGCTAGGACACAGCCAAAAAAGAGCAAAAGATCGAGCCAAAGAAACAGCCAAAGCACCGGTACAAAAGAAAGGAATAGAGCTCGATGGAGGCTGCACTTGCTCCGAGGGGCTATTACATGTCCTTCCCGACATGGTCACCAAGCAACGATCAAGCACTCATGATCAAGTCGAGGAAGAAATCGTCACAGGCACTGTACTGTACCTTGTGCATCTACGTCGTCCTCAACGCAGTGATGACTTGTCACCACCAGTGATCACCGGCGAGTCGAGACGGAAGGCCGCTCCAGAGCAAAACGACCTGCCATAGGCGCACCGCGACCTATCGGGCGGAGAGACTGGGAGAAAACTGGACTTGCGTGAAACCACGGGAACAAATGAACAAAAAATTACGACGCCTAGCGCTTGCTCTGCAGACATCCGATCTCCCTCACGTCTACTACTTGCGTCATATGTACCGACAACAAGGCCTGGTGCCGAGGAGGACTGGGGAGAGATCCTCTACTCGAACGATCTGGCGCCTGCGAGCTTGGTCGGACATTGTAGCTGTGGGAAAGAAAAAGGCAAGGCCCTCTTCTCGGCCATCAGATACAAAAAGGGCCGACAGATCACGTCGAAAACAACCTCTCGGAGCAAAGGTCATTAGGGATGCAAATCCTTTGACTTCTTCTCTGGAAGCGTTTTTCCCAAGCCCTGCCATTTCTAAACCGTCTCCCTTTCTCCCTCCCTCCCGCAGCACCTCCCTTTCTCTCCCATAAACACCTCGTCGAGTGGCGCCGCTACTTGCTGCCATGGCATCAGGAACCCACGCCGACGGAGAAATTGGCCTGTCATTGGCCTCGAGCCTCCAGGGCCGTGGTCAAGACCAAACTGACCTCTTTCATCTCTGCGGGAAACTCTACCACAAACGAGGCCGCCCACCGGGATCGCCATCACCGACGGTGAGCTTCGAGTTGGGCCCGAAAGAAGCCATCCAACTCAGCAGCGTGAGCGAGCTTGATCTTGGTACGTGGAATACCTGCATTTTGCCTCCACGAGAAATCGGCTAGTCATACTTTGACAGCACACGTGGGATCTCAGTTCGGCATTGCCAGGAGCGTGCCCACGCCGGGCATCTGCTCGTGTGCGACGAGCCACAAAAGCAAAGCTTCATGGATGGCCGCCAAACTATGAGGACCAGAGATGCAGGCGTGCTGGGTCAACCGCAGCCGAAATCAGCTTCTCGAAGAAGATAAAGAAGAAAGGGGAAAAGAACACCGAAAAGAGAAATCGGACAGTCACGTTCTGGTCGGGCACATCTTTCGGTATTCAGGCCATTCTCAGATTTTCCCATTGCTCGTGGTACCTGCAATACGCATACCTTCTGACCAGCCAAGAATACACACTTTCGCATTTGTCCTTCCACGATCATTGCAATCCATATGTTTGAGCCGTCTTGTGTCACTGCGCCATTTCCATGGGGTTGTGAGAGTATGGTCACACAGACTGACCAACTTTACCCATAAAGTTCTGCGATCGTTCCCTGACACCTACCACACTCCCAAACAAGACAAGTGCCATATCTAGTTGCGCTGGGGGTCGCACAAAATCCTGTGGGACGTCACAGCCTCCCTGGTCAATGCTTCAAGTAGGAGACTTGTGTCGAGGACGATCTTCTTATAATATCTTTGAGCCCGGCCAGCCTTTCTTCAGCCGATCTGGGCTTCTCCGCCGTCCACAACATCGTGCCTATAGAAACGAACGAAATCTGTCGACAGGCATAGCGAGGGGAGAGTGATCCCAGCGCTCCAAAAACACTGCATCCGAGTCGGTGGCCACCCCTCGAAATCTGTGGGCGAGTCTTGTCATGACATGTGACACAAGACGGCACCCGACGACCAATAGACTTGCCGCCGCCGCCGCCGCCGCCACTGCCGCCGAGGACCATGTGGGTTGGAAATGCTCAACTCCTAAGGATCCGTGCACCAATACATATCAGATCGACCGTCACCATCTCAGGGTGCGACAAGTCCGAGAACGAAGACCGGGGATTGCGTGAACTCGAGGGCTGTTGCATCTGCTCCAAGGAATTCATTCGGTTGCTGGTCACGCCGTGCAAGGAAATTGAGATGTGATTGCCCGTCGTTCAATCGGAACCCGATCCTGGAGGAAGGCCGCCAGGCAAACGGAACTTGTGGACTGAGAGGAACAGAAATCAAGCTCGAATAGCCACCACGAACAGGCGCGGATAGCGCAAGCACACCTTGCCGTCGACAAGGAGGGGATACGTTTCCTCTATTCGTTTGAAATATCCAGCGAGGAAGGCTTCTCTGTCGGGGGCCGATAGAGGATCCACGTAAGGTCTCAGACCGGTTCCTTTCACCCACTCTACGATGGCATTGTGGTCTTGCAGGATGTGGTAGTATTGCGTATGCCAGATGTTGATATCTGAACAAAAGGGTTTCAAATGATCGTAGAGCTCTTGAGGTGACTGAAATGGTTTGCGAGCTGGCTGGAGGCGCCTGAGAGTGTCAGACCACGGACCATGGTCGGCGACCTCGCGCATGGCAACATGGGAGGGCTCTGAAAAGTTGTCCGGTACTTGGAAGGCGAAGACGCCGCCGGGCTTCAGGGTTTTGATCAGGTCGATGAATGTTGGGATTCGCTTGTCGTGCGGAAGCCACTGATACACGGCATTGGAGTAAAGCAAGTCGGCGGATTCCGCCTGCTTGAATGAACTCACGTCGCCTAAGATAAATTCGAGATCAGGCAGTCTCTTTCGGGCCTTTTCAACCATGTCGGGGGACGAGTCGAGACCGACGACGTGAGCCTGGGGGAATTGCTTCCAGAGCACCTCTGTCGAATTACCAGGCCCACAACCCAGGTCGACGACCCGATTGGGGTTCGTCAGGGGCACCTGGGCAAGGAGGTCCCTGGCCGGTCGAGTTCGCTCGGCTTCAAACTTCAGATATTGGGCTGCGCTCCAGTCTTTCTTCTCCATCGCGACTCCTGACATATGAAACGATCGACGACCGGGATGTTGAAGCAGCTTGACGAGCTGTTGCGGGCGGTGTGTGATTCGAAGTGGTCTGTACAGTTCGTGTATTGAAGTCGTGGCTTGCGACCAACGAGACCTGCAGACAGCGCTCATACTCGCAGGAGGGTGTTGCTCTCGGTGTCGCTCCTCGTCACGCGGGATATGGGATTCGTCATTGTAATGGCCTTGAGGGAATTGCGAGTTTTATGTATATGTTGTCGACCGCCGATGTCGGTGGAGAAGGATGGGTGGTGTATTAATTACGAGGTACAGTATGTACAGCAAGTACAGTAAATACAGTACAGTACATACATACAGGACTTGGTAGAGCGCGGGGCGCTTACATCACCGTCCTGCGCTTATGTCTGCGTCGACTGCCTCTCTATTACACAACTGCCACCTAATTGCCTCAACTCTGCTCTGCTGACTCTGACGGGCAAACTCCGCTTCATCCACGCCCCTTGCTGGCCTTGCCTTGCTATATCCTCGGCTCAGGGTACGGCGCTTGAGGGTCATCTAAGCGGCCTCCTAGCCATATAACCGAGAATGTCTCCCCGGTATTTGTCGCCATTCCCCGCATGCTAGACACGGCCTTGTTGACAATTTGCCCAGCTTCCCCAGACTGACGACGTTCTCGGATGTCTACTGCAATCACATCCGACGGCCGACCTGGCAAGAAGCGACGCGCTCCGATCGCTTGCACCGCGTGCCATGCTCGAAAAGTCCGCTGCAACGTGGTCCTTGTTGGCCAGCCCTGCTCCAACTGCCAGCAAGACCAGACTGAATGTGCTTTGCACGTCTCTGCCAGAGGTAAACACAAGCGACGAAAGCTGAAAAGTAACACCCACGTCCGTGCAGTCACGCCGGCTTCATTATCTTCAGCTGGGCCATCTGCGGATGCTCTAAACCCCCCCACGGCTACCACGGATCTCACGGACTCGAACCGCCCGATCTGTCTGCCCTCAGAACCTCCATCACGAGACGAATATGAGTCCAAGGCCAACGTGGAAGCCTATAGGAACATTGTCGATGCTGTTCAGACGAGCGGCGCTAAGGTCCCCCTGTACGTTGGTAGGTTTGCAACTGGCCATGCTTCGCACGAGTGAGAACAGCTGAGCAGCAAGTTTCAGGCGAGCTTCAATCGCTTCGATTCATTTTCCATGTCGCCAGAGACAAGAGCATCGCCTCCAAGGCTCATTACCTGGTTCCTCCACCAAAGAGGCGTCAGCTATCACCAGAAGAATACGCGTGCCTACAAGCCAAGGGGGCTTTTTCCACCGAGTCGGATGACTTGAGGGACGAGCTCCTGGGCTTGTTTTTCGACTATGTCTACCCGATCCTGCCGATTGTTGACCCTTATGATTTTCGTCGTCGGTACGAGGCGGGCGGTGTTCAGAGCCTCAGCCCGCTCTTGCTTCAGAGCATGTTTCTTGCTGCAAGCAACGTAAGCACCTACCCTAACCTGTGTATTATACATCAACACGTCCTCAGTTCAAGGTCTTTAGTTTATCTCGACAGACGGGTTGAAAAGGTCAGGCTGGCCGTCGCTGATGCATATGAAGAGAAAATTCTACGAGAGGGCCAAGGTGATTGAGTATCCTGTCCCATGGCTAAGGCACTGGAGCTGATCTGCTACTGGCAGGCCCTGTACGACTTCGAATACGAAACTGATAAGATATGCTTGATCCAGTCAGTCCTGTTGCTCGGCTACTGGTTGGGACAAGCTCACGACCGGACCGACAGCTGGCACTGGGTCGGCGTAGCAATCAGCCTGAGCCAGAGCGTCGGCCTCCACCGTGATCCAGGCAGCTCGGACGTGCCTCCGTTGCAGCGCAGCCTGTGGAGACGGATCTGGTGGTGTTGCTACTACCGGGACCGATGCATCGCGTTGGGGATGGGACGGGCATTCCGCATCAACGCCAAAGACTGTGACGTGAAGGAGCTTACACTTGAAGACCTGGTGCACACCGCGGCCGACTCCCCTACGTCGTCGTCCCACTCAAACCTGAATGAGGAAAGCGCGGCCATTGTGGCCAAGTGCAACAGCTACGCCCCCATATTTCTGGAGATTGTCAAATTGAGCCAGATTTTGGGCGAAGTGCTTGCCTCTGTATACAGACCACGGCAAGAGCCGATTTCCTGGAGTGCGGTCGAGCTCCTGGAAGACAAACTCGCTCGCTGGCAAGTGGCTCTCGACCCACGGTGTCGAGTCGACACGCCGCTTACCGCTTTGAATGAGCCCATCGCCATGACGTTGCACAAATACTACATCCAGATCCTCCATCAGTGAGTGTGGTCCCTTGTATCTCTCTCCCCCATCCCCATCCTGCCTCCTCTGATCTGGCACCACGGAAAGCTCACTGCCTTCTTCATCTTGTCCCTGTGTCCAGTGTCACGGTGGTCACCATGTACAAACCCTTCGTCTTCCAAGACGGCTTACTCCCCACCCGGCCTGAAAGCGACATCCGCGCACGGATCGCGTGGGAAGGATGCCAGCTGTCGGCATTCGCAGCGACAGACGGCTTCCGAAAGCTCAGTGAGCTCGAGCTCGTCCGGTTCCTACCTCCTGAAAGGCAAGGCAACACAACTTTCTTTCTCTTCCTCCGCCGCTTTCTCATCTAACCTCGTGGATCTGCCTCTCAATGGGTTGGCGATATTGACGACCTCCTGTAACATTCTCTATGTCAAGAACAAAAAGAAGACGAATGCTGACGATGCTGCCACCCTATCAGTGTAACGATGCTCATCTCTGTCGTCGCGATTCTCTTCGTGGCAAAATGCCTATCGACGGGCATGAAATGGCACCTAGCGAGCCAGAACCTCGACCTCGCCATGCTGGTAGTGCAGCAGTTACAGGAGAAGTACCTGGCCGCTAGGTTCATCTTCGCATACTATACAGCAGCGTTTGAAAAGGTGGCACCGTCCCAAAGACCGCTGCTGGATGCCGGGTCGGCGCCGGCACCGGCACCGGCATCGACAGCTTCCACCTTGCCGACAGGTTCCTGCTCCAATACATTTCCGAACCTGGCAGCAACCTCTACCTCCACCAATACGGCCAATTTTGAAAATACCCCGAGGATTTATGAGAGAGGCGTCGAGGCCCGTGGTGGGCCCAGCACCACCAGTCCCTTCCATGCCGTCGAGTCCTTCTCCTCGGGGCAGGAGGATCATCTGGGCACATGGGCAGAGTGTTTCCCAGCGAGCATGGCCGCGGATTTTGACATCTTGTTCGGGGCGGAGGGCATCATGAGAGGGTTTGAGGAGCTGGTTTGAGAGGAGCACGTAAAGGGTGGTGTGCAAAATGTGGCAGCTTGATAGCCCATGACTCCCCGATACCCATCCATACACATCTGCTCGCACGAGCCCTGTCAAGGTTATATACATAGGCAGGTATGTATATGTGTGTGTGTGTGCCGGACCTAGGCATCTCGCAAAGAACTATTCCGTGTGTACATAGGTCTGCCTACCGACGTGGGACGTGTGGAGGCAACAGTATCCTTGGTATCCAGGCGCGGATTCCCTTGTATTGTCTGTATCCGCTGTATATACATACCTCGCACGCAGACATGTACAAGGTAGTGAGCGAGCGAGTGACGGGTCTCTGCTCCGGGTCCATGTCTCCATCCGCGTATGGAATATTATGTATTTACTGTAATAATCAATATTAGACATCCCACCCACGCATTGGGACCCTGTGCTTTCACTAGCTCCTCCTACATACTGTCCTGTGTATGCATAGAGGTAGTTAAGGTTCATTGACAACTTCTCGGTAACTCGCTCATGCTCCAGACCTCGTCACTCAGACCACTCACTGCTTGCTTGCTTGCTTGCTTGCAGCTTATGTCTTCTTGGGCCTCGGCAGAATCCAAAGCCACCCCAAATATACCATGGCAGGGGCTAGTGAGGCTTTGATGACGATCCCCCGCCCTCTCCCAAAGTCCTCCTTCTAGCCGACTCCCATGATTCATTCGATCGTGGGTGTCTTGCACACCAGCCGCGGCTATAAGGCGGTTGTTCCCACCCTTGGGGGGATCGTCGTGTCACCACCACCATCAGCGGATGTTGCTTAGTGTCCAGCGAGAATACGTTCTGAGAAGAGGGGAGAGCAAAATGGGTCGGTCGGGCCGGGCTCATTGAACGGGTCTGAAGTATTTCTCGGTGGCTTGAGACCAAGAGGCCACTCATCGAGGCGTGGGTATATATAAAACAGGTGCCCCTTGCAGACCATCCCATGCCTCATTCTGTTCGCGTCTTCCCTGAACAACGCCCGGCAAAGAGTCAGTGCAGGAAGGTTGAAACTCGACTAGGTTTGATAAATCTCCCCTTTTCTCAGTCCTTGATGGAGGAGACTCTGATATGCTATACTCTCTCCACATAGGGTCATCTGTAACTTGATTGGTTGCTATCCGCATTCGACTTCCTGGCTTTCACAGTCCGGGGGAAGACGAGCTCTATACTAAATCACCTGAGGCGACCATTTCTTCGAGAAAAGTGTTCGCAAACAAGCAATCCTTTTCATCAACCAGTTCGTTTACACCGTCACCCAAGATGGTATCAAACAAACTACGCGTCGGGGTCTGCGGAGGCGGCATGGGAGGCTTGACCGCAGCAATTGCATGTGCCCGAGCAGGAGCCAAAGTGACACTGCTCGAGGCGGCGCGGGAGTTGGGTGAGATTGGAGCGGGCATCCAGATGTTCTCCAACGTGTCCCGGATTCTCATTCGGTGGGACGTGGACAAGATCATCGGCGACGATTTGGTTGCCGTGGATGAAATCAACACTTGGGGGTTGGACGACGAGTTGCTGGCTCGCTTCGATCCGAAGGAAGGCCGCAAGCTCACCGGGTTCCCGCACTGGTTCGTCTGTCCTCTCCGGCATGTTGTTTGGGTTGCCCACGTACTAACAGTCTCTGTTGTAGGGTCGTCCGTAGAGACCACCTCCACGCAGGGCTGACCGAGTGTGCTCGACGGAACGGTGTCGACCTGATCGTCGGATCCCGCGTCCAATCTCTCCAGTCCTCCGAGGAAGGAGTCAAAGTCACGACAGTCCATGGTGTTGAGCATACCTTTGACCTGCTCATCGGGTCTGATGGCATCAGGTCGACCATCCGTCAGAATTTGTTTCCAGAAGCGGTCCCCACAGCTGCGTCCACCGTTGCGGCTTTCCGTGGAGTTCTTTCTTACGAAGAGGTTTTTGCCCAAGTGCCCGAGGCGCGAATGTGGCTGCGAAATACGGCCGACGCTTGGATCGGGCCACGAGGCTATATCCTCCTCTATCCCCTCTCGGCGGGCCGAGAACTGAACGTGGTGGCCATGTTCCAGATGGACCGCGTCGTCACAAAGGCTGAGGAGATGGACCTTGGAGAGTTCCGCGACCTGTACAAGGATTGGAGTCCATTTGCGCGCAAAGTCCTGGGGCTTCTCAAGAGTACCCAGATCTGGCCGTTACTAGTACTGCCACCCATGAAGTCGTGGTCCAACGAGCACAAGAACGTGGTCCTCCTCGGGGACGCCGCTCACTGCATGCAAAATCACATGGTATGTACCTATCATCCGTTGAGGGCGCAGTTGCTGATGGAGCATTCCTAGGCTCAAGGTGCCGCCACTGCCATGGAAGACGGGGTGTTCCTGGGGACCGTCGTCGCCGAAGTGGTTCGAGGGACCATTAGCCTTCCCACAGCCATCGAGCTATACGAGAAGAAGCGCATGCCCCGTGTGTGGACTAAACAGCAGATCTCTTTTGTCAACGGGACATTCAACATGGCCGGGGGAGAGGCGGCGAAGAAACGGAACAAGGCTTCTCGACCTGAAATTGCCTGTTTAGATCGGAATATCATCCAACCCAACAAATCGCTGCCGCCGACATATCGAACCTGGCAACTAGCCTTCAGCCCAGTAAGCGTCCCAGGTATCATGTACTTTGACGCCGAGGGAGATGCAGACAACGCAGTGTGCGAGTATTTGCAGGAGACCACGCCGATGGACGAGAAGACTCTGGTGACGAAGGGCCTCTGGGACAAGTGGTGGGGGATCATCGACAACAATGGTGTCGAGGATGGTTCTGACAAGGTCAACGGCGTTTCATCCTGACTAGGTAGCTATGTACATACCTGGATGGAAGGGGTGATGATAGTCGAACAAAAGCATTGAGTGGTGACCAGGGATGAGGTATTGATTTGGTTTTAGCCTGGCTCCTGTTTGGCGTGTTTGGTTCCGGGGGAGCCTGTGGGCGCCGTGTACCGGGTAGTGGGTGTCAATGTGGGCGCTCACGCCCAGCCAGTAGTTGGGTTAGTTAAGCCCCATTCAACTTAGGGCCCGTTTTTAGGCAGCTCAACAAGTTCAACAACCCCCGATGCCTACCTAGTTGTAGATTGACCTTCGCAAGCCCCCGGTGGCCCCCCGAGTTTAGTCGTATCTGGACTCCCCACGCTTGGTGCAAAATCTCATCAACCACCATCTACCTGCGTCCATCTTCAGCATCAGCCACCAATCAATCAATCTCTCCCACCCCAATCCATCTTTATCCACCGCAATGGGAACCGAAGATCTCAAGTTGAAAAATCCCCCATCTACTCAGAAAAATCTCCCATGGCACCCCCAAGGGCACCCAGTCCTCCGTCCCCTGAGCTGCTGTTGTCACGCTCCTCCTCGCCATGGTCCTGAAAAGCCGTCCTCCAGCGTCTCTCCCACTGCGACGTCTCACCATCTCTCCCAATTTCGTTTCCAATCAGCAACCGCGACTCCTGCAGGCGTGGGACTATGCCCAGCCACGGACACGCCCAGGACCGAAAAAGAACTTCCGAGATTTCCACCTGCAGCGTAGATCCGTCGCCGGTTTCTCGTCTGCTGCTTTCCCACCATCTCCCGCCCCGTCTCCATCACTATCACCAATACAACCACCACCACCGCCTGCATTCTTAATCCCCCTTCTTCCCTCCGCGTCTTGCCGGCCATCTTCTTTCTCTGCATCTGTTCGACGATATTGTTCGACGCACTCCCACAAAAACCCGTTTGACCTTGAAGAAGACGAAGACGAGGAAAATCCAAGCACCATGCCTACAGGTGGGTATCCTCCTGCTCCCGGTTCCACCTGCTCGAGGCGTGAAGAGCATGTCAACGGCCTCCCATCACAAAGAACAGACTCGGGGTTTGAGGCCTCTAATATGCCCACAAGGCACAATTTTATTACCTCTCTCCTCTCTCAGGAGCGAAAAGGGCTGTGCCTCGCCGTGTCATGGCCTTGCAATCAATCTGCCCATCCTCAACACTTTCTTCCCGTCGAACCCGACGTCACGTGCAATATCCTCCCCATACGTCACCGTGTATCATTTTGAACACCGAGAAACAGCCGCTGACGACCAAATCCCATAGTAACAGACACGAACAGCGACGCCTACCACAAAGCCTTCAACAACAATAGCTTATGGCGACGCTCTCTGGCTGAAACCGACCCGGAGCTCTTTGAGCAGATGGCCAAAGGCCAGTCACCTCAGATTCTCTGGATTGGGTGTGCCGACTCGCGCTGCCCCGAGACCACCATCCTGGGTCTGAAGCCCGGCGAAATATTTTGCCACCGCAACATTGCCAACATCCTGGTCAACACCGACATCAACTCCCTCTCGGTCATTCAATATGCCGTCCAATACCTGAAGGTCAAGCACATCATCATCTGCGGCCACACCTCGTGCGGGGGTATCGCGGCCGCCTTGGGCAACAAGAAACTCGGCCTAATCGACACCTGGCTCATGCCTCTGCGAGCCATTCGCCAAGAGAACCTGTCCCTCTTGAACAGCTTAGACGAAACCGCGCGGGGCTTGAAAATGGTGGAATTGAACGTCCGGGCGGGCGTCAAAGTGCTCCTCACCAACCCCATCGTCCTGGACGCCATGGACGAACGCGGCCTCCAAGTCCACGCCCTCATCTACAACGTCGGCACTGGCGAGTTGCGAGAGCTGGATATCGAGGAGGATGAAGAAGTCGTCAAGAGCCGGGTCACCGCGTTCAAGACGGAGGATTAAGACCCAGGAGCGGGTGACAGCGTGGCCGGGGGATTTCGAGGGAACGGACTGAACCTTTTTCGTAGAACTGTATTTTTTCGACCACCTATGTCGTAGCCAACAGCACCAGGCTGCGTTAGGGCATTGCCTTCAACCATGGAAGTGAAGTGGCAGTAATGTATGTAGAGGTGTAGAGGTGCTCGCTGTCCGTCAGTCAGGTCAGCTTGGCTGGGGGAACTTTGCCGCCCGTCCCATGCTTTGGCGTCCGTCCCTCGTACTGTGTGCCTTCCATTCTCACTCTCTCGTTCTCTCGCTCTCTCGCTCTCACGCGTGAGATCCCTCTCCCAGCCGGACAAGGCAGCTATCCTCCCCTCCCCTGCCCTCCTCCAGTAATATGGCCTTTTCCCTTGTAGGTTGTATAGATCTCGATCCCCACAAGACTCTAAGACCCGGGGTATAGGGAACGAGGTCAAGTCGCTTTATTGGGTGGGAATGTGTGTGTGTATTACAATCTCTCTCTCTCTCTCGCGGCCAGCATCGGCAAGGTAGGGCAAGGTACGGGACTGTACTCAACCAGGATAAATAGCACCCTCTTCTCTATTATAGGATCTCGAAGAAAGAAACCACAGGTGTAGATTAGAGTCTTGCGACGACAGCAGCGTGGTTTACATCTATCTTGTGCCAAAATCCCCCCTTCCCCCCGGGGCGGACGATAGAACAAGTGGCATATCTTTATTCCCGTCTGGGTGCCGTCCACCACACCTGGCGCCTGCAAATACAACAAACCAACAACAAACCAACAGAACCAACATCAACAAAGCGAATGGACTTGCGAAACAAAGGCACCGGTCTACCGCCCAGGACACATGCTGCGCTGTGTGTGTCTGTCGAATGTGGTGCCGACGTGTTTCCCTTCAGCCCACCCACGCTGCTGCGCTCTTGCGGGAGATAAAAACGATTGGACATGTCGCTTCCCTCCAGTTTTGTCGCCGCCTGTCGTTCAACTCGCGGTAACATAGCCGTTATTTGCATGGGGGAGACGGTAATAGCCCTCCTTTCTCTCTGCTTCTTCCCGCCGTTCCTGGGCCTCTCGTTGAAATTTGCTCTGGGCTACCGAACTTGACAACTGCTCCGCGAACATCTTTAACCGTGCCAGAATGATATTCACTCCTGACGTCCCTGGATAGTCGGTTCGCAGAAATAGCAGGTCCTTCTCCGAAATAGTCACATGTTGCCGGTGCCGTATCAGATTGATTTTCGCGCTTCGAAGGTGTTCCAGCACTTCTGGAATTGGCATGTGAAGCTGTGGAATGAAGCTCTTTGTTCGTACCAGGATATTATCGGGATGGAGAAGGTTGTACACGTAGCCCTTTTCTTCGATTTTCTTCTCAATATAGTTCTCCGCTGATCGAACAAGGTCCAAATACTGGTTTCCTTCCTTCTCGGCTTTTTCAAGGACCTTAACGCACGCTTGGATTTCACTTATCAGATCGAGAATTCGAAGATCCACGAGGCGAATTAGGTTCGTAAACATGACCTGGAATCGACTTGTCCGGCGCCATGACCAAATCGGAGACAAACGGGAAATGCGCTCTAGCTCTCTCTCTGCCTCCTGGAGGTGCAAATGCATGAGCATGACGGTGCTCTCGGTTTGGAGAACGGTTGTGAAAATGTGATGGCCCCCCTCAAGCAATAATTCGCTATATATGTCCATGCTATTGGCAAGCGCATGCTTGTCGGGGAAGTCCACGCGGCTGTGTCTGACCACGAGTGAGTACTTACCAACCGCTATGTTTGCCATGCTCAGGTAGTTTGAATGGGGTAAAACGAGGCCAGAGATGTTGACCCAGTGTCCGACTTCGATAGTAGTCATGTTGAGGGTGTCAAAAAAGTTCTCGCTCGAGCCTTCCGGAAGCTCGCACGGATAACCTAGCCAGCTGACCGTCTTCGCACCCGCAGGACTAAGGCATAGGATACCTTGGGCAGCTGAGCCTGTTGCACCGAGCGCGCTCACGAAGCGATTTCCTGAATCCACTGCGAAGCTCTGGACGCTAGCAAGACGGTTGTACCCGGCTGCTGTCGCCGAAATTGTCGACAAATAGACCTTGTGAGCCAAGCTACTTCCATTGGTGTAGCCGTCCTTGAAAGAGGTCACCAGGAGATGGACAATCAGGCCGGTTTTGAGACAAATTGCAAGGATGAACAGGCATAGAATTATCGGTCCCAGGTATGCGCTCGTTGCAAGATTCGTAGCGGCGGCGATAGGAACATTGAGAAGCCTACTCAGAAGCTCAAAGCATGAAACGGCACCGCCTCGGAGATTGTTGAAGAAGCGTTCGAAGATGGACCACCGGGGAGTCGCGAGAAGTCCTTGTTGAGAACCAACGTTGACCACCTCGGAAACACAGTTTCGACTTGCGGATACAGACTGTCTTCTGAAAAACGCAGCTCGGGTTTTGGCGCGAGCCCTCAAGGACCTTGATGACCTCCGGCGAATGATGGACCTTCTGCGTGCAATTTTGACATGCGAGACCGCGTTAGGTTGATCATTTTCAGGACGTGAAGAATGCAGATCCTGTTCACATGCTTCTGACGAGCGTCGCGGCCTGGTAGATGGGGAGTTCTGCTGCTGATCTGAATCCCTCCTGGCCGAGATGTCAGCGAGAGTGCTGGTCTCCATTTCCATTTCCATTTCCCAATTGGAAAAGTTCTGGGTATTGGCGACGATTGACAAGATGGGCGCGAGATAGAGAATGGAAAATGAACCACAGGTTTGGAGACGAGAGAATGGAGCCTGAGGTCAGGAACATGTTAGGACTGCACGCTGTTTGCCTATTTATGTCACAAAGAAAGGCCAAGGGGAGTCGATGCCAGAAGCCGCAAATTGTTCCTTGTCGTGTAACTTGGTGCATTCTTTGTCCAGACCCTTGAACCACGTTACAGTCAGACATCTCGTTTTCGCCTTCTTCAGATGCTGAAAGGCCAGGCCTAGCCGCATCCATACCTGCCTTTACTAGAGATGTCGCAAAGAGATTTGCTCTTAGAGACTGGGGTGAGAAGGTGAAGAGGTCTCAAAAAACCCGGCAAGGGAGTAGTAGTAGTAGATGGGGGTTTATCTTCGCTCGTGCGGTAGGGGTTCCTGCATATTTTTACTCCTTCTTGGTTTGTTGTTCTGATCTCTCCACGTAAACAGAGACAAGTTCTGCTCATTCGAGTCGACGATTGAGATCACGCCATTTTGCTAGTCGGAGGTGGGCTTCATGACTCCTGGGGTCTGCCAAAAACCAAAACAAAACAAAGAAACAACTTCATCAATCAATCAAAATTGGTGGTCTACTTTGCGCCCCTGGTTCCGTTCTGGATGGTTTGCTTTGGGCAGTTTTCAGGAGACGACCAGTGAATGTTGTTATTGTTTTATTATTCTCGCGAGTGACAACTGGTCCAGTCCAGCAGAGGAAGTTCATTCTCACTCGCGGAAAGTTCTGAATGCTTCTCCCACGGTCATGCCTCCCAGCACGGCCTCTTTGACCTTGTCATCAGAGGCAACAAGCTTCGGCATCAGTGACAGGGTTTCGTCGAGCAGGTCCTGAGGGATAACCACCACCCCTTCCAGTGGATCACAGAACACGATGTCGCCCTGACATCATCGAGTCAATAAAGGCAGGAAGAATTGATTTTGGCCGATGGAACATCTCGTTACTTACCGGGGAAACATCGACGCCGCTTATGGATACGCGGACGTTGCGAGCATATGCTGTTGCCTCAGCCCCTATCCCAACCGTGGATTTGCCCAGGGCAAATATCTGACCGATCAGCAAGGCTCAGGGAGGGAGGGGAACATCCTCAGGCTGCAAGAGAAGAGAAAGGCCGTTGACACGAATGTCCAAAGGGATCACCCACCGGCAACTGAGCATCCTTCAGCTCTGCCAAATCTCTGACACGGCCGCCGACGACGCAACCGGCCACCCCTCTAATCTTCATCCTCTGTGCCATGATGCCTCCCACCGCCGCACATTTCTGGCCTTGTGGCTGATCAATGACAACAATGGTTCCAGGTTCTGTCAGGTCTACCCAGTGACTCCCTTTGGGGATGGCATTTTCGACTGGAGGATCTGAATCTGGCGTGGCAGTCTTCGACACCAGCTTCAGGGTACATGCCGGTGCGATTACTTTTTGTAGAGTCTCTCCAGGGTCTCCGTTTGATGGTAGTAGGGCAATAGGCACTGGTTCTGGTCAACTAACAGGGCCTGCCATGAGACCTTCCAGGAGGTAGCACACAAATATCAGCGAGATGGCCTGCCCTCGGAACCTCTCCTGGCTTTGTTTTCTGCAGCTTCAGAAGCGCATCCGATACCTTGTCCTATCAGATTGACTGACAAGATTACACAGCTACCGTACCTACATCACAGGGGGAATATTCATGGAGGCGGCGTAGCTTTTCTTGGAGGTCGGTAGGCCCAGTCGTCATGATGGAGGACTGATACGAATGATCTTTGGCGGAGAAAATGGAAGATGCTACACTGGGCTGCTTGCTGTAACGACCAAAGGATATTCTCGATATGTGAGGATGAGTACACTCCGACACGATCAATACATCGGGGAAGAAAGAGAGAGAGAGGGTGGTGTCTTTATTTGACGGAATGGCACACGTCGGTGTTTGCCCGCTCCGAATTCGGAGTTCAGGTCTCCAGCTCAAATGTGGCTGCAACTACAGCGACAGCGACAGCGACAGTCAGTCCAGCGTGATATGTTGAACCGCAGCTGAAACTCGTATGTATTCCCGAGCCGCAGAACGCCAGATACGATCTGCAGATGACCCAAAGACATCCAAGAAATGCCTCTGTGTGGGTTGCTTCATGAAGAGGTTGTGCATATATCGCTGCCCGATTGCCCCAACTGATTTCACATAGTGCGCCGGAAGCGAGCAACTAATGGCAAAGAACTTGAGTTTTGTCGTGCGTATCCGCATTGCCCGATAGGCGGAATATGTACAATGTCTGGTTCCAGGTGGACTCAATATGGACGACTGTCCCGAAGTCTTAAGTAATGCGAGGTTCGGCCTAGAGCAGGGGTCAGTGATATCAGTCAAGCTTCGTGCCATTGCTTGACCAACCTTCCACCTGCTATTCACTGTATATTTTCGTTAGCATTCATCCAGTATGATGGGCACCGAATATTGACGAACCTTCGAAGCCAACGGGAGCCACCACAGCGTCCGACTGTCCTCTTATTTTCCCGGTCAATCGGTGATCTCTTTCCATCACTGCAACAGTGAGTAATATGTCGGTGAGCTTCTTTCTTTTCTGCACCCACTTTGCCTGTCCCACACGTCTAGTTGTCTCCTTGGCTGCTTGAAGTCGTTTGCGTAGTACTTGATCGAGGCGAGGCCAGCACCCTAATGGACGGCTCAGTTTGGGAAGATCTTTTGTTCATTGAAAGGGGATGCGGTACTGTAACACCGAACATGCCAACCATGATCGCATATGGCAGAAGAGCTTCGAAAGGAACCCCCATGGCTACGAGCTATACCATCGACTGCGAAAAGGTAGATTGCCAGTTGCCAGGCGCGAGAAAGAGAGGTGCGGAGTTTGCGGTTGCAAGCGTCACAAACGAGAGCTGTCCCTGGCGTGTGCGAGTACACGGGGTGTCTTTATTCCTTGTCGTGAGGGTTATTGCGGACAGCTGGTGAGCTGGATGTCGAGCGCAGGTCAAAGAGGTGTCGAGAGGCGCCTTACCTTATTCGGACATGATTGGGCGCTGCTTTACAGACCATGTCGATGAGGGTTGGATGCGCTCGCCCATCGCAGCGCGTCTCTCCAGCGTCCAGCACGAGCCTCAAATTATGATAACACTATTGAAAGCGTCCGTTTGACGTGTAGCAGCTATCTCGAACCCCGATCAAGCCGACGGATCAAAGGCCCCTACGGTGTTGAGCTCATCCTCACGCGTCGAACAAATATTCAGCGACCAGCCCGCCCCTCCATTCTCACAACCTCTGTTTGCGCCCAAGTGCCGATTGTGGCTGGGAGATCAAAAATGCTGTGTCGCGTTGTGGTTTCAGTGGCGTGAATGTAAAGAGTCGGACGTGGCGTTGGCGACGACAAGAAGAAGAACAATACATCTCCCGCGTGATGGTCATTATCCCGACAGACGACAGACGCAAGCACCGCACTACATATTACAATCCTTGACTGCGTCCATGTCGCCCCTAACCTCTGTAGAGCTGGACGAACCGACCAGCGCATATGAAGAGACGTCCGATGATGAACAGTCACCAGCGCGGTTTTCAGCAGACCGGTCTCCCAGACATACCAGTGGCGAGAACGGAGAGGTGTCAGAAGGCGAGCAAAATGCTTCAAACGAGGACCGAAAGAGGAGAGCAGCGGCAGAGCTAGTTAACGTCCATGATCCCAACTCGGAAGACAGCGCCCTGGGTGAACAGCTACAAAGATCGGCGGAGGAAAGCCTCAGCGACAATGAAGCCAAGGTTGAAGCCGATGCCGATGCCGCCTCCACGTCTGCTCCGCAAACGGAGGCGAAAGAAGATGTCTCTATGGTTGACGCCGACGCCGAAAGCGAGCAGGCAGCTGACGATGAGGGCGATGAAGAGGAAGTTACAGACGAAGACAAACAGGCTGTAGACGGAGACGACGGGGAAGAAAACCCCCAAGAGGGGACAAAGAGCCAGGGTGACAGCGAAGTCAGCTCAGAAAGCAGCCAGGACGAAGGTGAATCATCTGCCTCAGCATCGGGCTCCGATTCTGCATCCGAATCGGGTGCGGAGTCGGAATTGCAGTCAGAAGCAGAGTCCAGTGAAGAAGACAACACGAGCGAGGCCATCGACTCGAAACAAAACTGTGTGTTTTGTAACCAGACTGTAGCCGCCGACAGCGACGACGGCGAGTCGGGGTTGAGATGCCCTGCCTGCGACAACCACGCACATCGGAAATGCGCTCGAGAGCGCGGCTCACTACAGACAGGCGAGGCTTCCCCATGGCAATGTCCGCAGTGTGCTGGCGACAAAACGGCGCCATCAGTGTCACCAAAAGCCCGAAGCACACGATCCAAGAATTCGGCGCCCAGGCTTGTTAGGGACTTGTTGCCTGTGACGCGCGGCTTACAAAAGCCGTATTCGCATTCAATCTTTGCCCAACCGGTGATTGGGGATGGTGACGACGGAGGGCGCGCTCTGAGGAAGAGGAAATCACCGACTCAGGAACCTCCCCCCGTCGAGAAGAGACGACGGAAAGCAACAGACCGAGCATTAGCAGCGGCTGCGACAACCAAAGAGTTGACAGAGAAGAAGGCAGCCATTGCGCACTCGACGAGAAGATCGAGCCAAATGAAAATCACAAAACCTACCGCGCGGATACTGCAACATCGACCGTTCAACAAGCCGCCCCCTCACAAGTTCATCCTGGCTTTTCGTTTAGAACAAGACAAGATTGAGGCAATTTTGAGCAAACCCCCTCGACCCGGCCGGAGAAGAGAAAGACGGACTCAGCCTAAGAAGCCTCCCAAAATACCGCCCCCGGCAGCGGTCTACCAACCTCCTGTTCCCAAGTTCCCTGCTCTGCCAACACAACACCTGATTTTCCCCTCAGCGTTTACCGACCGAGAAGCTGAACTCAACGCCAAACCGTACGGCGGCATCCTTTCCGAAGTGGATGCAGATACAAGCCGTTCACTGCCTCAACTCCGAGACCGCGAAATTTTCGAGATCGCAAGAAAAGAAGCGGAGGAAGAACGTCGCCGAGCATCAGCAGCAGCCGAGGCGGAGATCAACGGCGGAGCAGGGGACGCTACAGCAGCCTCGACCTCGACCTCGACCACGAAACCCAGCCGGTCCACAGTGTCGGGGCCCCCAAGCAAGATCAAATGCATCCAATTTGGGAAACATGTCATCGACACCTTCTACGCCGCCCCGTACCCGGAAGAATATTCACACGAAACCCGGTTGTTTATCTGTGAATTCTGCTTGAAATACCTACCCTCGGAATTCGTGGCATACAGGCACAAGCTGAAGTGTCCAGCGAAACACCCGCCTGGAGACGAGATATATCGTGATGGCACGGTCTCAGTCTGGGAAGTTGACGGAAGGAAGAAGACGGAGTATTGCCAGTGTCTCTGTCTTATGGCCAAGATGTTCCTGGGTTCAAAGACGCTGTACTATGATGTGGAACCCTTTTTGTTCTACATCTTAACTGAGTACGATGAACTGGGGTATCATTTCGTAGGGTATTTCAGCAAGGAGAAGCGGCCAGCAAGTCAGAACAACGTTAGTTGCATCCTGGTGATGCCCATCCATCAGCGCAAGGGTTATGCAACCTTCCTCATCGACTTCTCCTACCTTCTCACCAGAATAGAGGGAAAGGAGGGATCTCCAGAAAAGCCTCTCTCGGATATGGGCCTAACCGCCTACCGCTCGTACTGGGACCTCACCATCTCGCGTCATCTGCTCGATCTGGGCCTCAAACCGTTCTCCACCAAGACCCTCATGGCTCGAACTGGCATGACAGCTGACGACGTGATCCATTCCCTCGAGCGCCTGTACGCGTTCATCAAGGACCCAGTGACCAAAACCTACGCAGTGAGGTATGACAGGAAGCTGTACCAGAAATTCGTCGATGACTATGAGGCCAAAAAACATCGAAAGTTGAAGCCAAGCAGTCTGATGTGGACGCCCTATATTATGGGCCGCAGTGATCAGGCCACATTAGACGGACAGCCTCTGCAAGCTCTGGCGCCCAGGGATGAGGAAGATGGAGACGAGGAAGACGTAGAATTGGGCCGGGAGGGGGATGTGGACAGTGAGGTGGTGATGTCAACTGCCGCCAAGTCTGTGGGTGGTGGTGACTTGCCAGAGACTGAAGTGGATACAGAACGTCTTTCCACACGGTCAAAATCAAAGTCCACAAGAGCAATGTCGCGGCCAGAATCGGTCGGGTTGCAGGAAGAGGATATGGATGTCAAGGACCCCGCCCTCGTCGATGCGCAGGGCCATGTGGCACCCGGGCCACCTCCGACGGCGCCGCTGAGCGCCGCTGGTGCCCTGCCACTGGGTACTGCTCGTCCAGATATCAAGGTCAATGGGATTGTCAATGGCACTCCTCATGCTCAAGGCGAGAATGGAGAGGAGGAGAGCGGCGGCAGCGAAGATCGTCCCGGAGCAGGAGAGAAAGACCAGCCAAAGGAGGCTGGTAAGGAACAAGAACCTCTACTCTCAGGCTATGCCCTTGCTTTCCGCCAACATTCGATCCCGCCTACACGTTTCCAAATCGATCCGCCAATCCCACCATCAATGCTGCGACAGAGGAGCACGAAGAAACGCAGCGCTGCTGCCGCCTTTGGATCGCCAAGCACCTCACAGACGAAGGGCTTCGGCAAAGGAGAATTTGCTGCGTCCACCGCTGGAGCTTCCATAGTCGCAGTGAGGAGCTCGCCGAGAAACGCCAATAACAGCAATAATGCAGGGTTGAGTTTGTCGGGGCCTACGCTTTCTGCCAATGGCAGCAGTGTCGCCAGCACCGGCAGCGTATCTCCGAAGGTACCCGGGACTCCTGTCAGGCGAAGCGGGCGGAGAAGTGGGCTTTCGACAATGACAGTACCGGCGTCAGACGTGTCAGTCACGAACGGCGATGAGGACGATGCGCCTGGAGAGGAAGATGAGGATGCAGCACATATGGAAGGTAAACTAGGCGATGAAGAAGAAGGGGAGGAGGAGGAGGATGAGGAAGAGGACCGATCCTCTTCCTCGAGCGTTGATGAGGAGGACGACGACGAACAAGGAGCATCAGTGGCCACGGAGGATGAAGAGAGCGAAGAAGAGGAAGAAGAGGAAGACGGCGATGATCCCAACGATGAGGACGCAGTTCTGGATGACGAAGACGACTCCGAGGATGAAGATGATGATGACGACGACGACCGAGACCCCGAGGCTGAGGTGGATTTGCCCGACGACGAGGACGGGGACGAGGACGAGGAACCAGAGGATGAAGACTGAATGGAGCCTCTGTCAAGCCCCTCTTCCTTATGCATCTCGCGAAGACCTGGCGGGGGGATCTTCATTGGGATGGACCGCTCTTTTCCCGTTTGTGTCTTCTTCTCACCGATTGTAACGTCCAGAGACGGCGGGTGTTTCGCGGGATTCCGGACTAGTCTGCGCTGTGTGGGCCGAATGAGTATGCATTATTCATTATTCATTATCCATGCGTTTGCAGACAACGAGAGAGATCACGGTCTCGCTGGGTAGCTGGGTAGCTAGGTGGTTTGCTGATTAGTTGGATGGGCGGGTCGGTAGGGGAGAGGATCAACAACTACGGTGGCTGGTTGAAGTATTGCGTATATTTGTGTACTTGGTTACCCAACAACCGTTCTATTTGGCTTAAAACTTGCTTGGGGCTTGTGTTGCAGCAGCGCACTGCACAGTGTTGCTATCGAATTATATAGCAAGAGGCTGTATACCGTTGAAGGTGGTGGTGGTGGTGGTGGTAGCAACTAGAATCAATCCCTCGCTCTCTCCCGCCCATCCATTTCGCCTCGTTCAGTTGGATGGATTATCGGTTCTGCCACCTCGGTACTGTGTGTTTGTGTGTGTGTGTGTGTGTGAGAGAGAGAGAGAGAGAGAGAGAGAGAGTTCACCCCCCACACCGGTAGGTATGCCATATGGCGAATTGCCCCCTTCTTCGGAGAATCAATTCCAGGAAAAAAGCTTGTGTATATATATACCGGGTTTCTCACTCACTCACTTATATGTAACCAGAAATCTCATCAGCCTCGGGTAGAGAGCAGTGAGTGACAACAACAACCCCTCTCCTAGTCATTGCTGCTGAAGAGAGAGGGTTTGATTTGATTGATATATACATATACATTATACACACATACCTACTTACATACATACACATCTACTCAGTACCCACGGGCAGATCCAGGAAGGGGGTTTGGCTTGCTTTCTATTTTTCTATACTATACTGTACTAAACTATTCTACTCTACTCAACTCTGCTCTACATTGTCGTGGTCATCATCGTTACCACCACCACCACCACAATGTCGTATCTATTTCGGCCCGACGTCAACGACGCCGCGGACCACAACGAGATCACCTTTGCGATACCGAAAGAGTGCAAGGCCGGCGTCGTGGTCAATGAAGGCCCCAATTTCCACATCGAGGTGCAGATGGTGCCGGTCCCGGAGCCAGGTAGGTCAGATGTCTCGCAAACACGGTGAAATACAACACAAAATCAATCCTAATCATGGCTCTCCTCAGGGCCCGACGAAGTCTTGATCAAGCTCAACGTGACGGGCATCTGCTTTTCCGACGTTCATTTCGCCATGGGCGACCTGGGCGCGCCGCCCATGTCCACGTTCGGCGTGCGGTCTCCGGGCCACGAGGGCGCCGGCGTGGTGGTCAAAGTCGGCGCGGACGTGAAGAACTGGAAGGTGGGCGACCGCGCCGGCATGAAGCCGCGATGGTCCGTCTGTGGCGACTGCGACCTCTGCCTGGACGACAAGGAGGCGTATTGCCGCAAGTCGGTGCTCTGTGGTCTTCATAAGACAGGGCGAGTGTACCCACCCTTGCCTCAGCCTGTGCTCAAAGATGAAGGCAATGCTGACGACGATGACGATGACGATCGTGCTCAATAGGACGTATCAACAGTATATCTACTCGCATCTCGGAAGCTGTGGCGTCAAAAGACCTGCTGATCTCTCTCTCTCGCTAACATAGATACGTCACGTCCCCGGCGCATTACACGCAACGAATCCCCGACGGCGTGGACGACTACGCCGCGGCGCCCATCATGTGCTCCGCGGGGACCATGTATCGTGCCTTGCGTCTGGCGGCGCTCAAGCCGAACAACTGGGCGGTTTTCCTCGGCGGCGGGGGCGGCGTGGGCATCCAAGGCGTGCAGTTGGCGGCGGCGATGGGGCTGCGGCCGATCGTGGTGGACACGGGCGACGAGAAGGAGAAGCTCGCCCTGCGTCGCGGCGCGAAGGCGTTTGTCGACTTCAGGCGTGTCGACGATCCGATCGCTGAGGCCGTCAAGATCGCGGACGGGGTCGGCGCACACGGCGTATTCGTCACGGCTGGCAATTCCTACCCATCCGCCATCCCGTACACGGGCACACGTGCCGGTGCTGTTGTGACGTGTATAGGGCTCCGTGAGTTTCTACTTGTTCTTCCTCCTCCATGGGCCCCCATCTCCCCTTTCGCGTCTTCTTCGAAGAAACGAGAGCTAAACCCGCAAAATTCATAAACAGCGCACAACAAGGAGCTCACCATCGGAGCTCCGCCGACCAAGTTCATCACCCAAGGCCTGACGGTGCGCGGGTCGATCGTGGGCAGTCGCGCCGACATTGCCACGACCCTGCAATACGCCGCGGCCGGCAAGATCTCGGGCGACCACACGGTCTATCCCATCGACCGGCTCCCCGAAGCGGTGGAACGGATCCGAAAGGGTGAAGCGGCGGGGCGAGGCGTGGTGGATTTCAACCTGTAGTTAGTTGGTGATATGCAAACCTGTACCTATGTGGGTGAGTGGACGGGACGTGCAAAACAAACGTGGTTTACAACGCAGAAAAAGGTGTGTAAAAGGAAGAAGTAGAAGACGACGACGACGACGACTGGTGGGCGACTGGATTGAGGAAGATATCCACATCATTAGGTCCTACAGGGAGCTTCGTTTACTCTGAAACCTGTATCTGTGAGGGGGTGTGCCTGTTGATGGCAGCAGAGTATCTGTCTCTGCACCCGCGAAATCAATACGTAGTGGCAAAGAACCGTTGTTGGCGATGCTGCCGATGCTGACGGGGCTTGTTCGTATTCAAAACAATGTTAAAAAAAAAGAATGAATTTGAGCCTTTCGTCCTTTCTTTCTTTTTGGTCGAGCTACTCGTTCCTGCAGTGCCGTTTACAAGGCTCGCCATTAATTAATTAATAGGGTCCCATTATTTGCAAGTTTGTTTTTTGGGGGGAGGGGCCGGGGAAGGTAGATAGAGCCTTACAACTAACAATACAACAATATCAATAATGATATTAATACATACATATGTAGCGAGGACAAACATACACACATACATACTACTCGGAGTAGAAAGTCCGAGATATATACCGAGAACCAACCTGCTCGGGGAATCTTCTCCGACGACCCGGCGACATACACACCCACATATAGTGGTGATTAGCCTCACTAGCCCAATCATACAGTATATGTCCATAGGTACCGAGTTACCTCATCCAACAGGGTCCAGCATGGATGATTATAAAATGCCTGTATGTACTAACTTAGGACAGAGAAAGGGCTCAAGACAGAAAATGAAAACTCGAGAGATAATAGTATGTATGTATGTTATTACCGACCCCTCTCGGCGGGACTGATCTTTCTCTGGTCGGGGCCCCCTGCTTGGGTTCTCCTGTACCTCGTCTTCGCATTCGTCTCGTCACACAGAAGCTTGCATGACCACAAGCGGGCAGCGAGGGAGGTGAGTCCCTCCCTTCTTTGCCATCACCATCACCACACATACTCTCCGTATTTCGAATGCTCATGGGCCACCTATAGTAGTACTAGTAGTAAGCTTGATTCTCTTCGTCCTGCGCGTCGAGCGAAGAGAACGAACCAAGGGCAGACCGAAAGACTGAGGAAGTATTCCAAGGGCCAGTCATGTGGTTCCTGGTTCTCGGGTATGGGGAAGAGCAATCCTGAAAGCAACCACCCGAGTCACCAGACAACATAGAGCGAGGGACAAAGCGACAATGGTTGCCAGCTCATACGCATCATACGCCTCACGCCTGTCTGTATCTAGCCTAGCTACATATGGATGCCTTTCAATCAGAGCCCAGGAAAGAACAAGAATCGGCGAAAACAGTTACTCCTTTAATCATCCATTGTGCTGTGCAGTAAAGCCAGCCGCGGGGAATCCTGAGCAACTCCCTGGGACAGGTCGTTTTGGACTTGTCGCTTAGGCACTGCTGCACATTTCCTCGCCTGCATCACACATCTCCCGCATCATGCACACCTCCTCGCATGCCATCCCAATCCTATCCCGGCTCCCACTGCGGCGGAGGTTGATCCCTCAGATCTTCTATCGTTCCTTTGCAGAGCCCACTGACCAATTTGACAAAGGGCCCCGAGTCAGTCTCAACGTGCTCGAAAATTCCGACGTAGGCGCGCCGCCCCACCCACAACTTCAATGTTTCTGCAATGCCAAGGGACGATAAATTGCCCCCTGGTTCTCTGCCTCCCCGTACCTATGTTATCAAAGTGAGCGAAATCGACTTGGCGCGTCGAGGAATCTGCTCTATTGAGGCTTCTTTTGAGGGGTCTGGGCTCCCATGTACTTGCGCAGATCGGTGGCCTCGACTGTCTGGCGCAGAAGCCCTTTGATGGTTTCCCAAGCTTGTCGAAATGCAGGAGGGACATTGGGATTTTGGACTTGCTGGTCGATTCTGGCGCCCATCTGGGCGAAAGCTCCCTGCACAAATTGGCTTTGGGAGTATCGGGCCCTCAAGAATACGGTGTATATGCTCAGCAGGATCCAGGAGCCCTTGCTGAACGTCAATGCGGACAGCAACAAGCGGAGCCAGAGGAAAATCTCAAGGAATGCAACCAACATCATGGAGCTGTCGTAGTATTCTTTGACAAACCGACCAATGGAATTTGCGAGAGGAGACTGAGGAGGCTTGGAAGCGCTTGGTGAAGCAGGGGTGCTTGCAGGAGCGGCTTTGGGCGTCTGGAAGGTGGGAATAATGATGGTGCGCGTGTAGGTCGCAACGTGGAAGACCGAGTAGACAGTGAAGGGCAGCAGGGCCAATGGCACCTGTCTCGCGTACAGCCAGACCAAACTGATGACTGCCCGTTACGTTAGAGCCTTGGATGATCGACTGGTCCTGAGAACCGAACTCACGCAGATATTGGACATTTTCATCCGACAGCAAGAGGTAGCCCGTCGAGGCAATCGTAGCGCCAGGCTTCTTCACGCGAGCACGATAAGCCTTGAAAACAACAATACCGTAGGTGGCCACGGCCGAGATGAAAGCCAGGCGATATGTGAACTGGGCCCATCTGGAGTAATAGTTGAACGTGAGGTACGAGAGGCCATATCGGAAAACCGACAAGAGGAGGGTAAAGTGGCCGCAGAACCAAGCACTGGACAAGCCCGTGTTAGCAAAGGAATTCCAGACTCTTTTCCGCCCTTCAGAAAGTGAAGCTTCAGGTTATCTCACAATTGAAGTGTTGTAGCGACCTGTGCCAGGCGCTCACCCAAGGGAGCAGTAGCAGGAGGTGGGGGTGCCATGTTCTTCAGTCTTGCAAACTCAAATTCCCAGCTGATAGAGGGGCGGTCAAGCTCTGGGGAGTGCAGCGCTCGTGCGTGATCTTCGTCGCACAGAGGATCCGAGGTACAGAGAGGGAGGAATGCGAGGAGGAGCTGGATAAGGGGAAAAGATTCGAGGTAGGAGGCCGACACCGGTGGGAGGAGGTGGCTGTGGTCTGGAGAAGAGTCAATGGACAGAGCAAGAAGTTGGCGAGGATGTAGCCTTGATGTGTACAGAGTAGCAGAGGAGCAGAGGTGGCTTCTCTGGGCGCTTTTCGGTTGTGTGGGTTTTGCAGATGATGTCAAGCCCCGAATCCTCGCCAGCTGCAAGCGCCACACACACCACTTCGCAGCTACAGGTGACATCGGCAATCCATCCATCCTTGCCCTACCACTACTAAGCTCTGCCATGCCTCGTCCTATGTATACAGGCACTCTCTCACATCTGGTTGTATACCCCAAACTCTGCCATCGTCCTCAAATCAACACTTTTTTGTTAGAGCTAGTGACAACTACATAAGTACAGAGGGAGCTCGCCATTCGGAAAAGGGAAAGAATGAAATTGGAGAAAGTCGTCCCAGCTGGCGAAGAAACCCACTGCCCTCCCTCCCGCTCAACTATCTCCCCGTTCCCAAACAAGACACGAAGGTGCTAAGGAAATATACATGACCGTCAGGCAGGTCCAGGGCCCGTAATTCCCTGTCCCGGCCCAACCAAATTCGGGATTTTCTGTCCATCTTGGGTCCTGGATGCTGTGCTGTGATGGAGCCAGTGTATTAAGCACAATCCAGGACGTTGTCTCATCTCTCCCACACGCACTCTCCCTCCCATCCCCCCTTCCAGCTTCTTTCTCACCGGCACATCATGTCTGCAATGTCTTGATTAGAACGCCACAACAGCCCCAGTCTGTTGCTTGCTGGAGAACAATATCAAACAAGTTCGTTCTCGAAAAAAAGAAAGAAGGTTGGTCGGAATAGAGGATATCGCCATCATCGTGTTCGTCGCTGAGTGGAACTGAAAACGCCAGGGAAGGAAGCAGAAGCTGGATGAGATGACCGGCACTTCGCTGGCGACGTCTATCGAAGCGAGAAGCCCTTCCGCTTGCCTTCTTTCTCAATCGGCCGGCCCTGCTCGATCCGAACCTTCTTCTCCTCGAGCTCCGCTCGTTGTCGTTCCAGTTGTTCCTTCATTTCGCGGTGGCGGGCGAACAACTCCTCTTCGCTCTGTTGGAGTTTGCTCTCCTTCTCCTGTACCTTCTGCTGGAACACCATCTTCATTTCGGCTTCCATCTTGGCAAGCTTCTGCTCGTGGAGCGTTCTCTCCTCTTCCTGTTTCACTGCAGGGTTGACCTCTTTGAACACACTAGGATCCTGAGAGACACCCATCTGAATGAGTTTATCCGACCGGTAGTTCTCGTAGAGCGCATTGTTAGTGTGCTCCTTGAGTTCTTCCATATGTGTTCGGATCAACATCTGTCGCAACTTGACAAAGTCACAATGTTCTTCGTTGTCCACCTCAATTATACCCCAGGGGTAGCGTCGACCGCGCACTTTGCGGCCTTCGGGGTTGGTAACCTCATAGTTGGCACCGACGACGGCAAAAGGCACTTTCGACATGATCTCCTGGTTCTCGGCGATGGTCTCCTCGTCATCGAGTTCGTAGCGCGGGCCTTCGAAGATTTGGATGGAGTGGTGTTGGATATCGGCGAGGATCTGTGTGGGTCAGTGGGCAGGCCTCGATCTCGGATGATGGCCACTTACTCTTTGCTTGAACGCTGCGACTTCCTCATCGGTCAGCGTATCGGCTTTGGCGATGACGGGAATGAGGTTGACTTTGGTATGCAGGCGACGCATGACTTCAATGTCCAGAGGCTTCAGTGAGTGGCCGGTGGGTTGGATGAAGTAGACGCAGGCATGGACTCTGTTGTCCACAATGTTCATGCGATTAACCTTGTTCTCGGCCTCGAGATATGCATCAAATCGCTGCTCAATGTTCTCCACAATCGGTCTCCACGAGTCATCGTTGTTGACGAAATCTCCAAAGCCAGGGGTGTCAACCACTGTCAAACGCAGACGGACCCCATTTTCTTCGATATCGGCGCTGATAGACTGAATAGAGACGGTCTTTGGGATGATGTCCAAGCTGGGTCCTTTACGTTCGCGTGGAGGGTAAAGAGAAGTATTGAACAAAGTGTTGACCAAGGTGGATTTTCCCAGTCCGGACTCGCCTGCAGATTGTGAGTATAGGAAGTATGTGCATGAGATACCCATTATACTTACCCACAACCATTACGTTGAAATTGAAGCCTTTCCTCACACTCTTACGGTGCCATTGATTGGGCAAGTTTGCAAACCCGACATAGCCTGTCAACTTTCTTCTGACCACGTTTCGCATATCATTTGCTGCTGCAGCCGCAGCCTTCGGGTCTTTGGAGCTGACGGTCTGGGCAGCATTGGCACCCATTGGATTGCTCTCCTTCACGAAAGGGGACGCAGGTTTTCCGTTGGGGATGTTGGGAGACGGGGACGACCGGACGCCATTTGCAACGGCAGCTGGATTTTGATTCAAGTCAGTCATGCTGGACGGCTGCATATCATCAGGTGCACGTTGAGTGTCAAGGGGTTGGCCTTCTCCATCTTCTTGGGGTTCATGTCCAGGAATGTTGAGGGCCGCGCTTGGACCAAGACTGCTCTTGACGTCCATTTCCATCACGCTTTATCCTCGGATTGTAGCAGGGGCACATGGAACGGAAGACGCGCTGTGGTACAGAGAAAAGAGGGTGCTGGTGCAAGATTTGTGCGAATATGTGAAAGGATCAGGACGGTGACGAATGCTCACCCATGTTTGGTCAGACGACGTGGTTTGTGCAGGGGACACGGAGCACAACTGAACAAAGAGAACTGCAAGTGATGTTCTGTCAGCACGCGCCCAGGATAAAAAGTCAGAATGATCGCAGCTTGTATGAGGGAACTTGGATGGAGGGAATCACAGTGGGTTGCCTGCGCCCAGGGGAATCGAGCGCCGCGAAGAATTCGGGGTGTATAAAAAAAATAATGCTAAACTTACCTGATCAATGGCAGGTCGCTATCACAATGTCCGTGGAGGGTTCCAAGCGAGCGTAAGAAAGTGAATTTGATGCGCAAGAATAAGAAAAAAGAAGCCAAAAGGATGGGTGCACGAGAAAGAAGAGATAGAAACGTCGTGTGAAGTTGGACTGCAGCGAGTGTGGCCTCTCAATCAATTCCAGGTGGAAACCGTGAACCAGGGGACAAGGTCAAGTGGGAAAAAAGGAGACACGACTGCCATGGCCTCTCGTACTGTTCGAGGCTTGAGCACTGGAGCACCAGTGGCTGCAGTGGCCGTAGTGGAGAAGCTTGCCAAGCTGCCCACGGAAGGAGCCTGGCGCGAGTTTGATTGGAGATCAGCAACAAGGGCCCCGGAACATTTAGCAGCCCAGTCCCTACGCTGGGAGCGCCCATTGGTGGCTAGCCCTGCTGCTTGTCCCTACCCCTGGATCTTCCCCGGCTTGGGTCTGGTGTCACCAGCGTTGAAGGCCTGCATACAGGCCATAACCAAAGCATGACACCCCCAACTTCTCTGTGGTACACTTTGGTGACACTATCCGGGGACTATTATTGTTCCGGACGGGTTAAGTTAGGCTGTTCACAGTATTATTTTACCCCAAGACATACGAGGTATTTACTTGTGCACGTTCATGCCACAGAGTTGAAATATGACTTTGTTAGTGTACAATCTATCTTCCAGCCGCTTTTCTATTCCTTCAAAGGGGGGGTATTCCTGGCCATCCGAGCCTTGTACAGTGGCTGTGGCACGTTATCTCAAACGCCTGCAAATGCCAGATCTTCAATCCGTCCATCCATCCATCCCTCTCTTCGGCCAATCAATCATGGCCTGTATAATCACAAATGATCTGTACAAAGACCTATTCAGATCACTCCTGCTCCTTCTTGAGACTGAAACCGCTCCATTTGCTTCAATAAGTACTGGTACAGGACAAGCATCGTTCCGCTCTGTACACTCGTCCAAACAAATCTGGGTCCTACCCCACGAAACATGCCCGCAACACCCTCGGTTTTGTAGATCATGCGCAGCCCTTCTATCACAGACGAGGTGTCGAGTGTGGGAGTAGAATGAGGCACCGTTCGAGGTCCCGAATGGATCAATCTTGTCTGCGTCTGCTTGTTGGCGCACGATTTCTGGCTGCTCTTGACTGTCTTCTCCAGATGTGAAGTCTGGCTGTTTTTCGCGCCGTTGGGATTGATCTGAGTTTGAGTCCTCGTTTTCACAACATCAAGTGGGCAGGTTATGACTCCTGCCGCGCCACCCGCCGAGGCTGCAGTGAAGATTTCCAGGCTGAGTCCAATGTCTTGAGTATCCATGAAACTCTGAGCAAATCTGCGTTCTTCCTCGTAAAATGCAAACTGCAGTGCTGAGAACGGAAGGTCCCGGACGATGGTGGCTTTGTATCCGGAATACAACGCTCCAAACCCTTCTCTCCTAGCGATTGTCCGGGCTGCATCCCACGTTGACTTGTAGTTGTATCCAGAATTGAAAAAAGGGTTGTTATAGCGACCTTGCAGCTGCAATCGAGTCTTCAGCACCTCGGATGGAACGTACACAATGGATGCCGCAAGGTCGGCGAGAAAACCTAGGGTGGCACATTAGCACGTGCGCAACGAGGCAGGCGAAGAGGGGTGTGCTTACCACTTGCGAGATATGATATGGATGGATTAATCCCACGATCTAGCATATGTCGCTTGCAGTATTCATATGACCCAAAAAATATAACCGTGCCGGGGAAAGACCCCAACATGGCCGCTGTAAAGCCTCCATACAGCCCTCTTCTCACCCCCTCTTGCCGGAATATCTTGACGTAGGAATCGGACAATGAGGTATATTTCGGTGGGAAATGAGGATCTCCTTGTTGTCTTGTCTTCACGGTGTCCAGTGAATGCATGAGAATATCGCCGCTCGTGCCGCCTATTCCACCGGCAAGCATCGACTGTCATTCTAGATCAGCCAAAGCTAAGTTGCGTTTGGGTATTTGCAGAACATACGTGGGTGTAGGGGGGTCTCTTCAGCTCCAGATCGGCTTCCTCCTTCTCCAATCTCTCCATTGTTCGCAGCCGCTTATTCTGTCGTGCGCCGTCGAGATCAAAGTCCGGTTCCGAGTAGGCATTGCGCTGGGCCTCGATGGCAGTATTTCCGACAGAGCTGTCTGAAAAGAACCAGTTCGATAGGCGTGAAGTTAGGCTCATGGAGGGCTCTGTAGCCCGTTATACACTGTCTCAGGTGAAAGGAATTGTTCTATTGGAACCCAAGCTGAGTGATCAAGAAGAGGAAGCGGGTTTCTTCGCCGCAACGCACTCACTCTCACCAAAAAGTTTGGCGGTCTCAACTTCGGCCTTGATCGGGACTTGGCGAGCCTTGCTCGGCCGATGAACGTTGATTCCTCCGATTGGACAGCCGTGCAGAGCAAAAACTTCAACCGTATTGGGTAGTTATTGGGGAGTTCAAAATCTAGATCAAGGTTCAACAAGAATGCCATACCATGTACTCGCGTCGGTACCATCCTGCTACCTTGACTACGATGTACACATTCTCGATAACCTGGTCAGGATGGCGAGGACAAAGAAGACCCTCCAGTCGTTTTCCATGCAAGGCTATATCTCCGGACCCTACTCATTATGACAAAAGGCATTCACCGCATTGACCGAAGCTCAATTAAGTAGCATTGAAGGACAAGGCAAATGCAGGCGCAACTTTTGCCCAAGAAGTAAGCGAGAAGAATTTTGTACACGCCATTCCTGCATCCGCCTCGCTAAATCCAGCCAAACCCGACAAGCACTCTCACAGCATCATCTCCAGGGGGTTCTCCACCACCTTCTTCAATTCCTTGATCCATTCGGCTCCCACAGCCCCGTCCACCACTTTGTGGTCGAAGCTGCCAGTCACAATGATTTGATCATCCCATTCAGTAACCGTGCCTTCTTCAGTCTCGACCGGGACGGCAACCTTGCGAGTGGTGCCAACGGCGAGAATTGCGGCCTGTGGCGGGTTGATCACCGCGGTGAATCTTTCCACCGCGTGGTTCATGCCCATGTTACTGATTGTAAATGTGCCGCCTTGGTACTCTTCTGGCTTAAGCTTGCCATCTCGGGCTCGCTTTCCGAGGTCCTTGACGGAGTTTGAAATAGCAGAGAGACCGATGCTGTCAGCATTCTTGACAATAGGAGTCATCAAGCCAATAGGCGTGGCGACGGCGACGCTCACATCCACTGTGTTGTGTTGACGAATGATCGCCTGGCCACCATCTTCTCTCCAACTGGAGTTCACAGCAGGCACTTTCTTGCAGGCGATTGCGCAGGCTTTGATCAGGAAATCGTTGACTGACAGTTTGTACTTGCCGTCAGATGCGGCATTCAGTGCTTCTCTTAGCTTGAGTAACTTTGTTACCGAGAGCGTCGTCGAGACAAAGTAGTGGGGATTCTGGTTCATAGATTCGCGGAGTCGCGTAGCAATGGTCTTGCGCATCGAGCTTGCGGGAATGTCCTCATAAGATGGGCCGGCGGTGGCAGCACCGGGTGCAGCTCCCGCCGCAGGTTTATACTTCTCAATGTCGGAAAGGGTGATCCGTCCTCCTGGACCAGTGCCCTTGACCGACTTGATTGGGACACCCTTTTCAAGAGCCAGCTTCTTGACAGCAGGGCTGATGACAGGCTCCCTGTCTAGCACTGGCTGAAGCCTCTCGCCTGTGGTGTCAGCTTCGACAGCTTCCGGCTTAGATTCTTTGCCTCCAGCAGGAGGTGCAGTGCCTGACCCTGAATCTGGCTTCTCCGAAGCTTCGGATGTTTCTTCTGCCGGCTTCTCCTGTGGAGGTGCCTTCTCACCACCGGCGTCTTCGAGAGTAAAGGATTCGAAGGCTGAGACATCTGTGCCTTCTTCGACCATGACTGCAATCGGCTGATGCTGGGTTAGTACGTACGGAGCGCGGTTGGGATTTCAGTGGACTTACGTTTCCGACTGGGACATCCTTCTCGCCTGTTTCTTTCAGGATTTTGGCGAGCACGCCTTCCTCTTGAAACTCAAAATCCATTTGAGCTTTGTCCGTTTCAATCTCCACCAGGACATCTCCAGGAGCCAATGTGTCTCCAACCTTCTTCTGCCATGCGCCAATGTTGCCGGCGGACATGGTGGGTGAGAGTGCGGGCATACTGATCACAGTGTGAGGTGGGAATGCTGTGGGATACCTTGTCAGTCATGTCCACGCTGCGCCGGGAGAGTTGTAGGATCGAGGCGCACATTTCGAGGCATAGTAACGGCTAAGCACTGAGAGGCAGGGCAAAGATTGGGGCCTGTACACATGGGTTAGCATATGGGTGCGCTTCTTCGGGGCGTAGTTTGTACACTGCTGACTTTTGTAGTCTTTGCAACACATTTCTGCTAAGTCTTGAGCTCGCGGAGGATTGAAGCAGGATGCGTGACCCTGACCGGGACAGCAGCGTTGAGGTCGCCATTGGGAAGCACCAGGAGCGGCGAAAAGGAGGTATACGGGCCGCAGTCTTGGGGGCTCAATGAGGGCAAAGGAGCGACAACGAAAGGAAAAAGGACAGAGGAGAACCCGGGTAGATGACAGTCCCTCTGGCAATGAAGGTTGCGAGATATAAGGGATTGTTGGAGTGTTGGTGACAGCTAAGAAAATGGGTTGAGCACAGAGTCAACTCCACTCCGGTTTCCGAAATGGCAGGGAGAGACAAGGCGGGCGACAGCTTTTTTGGGGGGCGCTCCTTAGGCTGGTAAGGCCTAGTGAGCCCAACGATTGGAGCTCCGGAGAGCAAAAAGCTCCAGCTCGATCTCTTCACTTAGGCATCGAGTGCCCGTCCGTTGCAACCACGTAAGCTGCGGCATTGGTCTCTCTACCTAAACGCAGAACACCCTGTCCCCCAAGGGGCGGACCCTGGGTGGTGTACGCTATTACACCCTGACTCTCCGCAGGCATTTGACAGATGTGAGCAGGCACTGATAATTCCTGGCAGCACGGAAACGAACATCTGGACAGATCGAATTCGCGACTCCTCACTCCCTAATACCTGCGCCGACTCAACGATTGCAATGTGTCCGACATTCCCTACCGACCTCAGGTGATCTTGAATCCTCCATCTGCCCCGTAATCCTCCTTTCCGCGCCCGGCCAAATGTCTGGCGTCGAGAGTGAGCCGCCGCAGATCGATGCCAACCCAGACCACGACTTACAATCAGAGCCTCTCTCAGAAGACGAGTCTGAGGCTCCTGTGCCCGGACATGAAGTGGCATCCACCGACGACATCGGCCACAGTGACCCATCAAGTCATGGAGTGACAATAACTATCGAGGATGCGGATGCGGAAGATGGATCACCGGAGGAGGATGCGGGCGAGGTTGTCTCCGAAGACGATATCTCAGTGGTGATGGACTCTCAGCAGGACTCTGTGAAGGGTGCCGAACCTGGGGAAGAGATGGCAGACGCTCCGCGATCCGGTGGTGTCGAGAATGCGCCAACGGATGCTGGGGATAACAATTCGACGAGGGTGGAAGAGCGCCCGCACCTGGACAAGGATGATCCTGAGCCCAGAGAGATGCCAGCTGCAGCTGCGTCGGAGGTTCAGTCAGATATGCCAGAACGAAGGCCTACAACGACACCAACACGCCCTTTGCAAGTTACCTCTACCGTCTTCGTTGTCAGTGCTCTAGAAACCATTGGAGCAGCCAAGGAAGTTCGCAGGAACAAGGAATTTGCAGATGCTGTCCAGGCTGCTTTGTCGAACATCAAGAACACGGAACAGGCAGTCAATCCAGAAATCATATTTCGCCCATTGCAAATGGCAACCAAATCGTTCACCATCCCTCTGCAGGTGACGGCGCTGGATTGTATTGGAAAGTTGATCAGCTATTCATACTTTGCATTTCCAGTGGTTGCAACTAACCAAGGCGGCTCAGCGGACACTCCACCTCTCATTGAAAGGGCGATTGAGGCCATCTGCGACTGCTTCGAAAATGAAGCCACTGCGGTGGAAATTCAGCAACAAATCATCAAGTCATTGCTCGCGGCTGTCCTTGATGACAAGATCGTCGTGCATGGCGCGGGCCTTTTGAAAGCCGTCCGCCAAATCTACAACATCTTCATATATTCCAAATCGAGCCAAAATCAGCAAGTTGCCCAGGGATCATTGCTTCAGATGATTGCCACGGTCTTCGAAAGGGTCAGAGTCCGGTTAGACATGAAGGAGGCACGCCTGAGAGAGTCCAACGAAGCGAAAACCGACGAAGGGTTGACGGCGGAGACACCTATACTCGGCCACGCAGGTGTGAACGGCATGAACGGACATGTGGACACACCAGACCACGAGACTCCTCCCCAGCTCACGGACGGTTTGGCTTCTGGCCAGGAGAAACTAACTTTGCAAAGCTTCGAAAATAACAAGAACCTCGACGACGCAATTGTCGCAGACAGTGCTCCTACAACAGTCACCCGCGTCAGGCGGGAGCGCAAGAATACGCGAACTAGCTCCGCACCGGTTTCTCGGTCCAGCTTGCAAGAAGAACGAGACGAGGCGGAACTGTCCCCGGAGGACGAAGACGATGTCTACATCAAAGATGCTTTCTTGGTGTTCCGTTCGCTATGTAAATTGAGTCAAAAAGTCTTGAGTTATGATCAGCAGCAGGATCTTCGGAGTCAAAACATGCGTTCCAAGCTCTTGTCCCTGCATTTGATTTACCATGTCATCAACAACTATACCACGGTTTTCACATCTTCATTCTCGAATATTAAGAGTGGCAACAATGCTGAACCTACACCATTCTTGCAAGTTGCCAAACCTCATTTGTGCCTCAGTCTTTCTAGGAATGCCGCGAGTTCGGTCCCGCGGGTTTATGAAGTATGTTGCGAGATATTCTGGCTTTCGCTGAAACATATGCGCGTTCTGCTGAAAAAGGAACTTGAGGTTTTCCTAAAAGAAGTCTATCTTGCTGTTTTGGAACGGCGAAACGCACCACTTTTCCAGAAACAAATGTTCATGGATGTTTTGGAGAGACTTTCGGGCGATCCTCGTGCTCTGGTCGAGATCTACCTCAACTACGACTGCGACCGAACGGCGCTGGACAACATGTACCAAGAAATCATTGAACACTTATCTCGGATCTGCAGCACACCCGTCGCAGTCACTGCTGTTCAGCAACACCAATACCAAGAACAACAGACAAAACCGACGACCCCTGTCTCTGAATGGCATTCACGAGGCGCACTACTTCCTGGGCTGTCGACAGCAAGCTTGAGTCAGCACCCGCCCCCCCCTCCACCGATCCCCGTTGAGTATTCTCTGAAGCAGCAATCATTGCGTTGTCTTGTTGAAATTCTTCATTCGCTGGATAATTGGTCCAGCCAAGGAAGCCCCGAACAGGTCAATGGATCTCGATATCCCGCGTCAAGAGGGTCATATGACGACTCCAGGGAGTCACTCGACTTCAGCGAAAAGCCACCCCCGTCGCCTCGCGCTCCAGGCTTAGGGAGTGAATCAGGGATCTCCACGCCTGTGGCGGAAGATGATCCGACCGAAGTTGAGAAAGTGAGAATGCGGAAATTCGCTCTGAACGAGGCTATCCGACAATTTAATTTCAAGCCCAAACGCGGGATCAAGGCTCTCTTGGCCGATGGCTTCATTCGCAGTGAAAGCCCCCAGGATATTGCCAAGTTTTTATATGCAAATGACAGACTGGACAAAGCCATGCTCGGAGAATATCTCGGCGAAGGCGACGAGAAGAACGTTGCCATTATGCATGCTTTTGTGGACATGATGGACTTTAGCAAGAGACGTTTTGTTGACGCCCTGAGGCAGTTCCTTCAGAGTTTCCGCCTGCCCGGGGAAGCGCAGAAGATCGATCGGTTCATGCTCAAATTCGCCGAGCGATATCTCAGTGGCAATCCAAATGCATTCGCCAATGCCGACACCGCTTATGTACTGGCATATTCGGTCATCATGCTGAATACTGATCAACACAGTTCCAAGCTAAAAGGTGCTCGCATGACGGTGGAGGATTTCATCAAGAACAACAGGGGGATCAATGACGGCCAAGATTTGCCCTCAGAGTATTTAAGCGGCATCTTCGAGGAAATCTCCAATAATGAAATTGTCCTAGCCTCTGAGCGGGAACATGCTGCCGAATTGGGGATCGCTACTGTTACGAGTGCCGGCTTCGCCTCCAGGGCTGGACAAGCCCTTGCCAACGTCGGCAGAGATCTGCAAAAGGAGAAATACACCCAGGCGTCCGAGGAAATGGCAAACAAGACGGAACAGTTATATCGAAGTCTCATCAGGGCACAGAAGCGTTCCGCCGTCAGAGAGGCACTGTCACGATTCATCCCGGCGACCTCGATCAAGCATGTTGGCCCTATGTTCAATGTGACGTGGATGTCATTCCTTTCGGCATTCTCCAGTCAAATGCAGGACGCGCAAAACCTCGACCTAATCAGGCAGTGCCTGGAGGGCTTGAGGTTGGCTATTCGAATAGCCTGCAGGTTTGACTTGGAGACACCCAGAGTAGCATTTGTCACGGCGCTTGCCAAATTCACGAACCTGGGCAATCTCAAGGAAATGATGGCCAAGAACTTGGAGGCGTTGAAGGTGCTCATTGAGGTTGCTCTGACAGAAGGAGATGTCTTGAAATCCTCCTGGCGGGAGGTTCTGATGTGCATCAGCCAGCTCGACAGATTACAGCTTCTTTCGACTGGAATCGATGAAGGGGTAATACCAGATGTTACAAGGGCCAACATTTCCACACCCAGCACCCCGAGGGACGGGACCAGGAGCCGCCGGTCGATGCAAGCTTCCAAAAGACCGAGGCCGAGATCTGCACACAGCTTTCGGCCAGAGGTTGCAGATGAGACCAAGTCTACAGATATGGTCCGCGGAGTGGACAGGATATTCACCAATACGGCCAAGCTCTCGTCTGAGGCGATTGTCGACTTTGTCCAGGCCCTGAGCGACGTCAGTTGGCAAGAGATCCAATCCTCCGGGAACAGCGAATCTCCGCGGATGTACAGTCTACAAAAACTCGTGGAGATCAGCTACTACAACATGACGAGAGTCAGGATAGAATGGACTCGAATCTGGGAGGTGCTCGGCGAGCACTTCAACCAGGTCGGCTGTCATAACAACACCGCCGTAGTGTTCTTTGCCCTGGATTCGCTTCGCCAGCTCTCGATGAGGTTTATGGAAATTGAAGAGTTGCCCGGATTTAAATTCCAAAAAGACTTTTTGAAGCCGTTTGAGCATGTGATGGCGAACAGCACCGTTGTCACCGTAAAGGACATGGTCTTGAGATGTCTAATCCAGATGATCCAAGCCCGTGGGGACAATATCAGGTCGGGGTGGAAAACCATGTTCGGTGTCTTTTCCGTCGCTGCCCGAGAACAGTATGAAGCAATCGTCAACATCGCCTTTGACTATACCAACCAGATCTACAATACTCGGTTTGGCGTGGTCATCTCTCAAGGCTCGTTTCCAGACCTCATTGTCTGTCTGACCGAGTTCTCCAAGAACCTCAAGTTCCAGAAGAAATCCCTGCAGGCGATCGAGCTGCTCAAGTCCACGGTGCCAAAGATGCTGAAGACGCCAGAATGCCCGCTTTCAAGACGTCACGGCAAGGTTCTCGAGTCCGAAGGCTCTGGCGTGGTGGCCGGCGTCAAGCAACCCACTTCGCAGACGGAAGAGGAGCAGTTCTGGTACCCGGTGCTGATCGCCTACCAGGATGTGTTGATGACGGGGGAGGATCTGGAAGTCCGGTCCCGAGCTCTCACCTATCTTTTTGAAACTTTGATCAGATATGGTGGTGATTTCCCCACCGAGTTCTGGGATGTCCTTTGGCGCCAATTGCTGTACCCGATATTCGTCGTCTTGCAAAGCAAGTCGGAGATGTCCAAGGCTCCCAACCACGAGGAACTGTCCGTGTGGTTGTCGACGACAATGATCCAAGCCCTCCGAAACATGATCACGCTCTTCACACATTACTTTGATTCGCTGGAACATATGCTTGACCGCTTCTTGGATCTTCTCACCTTGTGCATTTGTCAAGAAAATGACACTATAGCCCGCATCGGGAGCAACTGTCTCCAGCAGCTGATCCTCCAGAACGTCACCAAATTCTCTCCGGAGCACTGGTCCAGGATTGTCACGGCATTCGTGGAGCTCTTCAACAGGACGACAGCGTACGAACTGTTCTCGGCCGCGGCAACCATGTCGGATGCTCGACCTTCCCCAGGCCACGATGGATCCGATGGTCTATCTATCTCTGGAACCGCGATTGTCGAGACTCCAACAACAAACGGGGCACCAGCGTCCTTCCACGGCGCAACCCCTTCGTTGGAATCACAAGCAAGCTCGGCCGCCGCTATTGGAGAAATCCCTCCAACCCAGAGCACTCAGGAGTTGGAGGACTATCGTCCACATTCAGACATGCAAGCACCTGCGCCGGTGGTGACGGCCGCACGCCGACGCTTTTTCAACAAGATCATCACCAACTGCGTTCTTCAGCTGCTCATGATCGAGACCGTGGCAGAACTCTTCTCCAACGACTCGGTCTATGCGCAAATCCCCTCGTCCGAGCTGCTCCGCCTGATGGCACTCCTGAAGAAGTCGTATCAGTTCGCCAAGAAGTTTAACGGCGACAAAGAGCTCCGCATGGCCCTTTGGCGACAAGGATTCATGCGACAACCACCGAACCTGTTGAAGCAAGAATCCGGATCAGCGAATACATACGTGAGCATCTTGCTCAGGATGTATCATGACGAAGGGGAGGAGCGGAGGTCAAGTCGTGATCAAACAGAAGGCGCCCTAATTCCGTAAGTATCTGTGTTCTCTCCGTGAAAGTTGTTGCTAATTCCATGGCGTCTCCAGTTTGTGCGCCGACATCATCCGCTCCTTCATTCTCCTCGACGAGGAAACCCAACAACGAAACATCGTCGCATGGAGGCCGGTTGTCATTGACGTCCTTGAGGGCTACACGAACTTTCCCAAGGAGAGCTTCGAGAAGCACCTCGACACCTTCTACCCTCTTGCCGTGGGCCTGCTGGAGAAAGACGTCGGCTCCGATCTGCGCAACGCACTGTGGGGCATGTACCGCCGCGTGGGGGAAGTCAAGTTTGGCATGCCTGAACTAGTACTTATGAGGGGACGAGATGGCAGTATGAGCTCGACGCGGAATGGCAGCGTGGGCGGTGCGCCCACCAGTCCCGGCCAATCGAGCCGAGGATTCGAATTCTCACACGGCGGCGGCGGCAGGAGGGAGAGCCGAGTGAGTAGGACGGGCACTGCGTAAAAGAGAGGGAATGGGATAGAAGGGAGCAGGAGCAGGAGCAGGCAGATATAATATATTCATGCTTGTTGTGCCTGGGCCAGCTTCCTTTATTTCCGAGATGTTTTTTGTTTAGACTTGTGTGGTCAAGATGCCCTTTCCGGCATTTCTGTGTGCATGCCAGACAACCCCAGGCTGTCCGCGCCAGCAGACAAACGGAGTCGCTTCCCTTCCCTCTCCCACATCTGTGTGTATCAAAGGCAGGAAAATATTGGAGGTGAGTATGTACTGATCTTACATAGCATGGCGCTCACAAACCATGGCCTATCGAGCTGGATTGACGGCAGGCGGGCAGAGGGATGATCTGTGGCTGAACCAAACAAGCAAGCAATCAAACTGGTCCTGGTCCGATGCTGTCTGTGGATTGCTGTGTTGTTCTCTCGGTGCCTCATCATTCATCGACTTCATGGACTTGTCCGACAGCGGCCCAGTCGCCTCGTCAACTCAACTCGTTTGTTTTGATTTCCTGAGTGCCGGTTTGCTTGCCTTGCCATCCCAATCAATCACCAAGCAAACCAAGCAAGCGCCCAAAACTCAGCAGGTGGCCCGTATCGAGCCAAGGTCATTGCCCCCTTTCTTTCATACTTCTTTTGCCCCCTTCTTTCTCGCTTTCCTCCTTCGCTCTTCGCTTTTCCCTACCTTTCCCATTCATCCGTGGGGGAAAAAAGGGTAAAAAGCAAAAAAAGCTGAGTGGAGAAGTCACGTCGACAACGACATCAACATCCACGGCAACCAACGAGGAGAAGGATAACGACCATGATCGTGGTCATGGTAGTGATGACATCGCCGCCGCCACAATCTTCCGCTTCAGCCAGCCGCAGAAACTCTCGAAGAGGACCGGGTCCGGGCCCTGGAGATGGCGCATGTGGATCCGCGCCGTCGGTGCCGTGCCGGTCGTCGTTGTGGTGGAAGAAGAGGGAGAGGGAGAGGGAGAGGGCGTGATGGAGATCCGGACGACGAGGGCTGGTTCGGGTTCGTCGTCTGACGACAAGTTGGAGTTGGTGCCGTCGTCGTCGTCTTTCATATCCGTGTCTGTATCTCGTTTGTTTCCTCCGCCCGTCTCCTTCGCGTGAGACGCGCGATTGCGTCCAGCAGCAGGTTCACGCCCGACGGCCATTTTCCTCCTCCTCGCCTTGCGGCTCCACACGTCGCCGTCCCGGGACATGAACATGCCGACGCCCCTGGCGCGGTCCCCCTTCCAGCGCACACCGTCCAGGCCCTGGATGATCTCCGATGCGATCATATCTAGCACGCCTTCCACACCGGCGTCGCGCACGGCCGCTTCAAACTCCACCTCCGTGATCGCGGGCAACAGCTTCTTCTCGACGCCGCTGCCGCCGCCGAGCGACCGCGCCACGTCGTTAGCCGGTCTGTAGCCCATCCAGCTCCAGGCGACGCACCACCGCCGCGTGCGCTGGCCTTGCACGAACTCGGCCACCGCGAAGTTCCCGCACCGCTGCTCCCGGAGCCGCTCCACCACCGCGCCCACGCTCGACAGCTTACCCAGCATGGCGCTGAACCACTGGATCTTGCTCCGGTTCGCGGGCCGGCGCGACTCGTCGACGAGTTTGGCGACGAAGCCCACCTCCCCGCCCGGTGTGATCATCTCCACCGCGGCGCCGGTGCAGCTGGAATTCGGGGGACGGGATTTTTGCCGTGCGGATTCGTCGAGGGATTGCGTTGAGGGATAGAATGGTGGGTTGGTGATGAGGATGTCGATCCTGGAACGGGGGAGAGCCAAATATCATCGAGTCTTAGCCAAAAAAAGAAATTCAGACGACTAGATACTTGTCTCTCTCCTCGCTTCTGTCTGCTCTAGATGATGGAAGGAATTTTGGGCTGAATGGGTCCCCACGTACCGATCAAATCTCTCAAGCTGATCCGTCGGGATCAACCGGTCTCCTTTCTCATCCGTGTCGATCAATCTGATGCGCGACTGTAATGCGTTGGCGAGGATATTTCTCTGCGCGTACTCGCGGTTCTTCTCGTCGATCTCGGTCGCCAGGAAGCGCCATTGAGGGCGCTGTCGGCAGGCAAGGAGCGGGTAGATGGCAGACGCGCCCGTGCCACTTTTTGGTCCACGACGCACATCGGGAAAGGGTTAGCATGGATCAACAGAAGGAAAAGACAGCCCCTCCTGTTTCCAAGCTCGGAACGTAGAAATCGAGAGCGAACTCTTTTAACTCGCAGGGAAAACATTTAATCGAAGGGGGATCGAAGGGGCAGAATAGAGCGGAGAACGGGGAAGAAACACACACGTACATATCAAGGCCAATCACCTGCCTGTCGGGATCGAACCCTTGGTGGAAGGAGGGGGAGGTGCTGTCCAGCAGGCGCTGGATGAAGAGGATGTAATTGAACCGGTTCGGCACCTGGATAGTTTTGACCGGCGTCAATGAGACGTTCATAATATCAATATCGTCAAGAGGTTGGTTGTAAATGTACATGGGGGATCAACAGGGGTACTGTGAGGTCCTGCTTGCCTCGAAAGAAAAAGGGGACAACACCGACGTACAGGCGGACACAGCCTATCTTCGGGCAGGTCGACGGTGAGGTCAAAGTCTCGATGGAGAAGGCATTTGGTCAATTGTCTGGATAGGCATCGCCAGAGTTAGAGGGGAGGGGAAGATAAAGCGCTCAATGGGCGTCGACCCAAGGGGAGCTGGGTAAAGTATGGATGGCTTTGAGCGATCAAGACATATTCTGTCATACCTGACGCTCTCGGGATCGGAGAAGTCGAGTTGGCGGTTGGGTTTGAGTCTGGAAATCGAGAGCATTGTCGTTAGCTGGGTAATCAGTACTCTTGTTCTTTCGTTTTCAAAGGGTTTGACTGCCTGACGACGGCGGTGGGAAGAGAGAGAGTGTGTGTGTATGTATGTGTGTGTGTAAGTAACACAGTGGAGACGAAATCCTTCTCCGTTCCATCTCGTTATACGTTGGGATCTGGACCTCACCTTTTTGCAAAGTCGGGATATTGCAGCGCCAGCGTCGTAAAGTCCACATCGTTCTGGTAGATGTTGTCGGGGGCTGGCATCTTCTCTATTTTTTTTGGTTTTGGTTTCGTGCGTGATGTACCTTGGATGCCAGCGAATGGTGATCAGCCCATCCAAAGTGCCCAGATTGCTCGTGGTATTATATCAATATCACAATAAGGTGTATCTAGTCACCTGGGGAGTGGGTAGACGACACAAGGGAGTTTCGTCAGTGGGACATTTGGTGCAAACCGAGACGAAGCTGTGTGTCTTCGTCGTATATAAATAATATCTCGCAGCCTTTTGCAAGGTTTCCAAGAGCACCCCGGATCGGGACGAGGGTGATGCCGCCCTGGGGTATCCGGTCGTTGCTCGACTTGGATTCATGTAAGTGGGGAAGCATGTGGTCTCTGTAATTGGTCCTTTACCTTCACAGTCGTCAGCTCGTCCAATCGAATGGGAGGGCCGTTCAAAAGCGGCGTTACGGATTCTACGCTTTGAGGCTAGCATTTAGTTCTCAGACAGAACGTCCATCACAGTCGGCGAGCGCCGGCTCTCTCACCAACGAGTCCTCGTCGCAACGACGCCCGCTTGCTATGAAGTGGACAGGAGATCAATTGACAAGAAAGGCCGCTCGCTAATTTCGCCCTTTTCCACAGATTCAGGAACAAGAATGCCCCAGGAAACACGAGCATGGCCGTCATTGAACACTTGCCATCGATAGGCATCATGGCGTAGGCCACGCATTGCCGAGACCTGCGGGACGCCGTCACTCACTGCTTGCTCACACAAATCCTGGGAGTGAGCATGTCTCTGAGACGGGCATGCTCGCTCGCAGGAGAGTTCGTCTTTGGGGACAGGGCGACCGGCACAGCCCAACATCAGAAGTCCAATGGATCAGATGTGGACTCAAAGTGGGCAGCTGTATCACTCCAAACCGGAGAGATATAGCTGATAAACGAAGCACATGCACCAGCACTGCGTGGGCTCGTCAACTGCCGCTTGTCCCACCCACGAATCTTCCAAGAATTGAGATGAGAAAGAGTGGTGACTAACCGTGGACCAGTGGACACCAAAAGCCCCCGGTCACTGCGGCGGATGACCTTGGACAAAAGAAAAGGTGAGATTTATTATTGCAATGGTGCGATCAACTCGATGGATCTGTCCGAACCGCCAAAACCGGGTCTCCACCATCACATGCACAGGTTGTTGTTGCAGTGAACAGTGCTCCCTCCGTCCTCGACGTTCATGTCCAATCTATATCGCAATATCCATACCAGGTAATCATCACTTACTCCCCCCCCGAAAAGAGTCCACTCAATACAACACGACCTCAAAGCTCAACCCGGCACCCGTTTCCCGTCCGTCAAATAATCTATATCCTACGTATCATCACCACCCTCCCTCAGTGAAGAACAACCGCTTGCTGGATTTCCTGGATGCCCGACACGGAGATCCGATAGTTCTTCCTCTTGGTTCGATCCCACCGCATGACGGCCACCAGCTCATTGCGTTCCAGGATGACGTGCACGGCGAGCCCCTCCCGGGTGTCCAGCAGCTCTGGGTTCAGGGGGAACCAGATCCGCGACCGCTCGAACTCTGTCAGGATCTCCAGCTCAGGAAGCAGGAAGCAGTCGAGATGCGCGTCCGGATGGGCGCCAAAGGTGTCTCTGATCAAGTCGTGGAGTCGTGTCTGCAGCGTCTGCAGCGTTTTGTGGTTGACGGTCCGTCTGATCACGGGACTGAGTGTCTCGTAGAGGTCCTTCCATCCGTGGTCACGGGCAATGTCCAACGGTGTACTGTGTTCGCTCGAGTCTTTCGTCGCTCGCGCGGTCCTCACGAGACCTGGGCATAGAGCTTAGCTGGTACCGACAACACACCCACGGAGAACGACTCGCCACTCACGCCAGGCTCCCTCTTTCAACAGAGACTCCACAGCCGACTTGTCACCGTGCCAGGCGGCTTGGTGGAGGGGCCGAAATCCACTGGTGATGGTGCGTTTGTCGGTCGCTTTGTCTAGGAAGATAGTCAATCCGAGCCCAGGATGAGAAATGTGTGGAACGTGTAGATCCAACACTTACATATTGGGGTGCAGTTGATCCAATTCTGCCTGTACTCTTTGTGGGCTTTCCGCAGCAGTTCGGTGACGCCGTGCCAGTTGCCAGCCCAAGCCCGGTCCGCCAGCAGGTGTCGGTCTCGGAAGTAGGGCATCGTGAGATCCTGTCCCGGCTTGCAACGGAACTGCCCGTACCAAGCAATGCCCTCGGCTTTGTAGGGCGAGTAGACGCCGTTGTCGTCGAATCGCGCCTTTGCATGCCTGTCTGTATCCAACTTCAGGGTCATGGACACGACCAGTTCCAGGATCTTGGAGACTTGTTCGGAGCTGTGCGAGAGTTGTTGGTGGTGTTCAAACAGGTACTCACTGGAGACGCCCGTCAGTTTTCTTCCTGTTCCCGACAACTCGACGACGGGGAAGAGGTGGCCTCCTCCTTACTTGACGAGCCGCTTCGATATCCATTCCGTCTGTTCGTGCAGCTTCCTCACCTTGTCTTCGATGACATCTTTCTTCCGGAGCCACCACCACCGGTCGGCAAGCTTCATCTTCTCAACCCCTCCTCCTTCTCCTCCTCCGGCCCGGTCCTTGGTGCCGCCGGGCTTCCTGCCAGACGTGAGGTCGTCGAGATCCTTGAGCAGATCTCTCCAATCCGCCGTGCTCACTTGTTTGTCGAGGACATCTCGCTGCTCCTGGGGAAGCGCCCTCTGGAAGATCAACAGCCGGTCTAGCAGCGCCCGGAGCTTTTCGGTCTCGTTGATCACGCGAGCCAGACCCTCGGGAGCGTCGTGCATGGTCTGGCCAGCTTCGATGAGACGCTTTACCACCGCGCCCACGATCTCCAGCGCCGAGATGACCGTACCAGGATCCATGGGAGCGGCCTATGCCTTAGTAAAGGTGTCGTTTCTCTTCGTAGGTCTCTGCTCTATTTGCAGGCTTAGGATCTATGTCCTTCCCGTTGGTTCTAAGCCGAGTCGTAGGGGGCTGTCTAAGGTTCTGAATCGCACAGACGGCAAAAGACACGGCCGAAGCTGGAACGAAGATTATTTTGGCACCGTGGTCATCGTGCTGGTATTGTATTGCCGTCACAGCGCCATGTTGCAGGCTCTGCGGGGCAGCCACCTACGAGACACGAGACACATATCTTGGTGTATTTGCCGAGGGGCAGGCCTGAGAGTGCATCTCGTGCTACACTGGGTGTCGTAAACACACGTTTGATATTGGACGGCTGGATTTGTATCTAAATAAGGACATGAACCTTTCCGACCCGGTGCACGCATCTGACATGCACCGGCCCATAGACGTCGCCATGGGTAGACTCAACTCATGGAGATGGCCATGCGAAGGTATATAAGCCAACAGGAATCCCCAGCGCCGTCAATGGTCAACCAACAAGAATCGTAACTCGTATCATCCCGTGTTCCCAAATTGACCGAATTAACCCCCCAGCCCGAAGCAACTGTACATATGCAGACCCCCACCCTCCCTCCCACCCCCCCGGCAGAACCCAAGTGTTTCTGTCCGTTCTTATCGCCTCCAGGGCTGCCTACTTCTTCAACACAGCTTCATACAAGCTCACTGCCGCTCCCAGACCTGAACTGACCAGCACGGCAAAGTAGCCGCCGGGAATGCTCTCGTTGACGGTGGCGATGGTGTAGTTGTTGTAGATTCCACCCGGCGAGTAGTGATAGGCATACACCAGGTACACGACCAAGCCCTTGGCGAGACTGAAAATGAAGGGATCGAATTGCATTTGCGCATTCGCCTTGAGTGCAGCTTGGCGCGTCGAATAGCTGTGACTGGGATGGGTTTTCAGCGGCAGGTTGATGAAGTACGAGATGGTAGCCGGCAGAATCAGCGAGGTCAACGCCCACAGCGAGAAGGGCGACCAGAATTTGGAGTCCAGTAACAGGAAAAGATCTGGCACCACGATGGGCGTCTTGGTCGACTTGATGTACGGGATCGCGGGGATGTCGGTCAACAGCTTGTTGGGCAAGATTTGGGCCCGGAGGCCGTACGCCTCGAGAAGGATGGCGAGCACAATGACCGTCATAGGTGACGATAGAATATCGCGCGCGGCATCGGCAAACTCATGGACCTGGGTTTGCTCGTAAGCATGGGAGATGGAGGTCCGAATGCGACGCGTCTGGTGATCAATGGCATCAGTGACGACCGCCGGCGAGGGCGGTATGGGAATCTGTGAGGCGAGGATCGAGGTCCGACGGGCCACCTCTTTGGCTGGGGTTTTGATCAGCGCATTGACCGTTGGTTGTGTGTCCTCCCTGTTGTGGAACTGTCATCAGCGACGGCGCAAAGCAAACGGCCGGAGACGCGATACATACGTTTCTTGAGTGGTTGAGGTTGTCTTCCGTCGCGGTTTCTTTGCGGGCGCAGGAGCGTCATCGTCGGTTTTGATAAGGTCCACGACCTTCTCACCCGTCGTCCTCTTGGTAGGCGATCTCGAGCTGCTCGCCAGGCGCTTGTAGTATTCACTCAACGAAGGATCCTTGCCGTAGGTGGTCGAATTGGAGCGCAAGTGTTCGTCGAGGGCGACTTCGAGCTCGGCTTTCTTCAAATGAGCGTAGCTGCGGTCGCATACAAGTCAGCAAGCATGCGCCAGGTTATGCGACTCGGAAAATGACGCGTTGGACCCAGACACGAGGGGGGAAGAACGTACTCGGGCAAATTGCTGGTCTCGGCGAACCCGGTGAGCTCGCTCTTGCGCAGTTTCTGGAGATATGGTAGACCGGACATGATGGCCGCCGACGCACAGTGTGGACCAAGTGCACTTTCGAGTTGTCGTGGGTTGCGCGATGCAAGTGCGTGTGAGAGATGTTTGCAGTGGTAAGGAATGCGACGGCGAGATCAGTGGATGGGTGTGAGGACGTGCGATGATGGAGGAGGCTGGGGGGGGAGGATGGCGGACGTTGGACGGGCAGCCAGCACAAAAGCGGGTAGAAATCCAAGTGGCTGGGGGGAGAGCGACGGTGATGCGACCCTCACACTCCCCCAAGTATGTAAACAACCTAAACAACCTAAACAACCAGCTCCCGATCTGGTGTTAGTGGCTGGCCACGCTCACCAATTTGGGGATGGAGGATGTGATTGGACGTGGGGTGTCGATGCTGTTCTCGTCTGAGTTCCTTCGTCGTGGTGGTTCTGACTCGGGAGTTGTTGTTTGACTTGGACGCGTTAATTTCGAGAGAAGAGGGAGTAAGTCACGGCGACAGACACACACACAGGTCTTCCAATTCCCAGTCCTGCTGCCTGGAGCCTGGAGCGAGCCACCAAAAGAGGCATGGCCGAGTGACGTACAGTATGACAGAGAGGTGGAGCAGCTGCTCGTGCTGCTCGGGCTGCTCTACGGAGTACTTCAGTAGGTACTCTTCCGGGGGCCTCTCTGGCGCCCCAAAGGGCTAGTGAGGCTAGTGAGGCCTATTACCAGCCAGGCATTCCATTCCAGGCCTCTGTTTTTCAGACCCTGTGACGCAGTCTCGCCCCCCTTCTAAGCTGGCTGTACTCGGTACCTTTCCCCCACCGTCGTCATATCTGCTTAAACAACTCAGTCTGTCTTTGAGCATTTTATCCTCCCGTAGCTAACCCCAGCACTGCCAGTCTAGAGTATTTCCGGGGGGCAAATGCACCTGGGACGTTGGCTCTACAGGAGGTACCATGTACTGCGTCTGCCCTCCCGCCAAGCATCTCGTCCAGTCAGCTGCTCGCCATCCCATCCCCCCCCCATTTCCTTAACTATTTACATGATCGTCTTGCACTGCGTGGTATGACCACCACCCGCGTAATCGCTCGCATCGCACAAGGACATCCTTTCGACATACTAATATCGTTCCATTCCTTTGCTGCCTTGGAGTTTTCTCTCTTGTGTTGAGATGGCTCCTCCAGACCTAAACTCTCTTCCTCCCTCCAGATCGACGTCGTCCTCGCCCATGCAGCCCCGCTCCATGCAGACCACGAACATCCCTCCCAACCGCCAACAAACCCCCTCTCCTCGAAGTTCCTCGATATCTCTCGCTGCCACCGCCGTCACTAATGCCGCCAACGAATCTAGAAGGTCTTCTTTGAGTAACAGAGGATCTCCACGCTTGGGTCGGATGCCTAGTGATCGCCGTCGCTCGCAAGTTGCCATCAACCTCAACCTCAATGACCCGACCATTCCCAGCCCGGGCGAACTGTCCAGCAGCGATCCGAGAACTGGGTTCGGTCATAGCTATGCCTCAGCGAGTCCGCCCACCATCGGTGGCAGGTCTGCCATTGCCACGGGTGACCCGCACCACCAGCGTCAACCCAGTCTCGGAGAAATCCATAATGAGCTGGAACAGGAGCAAGAGGCACAAGTGAACCGAATGTTGCAGATGATCCGAGAGCAGCAGCTACAACTGGACGCTCTCCGAAACAGTCAAGGCCAGAATGGTCATCACTCTCGACACTCCTCTCAGCCCAACTCGGCTCTGGCAGGTAACAGCACCGCAGTGGTCGACGATGAAACACCTGCCTCCGAACGCTCCATCACCTTTCCATCGGTACACCCTGCAGTCCCCACGGTCCCTCCACTGACAAGACGGATCTCGCGTGGACCTTCGAGCGCAAGCCGTTCGCCAGCCTTGAGACCACTGCCTGGCCAGGAGTTAAACATTGGTAATACTGCCAGTGGTGAATGGCCCCCGTCACCTCTCGAATCGCCCAGCACGGCACGCAGAAACAGCTTCCGCGACGAAACCGCCTTCTACCAGGCCGAGACAGCCAACTTGACTCGCGAAAACCAGATGCTGAGAATGCGTATTCGCGAACTGGAGAAGCAGATTAGTGAACTGACTGCCTCCCCTGCAAATACGCCCGCAATACCCTCGAATCTGGTCAGCAATCCGCCGGTCAATAATGTACCAGTGAGAGTGGCTCAAGAGGAGGCCACGGCGGCCGCCGAGGTGGCAAGGGTCACCGTCGAGCCAGACAAGGCATGAGCCTTCGACGTGACGAGATGAGTCAACGCAGAACATGGAGCAAAATCATTCATTGCATTCGCTTGGGAGTTTTCAGCCGGAGGAATGGGGACAAGGGAATAGCCATTGCTAAGACAATGTTGCGGTTGAAAAAGGATTGTCGGAAACGGTCTACTAGGGCAGGGGTTCAGGCGGGTTAATACTGTGGCAACGGATATCACGGGAAGGGCTCTTTCGGTACAACATGGTCACATCAGGGCGTTCGACCCCGGGGAGGGGGGAAAGTGATGGCATTACCTGCTCACATTAGTAAATTCCCATTCACCATTGTTATTACTAGCTTCATCCGTTATGTGTTGTGCTCGAGCTTCTCTCTCCCCCTTTCACACCAACTCTAGTTCACTGTCACTTGGGGGTCTGATTTCTTCATTCAAGGTCAATGGGAGGGCTAATAATTCATTCATGGTTCAAGGAGGCAGGCGGGATCAATTGACTGAATGGGAGACTTCGCGATAGGGGGCCTACGAGGCTGACAGGCCGTCGCTGGACAACCGGGCGAAAAAACCAGGCTTCCTGAGGGAAGGATTGGGGTTTCGGGACCACGGTCGGTCTTCGAAATACATACACACACATACATTCCTACAAACTCACTCACTCACTCTCTCACTTACGTGCGTACCCTGCAGGGTATGATATGGGCGTGGTGTTTGCGGTGTGTACCCAGTACAGGGTACAGAGAACAGGAGCGGGGACAGGGTTATCATGGGCAGGGAGGACCTGAAATAAAATGACTGGATGAGACGGCCCGAGCCCTTTTCTTTCCTCGTACCTTTTATTTGCCTGGGGTTTTCATCCATGCCTGAAGAACCCTCTGAGTGCGTCACGCTTGGTACATATGTAAGTAGGTAGATAGGAGGTAGGAGATAGACACAAAACTACTGCAGTCAACGCAGATATGTGTCGAACCACATGAGTTCTACATATATCCATCCATATGAAAGAACGTCTCCCTACTTACGAAATAATAGGACACTGGAATACAATGCCCTGTAGAAAAAACCCTTTCCATTGCTCGTACTAGATTCTGTAATCCAAATGTCATCCGTTCCGTCTCTATATCCATGCCAATATCTGTGCGGAAAGGTACGAGCCACACATCCCCAGCACCTGAGGAGGCAGCTTGGGCGGGAAGCGAATAGCGTGGTCTATAGAAATGTCTTATAGAGGAAACATGCAACGTAAATAGAAAGCCTCTGCCCGGGGAATTGGTCAGGCCACTCTTTCATGGTCCGATCTTCTGCTGACCTTGCCCTCTTTCCCTTTGGCCTTGTGAACTTCGTTCTCGTGCCAGATGCTCCACAAACAGCACAGCACACCAAGCACTGAGGCACCAAAAGTCACCCAGTATGCCGATTTATAACATTCCTTCCCGACGAGACACTCCATATGTCCCTCATCTTCATTCCGGACCGAATGGGCGTCGTAGATCTTCCCGTATAGAATGTTGAAGACGTTGCCAGAGATAACAGGCGCCAGGGTCATGGTTCCCCAATTTTGCGAGAGCCCATGGACACCGAAGCAATGTGCGACAAGGCTCGGGTACACCCCAAACAGCATCCCATAAGCCAGACCTGTGAAGCCGGACACGAACATGAGATAATGGGGATCAGACACGGCCGTGGCCACCACTTGTGCCAGACAAAACGTCAGCGCGGACGCAAACAGGCACCAAAACCGGGACCTGTTCAGTTTTGCCACAAGAATATCGGAGCCGATGCCTGAGAGGAGGCGGCCGCTGAAGCTGCAGAAGGAAAGAATGGAAACGTGCATCGCCTGGCGACTTTCAATGAAGGACACAGAAGTGGAGGGGTCATAGTGCTTCCAAAGCGCTTGGGCGTCGTTGCCGATATTGCTGGAAAGGCGATATATCAGCACAGCTCTCCTTTCTAGCCATGGTCGATGAGGGAACCCAAGGACTGACTTACTTGATCGTCATAAGACCGATACCCGTCATCAGCCCAAGCATTAGGAACAATTGCCAAAACTCTGCATGGGGCAAGAGAGCGAAGCCTCGGATGTCTAGATGCGGAGATTCATGAATCCTGTCAGACTCGATGTGCTTTGAACTTTCAAGGTCTTCGGCGTCTTGTTCTTGACTGGAAGTTTTGGAGAGCAAGGAAGATTCCTCGTCCCCATTGCTGGCTTCGTGGTCATGGGGCTGGTCGACACCGCCAACTGAAGACTGGGCCTTGGAGCTTCGTGTGTGGGGCGCACCTGGTTCGTCCAGAGAAGGAAGATGGCGACTCCCTGAAGATCTCGTCCGGTGCAGGACTTGTCGTTCATGCTGAGGGAGGTGATGGTAGTTGTGAGGAAGTATAACACGCATGAAGGGAAAGCAAAGCAAAGGAAGTAGAACCGTCCCCGTAGCAAGAAGGATGAGAAAGTTATATGTCCCGCCAGGCAGTAACTGTGCGATAGCAGCGAAGAACAAAGCGCTCAGCCCGAACGCCGCGAGCGGGAATGCTGTTGCAGATCCTCGAGACTCGGGATAGTTTAAGGCAGCTTCTCAGGGTCAGCTAAAAAAACCCAGAGCATCGACAAATCCCGGGGGTTGTGCATTACCTGCTTTGATGGATGCAGTAAAGGCCGAGCAGCTTCCCGCGCCGGTGAAGAACGAGAACAAACAGATCAGTGCCACGCTGTAGTGTCCGGGGCCAGCATCGTATGCTAGAAGGCCGTCAGCTATGTCTCTCGACGCCGCATTCGGACACGGAGAACTCCGGGAGCCGCACCTTTGGCAATTGGATAGTAACCGGCAGCGAACAGTACAATGCCCAAAGCGACTCCCCATCGTGGCCCTTTGGCATCGACCATCATACCGGAGGGGATGCCAAATGCATACATCCCTAAGTTGCCCACGGTTCCCTGCGTCATCCCAGAGGATCAGTCAACGTTCCCTCTCTTAGAACATGTTTGTGTGGGGGGCATTTGCGTACGATAAGATTGCTGTCCGTGGCCGTCAACTTGAGGCGAGACGCGAAACTGGGACCCCAGATGGAGTAGCCATACTAGCAAAGTGGTCAGTCGTGGTCTCATGGTGGGGGAGGAGGGAGCCTGCGCACATTGGAACCGCAAGCCAATGCAGTGACAGTACACGCAACCACGGTGATGATCCGGGCTTTCTTGTGGTCTGATGTGCGGATCATCTTGGGGAAGCTCTGGCGGGAGACCACAATGATCAGCCCGTCATGATCGATACAAAGGTATCTCAGACTCTCCAGAATCCTGGAAGGTGAGATGTGAGGGAAGAGAGGTGAGGGCGCAGGGAGCACAGATAAAAGAAGGCCGACGTTGGGACGCCAGAAAGTCGTCAATCGGCAATAGACCCGACGCCGCAGTCCCAGAACGTCAAAGCGTCAACCAATGGGAAGAATGGGTCACTCGCGTCACTCGGCTGACCTGCCATTGGAGGTGCCGCTTTCCCGGCCGGCTCTGACCTCACTCCCTCAGTAGTAGTTGGCGCCTGCGCTTCATCGCTCTCCCCCATCTCTTCCACCAACATCTACCGCCGATCAATACAGCATCGTATTGTATGTAACCGAGTAACGATAGGGAGCATCTCGCTGGCTTTCTCGCTGCTTGATCACACCAACTCCTACCCCCTCGATATCCGCCGCCGAAAACACATTGCCCACCTCTTGAAGCACGGCACCTTCACGACCCCTCTTCACTCTCCAACATGGGCGCCGTCCTCGCTATCCCAGCCCTGGTCCTTCCTTCTGCAGCGACGTTGTGGTCGGTGGCGGCCTCGTGCTGCGGCGCAGCGTCATGTTCTATGCTCTGTGGGCCTTGCGGCATGTCCAAATTCCGGTCATCAATTGCCACAAGAATTGCATATGCCATGATTCTGCTGGTCAACAGCATTTTAGCCTGGATAATGCTCACACCTTGGGCTATCAAGAAGCTGGAACATCTCACCCTCAATTACATGACCTTTAAGTGCGGCTCGTCGGAATGTTACGGCTATTTTGCAGTCCAGCGCATCAATTTCGCCTTGGGCATGTTCCACTTGATTCTTTCCATTCTGCTCATTGGAGTTCGAAGCACCAAAGACACTCGAGCAGGTTTACAGAATGGCTTCTGGGGCCCGAAACTGTTGGTTTGGATCGGCTTTATCGTCATCTCCTTTCTCATTCCGGAAGGCTTCTTCCTCTTCTGGGGCAATTATGTCGCATATGTCGGGGCTATGCTCTTTGTGCTGCTGGGTCTTATCCTCCTGGTCGACCTCGCGCACACATGGGCTGAACTCTGCCAGGACAAGATTGACGAAGGCGATGGCCCGAACTACCGGCTGTGGCAAGTTCTACTTATGGGGTCGAGCTTGGGCATGTATTTGGCTGCGTTCGCCATGACCATCGTCATGTACATCTTCTTCGCCAGCAGTGGCTGCAGCATGAACATTGCCGCCATCACCATCAACTTGATCCTCCTCTTTTTCGTCACCTTCCTTAGCGTTCAGCCGACTATTCAAGACGCCAATCCGAAGGCAGGTCTGGCGCAATCGGCGATGGTGGCAGTCTACTGCACCTACCTCACATTCTCGGCGGTCGCCATGGAGCCTGATGACAAACACTGCAATCCTCTCATCCGGGCCCGAGGCGCTCGGACGACTACTGTCGTGTTGGGTGCGATTGTCACGATGCTCACCATTGCTTACACCACCACTCGAGCCGCTACACAGGGCTTCGCTATGGGGTCCAACACTGGAAAGAATCGATATGCCCAGCTCACCCAAGACGAGAACGAACACGGGCTGGTGTCTCAGCAGCCCGCATCCCGTCGCGAGATCATGAGAGCGGCGGTGGAAAGTGGAGCGCTCCCGGCCTCCGCATTGGATGAGGACTCTGACGATGAAGATGCGACCGACGTCAGCTCCAAGGACGACGAACGCCAAGGGACGCAATACAACTACAGCTTGTTCCACATCATCTTCCTCATGGCGACGTGCTGGGTGGCGACACTTTTGACGCAGAAAATGGACCCGGAGGCTGCGAGCGACTTTACACCGGTGGGACGAACATACTGGGCAAGTTGGATCAAGATCATCAGTGCATGGCTATGCTATGGTATCTACAGCTGGACTCTGGCTGCGCCGATCGTACTTGAGGGGCGAGATTTCTCATGATGACGGGTTGGACGAACGGTCTTGGTTGGCGGCTGGCAATGTCTTGTCCGTTGGGAGCGTCCAAAAGCCTGGATCATTTTGGCTGAGCACGGTGATTATTGTATAGAAATGGTACCCATATGAACGATCGGCTGGTCGGGTCCGGCTGTGGATTTTGCAGCTGCATTTCACTCCTTTTCTTTCCTTTCCCTTTTCAAACGCCCACGGCTTTGAAAGCAGATTGTTTGGATCTTCTGGCAGATACCATCTGGCACTTGTCTATTGCGTTATTACTAAATTTCGTACTGCATGCGAGCTTACCTGTGCCACGCCCCGCCCAAATGGATGGCCGAAGCCTGTTCCAAGGTCTACCTGACGAGGCTGCTTGAGGCTGTTACAACGACATCGAGCTACAAAGAAGGGGTTGAGCTCAATATCGGATGCCGGGGACACCTTCATATGACTAGGATCGATCCGAGAGAGGACAACAAACCGATGGATGGATGAGCTCTCGTGTGCCCGGATTGGGACGCTGCTTATCCTCCTCTCCTTTTGTCCCGTCGGACTGTTTGCCATGGCCATGTGCCGTCCTCGTTTGTGGGCTGAACTAGATTGGACCCCGATGCTGCAGAGGTATTCCACGACGGAAGGGGGCTCTCCGACGGCCAAGGGGCCGGACTAAGAGGGAAACTGCTCATCACCCGGCATCGGTGTAGTGTACTCCCTCCGTTCGGTCCCACGATAGTTAGTTAGTCGTGACGAGGTCGTGGATGGGCCATGAGGGCGGCACGGCGGTAATGGGATGGTGACGGTGGTGATGGCCCAATACCACCACCAGCCAATCAATCCGCCGGGCACAGGTATTATGTTCCAGAAATCCCATCACAGTTTGCATCCCGTGCCGCTCGAGAGGAACCATGATCCTGAACCCGATCCCGACAGGGCCGGGGGCACCAGTTTGTTCTCCCCCCACTGGGACCTGTTCTTTTTTTTCCCTAATCCGTTGAACATAGGGTCATTCATATCATCGGGCAAGTCAGTCACCGGTGTTGTTGTCGATTGGTTTTCCACCCTTGCCTGTTCTCGTCCTAGGGCACTCCGAAGAGTTTCGGACCTTTGCAAATCCGCGATGATGGAGTGACTACCAGCTACGGAGTAGTATGTATTCGTTTGTCGTTAGTTTTGCTGGGCATCATCCCTCGCTCCCCATTAGCTCGATGGCCCCAACCCAACCACTTTTGCAGATCGATGACCCCGTCGCTCGATCGCTCGCTCGCTAGTCTGGGGGACCCATATTCAGCTGTCCAAGGCACCGCTGCAACACACGGGATAGTAGTCGTGAGTTAAGTGGCGAGCGAGAGCAGGACGAATGCTCGTGACTTCTAACACCGTAACAACGATCGTAACGCTGACGCGTCCGGGAGAGAGGAGGAGGAGGACCGTGGCAAGAAGGATACGAGCTAGTTAGAGTGGAGATTCGTTTATTCTCATCTCAGTCCACGTTCAGCCACGTCTTCCTCGATCCGGACTTTTGCAGCGCGGAAGTACCTACCGTCCGAACTCTACTACGCAGTATCTAGGTATCTACATGATGGGGGAGGAGGAAAACTTATGGGGTGCAAAGTTCATCTTCCACTCATTCCAAATGGATGGGATGGGATGGGATAGTCGGCCATGCTGCATATGCAGGCGTGGTCCATAAGGGAGGTCGATCTCTCTCCCTGTCTGTCTCTCTCCTCTGGCTGCCATAACGTACCTAGGGCAGCAAGTAATGTACTGTATGACGACACGGTCGACACGACTCGTAACAAATCCCCACGACGCAGCAGTGTTTGTGTTTGTCTGTGTGTGCCACAAGAGCATATGCATGCATGCTGTGTATGTACTCGATACGAGATGCGAGCGAACTTCATGCAACCCACATCACCGTCAAACTAAGCTAAAATACGCATAGCAAATCAGGTACCTCCCAGTAAGTACTATTAGCTTCTTAACCTGCACAAGCTGTATACTCGGCTCAGGGTACACAAAGTCATGACATACATCCCTGCCATTTGTCTCGTGCTCTTGGTTCTTCTGTCCGTCCCTTGGCGATCTTCGACGTTTCCAAGAACGCCTTTCTCTCCTCCCTCTCCTCTTCCGTTGTCTTCTTCGTTTGATCTCCTCTTCACCGGCAACTTACCTACCCACCCATCCACCCATCCACCCATACTTACACCATTACCGTTTGATGGTGGGTGGTGGCGCCTCACACAATCTGCAGGCATCTCGGGGATCCCGGAGATGCGCCTCATATTCCAAAGTCAATTCGCCTATTAACTGTCCGCATCTGCGACATGCCAGTGGAACCTCACCCAGCCTCGAAGGAGAGACAGCCACAGAGAGAGAGAGAGAAGGAGGCGGAATCATCTTCCACCTCCCCTGTCTCTCACCAATCAACGCTCACGCTTCCCCCTTGCTTGATGCCGGAGGCGGGAGGCAGGAGTGTGGCATCTGGGGCTAACCATTCTCATATCAGCAGCCTCTAGAGACCCGGCGGCCTGGTTGCTCCGAGTTTCTCGCGGCTCTGTGTCACCCACACACGGCACCAGAGGGCGTCACTGGCAGGGGGTTATCTGGACGTGTAGGTATGTGCATGTGCATATGCCCCCGTTGTGGAAAGTTGTCCCAACGCGGCGTACCCAGGTCAGCAGCGAGCAGATGATCGACGCCGCACTACCCCTTACGCCCATTTGCTTTCTCTTCTCCTGGGCGTCCTCGTCTCTCCCTTCTCGCCTCTCTGTCTTTGACCTTTCGCCCGCGGAGAAGAAGAGGAATATGCAGGTAAGGAAGCAAGCCAGCAAGCCAGCCAGCAAGCCAGCCATGGCGCACGCACTCGAAGAAAGGAGGTGAGGGAACAAGGTCGGTTCCGCGTGAGCACCCACTGACCGCCGTTCTGCACTTCTTGCACTCTTTCTGGGCTGTCTGGTCTGATATCGAGACTGCCTGGGGTGGAGGGAGCAACAGTTGAACGGGAGAAGACAGCAGTAGGGGGGGGATCGGAGAGGAGAACATCAGAAGCAAAGGTCAACCGGAAGAAGAGAATCATGACCCCTCCAGGGGGGAAGGAGTTGTTTCCATCGCCCGTTTTAGCCCTTTCAAAGCAGCGGGATGAGCATGCTCGCGCTGTTGCTTGACGTTTGCGTGCCCCTTGTGTTTTATGTGTTTCTCTCAGGTTCTTGATCGCTTGCCCGTCGACAAGGAGAGGTATCCCTGCCACACAACCCACTGTGTGAACTTTCATGGCTCGATTGTTCTGTCCGAGCCTTTGCAGAGACTTGCTTGCCTTGCAACGATTGTGTGTCAGAAAGCATACTTCACAGATGGTTGATGGAGACCGGTATTCCCGGTATTCCGGACCTTGGATAAGGTCGTCCAAGGCTGTCAAGTGGCTGCAGGGCCAGCAGATATTTATGTATTACAAGAAGCGGTTCAGATAACTGCCAATCGGCACTACAAAGGACGACGAGACCGTCGTCCCTTGGGGTCATGACAATACCATTGACTCAAGCATGTCGTTGTGTTCGTGCTTCCCCCACGGAATCCCCTCTGAAGCATCAGTTTTCACTTCCCATGACCTGAATGATCTGAGCCTGAGCTGAACCGCTCACAATGTTGTCTGTCAGAGCTCTCGCTCGCACGCAGTGCCTCCCCAGCAACCCACAGGCAGCACGCAGCTCTCATTTGTGTCTTTGAAGTCAACCTGCCTGCACGGTGTGCCAGCAACTGTATTCAAGTCCCCGAAATAGTGGTCCCGAAGAAAAAAGGTCCACCACCAAGCCCAATTGGCCCGATCGATCGATCGATCGATCGAGACAGTAGGGAGATTGTGGAACGAGAGGTAATCTCACAAGCACCCCAACAAGACATGTTCAAGTCTGTGGCCATCAATGGTGGTGCACCGCAGTCGTCGCCGATCCGCAACCATCGACTTGATATGTCTTCTTCTTGCTTTCCCTCACCGACCATGAGTGCGACTGCTAGAAGGCACCATGACACCGGTACGTTGGCTGCTGTAGTTGGCGCAGCTCGGGCACAGATTGTGGCCACAGAGCCGGCACTGATGGATTGTCGAGTGGGCCTGCGTGCATTTCTGACAATGCCAAACTATAGAAGAATCCCTCGGAGATGAGATCTTGACATATTCATGCCCAGGGCATTGCGGATAAGTGTATCGGAAGTTCAACCTAGTGTTGGCCGGCTACAGATGCATGCCTCGAGAGTCAGCGATATCCCACAGTCCAGCAGCGCTGTGCAACAAAAGTCAGGACTCACGCCAGTGTTGGTCTTCATCTTCGCTTGATCTTTTCGTATCTTATTTTTAGACGCAATCAATGGATGGATAGGGTGTTCGTCGTCAGGGCTTCTTTGGGGTAAATGGTTAGACCAATGGTCAGCGAGAGGAAGAGATCGAGCGATACTTATAGCAGCCGTTTGTCGTTCATACAGGTAAGGCCCGGGGGAGAACAGCATGGTGATTCAACAAGCTTCGGTGCATCAGCTGGGCGCGAACGGACCGTGATGGACAAACAGATCAAGCACACACGATGCTTCCATCACTTGGCGTCGAGAACGTCAGGAGCGATTGTGGCTGTCGGTTTTGCAGAGATGGGCCAGAGAAGGAGAAAATCACATTTTCCGCGTGGAAATCCTCTGACAAGAAAGAACCCGTTCACCAGCGTTTCTGACTACCCTTAACGGGATGGCTCCAGCGACCCAGGCTCACGCTTTGGTGAGCGACTGAGCGAATCGACGCTGGGTCGGTAAGTTGGCATTGCACCTAACCCATCCAAAAGAAAGTTTTAAGTCTCTCTCATAGCTCAACGGGAACACATTCCCCCCGTTAGCCTAAAAACCTCAGCCCGAGCTGCCTCTCGAGAGAGTCCCTCACCTGCCCATACCAGCTGGTATGGAACCTCATGAGTATCGTGCGTCGACGACTTAACCCCTTTCCCCAGTCGTGAACCAAAATTAGAGTTTTCCTGGATTTAGAGAGGGTGCTAGATGACATAGTCGTCCCTGGTTGACCAGGCTTTGGAAGGCAACGACAGGCTGAAAAGAGCCATGCCATGGTCGAACCGGTGTGGATTGAGCATGGGAGGGTTTGTGGGCCGAGCAGGGCGTCGGACCAAAGCCCAGGCCCATGCAAAGTTCGATAGTCGGTGCTTCAGTATCAATGCAACCTGGTGGCTTTTCCAGACTCTTCAAGACAAGGCCTCAGTAAAGCGCCAGAGGATAGATAGCCGGGTGACCCCCACAGCGGCGCTGTCATCGTATGGACCAAGCTACGCACGCAATGGTGAAGCGCGAACCGAAGTGCAAGCCACAAGTCCCGGGGCAATGGCCTAGCGACACCAGCCCAGTGGTTCTCGCGGTGTAGTCCGATCGTCCTTTAACGAGGCGTAGTGTCGATCCTTTTTTACCCGAGAGATTGCCAGCCCGCAAGATCCCCCTCCCAAGACTTTCCAGCGACAGATTTCACAGAGGTCGCCCACACAACTCCCCCACAGCCCCCCAAGACCGGATCCGCGCATCTGCTAAACAGTTGGTCCTGGCTGACGACTCGCTCTTGAAGATTGTGCTAGCTGCTCCCCTAGACAAGCCCCGCAGCTGCAACGCAACGCGTGCTGTGATCCTCAGTGGACAGAAGAGATGCATTTCGTCTCGATCTGGCTTGCACGGTCTTCTGGTTCAGCTCCCCACCCTCCAAGCTCTACACGACAGTCCGCTGGAGTGAGTGAAATGAAAAAGGATAATGCCTTCTAATAATCCTTCATGGTAAAACACCGAGTTCCAAGCGGTGTTCATGGAGAGAGTCCTCCTATTGGCGGGCGAAGGAAAAACAAAAGACGGGTTAGAGCCGTCATGCATCCCCATGAGCACATGTTCCCAGCATTGGAGGCAGGGACGGACTATTCTGTCGGGTTGATCCCGTGTCGTCGAAAGAAAACTCTTGGGTAAGTTCAATGCCGGCACTGATTGGAGAGACCGAAAAACAATACCGGCGCCCTATGCCCGTGCTGGATACGAAAGTGGCTTAGAAAAATCCGAAAAATTGTTGTAACACAACAGCACATGCCCTTGCCCACCGGCCGGGACTTGACACCATCATGGCGTTGGCAACGTCTGGCACGGGCCGCTAAGATTTCGAGCTCCTGGGGTGCGCCATGGCGGCAGATCCGTGAGCTCATGAGTAGCGGAACTTTTGTTTCCTGTGTTACAGGGGTAGTAGCATTGAAGGTCTGAATTACGTACTTTGAAGCACTTGTAGGCCGCGAAGCTGATAAGTGATTGGTCGTGCCATTCTATGAATAAGACAATTCGAGGGTTCACGACGCTTGGTCGAGCGCATGATAGGCGTAATCTGACAAGGAAGTTTGACTGGAGACCAGGGCTGAGAGAGCTGGTCATTCTCACGCATTCAACTGGAACAGCGTCGACATATCCTCTGCGACATGATCGAGTCAGCTGCGGATGGTCCATATCGGGAGTTTGCACTTACCTCCGTGGTGATTGCGTCGGATGGCCTCCGCGAGGAGATTGGAGAGATCGATCATGATGAGCTTCTTCGAAGCACGGATCCGCTCAGGCGGCACGGGAAAGGTATTTGTCACGACGATATAGTCAATGTAGTCGCATGCTTCTAACTCCTCCAAGGAGCTCTCGCCAAACAGTCCATGGATTGCGATGCAATAAACTTTTCTGGCATGGCCGATCTTGACACAGGTTTCCGCCGCCGCAATCCACGAACCAGACCGATCAATAATGTCGTCCATAAGGAGGACAGTCCGGTCCTTGACGTTTCCTACGAGGGTGATGGTGTGTTCAAGGTCAGGATTCTTGATACCCTCCTCTTCTTCATCCGACGTTGCGGCCGCGTCGAAGGTTCCTCCGAGCGCATGTTCCGGTTGAAAGGACGATGCATTGGATACAAAGGACGAAGTCATAGGATCATTGGTGGGGTTATCTGTTCCGTCTTGGAGAGGTCGCTCGCCAGCAAGGTTCGCCAGGGAAGCAGACATGCTAGACATTGCTGAAGAGGGACGGTCGTCGTCCACCAAGTGGCCTTGGATCAGCCGGCCCACGACCACATCTCTTGCCCGCTGATCATTCTGCGCTTCACTAGCTTCGTATTCAGAGGGTCGGCGTGCGCTGGGAATCGGCTCGAGGCGGGACGAGGGATTGGGCGAAGCAGGAGGAGAAGGCGTTTCCACTCTCGCCGCCTGGACCAAGGGGCTCGCTGCTATCGTCACTGCCTTGGGCCTGCCAATGCCAGGGCGGCTGACACCATTTAGCGTGGGACCCCTGGCACGCAAAGGAAAAGTGCGGTGGTGTGACCTTTCGGATTCGTTGTCGGCATCGTCGGCCTCATCAACATCCAGAAGGTGGTCGCGATAACGCATGGACTGTGGCTCAATGGCATCAAAAAAAACCATGCTGTCCGCTAGGTTGTTGTGGTGGTGTGAATGCCGTGAACGATCCTTGTCGGTGGACACGAGAGCGAAGCTGAGCTTGAGGGCATCGGCCAGGGAAGTGACTCGCTTCGTACCACCCACATTTTTGCTCACCACGACTGCTTCGCCCCAGCGGGGGACGTTGGCTTTGATCCACCGGGCAATGATCGGTTCCGCGAATAGGTTGTCGACGGGCTTCCCGAAGAACCCTTGCATCTGTGAGGCATGCAGGTCGACCGTGATGATATGGTCCACGCCGGCCACCACCATGAGATTAGCAAGCATCTTTGCCGTGACTGCACCTCGGTGACTCTTCTTCTTGGATTGGCGGGAGTAAGGGAAGTAAGGAATCACAGCCGTGATGGACTTGGCCGAGCCACCCTTGCATGCAGCAATCATGATGAGCATCTCCATCACACTGTCGTTGATGCGAGGGCTGCCACTCTGCACGATGAAGACATCTTCGTTTCTAACAGAGACGCCTATCTGGACGCTGATTTCCCCGTTGGCGAAGTTGCCCAGTTCGCATTTGGCTGGTGAAGACCCCAGTCGCTCACAGATAGACTCGACGAGGGCAGGGTGAGATCTGCCGGAGAAGACTTGGACGCCACGCATGTTGGCCGAGGTGAAGAGGTGCTCGAGGTTGAAGCAAAACAAAGAGGATAGGAAGAGCCCAACAACTCCAGCAACAAGTAGTGTAGCCTCTGTCTCTCGACTTAACACGATGTCATGGCCTCCAGGTAAGTTTCATTCATGGATCTTTCATTGTTCGGAAGGTTACACAAGAACATGGAACAGCCAGGACGAAGCAGCCGTGGGAGGTGGAAGTGACTTTTTTCTGAACGGTGCAGAGCCATTCGACCAATCACAAAGCTCTTGAGGAAGAGCACGTGACAACACAGCAGAGCAGCTGAATGAGTGCTGTCAGACCATGCCAAAGGCCTCCTCAGACGCGTCAAAGATGCCCTCTGAACCACTGTCAGACATACCAATAAACTTTTTTTGGGAGCGGCCCTTTTCTTATCCGCCTCGTGGCATTCCACATCATCCGTTATGAAGTCAGCCGACCACAACATCCCTTTCACGGTCACGGCTGACTCCATGGCATTGCTTGACCATATCACTATGCGCTCATCATGCCTTCTAAATTTCCAGAGATCCAGGGCGGAGGCTCCCTGATTCTCGCATGGCAGATCAAAGGCAAGGAAGTGCTCGTGATCGGTGGTGGTGAGGTTTGTTTTTGACTGAGACGCCCTCTTGTGAAAACAACACAACACTGACTGACGCGTTGCGGTCTAGGTCGCGGCCGGCCGAATCGTCAATCTGCTCAATGCTGACGCCAAAGTGACGGTCGTTTGTCCGCGTGCGGGCCTAAATGAAGAGGTGGCGTATCGCGTAGACCAAGGGCAGGTCAAACATGTCGACCGAGTATTCCTCCCTCTCGATCTCGAGCCGGAAAAGAATGTCGCCATGGTCCTCAGTGCCATCGATGATCCGGAGGCATCCACGCGCATATGGAAGTACTGCAAGAAATTGAAAGTGCCCGCCAACATTGCCGACGTGCCGCCCGAATGCGACTTCTACTTTGGCAGCGTCCACCGGGATGGTCCCCTCCAGATCATGGTCTCTACCAACGGAAATGGACCCAGGATGGCAGCGGCTATCCGGCGACAGATTGGCGAGATGCTGCCCACCGGCACAGGAGACAGTATCAAGAAGGTTGGGCAACTGAGGAGAATGCTCCGAAAAATTGCCCCTGGCAAAACTACGCGTGACATCAGCAAGAGAATGGGGTGGATGAGCGAGGTCTGTGACAAATGGACTACCGAAGAATTCAATGCGATGGACGAAGAAGATATGGACACACTGGTGCAATACTACGACAGAGGCATTGTGCCGAGTTTCGAGGAGATTCGGCTTGGATATCAGGAAGACGTGGTCTGGGAATTTGACGGGTCATTTGGGTGGATGTAGATGAATGGATTCTATTTGCAACATTACCCTATTGCGTGGGTGACATTCTTCGGTCGGCTGAATGCTTGGGGCAGCACTCGAGAGCTGAATCGAAACCTAATAGGCGGGGGCCAGCACTGACACGGATGGCGGCATACCTAGCGAGCTAGTTGATGGATGCCTGGGGGGGAGGGGCCCGGGGAGGGGGGGCTTTTGGTTGTTGCTGAGGGGAGGATTATTAGGAGAAGCAACACACGGCGGGAGAAGCCAAGCCCGCGAATGACGTAGTGTGTTGGTTCTGCCACTTGCGAGCTGAACATCTGACCCTCTTACTTGACAATTACTTGACACTGCGACAGGATGCGCCCACCACTTTGCATGGGTTTGACCAAGGTCAACGGAGTCCACAAAGTATATTCCCACATCTTATCGTTACGAGTTCTGTTCGTTTGTCTTTCATTCACTCCCATATTATTCCTCTGCTTCGCTTCGGCTCTGTTGACCAGAGAATCGTTGCATTCTTGAGCACACACGCGCACTGCGCATTACACCAACACACTCGTACCGCCGTGGATCGCGCCTGGACACGCTAAGATTACATTTCTGCTGCGGGTGGTAGGTAAGCGAGAGCCGGAGCAAAGCAAATCGACCAGGATGCAAGCTCTTCGCGAAAAGCTCAAAGGTCAGCCTCATCAATCCCTCCATCCCTCGGACAGGTAGATGATTATTCCCCCTTTCAGATTCCAAGCTGCACGATGCCAAAGTCGAGGCGATCCACTTGAAGCACAAGATTGGCAAGCTCAAGAACCTGGTCAACCGGAACCATCGCCACGACGAGGCGCATGAACAAGCGACGGACCGCAAGAGAACAGGCATCTGCGAGTCGCATCGTTTCGAGTCCTTCTTCCCCGAGCGCGACAACAACCGCATCAAGTGGTATGTCGACGGCCGTGACTATTTCTGGGCCGTTTCGGTGGGCCTCGAAAATGCCAAAGAGACCATCTACATTGCCGACTGGTGGCTCTCGCCCGAACTATTCTTGCGCCGCCCTCCCTTTTTCAACCAGGAATGGCGTCTAGATCAAATTATCAAGCGTGCTGCCGAACGTGGGGTGCAAGTCTACGTGATCGTCTACAAAGAAGTCCAGCAAGCCTTGACCTGTAATTCCGCGCATACCAAGCATGCCTTACGAGCACTTTGTCCTCCGGGCAGCCCTGGCCACGGCAACATCCACGTCCTGCGCCACCCAGACCACAACGTCTTCGAGAACCTTGGTGACATGACATTCTACTGGGCGCATCATGAGAAGTTCATTGTTATTGACTATCACCTCGCATTCATCGGAGGCCTAGATCTTTGCTATGGGAGGTGGGACGTCCGTCAGCACCTCCTGGCGGATGTCCACCCTTCGGGAGTGGTCAATGAAATCTTCCCGGGACAAGACTTCAATAATAACAGGTAAAGCGCGACACATTCAAAAAAAAAGGACCAGGCTGATTAAGGATCCGTCTAGAATCATGGACTTCCAAACAGTGGAGGATTGGTCGAATAACGAACTGAACAAGACCGAGTACGGACGGATGCCGTGGCATGATGTCGCAATGGCGGTGATTGGCGAATCTGTATTAGATATTGCCGAACATTTCGTGCTGAGATGGAACTTTATCAAACGAGACAAATACAAGCGCGACGAGGGTGTCGACTATCTGTGTATGACGACTCGGTCGAGGGCAGATGGCTCTAATCCAGATGAAGACCTCATCGCAATCCAGAGACCAAAACATCCCGTGGGGAAGTATATCGAACATCCCCTCAGCCCTCTCGAGGGCAAAGGACTTCAGAACGCCGGCACGGTCCATGCGCAGGTGGTTCGTAGCAGCGACGACTGGAGCAGTGGTATCCTCCTCGATCACAGTATCCAAACTGCCTATGCAGAAGTGATTGAGAGTGCCCAGCACTATGTCTACATTGAAAACCAGTTCTTCATCACGGCCACCGGCGAGCATCAGGCGCCAATCCACAACCAGATCGGCCGAGCCATAGTCAACGCCTGTGTCCGTGCTGCCAAGGAAGATCGCAAGTTCAGGGTCATCATCCTCATCCCTGCCATCCCAGGCTTTGCGGGCGATCTTCGCAGCGATGCCGCCAATGGCACGCGGGCCATCATGGATTACCAGTACAAGAGCATCAATCGAGGTGAACACTCGATCTATGGCCAGCTCAAAGCCGCTGGGGTGGACCCCACCAAGTACATCTTTGTTTTCAACCTGCGCGCTTACGACCGCATTGATAGGACCCCATCACTCATCCAGCAGGAGAAAGAGTCTGGAGTTTCCTATCAACAGCTCCAGCGCGCCGAAGCAGAGGAGATCATGGGCAGTGGCATCCACGGTTACGAAGGCGAAAAGGGCGAGAAAGACTCTCGTGGGACGGGCGCCCAGACCAGCGAAGATGAACAACACGCCATCGTCGACCGGAAGCGTCGATTCGAGGCCGCACGCAAGAAACTCGACGTTAAAGACCCCGTCACTTCCGCCGAATCTATTGCCGAAGACGCCATGGCTCGTGGCGGGCTCGTCAGTGAAGAAGTGTGGGAAGGCGAGCCGGAGGCTGAAAAGGAGAACTTCGTGCAAGAAGAACTCTATATCCACGCCAAACTGCTGATTGTAGACGACAAGACGGTGATATGCGGGTCGAGTAACATCAACGATCGCTCCATGTTGGGTGCGCACGACTCGGAACTTTCGATCGTCATGACCGATACCAAAGTCCTCGAATCGACCATGGACGGCAAGCCCTATCAAGCAGGCTTCCACGCTGCCACCCTCCGCCGCCACATCTGGCGTGAACACCTGGGTCTGATCGAGGCGCAGTCTGTTGACGCCTCGAATGACCCAAACGCTCAACCGCCCACCGTCTGCATGAACGACGAGTACTCGGGCGAAGAGTGGGAGTTCGTCGCCGACCCCTTGTCCGATGCTTTGTGGGAAAAATGGACGACCCAAGCCACGACGAACACGGACATCTACCGGTACCTGTTCCGCGCCGATCCCGATAACCATATCAAGACGTGGAAGGACTACGATGACTTTGCACCCCGCAAGACGATCAAACAGGGCCACTTGCACGACCCCCATATGCCAGCTGAGCTGGTCAGGAAAGAAATGGACAAGATCAGGGGACATCTCGTCTGGATGCCCTTGGATTTCCTGTGCGAGGAGGAGATGGCTGAGCGAAATATGCAGGTGAATTCTTACACCGAGGTGAGTGGTCTATCATCACGACCCCAGTAGGCCTAACAATGGCAACATTGACTAATCATGGTGATATTTCGCAGAGTGTGTACACTTGATTCAAAATGGGGTGCCTTCACGACCAGACGTACGGACTCTGGGATCCAGGGGGGATCCAAGGGTATACTTGCAGGATTCTGGTCCAAATACTCGGTTGATGGTGAGTTGGAAGCACGCTCAAAGTGCACGCATAATGTGCACGGAGTGGGAAACCGATCCAGGGGCTCCTGAAGATGGGCGTTTTGCCCCAATACTCCAGTACTTCAATGTATGCCGCTGGTGTTGCTATCTCCAGTGGCGAAACCTGGGAACTCGCCAAAACCATGATGGTGTCCGAGGGCCAGGGCGGCGCAAGGTTGAGTTAGAATCACGAATCAATATGTCATAACGCATCGGGTTTTGATGCATCAGAGCTTTAGTTCCTCCTTGTGTGTCTTCTTCCTCTGTCTCTCTCTCTCCCACCTCCCCTACCACAGTGATTGGACAGGGCAGGTCCAAAAGACCCCGAATATCAGAGAGAGGCTCACTAGGCTCGCCCGGGCTGGGGCGGGGGTCGTCGAGTCGCTCTGGCTGGCTGGCTGGCTGGCTTGTTTCTTTGCTTTGCTGGTGGTAGTGACGGTGGTGGTGGTAGATTGATGGATTTTATTTGCTGGCCTGCTGGTTTTCTGCTGAGTGAATGAGTGAGTGAGTCGTCCACAGCGGTGACCGGTTGACTTGACTTGACTTGACTTGACTTGACGTGACCGTATTGCAAACCGTGGGTTTTTTCTTCTTCTTCTTTTCTCTCCATTTTTCTTCTTCGCCTTCTCTCCTCGTCTCTCAAATGTATGCGTTGTCACTTATTCATTCCCACGTCTCCTCTCGGCCACAGATGGATCGGGACATGGATATCATGTATTATCCGTGTTTTCCCAAGAAGACTCTTGACCGATGTATGTACCGAAACAGCCCATCCATCCATCCACCCATCTGTCTCCCAGTTTTTCATGACCGCCGCCCTCACGCAGCACCGGCAGCGGCGTCGGCATCCACCTCGCGCGCCGCGGCCTTCAGCCTCGCCCAGTCCTCGTCCCCTCGTTCCTCCCAGGCCTTCGCGCGGCCGAGGACCCTCCGCGCCGCGCTCCGGGCCTTGAAGCGCCACTTGGCCTCGACGGGCCCGCCGGTGCGCTCGCGCGGCAGCGGTCCCAGCTCGCGGTACCGCGCCATCATCCACACGGTCTTGTCGACGACCTGGCGCCAGCGCTCGGGGGCCACGTGGTCGAAAGTCGTGTCCTCGCCGGACGACACCGCCGCCGACGACCCCGGCTCCAGCACCGCGCGCCACGACTTCTCGCTCCACTGCAGCGCCGCGTGAGGCCGGCGCCGCCACTGCGCGACCCGGGATAAAAGCGTCCACAGCGGTGCCGATGACGTCGCCAGCGGGCTGATTTGTCGGTCGATGAGGGCCAGGAACGCGCGGGGGATGTAGGGCAGTTTCCCGCCTTGCGTTGCGGTCGTCGTCGTCGTCGTCGTCGTCGTCGTCGTCGGTGTCGGTGTTGGTATCCCCTCGTCCTTCCCGCTCTGCCCGTCCTGCGCCGCGGTGGCGGTGGCGGCAAAGTCTTCGTCCTGCAGGTCGTCGTCTTCTCCATCCCCGTCCTTCTCCTCTTCTCTCGAGGGATACGTCCAGGTCCCCGTGACGTAGTCGGTGAGGACGGCCAAGATCTTCAGATCAATGCACTTCTCGCCTTCTCGCTGGCGTCGCAGCTCCACCACGCGCTGCATGGCCTGGATGACTTCCCCCCACGGCGTATTCGCCGACGGCGGGATGCTCGCCGCGACCGTGAGGTAGTTGTCCCAGATGCGGGCGTCGTCTCTTTTCAAGGTCGCCGCGCGCCGCAGCGCCCGCAGCGCGTCCCGCAGGTGCCGGTACGGGTCGGTTTTCTGCGTGGGAGGTGTTGTTGTTTCGTCACCGTCGACCGTCTCGGCAGCGCTGGTCGTGGCTGTAATAGCGGCCTCGCGATCTGGTTCTGGGCGCACATCCACGGTCCCCTCCACGGGTTTGTCGAGCCTCAGCAACGCCACGGCCAGATTCGACCAGCTCTCCGCATCCCGGTCGTCCAACTGTACGCAGCGAGTAAAGCTCTCGACAGCGGACATCCACTCCTCCTGCTCCAGCTGCAGACAGCCCAGCGCGAACCAGCTCGCTCGGTCCAGGCGAGAAATCCTCAGCGCGAGGGTGTATGCTTCTGCGGCGCGCGGGAAGTCGCGCTTCTTGGTGTGGTACCGGCCGAGCGACCGCTGTGCGCGGGCGTATCGGTTGGAGGAGACGGTCCAGGCCAGGGAATAGTAGGAGGGCTGATCGGTGATGTCGCCTAGTATACAAAGAAGGCGGGGGGTGTCCGCAGGTGGAGGTGAGCGAAGCTGTCTGTCCGTACTATCTGCAGCCTGCGATTCTCCAAACAGCAAGTCCTTGAGCAACTCGACAGCCTTGGCTTCTTGGTTCGTTGCTGCGAGACATAGCGCCACTTCCGCGTACATCTGCAGACGGGTGTAGATGTCCAGCGCGGTTTTGAGGCCGCCCATCTGAGTCCAGCGCTGCGCAAGCTCGGCTTCGAGCTCCCACCGCAGCGGTGGCGAAAGCTGGTATACGTATTTGAGACGTTCGGCGACGGAGGCGGACTCAGAGGGGGTTGCCTTGGGCAGGAATGTGGTTGCACCTGTTGTCGACGGGCCTGCTGGTTCTGTGGTGGATGTCGTTGGGTCCTTCACATCTGATGCTGACGATGTAGGTTCCGGTGTCGTTTCGACAATTACCTGATCAACCAGGGCCTGCAGCTGCAGCAGGCCTCGCTCAGCGGTACGGGCTCGATAACCCTCGATTCTACTCCGGACCAGCAGGGCTTGGGTGTATACCTGCCAGTTGGATGAACCTCCGTCCAGGACTCGCGTCGCGTAAGGCAAGGTCTCTTCCCTCACCAGCCCGTCGTCCGGAGAGGTGTTGGTGATACTGCTCGCGGTGGCAAGCAGGATGATACTGTCGATGGGGAAGAGGAGCGGCTGATTTGCCGGATCGAGAGATGCGAGTTGTGGTGGGATGTCCGAATTGGGGGACGCAACGTGTGTCATTGTGTCTTCTGATACGGGTGCTTCTGGGGTCGGAGATTGGAACTGGATGTGCTCGAGAAGGGTGTCGTCGTTAAGCAGAAGGCTCTCAGGCTTTGTCGCCGTGGCTTTCGGCGTCGCAACAGCTTCATCACGGGCAGGTTCCACCATGGCCTCGCTAGATTTTGCGCCCTCGACCCGACTCCCTTTGCGACTGCTGTAAGGTTCTGGTTCTCGATCTCGGCTCTTCGCCAGGACGACCAGTTGGCTGATATCTCGGTCCTGGAACTTCGTCCTTTTGCCCAACGCGCCCGTCAGCACAAATTGAAACTGACGCGTCGTGGCAGCCTTGGCCAGGTCCGCCCTCGCCAGCGCATCATCGCCGTAGTGTGTCCGAATTACGGCTCGCTCGATGAGGAAGCCGACGAAGTGTTCTTCGGCACCTGCTCCGCCAAATGCCAAGCGAGAAGTAAGTTGGTGCTCGAGAACGTCGGCGTCGGCATAGATGGTATCACGGAGGGAAGGGGACTCCTCCAACAGGAGTTTCTGGTGCCAGAAGTTGACCCGCAAGCGTGCCCTCCGGCCATTGAACCCAGCTTCCGCCAGTGTCGGATTGGACAGAATGACTTTGGCGAGCCAGAAGAGCTCCAGGTGCGGCGTCAATGGATACGGGCGAGAGCCATCGACGGAAAGGTCCTCAAACAGTGCCTGTCTCAGGGCCTCGAGACCCTGGTTTCGGTATATCTCTGGAAAGATGACCTCGTCGGCGTTGAAGTCCAGGGGTGGCCCCGTACAGTTTGCCTGCAAGAACGCCTCGAGCGCCGTATAACCAATCTTGAGGAACGACAGCTGTTGCATGGCATCGTTCAGCAAGAACTTCAGCCGCGATGTGACTCCACTGATGAATGGTATCGGTTCGGCGTGGACGGCCTCAAACCCCAGCAGCTTGCGAGTCAACGAGTCCTGCAGGATTTCGAGGAAGGACGTTCCCATCTTGGGGTAGGGGTAGAGGTGCTCCATGCCTACCACTAATTCACCAGGGCTTCGCGGTGGTAGCGCGCGGCCAGGGGAGAAGAGCCTCAATTTCGTGGGTGAAGACCCCCACCAGAATATCACCCAGTTCGAAATCAGGTCTGATGGCAATGTAAATTTTGCTTTTGGGAGGGTTCACAGGAAAAAAGATGCGACTGCACCGCACAAACCTGCCGGGAACAGAAACGAGCGCTCCCCGAAAGAGGCTCTGTTACATTCATAGTCTGGTGACCGTGAAAGATAGAATCAACACAAAAAAAGAACGGAGCATTGTGGCGAATAAGTAAGCGTGGGATGTGGGATGACGACCTCGTCCTCGTCGTCGTTGTCGTTCTCGTCGCCTACAAGGAAGGACAAAGCAGCGGGGGAAAATTCAACAGTAAAATAATAATAGTAATAGAGTTATTAGTGGAAGAAGTTTCTGTTGACGTGGTCACGTGCTCAAGTCACTTCACTTTCGCTTCGTTTCATTTCATTTCATTTCATTTCGTATACAAAACTTCATTCGTCTCTCTTCGTCCATTTCCCCCTTCCCGACCTTGATTCTGCACTGACTGCTTGCGGTTGTTGGTGGTACAAAATTCCATTTGTGAATCATATCGTCCACAGTTCAAAAATTGAGGGTATCTCACGCATGAAGGAGGGAAGTATCACTCCTTCTCCTCCCTCTCGGTCGGTGGCCGAAAAAGCTATAAAAAAAAGACAATCGGATCCGACAATCTTTCTCAACAAAGGCTTTCTTTTCTTTTGTCTATATCCTCTTGCCCGTTCGACCGGCGCGAGCCGCCTTTCTCTTTCTATACACACTTCTATATTGAATGCGACCGATGGTGCCCAGCCCATACGCCAGCAGGAACAGGAATGTCCAGGAGCAGGTCACGATCAGCCCCGTGGGGAAAATGCCCAGCTTCGTACCGGGCAGGACGAAAGGCACCGCCGCGGTGATGGCGGCGGCGGCGACGGACGGGCTGACAAGGCCGTTTTTGAATTCGTCCTTGAAGGCCCCAACCACGAACCAGGCGCCGTCGGCGGCACTGACGTTGGCCATAATGGGCGTCTGGGAGTTGGTGGCCGCGTTCAGTTTGATGTCCGGCAGCATCAGCGACATGACTTGGGTGTCGTTCAGTTTGGCGACATCGAGGTTCTTCTCAATCGTGCCGAAGAGGGTGTACTGTTGCACTTCGACCATGCTGCTGTTGCTGCTCTGTCGCGCCTCCACATCTCGCTTCCGCCGCTTGGTCAACGACTGGAACGTGGTGCTGGTGGGGTAGGTCAAACTGATCATGATGTCGTTGATGGGCACATTCTGGAAGTTGCCCGTCGGTTGGAACATCTGGTACAGCCGGAGATCGGCCTCGAAGGCGCCTTGCTTGCTGTCGTATTGCATGATGTTGTAGCACGCGGCGAGGCCCGCGGCGTTTTCGACCGAGGTGAGTGACTGGAGACTGCTGACGCAAGCCGCCGCAATAGTTTCGTTCAACGCTCCCGTTGGGGCCGCCACCGAAAGGGGCCCGGTTGAGGATTGCGGTTCCCGGCGGAGAATTCGATCGCCCTCTCTCCCCATCATCCCTTCGTCCCAGGCACTTCTCCTTCGGATGGCGTTGGGCAGATGCACAATGGCTTTGGCCGAGATCATGTCGGCTTCGGCCAAGAGCAACAATGCCGAGGCAACGACGGTTGTCAAATGCATGATTGGGTGTTGCGATATTGCTGTTTGTTGTTTGGGGGTGGTAGTGATCGTTTGAGTATCTCTTCAAAAACAAGTGGTCGTCGAGACCGGTGATGGAGACCAAGCACAGCTTGCTGAAAAATGAATGTAGGCACGGCCAGCGACTGCCAGGAAGAAAGAAAAAAAGAATGAGGAGTGCTCACAGAAAATGGGAGAGGAACCTGCCCACGAGCATGTAAGGGAAAAGAAAAAAGAGACAGAGGCAGGAGCAAAAAGGAGAGTTGTTGCTGGGCCTGTGCAAAACGAGTGGTCTGAGGAGTGTAACAACGGCCAGGGAGGAGGAGTAAGGGCCCAGGATCAATATAAAACATTTACTGTAGCGGAAACTCCTCGGCCAAGGAGGGTTGACACATGGTCGGTGGGTTGAGATGGGGACCTGGTCCGTGTGGACGTCGGTTCGCGGTTCGCCCATCGAGGGGATAGCACACGAGTTAGAACAGGTCGAGGAAAGAAGAAGTGGAGGCTGGTATGAAACAACGCAAGCAGATCGACGGCGCAGCACGAAACGCGAAAGTGGGATGTTGCAACAGAGGTCGCATGGTGTCAAGGGAGAGCGAATCGCTGCACAGACTGCTATACTTGGCGAGGCCAGGGGAGGAGGGGTTCGGTACTTCTAGGTACTCCTAGCCAAGACTCAAGAGAGCTCCAGGCGGAGCAAGCCCATCCACTACGAGGTACTATGGACATACTCCTCGGTCGTAGCACTCGTCGTCTCCAAATGCCACTGATGTCGGTGGTGTCGGTGGCCCAGGAGAAGGGGGCGGGTGATCCCAGCAAATTCGACACAATGGCTTGCAGCCAACCGGAGACAGGGGCAGGGGATCATTGGGCAGGAGGCGTGCCGGGCGGGGCCTGGGCGGGGCGGAGGGGAAAGGAGGCGTCCCCGCCTATCGTCTGAGAATCGGCCATCTTTGAAACAACGACGCCCATCGGCTGAGCTCTTATCCATTGGTCACTCTCGCTCGTCCCTAAACCGACCCCCTTTTATCCATTCGCTGCCCACGTCTGGAATTTTTCCCTCTCGTCCAACGTCCCCCGTCCGTGCCCGTCCCAACCTGTTTCGAGGCCCGACCTTTCGGTGGCTCTCGTCCAACCATTGCCACAATGGCAAACAGAAACCGGGAACGGACAGGTTCATTGCAACCCAAATTTATTCTTGATTAACCGCGCGGACGAGAGGCTGGCATTGTGCCTCGTACATATACAGTAAAGGAACTTTGTTATTGTTGTTATTATTGTCAACGAGGCTGCCTGTTTGGTTTCATGTGCCCTCCTCGGTTTGCGCCCCTTGCTGGGACGCAGTAATACTCGTGATATCCTAACATTGGCTGGCTAGTAGACATTGCAGCGTATCCTTCCGTCGAATCAACATTTGTTGCCCAGCTGCCTTTCCCCCCGGGCCACGACAGATTATGTGCAAAAGCATTCACATAATTGGCCACACAGATCAAGTGCAATGTTAATAAGATGAGCACTTTGATGGCCGCGTGCCAAGTGGAAAACACACGCACCCCCATGCTTGACTCGATAATGACACTTCTCGTCGCCTTGTGCCCCAATGATCTCTCGTCAATCACGTTGGTGCCGGGCACATGACCTAGTTCCCGGACCCTTGAACCATCCTCAAAAAGTCCCGAACTCGTCCTAGCTGCGAATTGTTGCTCATCTCCTTCTGTTCACTGATCACTGCCTGCACGAGACCATCCAGCAAGCTATCAACCTTATCTTCATCCGCGCCAGTACACAGGCTCACAATCTTCTTGTACCGCGCTTCCAGCTCCACACTGTGGGCTTTGAGTACCTTGGCCATCTGCTCCAGTTGTTGGTTGTGTCGCTGATACACCTGGACACGTCCAGACACCACCTCTGCTCTTTCCAAGCTTCCCAAGAGGTGGAGTTGCTCCTGGTTCAATGTCATGAGCCCAGCATCTATCTCGCCATCAGGGAAGAACTGTGCCACCAAGGGCAGTTGTCCCTCGAGGTCGAGACCTCGGTCTGCTTCTCCCACCGTGACGTTGTCTTGTATCGTGTTGAGCGGGTTCGATTCGCTCAACTCGGCGCGAAGTTTGGCCGCCGCTCGACGTAAGTTGCTGATTTTCTGCTCGAGTTCGTCCTTTTCTCGGACTTTGGCTCGATTCTCTTCCAGTCGCCGCCGTTCCTCTGCTAGCGAAGTACCGGACTCCTTCAATGCTGCGTTGGTCTTGTCCAGGATTTCCTTTCTTTCTTTCATCTCGGCGGCAAAGTCGGCCTCGGACTGAGACAGGACTTCGCGTATTGCTGCAGTCATTAGCATCGACAGAATATCCGTGGGACGGCATCACTTACAGGCCATGAATCCTTCTTGAGCCTCTTCAAAAGACTTCTGGGTTGATCCGTTCGCCACTGACGGTTGATCGAACGCTGCAAATGTTTGATCGAACATGCGATTGTTGACCGGTCCGCCGCCCACCCCGAAATCTGCTGGAGACAAGCCGCCGCGGTTGCTGATGTGCGGATCTGCGCCGACCTCGACCAACTGATCAATGATGGTAGTCGTGCTTGTTCTTGCGGCCAAATTCAAAGCGGTATCTCCTGTTTTGTCTTGAGCATTGACAATCTCCGACATAAATCTAGCCAGGGTCATAGGATTATTTGTCTGGTTCAGGCTGCTGTTCAGTCCGCCCATGGTATCAAACTGGGTGCTTGATCTTGATGAAGTCCCTTGTCGAATCACGTACTCAAGCAGAGACTCGAGGTAGTACTTTCCGACCGCCGCTCTCCCCTTGATCGCAGAGGCGACGGCGATGTGGTGGAGCATGGTTCGCCCACGTCCATCTCTGACCTCGATGCTGGGACCGAGAAGCTCCAACAGAGCAGGAAAGGAATTTTGGTCGAGATTGTTTCTTGCTTGACATGCGGCGATCAATGCTGTCTCACCACCACTGTTTGCTCGCCTCATGTTAAATCCCTTCTCGAGCAACTTTCGAACGAGAGCGATGCGACCCAACGTGGCCGCCCAGTGCAACGCCGTGTTAGACGAGCCATCGATGGGCACTTCATACTCATCGCCGCTCAAGCGCAGAAAAGCGGGATGGTCGTCAAAATCGGTCCGTGACGGGTCGATGAAGAGGTCGAGTAGAAGTTCCTTCTTTTGCTCCTCCAAGGGGCCCGACGGATGAGGGAGTGGTTCCATCCCATAGGGCAGCGGATCCGCAGACATAAAAGCCTGGCCAGATTGAGAAAGGAATGAGACATTCGGCTCGGTAGGGGCGCCGTCTTGCATGCCGAGGTCTATTGCACCATCATAAAGGAACGACGACTGCGGCGAAGGTCGAACGCGTTTGCGCGGCGGTTCTTGCGCATCAGTCGTGGGGAAATCGACGAAGCTCGCACCCTGGCTTATGATCCCACCATTTGTGCCGAAGCTGTCTTGACTGGTCATGCTGGGCATACTCTGCTGGCTGGCGTACACAACCTCCTGGCTGTAACCAAACGATTGAGACTGCTTTCTGGGTCCGATGGAGCGTCGCCCTTCCATATTTGGCGAGTCGAGCCTCGTTCGATTCAAGGCATGAATAGCATTCGCCGCGGTGCTGGACATACTTTTGAAAAAAGTACCTCCGGTCGGCTGCCCAGCCAGTCGGCCGTCACCACCATACATTCTCTTTCTCTGGGCTGCCATGGCCTGCTCCTTTGTGGGGGTCTCGATGCCTTGAGAGACACCCGACATCCCATCCGAATTGATGTCGTACTCCAACAGCGGTAGGAGCAGCTGCTCGACACCGTATTGTCTGCAAAACTCTCGACCGCGCTGGTAGTTGACCCAAGTGCCCTGATACTTCCCGTAACCCCCTTGGACCTTTTCATGCTCGCCGGTGATTTCCTTTTCGAGCACCTTTGTTCTCTTGCCCTTGTCCACTCCCGCCACTTTGAGGATCTGGGTGGCGTTCAGCCAAGAGTCGGCTCGGCGGCGCATGACAGCTATACCGTTAACTTCCATCTCGAAAACAGACACGTTGGAATAGACGGCCGTGTATATTTGCGGCTTGAGCCCGTTCGCATAATAGTCAGGTTGAGCGAACGCATTTGTCTCGGCGTAGCCACCAAAGCTGTTGGGCGGCGCCATCATACCTCCATTCGACATGGAGGCTGTTCCATTCATGTTATACACCATCTGTTGCTGTGCCGATAAGGCTTGCTGTGGTTGGTGCTGAGACGCCGGTCTGGGAGGGGGAGGGGTGGGCGCTGGCGTAGAAGCGATCGACTGGCTCTCAAAAGCGGCCATGGGGGGAGGTTGTTGCGGAAAAGTTGGGTTCATGGAAGTGGAATGGCCGTGCTGAGGGAAAGGCGGAGGGGGTTGCGCATAGACACCTGAATGGATGCCTCCCGATGCCATCATTATCAACGAGCCCGGTGACTTGGTCGAGAAGAAGTATGTGCACCTTATGTCAGGACATTTCGGGGGCGCACGCAGCGCTATCCAACCTATTGCCGGGATTGTTCTTCCTTCTTAGTGATAAAAGGGGACCTTTCACCATGAAGCTTTCCTCTCACGTCTTTCTCCTTCCGACTGGACAGTACGATGGACCAACTCGCCAGAGAGATCTAAACCCAGTCAAGCGCGACCCCGGGGGGTCAAGACAGGAAGTAGAGCTATGGGAACGGTGTCGGGTTGAATTCTCAAATTCAAGATCGGTGAGGCTATTGTGTAGCACACGGAGAGAATTGTTGAAGGGCGGTATCTCGGCGTTGACCTAGATGGGAATTTTCGAGTGAATAGCCTCTGGCTGTGAGTTGTCAGTCGCAACTTGTGGTCAAAGCCGTCAAGGCTGCTTGCGCGGGTTGTCTGTCGTCAGTTCTGTGCGCCAGGACAATGGGCGCAGTTGAAATTGAATCACGTCTCGGGGCAGCAAGTAGCAAGTAATAGTGTGTGGAGCGGGGGAATTGGCCGCTGCTTCGGCCTCGATTTGTCGCGTCGCCCTTAGCGCGTTTTACACGCACCGCCCAAAAACTCACAGTGACTTGGACATTTCACTTCTCCTGACATGCTCCGAAGTACCTCGCACCCTCCCACCAATAAGGGGCTCACTGGAATTGTTTTCAAGGTTACTTCCAAGTAAGCCAGTCTATGCCTGGTGGAGAGGAGAGACACAATTGACTGTTCGTCAGGGGCTGGCCTAGAGATGGCCCTCTTAGACCGGTTCACACAGCATGCCTGCGCACTGCACAGCTCTCTGCATACCAAATGATACGCTCAAGCCCTTCTTCCCTGCTGAGAATGGGTACCCCTGATCTCTGCGAGGATAGATCGAGCAACCCAACAACAAGGTCTGCCGCCAAATCAAGCCCGAGGCCAATGCCAGCTCCGAAAACCGCTACTGCACACCCTCCCTCTGATACTATTGGCACGACCTGATCATGGAGCCTTTTGAAGAAGGAGTATTCACGACCGCCGCCGCTGGCGAAATTTTCAGTCTACCGTGGCTGCAGGACCAGCAATAGGCGCATTCGTCTATGATGAGCGAATTGCACTTGGGCGATGGTCCTGGTGGAAGGTGCCACCTCTCTCTGGAGAGAGGTTTCACAAGCCGGAGACGAGGGTTGGTTTGCCTCGTGGAAAGGAGAAAGATTAGCGGATTAGGACGGCCGGAGCACTGACACGTGCTGAAATACACACATACCACAGCTACACCATTCCTCGCCGTTACGCTACCCCGATTCAGGACCAGTATCAAGGCAATCTTGCATCCACAGCCTTCAGGTTGGTCTTCAAGGTATCGCAGCTGATGCGGTGGCTATTGTTGCTTTCCACTTCTTTATTTGCCGGCAAGCCGCATGCATTCCATTGTCAATCACACTCTGGCCCGAGTTTTTCCCACAGGCAAGCAAAACGAACAAAAACTAATGTGCAGCGGCCGTCTATACCAGGATTCATCAGAGAATGGCCTAGAACCCACGTGTATGCTGCAGTACAAAGAGTCAGTGAGCGCAACTGGGCAAACTCTCCGCGGAAGGGTTGTGCGGGAGGGCCCTTGCAGGAGAAACAAAGTCGCCCAATATCCTCAGTCAAGGATACCGGCGTGCTACTGACACCCAGACCGCACTCATTATGCTGATGCGTCAGCGTCGGGGTCTATCTGCCCCCATTTTCTCTGCAGGAAGCCTCCCAGATTTGCTTCCAACTGCCTGATGACTTTCACAAAGCGATTGTTTGCTGGTCTTGTTTGGACCGTGGAAGCAGGGTTAAAGGTGATCAACAAGACACCATGTTGAGGACAGGCTTTGAAAAGAGCCAGAAAGATATAAGAAGCGAGTGATGAAACTCCTGAAGTATCCCTCAATTTCTTCACTTAATAAGTTTTCCTTCAACATCTTCAAGACTTTGCCGTTGCTTGGAAACAGAACCCTTCCCCCCGGACCTCGATTTCAAAGCTTTACATGAAAATGGCTCAACTCATTCGAAACCGCTGCCTTTTTTGTGCTCACGCCAACACGAATACCGCAACATCATGCGAAATGTGCAATGCCTTGACTTTGCCGACGATGACACTCCAACTCGACGCAATAGAGTGGGCTCTTTTTGCCTTTGGCAGCAAGACTCTTCCCTCAAACAGACGCGTGTCAGCCACGTTCGACATCGCATATGAATCCCTCAAAGATTTCAACAGAGCGGCAATTTTCGTCTGCGGTGATGAACAAAAAGCCATGGTCATCAAGCGCCCTCATCCAGATAACGAAGGACAGACAGAAACCCTAGCATGCGTCTCACGAGTGCAGCTGCCACTAAACGGCCCGCAGCCAATGCAGGTGGACAATTTTACCGGTGCGACTGAGTTCTTGGAGGCGGCACGGCGAGCTTTGCCCAGTGACAATAAGGTAACCGCTAAAACCGGTATGTATCATCTCGGGAAGCCATTTTGATTGCATCATTGCTAATCCTGGGTCCGCAGGCTCTCTCGCCTGGCGTATGTTTTGAAGGCTGGGACAAGCTGGATATTCTCTTCAATGACGAACTTTACAACCCAAGGATTGAGAGATGTGGAATGCGGCATTGACTTTCTAACAGGTTTACATGTTCAAACATGCAAGACGCGCGAAGGGAGATAACGATTGCCGGGCATGAGGGTCTCAGGGAAACCAGAGCAGGTAAAGAGGATCAGTGTTCTGCGAAAATGTATCGAGTCAAATCAAAACGTTTGCAAAGCTTTCAAACTCCTACAGTCCCTCCCCTTGCCCTTGCGGCTGAGAGAAGAGGCCGCGAGATCATCTTCCTCTTCCCACCAAACCACAGATTACATCCCGCCGTCTTCGACCATCAACCCATAATTATAAATTCGGAATTGCTTGCCCAGGTGGAAGGCCTTTTCAGGCCACTCCTCCAATCCCACAACTTGTGCTCCGGCTTGTCTCCGCGAGCTGCAGGTCGAATCGTCTGACCGTGGGGCCGGCATTTGCAGAAGGGTGCACGATATAGTGGCTGCACATGTGGTTCATGTTTAACGACGAAAGGGACCATGGCTTCTCTGACCGCAGCCACTTTCTGCACCACGGCTCTCCAGGCAGGGGTTTCGCCTAACTCCGGATCAACCCTCTCCCAGACGCCTTCAAAAAGATCCTGCTGGTCTTCTATCCTAGCGTAGGCTTTGCACGCATACTTCTCCGCCCACCAAGGGTAGTACCCAGCTGACTCCCAGTCGAGGATGGCGACAATTTTGTCATCCTTGACCATGATATTTCTGAGGGCTAAATCCCCATGGGTCAGTACATATGGCTCTCCGCTTGGAAAGTTGTCTTTTATCTTTTGAAGTCTCTCTTCAACGACCTTTTCGTCTGAGGTTTTGAGTCTGTCAGCCAGCCCAGCGCGGAGTGTTTCTGAAAGGTCCTCCAACCACTCGTCCACTGTATGTCCGACCTTGAAACAAGTCGGCGAACTGCGCCTGTGGCAGATTCCCATGATAGTATCATCAAGTTTGTCCCCATTGACCTTTTGGGGGAAAGGCGCTGTGAACTGTCGCAGTTGTTTGAGTATATGCACCATCTGATCTCGGTAGCCGGCTTTTTGTTCGGGAGACAGCTTAGGCCAGATGGCGGACAGCATCTTGCCCTGGGCCCGAGAGATGAGCGTGAATTGTAGTGTCTCCTGAGGGTCGCTCAGTGGGATCATCTCCTTCACCAAAGGGATGTCTAGACCCGGTTGTTCTTTGAGAAATTTCCAAGTTATATGCTCATTCCCGCGATACTCGTCGTTTGGCTCATCCTTGATCAGCCACTTGGATCCAATTGACCACAAACCCGAGTTATTGCGAGCATGCACGATTTTGATCCGTGGAGAATAGCCAGAGGTGTATTGGTCGTACGTCGTCCAACCACAGGCCCAACATAGCTCAATCGGGCCCTCCTCCGGGGGGAAAACTTGGTACCCAGCTTCTCGCCATTCTGTGAGGATGTGGTCGGCAATGTTGTCACAGTGGCGTTCTGGATGGGTATAGTCGTGTTCGACTGGTTCGAACCCGTCTTCATCAAAAAAATCAATCATCGTGAAAGCTATGCGGAGCAAAGATCAGAAGTGGTAGCTTCGAGCAGGGGAGGAAAAGAGTGCGGGAAACCTAAAGGTGGTGCCAGACTTGCAAAGAGCTTGTGGCCTCTCTATATAGGAAAAGGTTGCAAAAAGAGAATCTCGGATCCGAGGAAAGGCCAGGAACAAGTTCCTGCAAGCAGCAGGTCGCTATTATTTCCCCAAGCATCTCTTCTTTGATTGAGAGACAATGCAGTATCGCGTCCATCTTTGAACAGATTAGCGGCCCGATTTTCCTGTCTGCAGACGGGTGGGTCGATGGGCGCAAACGTCCATGTATGAACGCAGTCGAGTTCAGTCACAAATACACTTGGCGAAGCCGGTACAAGCAAGACACCGGAATGAACATTAATGGGACGTACCATTGTTGAGGTATTTGCTTTGACCATGGTAAGCCCTTGCCGGAAGCGGACACTTTGTCTAGGCTCTTGGCTGTGAACCCTGCTCTATTCCGCACACGGCCACCACATGACGGTAGAAAGATACGAATATGGCAGAGTACCTTTGTCTGATACGCCGAGGCTCTATGTCGAAGCAAAGGTCTAGGTGTCCGTCGTCAGTCTGTCGTCGAACGCCATCATCTGTGCGCAAGGGTCACAGGATGCGAACAGACAAAATGCGTATGGCACCATTCGCATAGCTCGACCGAGAGATCCTCGGCAGGAGCCTGGAGCCACGTCGTCTCAAACGGCGGGGTATATGCTTTATCTGCACTCAGGGAAAGGGGATAGCTCAAGTGGACGACCTCGACTACTGGGCCCAACAGTCTTCAGATAGCTTCAATCGTCTAGTACTTGATTGGGGAGCATTCCAACGGTTGTAGGAGATGTTTCTCAGCGCAATTTCTATCCCTCGTGAATGGAGGGGAATATGAAGGAGTGAAAGACTCAACAATGGCTCGCGTCGGTGATGGATGGCGGAGATCTTCTGTAGCTTGCAGCCTTGCGAGCGGATGGTCGCCAAGAGCTGTTATCCCCGAAATAAATTTGTTATCGCCGTACGCAGGACCATATTTTCCTGCACACAACCCTAGAACGCCATCAATCTTGGAGATTCAACTATTCAACGTCTGCAGCACTATGCCTCGCCAGGCGCACGGTAGACCACTCCACGGGCCCAGATCAAATATCGCCGCCAAGAAAAAACCCTCCAAGAACCGCAGACTGAACGCCCTCGAGATTGCGGAGCGTGAACATCCCGATGAGATTAAAATTCGACAGCACCGCCTTGGGCAGGTCGACGATGAGTCTGAAGGCCCGCGCAGCAGGTCAGACATAGACGAGCGGTCGTCGAAGAGGAGGAAGCTTACCACCGCCGCTACAGATGAGGTTGATGAGGAAGGTTCGGACCTCGAGGGCAACCGATGGCATCTCGGCGTAAATGAGGAGGATGAAGATAGCGACATTGACAGCGAAGACGCCTTTGGCGCAAGTGATGAAGAACGATTTGCGGACTTCACATTTCGTGGAAGCGCTAGAACATCCTCGCAGCCCAAGCATCGCGGCAGTGCTTCGTCCGTCAACCCAGATGTAGACCTCGATGAAGAGGCTGAGGCTGGCGAAGAAAGCGGAAACACCGATGACGACCAAGACGATGACTTCGGGGACGAGGCTGTGGATTTAGCCACGGCTTGGGATATGGATGACCAGGAACAAGAGGAAGTCCCAAAAAGGCATCAAAAAACACCCATGCGGCCAACACACGACGATCATGATGTCGACGAAGGTTCCCTGTCAGAGCTCGACGATGACGAAGAATCAGATGAGGAACTCTCTCAAGCGGAGGATGAAGCCATGTCTGAATTGTCCGTCTCAGAGGACGAAGGCGATCATTCAAGGCTCCAGAATTTTGTCGAAGGGCTAGCAGGCGGCGACAAGAGCCAGACGGCCATCGAACGAAGAACCCCCCAAATGCTGCCCAATAAGCCTTCGCAGTTCGGTCTCAGCTCCGAGAAGATCTCAGCCAGTGATGTTTTACAATATATCAAAGACCCTAACCAGAGACGGGCTTTGAAAATCTTGCAGAGCAGCGCCAGCAAGGCTGACGAAATCTATAGAGGTGGCATTCCAGGCAGACTTGCCCCTCCTCTGGCAAAAAGGCAGCAAGATCGTCTTGATCGTTCTGCGGCATATGAGGAGACCAAAAAGGAACTGAGCAAGTGGATCGAAACGGTCAAGCAGAATCGCCGTGCGGAACACCTTTCATTTCCCCTCGTTGATGCTGCAGAAGCTGGTATGCTGAGCAATAAGCAACTTGGACCGACCTCTAGTGCGGAGCCTATGACTTCACTGGAGTCCACGATCCACAATATCATGATGGAAAGTGGAATGCTGCCGAGTAATAGTAGGTCCCAGGAAGCTCAAGAGCATGCCTTCGAGGAGCTGCACGAGAAGAAAATGCCACTGGCGGAAGTGCAAGCCCGCAGAGCAGAGCTGCGGCGGACACGGGATCTGATGTTTCGCGAAGAAATCCGTGCTCGGCGCCTCAAGAAGATCAAAAGCAAGGCATATCGTCGTGTCCACCGAAAAGAACGCGAGAATTTGATCCGAGAAAATCGAAGTCTGCTGGCTGCGCAGGGCTTGATCGATTCAGACGAAGAGAGGGAGAAGAACGAGCGCCGGCGTGCTGAGGAACGGATGGGCGCGCGTCACAGGGAGAGTAAATGGGCCAAAAAGTGTCAAAACCACAGGCAGAGCCGCCTGGGATGAGGACACCCGACATGGAGTAACGGATCTGGCAAGGCGAGATGAAGAACTCCGCAGGCGGATTGAGGGCAAGACCACTGCTGACTCGGACGGGTCCGATTCAGAATCTTCCGATTTCGATGGCTTCTCTGGTTCCGAAGACGAGAGACAAAAGCTAGAGACTAAACTGGACGACATCGAACGTAACGAAGTCGATACCTTCGAGACGAGGCTTGGCTCAATGGCATTCATGAGAAAAGCAGAAGCGGCGAGGAAAGCTGCCAACGAGGAAGAGATCCGCAACATACGGCGCAGTCTCCACAGTGATGACTTGCAATCGGTCGCGGAGGGTGATTACGAGCATGACAACTCAGCGGGACGTCAAAAGTTTGGCCTGGTCAACAGAGATCTTCCTGTGAAGCCTCAAACTCACGTTTCCAAGAGCGAGTTCGAGGAACGCGATTCGGAGGCCGAGCCTGAAGATACAGATCCTCGAGACCAAACGGAAGGGTTAGGTGGCGATGCACCAATAGCTATTGCGCCCATAAACAAGGAAATCACCTCAAAATCGTCGTTGAAAGGCCCAGGCGCAGCGAAGCAGAGGGCAAAATCCCACCTCAATGATGACCTGCCAAGCAAGAATCCTCTACCCGGCCGTGTCAAAGACGGTGGAGAGTCAAATAAACGGCTGATCAGGGTGCCACAAAGCGCCCTCGAAGATGATGCTGTTCCATCTGAGTCTGAGAATGAGCAAGATGATAGAGTCGCACTCGCACATGCGATCTTCACGGGTTCGGAGGACATTCGGCGGGAGTTTGCAAAAGAAAAGAGAGAAACCGTGGAGGAGGAAGGAGATCAAGTCATTGACAACGGCCTTCCGGGGTGGGGGAGTTGGACAGGCGAAGGTATCAGCAAGAAGGCTCACAACAGGGCCAAGGGACGGTTTTTGACAATGGTCAAGGGAGTCGCGGAAGACAAGCGACAAGACTCCAGACTGGAAAAAGTTATCATCAACGAAAAGCGTGTCAAGAAGAACGGCAAATATCTGGCCAGCGAGCTACCCCATCCATTCGAGTCACGACAACAGTATGAGCGGTCGCTTCGCCTGCCTTTGGGGCCTGAATGGACGACAAAGACAACATTCCAGGACAGCACGAAGCCACGCGTGTTGGTCAAGCAGGGCATCATTCGGCCCATGGCACGACCTCTGGCATAGGGACATCGAGATACATTGCGAGTAGCATCAACGAAAGCGGAATCCAGAAGAAGAATCCACCTCATGTCGAGTCAGTGCCTCGAGTCACAAGAGAAGACGAACTCCTTGTTTGCAGAGCAGATGTTAGAACTGTTGTGCCGGACTTGACCGGCTTATCCCCGGAGAAACCCCCGGTGACTGATCTTGGCATCCGGTACGTGATCGCATCTATAACATCGTCTACAGACGACTCCTTTTTCTCCATCAACTTGGAACAACACCCCAGCACCACTTGCCGTCGGTGTCGCTGCCCTCGCCCTTTCCATATTGCCGCAACTATCTACGTACAGAGCTCTCCCAGATCTTTGCTTCCATGCAGGAAGTAACGATGAAAGGCATCTCAAAAGGTCAAGGCATCATGTGTCTCTCCCCCAACTTCGTCCTGGACCATGCTATCTCCCTACTCTTTCTTAAACCCTGATCCACCTATACGTCTTCTCAGCCCTCATTCCTAGCTATAATTTATTCTTTTGCCGCGTTTTCGTATTCATTTCCTCTGCAAAAAAAACCCCCTGCAGCCGTCTCGTCTCGCCCTGAAGACCAAGCAGCTGCACAGATCGCCTACTTCGCCGTGCATGTCCGCGCGAAATCCCACGAATCTTGCCCTGGTATGTTGGACCCCCGTTTCCCGCTCCCCTACGTGCTGTCTCGATGGGGAAAAGTGTTTTGTTCGCCATGTTCCCTCTTCCCCTTGGCCTTGTCCTATAGCTGCCCTGTCTCCTGTTTGTTGAAGAGCAGGGCTACTGTTATTCTGCTATATCCCATAATTTATGAACATCAAAAGTATAGGAGCACACTCATTGATCAACAGGCACACGATCCTTGCTCTTTTACAACACATCTGCATCCAACAATTCGTTCTTTACTGGCATACCCATTGAGCAGGATACGATTTTTCTTTCCTCTATCGTAATACTCACTAGCTATGGTCCATATCTGCTGACAATGGTTCAGGTGCTGTTCGCTACGGCCCTTCCTGTTCTTCGATTTGTCGGTCCGTCGAGATCCCTGGAACAACCTGAACGCGATCAAGGTGGTTAAGATATCTACAGTGGCGGATAACTAACGTCATCCTCCTATTATCCCAGGTGCTGATGCAACTCTTACCACTGGCAAATTACCTCAATACACGCCTTCGATACGAGGTCTCCTTCTTTTTCGCTCGGCAAGGAATATTCACGGTGTTGACATAGCGTTCTAGGTGACGCTTCCGATTCCCACAATGTACTCGCCGCCTATGGCGCAGCCGTCCAATCACAAAACTATTCGTCTGCGATTACCTTTGGCGATCCGCATCTAAGTATCCAGACCATCACCATCACTGCATTGCCTTCCTCCCAAGTTCCAACAACGACTTCTGCGAGCCAAAGCTTTCCAGACACAACCGGAGTGGGTTTTGTGGCCTTTTCTACCTCCATTTCTTCAGATTGCTAATTGGTTTAGTCATTGATCACGACTCTCGAAACCGAGGGAAATCCTCCTGTACTGCCTTTCCCCACAAGTGTGCAGACTGTTGCATCGCCTACATTGCAACCTTTGAATGGCACTGCTCCTTTTGGCAATTCAACAGTGATTAGTGCACAGAGCACCGTGACCGAGACCATCACATTGCCATTGACAACTTTCGAAAGCCTCTCGACTACGCAGACCGTGGCAACACTGGCCGTTGAGACGACTGCAGTCATAACCGCTGTCACGGTGCTCAATACCACTATTACCGCCGATGGGTCAATCATAGCAACATCATCAGCGGGCACAACGGTCTTTACCACAACTGGGACGGCACTCGTCGTGACCACTTTGGCTGCGTCGTCAACCGTGACGGGGACGGTAGCCACTACCTTGACAGCGGCTCTCGGTTCCATCTCAAGTTTCCCCACGGCCAGTTCGACCTGCTTGGTGAGCATGGGTTGCTCTGGACAGGACATATTTCAGCCGGTTGAACTGGGGCAACCTCCCAACAATATCGAACAAAGAGGTGGGCATCCCGTTCCGCGGCTTGGGATTGTTGATATTGGCGGCCCTATCGAGACAAACAAATTCTACGAAAACTTCGTGCTGGGTTCCCAAGGTTCTCCCAGCTTTGTGATGCCATACTCCCTATCTTGGAGCAAGGGTAGCGGGAATGCCTTGAGTTGGGGAATGGCGATTTCGCATCTTGACGACAGTCAGAAGAATTTTGGGCCGAATAATACTGCTATCCCTGGTGCACCGGCCTCCTACTACATTAATGGGCTCGGGATTCAGTCGATGATCCTATCCGCCGTCGAACTTGGTTCAAATACAGTTCTGACCTCGGATTCCTTGTTGGCGTTCTCTGCAAATATCCACCTTCAGCCGTCAGCAGGCTCACCGTCAGTGCTTACCATGCCAGTGGTCCAGGGCATGGCATTTGTCACTGGGCAGTACGTCGATCTGCAGCCAGCAATCCAAAGCAGTGTTTTTTTCCGCAGTGTTGCCGCAGCGGGCGAGCCGAAACCGGGTGTTTTCAAATACAGAGTGACTCTAGAGGACGGCAAATTGTGGCTGATATATGCCATTCCAGCCAACGGACTCACCCCCAATTTCCAGCTCATCTCAAGTACGTTACTCCGAGGCTTGCCAAATTGGTACGGAGATATACAAGTTGCGAAGCTCTCTAATAGTAGTTTGGAGTCTATCTATGATGATGCGGCCGGCGCCTATCCTACAGCTGGGCATATCTCGGGCTTCGCACAGAACACGACTGCTCAGTACAGTCTGTCCTGGTCCAAGGGCGGGGCTTTTTCAAGCAACACGACTCTTCTCATGTTTGCGCTGCCACATCACCGTGAGTCCTTTGACTCCTTTACCCAATGCAATATCACGGCCGTTGAGCTGGCCACCACAACCAAGGGCAACGCAACAGCTGTTGTGGGCGACTATTGGATATTAGAAGAGCGCAACCTACCAGTCTCTCTGGGATTTGCGCCCTGGCGACCATGTCACGCAACGAGCTCCCAAGGCATGGGTTCCCTCTCACCTGCGGCGCTTTCCGTCATACAAAATGTCTCTGCAACTGAAGCCTCTCAGAATATGTCAATCCAAACAAACCTCAACAGTATGTATTACAGCGGAAAAGCTCTGAGCAAATTCGCCCAGCTTGTCTATACCATGCATGATCTCGCAAATCAGCAAGATCTGGCAAACGCTGCGTTACTTGAGCTTGAAAGCTGCTACGAGGTTTTCGCAAATAACCAACAACAGTATCCATTGATCTACGACACCGACTGGAAGGGCCTTGTTTCCTCAGCAAGTTATGTAACGGGCGACCCCGGTGTAGACTTTGGGAACTCGTACTACAACGATCACCATTTTCACTATGGCTATTTCCTCCATGCCGCTGCTGTCATCGGTTATCTCGATCCCGCATGGCTCAATCAAAACAAGGACTATGTGAACGCCTTGGTTCGCGACGTCTCCAATCCGAGCGCTCTGGATCAGTATTTCCCGGTCTTCCGATCTTTTGATTGGTATCATGGACATTCTTGGGCGAAAGGGCTTTTTGAATCTGGGGATGGTAAGGATGAAGAATCTTCTTCTGAGGATGCTATGTTTGCATACGGGCTGAAAATGTGGGGCAAGACGGTGGGCGATGCCTCGATGGAAGCCCGTGGCAATCTGATGCTCGCTGTTCTGGCACGGAGTCTGCACAACTATTTCCTAATGACATCGGACAATACCAACCAGCCTGCGTGTTTCATTGGCAACAAGGTCACGGGCATTCTGTTCGAGAACAAGGCAGACCATGTCACCTACTTCGGCACTGATCTGAGCTATGTTCAAGGGTATGTCACCCTGTTTGCTTCATTTCCTGCTGGCCACATTGCTGAAGACTTGCAGCATCCACATGATTCCTCTCATGCCTTTCTCGACATTGACTCGGACAGGTTAGTGCTTCGACCAACCGAAGCCGCGCAACAAACTGACTGGTCCGTGACAGAGCAATTCGTAACAGAGGAATGGATCACATATTTTGCAGACGGCGCCGTGCGACAAGCTACAGACATTGCTGGTGGCTGGAAAGGTGAGCCGGACTTGGACTATCGAACGGCGTGCGATACTAACGACCCTCAGGCATCGTATACGCGAATTTAGCGATCATTAACCCCACAGCAGCGTACAATTTCTTCACTCAGCCTAATTTTGACATGGGTTGGATCGACGGCGGAGCGTCCCTCACGTGGTACATCGCACTAAGTGCTTTATTAGGAGGTGCGTCGTCATAGATCGGGCTGCAATGGGAAAGAGTTCGACCGCGGTCTGCGGTTGGAAAGGGAGCACCACGGAGGCGGCCAACACCAAAGTGTGTCAAAGATGGCAATGGCCAGAGGTAGGGCTGGGAAACAGTAGCGGCACTGCGTCAGGACTCATGCGAGGATCTGAGTTACGCACAGGTTGAGGTCTGTATGACGAGTGTCTTGCTGCTGCAAGCTGATCAGTAGCCCTCTTGCCTTCAGTCCAACTGTCTCCATTCGTCTTACTCATTGTCTGTCGCGCAAGTGCCGTCTCTCAGATCTCTCCTCAGGAACCAAACAAAAGCCTCGCTTGCCTCTCTTTCAAGGATTCCGACATCTTCTGCTCACTTTTCTCCATCTCAAGCCGCGACATACCGTCGTCCCAGTAAAAGACTAATCCAGAGTTCGCAGCTGCCTTGGTACCGGGAGTCGTAATCTTCACAAAGGGGGTCTGTTTCAATATCACGCGGGAGAGTAACCTCCGGAGAAGTCGAGGCGTGATCTCATGAGGACGACCGTGGCGCCAATCCGTGAGGCGGGGGCCCGGCCGTGGACCTTCCAATATCAGGCGGGATGAACTGTCGAGTGCACTTTGCGCCATGTCCTCGGGCGAGATTTGTGCCGGAGTCCGGCGCGGGATAAACGGTTCCATCTCCCGCCGCCCGCTCACAAGATCATGAAGCTCTCGGTACTCATCTTCCGGCAGCGGAGGCATCGCGGCCTTGATGTTGTGGTTGTACCATTTTACACGCAGATTTTTGTACCGCGATTGGGGGAGCGGTTGCCCCCATATGGTTGTCTTGGGTGGGTTGAATCTTGCCTTGGCTTTGAGATGCGCCCCAACGCGCGTGAAGTAGACTTGTTCGCTGGCTTGAGACGTGACCAGGGCGAGGAGGCGTGGGGGAAGCTCGAGTTTCCATTTTTCTCGAGGCGGATCTCGCTTCTCGGGAGGAACAGGAGCGGCAGCGGGGGCGGCGGACACGGAGGTAGTGCCTCCCGTTTTTGCGACTGTAGGCTGTAAGGACGGGTATAATGTGTGCTCTCCTGTGCTGATCCCGGTGGATTGCTCGTCTGCGTCGTCCCTCCGTATTTCATCGAGGGCTGGATCAGAGCCAGTGGGAGAGATAGCACCTGCCAACGGCTGTCCCCCGTCGGCGATATCTTGGGCGTTCGTGACTTTTGAGTGCCGTACTTCACCTTCAGAGGCTGAGGACACGGGGTGTAGGAAGTCTGCCAGAAGCTCATATTTCCTCGGTCCCTTTCTTCCATAGGTCATGCGCAGAATGTTCTCCAGCGGAGTAATATATCCTTGATTCGCATGGCGCAGCGTCGAGGCCAGCTTCCTCGCCTGGTGGAGCAATCGAGTCACTTTCTCAGGGGCCACGTCTCGGCCACCGTGGGGTTTGCGACTTCTGCCTCCACCACTAGGATGTGCCCGGGGTATCCAGCGACGGAAACCGTCCACGGCGAACTTTCTCATGTAGGCCCGACATCGTGGGAGTGGCAGGTAGGAGCATTCTCGCAGGCAAGCGCGGTAGATGTGGAGGGGGTTGGTTTCGGGGGGAGGCATTCACATGGTCAGTAGAGGAGAAGGAAAAAAGGAGTGGATGGACGTTGCTGATACAAAAGATGAGCTTGGTGAACTACAACAGTCAGGTTGAATATAACATAAACTGAAATAGGTGAAATAATAATAATATAATATGAGCGGATGAAGTCCAAATGGAATGGAAAATATTGACCAATGAGCGGTCACGATGTACGGAGTCGAAAACGCACGCGCCGTTGAGACTGTTAAGGCGGCATGACACTCGTCCCAAAACGACAATTGGTTTTTCGGATTCTCGTTCTTCTCCTCTGCTCTTCCGTTGCACTTCAGCATTGCAGGGAGCCCATGACCTTATAGCCTGGGGAAAGCAAAGGGCGCCAGGACCCTCCGACAGTCGCCATGGTCAAGCCTTCGCCTCAATTATGCGCCCGCCTGCGCTTCACCACTAAGCAGGTTGGCCGTGGATTCTACCGGGGAAATCGAGCTGGTGCAATGGGTGCTCACACCGAATACGGTCGGTATGTGATTGACTGGCGGAAGACGGTGCATTATAACATGCCCGAGATGAAAGACTTTCCAGTAAGCTCCTGGCGGCAACATCCTGCGAGATTCAGTCACTAATTGTTGGCCGCCCAACTAGCTTACACCCTTCGTGACGATGGAGATGGAACCGAAAAGCAGAGCCGAAGATCGCCCCGACGGGACGACGTACGTACCGGATCGGGTCGATGCGCTGGAATTTCTGCGAACGTGGAAAAAAATTAATCCTCTCGAGTACGACGGCATTGTCGCTCATCAAGAAGAAGAGCGCCGACGCTTTGCGGCCGCAACAATTGAGCAAAACCGCGAGGAGGCGCAGGAGCAGGCCCGGCAGGAGGCTCAGCAGGAGGCCCAACAGTGGGCCCGAGAACAAGGTCAACAGCAGACCAAGAAGCAGATTCAGAAGCAAGTACAACAGCAGACACGATCTCTCCACACCTCCAGGCGATTGCGGACGCCGGCCCAGGCCCCTGTGGCCCCAGAACAGCCCGACCAACCCGTAAAGGAGTGGAGTCAAATGTCCAGGGCGGAAAAGAAGGGCCTGGTCAATCAAGCTACCACATCGGAATTACGCCAGCTCAAAAGAGAGCGCAAGGGCCACAAGATCACCCAACAGGAGAAAAAGGAAACAAAGAAAGACATCAAAGGGCGGCTACGACGAGAACTCATCGGCGAAGGTATATTCCAGGACGAGAAGGAGCTTCAAAAACTTCTGACCGAAGAAGGCCGGCGGAGGAAGCGAGCCGGGCTGCCTCGTGCGACGGACGAAGAGAAGAGTCGGTTTCTAGAAGGTTTACAGCGCAAGCCCGAGTCAAGAGGGTTGTTCGACAGGATATTTGGTGGAGGAAAGCAGTGAGCAGCGACTTCCAGCGCCATGTCCAGATCGGTCAACTGTGTTAGGGTACATGCGAATGCCTATACCTGTTCAATGAAGAATCCAGGATATGGACCCAGCATGCATTGAGCCTCTCCCGCTGCCGCCGAGTGGTTCCAACGGAGGAACGGTCTGAGTCGTTGCCCACACACCAGACATACTTGCCTGAAGGCCTCCAAATGTGAAGCCTGTGGTCCGCTTCAACGAAAGACCGAACCCGGGCAACAATCCGAAGGAAGAGACTTTTGCGATTCGAACACTGTGTCTCAGGGGTAGGTGAGCCTGGAGTGCACCGTATCCCTATGTATTATATGGCTGGTGGGATGTGTGGTGGAATAGGTTCAACCACTGTAGGTTGCTTCTTTATGGTGGTGCTCGCGATATAAAAAGCATCGCCAGGACTTTTGTTATCCCGGTGCCGAAACTACGCTTCTTCACCCATGTTTTCGTACATAACGGAGCTATGCTATCCCACAATTTACCAAAAGTGAACTACCTGTCTACTCGTCCGTTCTTGAGGGTCCCGGCCATCGGACCGTCCACATCGCTAATTGAACCTTCAGACAAGACTGAACGATATCGCAGCGCTAAATGAATCATCGAAGCTTTCATCCCCCGTCTGGCATGGGCTAGCTTTCTCAGGCAGCGGAAATGTCACCCCTACCTCCTCGGCGCACATATGGAAACCAGATCCGGGGGTCCATGGATCAGGGGCCGTGATACAAAGTGCGGAATTTGAGCCATCTTCCTGGGCGTCTGACAGCGCTCCCTACCGGCAGTTGACTGCCCAAAACCGTTCGGGTTTTGTTCGAGGTTTAAAGCTTCCTCACGAGGCCATGGTCATGGAATCAGGGCATGTGTGCTTGTACCAGCACACTGACCATTTGAGCCAAGCTTGTCTATACTGGGGAAATGACCGAGTCGTGCCAGAATGAGTGCAGTCAGCCCTGCACCGGGCAAAATGATACACCGGATATTGAAGACTTCCGGACAGAAATCAAGTCACTGAAGCAACGAAACGAAGAATTGGTACAGAAACTTTCCGACCTTGCGTGTACTAGGAGGACCGCCTCCTCATCTCGACCTTTGCGTTCCGAAAACTGGTTCTCCAACGACGGAGAGCCAGCCCTCAGTACTCTGTATGCAGACCGATATCTGAACTTCGGGTTGACTACCGAGGAGCTGATGTCCAAGAAACCCGTCATTGGAATCGCCCAGTCAGGATCTGACTTGTCGCCTTGCAATCGATATCACGTCCAGACGGCCAAGAGGGTGCGTGAAGGCATCATCGCCGCTGGAGCGATCCCACTCGAGTTTCCGACCCACCCGATTCAAGAGAGCTCAAGAAGGCCGACGGCGACGCTGGATAGGAATCTCGCGTATCTTGCGCTGGTGGAGATTCTCCATTCCTACCCTCTGGACGGCGTCGTCTTGTTGACTGGCTGTGATAAAACCACGCCGGCTTGTTTAATGGCCGCTGCCACAGTGGTGGGTTTCCCAGCATTTCTGACAAAAAATACAAGTCTCATCTGTTTACCCCCATTAGAATATTCCTGCCATCTGCCTGAATGTCGGGCCAATGCTCAATGGGAGGAGGAATACGGATCTCATTGGCACTGGGACCATTCTGTGGCGGGCGAGAGAGCTGAAAGCAGAAGGCATCATCGACGATGCGGAATTCTTCGACATGGTGACTTCGGGGTGAGCTTGTCAGTCCAACCGGCGAGAAACCTCGCTAACGAGCTTCTTCAGAACTCCATCCGCGGGACATTGCAATACGATGGGTACAGCTTCGTCCATGAACGCGCTGGCCGAGGCGCTGGGGATGGCGTTGCCCGGGTCAGCGGCCATCCCGGCAGTCTACCGCGAGAGACTTCAGTGTGCGTACAAAACAGGCCAGCAAATTGTCGAAATGGTCCATTCGAACCGCAAGCCGAGTGATATCATGACGCGCGAGGCGTTTGAAAATGCCATCGTGGTCAATAGTGCGATCGGCGGGAGCTCCAACTGCCCAATCCACCTGATCGCTATTGCCCGACATATGGGCATAACTCTGGATCTGGACGACTGGGACCGCGTGGGGTATCCTATCCCTCTTCTCGTCAATGTCCAACCAGCCGGCGAGATGTTGTGTGAGGAATATCACCACGCTGGGGGACTTCCCGCAGTTATGGCCGAACTGTTGGACGCGGGAAAACTCCACGCAAACGCATTGAGTTGTACCGGTCGCACGGTGGGAGAAATCGTGAAGGGGAAATTCTCCTGGGATCGGAAGACCATTCGACCCTATGGCGATCCGTTGAAGAAGAACGCCGGCTTCCTCCACCTGAAAGGCACGTTATTTGACTCGGCTATCATGAAGACGTCGGTCATCTCGGAGGAATTCGAGGCCAAATTTCTCCGGAACCCCTCACATCAGCCCGGCACATTTGCCGCGTTCGAATGTCACGCCCGCGTGTTCGATGGGCCTGAGGACTACAACGAGCACTTGGAGGACGACGACGACGACGACGGCTCCATGGATGATCGGACGGTGCTCGTGATGCGCGGGGCTGGCCCGATTGGCTACCCCGGCGCGCCGGAGGTGGTCAACATGCACGCCCCCGGACGACTGCTGCAATCCGGGGTGCGGTTCCTGCCATGCATTGGCGACGGGAGGCAGTCAGGAACGTCGGGTTCTCCGTCCATCTTACACGCCTCCCCGGAGGCGGCTGTCGGAGGGAATCTGGCGATCCTGCGCACGGGAGACACGTTACGCATCGATCTGGAGGCCCGGCGGGTGGATCTGATGCTGTCCGACGAGGAGATCCGGAGCAGAAGAGCCACGATGGCGGGCAAGATGGAGGAGCTGACGGCGCCCAGCCAGACCCCATGGCAGGACATCTTTCGGCGTGAGGTCGGCCAGTTGAGTGACGGCATGGTCCTCGAGAGTGCCGTCAGCCATCAGAGAGTAGCGGATCACTTTGCTGTGCCTCGACATAATCACTAGACACCGGAGTCCCAGTCTGGTCCTATCATCAAGGAAGACGTCTTACAATTCCAGAAGTACCGACATGTCCTGACATGGGCCTGTTACTTGATCTATTCTTTTTTTTTTGTTCTACTTGAGGCCCCCCGTGAGCAGAATATTCTGGCCCGTCAGGTATCCCGTCGTACAAATCATCTCGACCACGTTGGCACATTCCTGCGGCGTGCCTAACCTGCCCACGGGGATGTTCTTGACGTCGCCGGGCGTGCCTTTCAACATGCTCTCATCCGGGATCAGGCCCGTGCCCCCGATCACGGCGGGCGCGAGGCTGTTGACCGTGATGCCGTGTCTGGCGTGCTTGGTTGCAAGGTTTCTCATCATGCCGTTCATACCGGCCTTGGACGCGGCGTAGTGGCACCCGTTGATGCCCCCTCCTTCGGCGGCGATGCTCGACACAAACACGATGCGCCCCCAGCCCTGCTCCATCATCGCCGGCAGCGCCAACTTGACCAGCAGGAATGTCGCTCGCAGGTTGACGGCGATGGTCCGGTCGAACTCCTCCAGCGACACGTCCGCGATGTTGGGGATCACCTTGGCGTATCCGGCGTTGGCGACGAGGACGTCTGGCCGCTTGCCGTGGACGTGCTGGATCTCGACGAAGAGCCGGTCGATTTCGTCCGTGGACTCTAGGTTGACTTGGTGCGCCGAGATCTGCCGTCTTCCTGCTCCTGGAGGAAGGTCCTGGGATTCCAGCTCCCGCGTCAATTCGTCCAGACTGGCTTTCCCCGTCGAGAAGGTCAGGGCGAGAGCCATCCCGCGGGCCCAAAGAGCGCGTGCACAGCTCGAGCCGATCCTGTGTCCCAAACATCAGATCCTCATTGAACTATTCTTCCGACGAGAAGATAAAAAACGTGGACGAGAGAGGGAGGCTGGTTGGGCTCAATGACTAACCCCCCAGAAGCACCAGTGATCAGGGCGAGCCGATGCTCCAGACGATTGTCGACTGTCATGTTTTGGCTGTGGTCTCTGATTTGGGATTTCGTCCTCCTCTGTGAGTGTGAGTACTTGGTCACCGATTTCCTTCTACGATGCCGAGGGGAGGTCCTGTGTGTGTGTCAAGCACTCGAGCAGATTTCAAGTCACAGTTTTGGCGAAGAGATGGAACTATCAGCACCGTGATATAAAGGCGCCATTATTGCATTGCCACGGGACATGCGTACGGGACGGAAAGCGACGGCTCATTCATTCATAGGCCGTGTGTCTACTCTCGCTCTCGCTCCGTGAACCAGCCTGACGGGGGCGGAACAAAGTTTTGATAGAACGAGACATCTCTGTTGACGTTGCAGGTGAAGATAAGCGAAAGTTGGGCTTTTCCAACTCCGTTAACGGCCCGAGAACCATGGAAAAATGCTCTCGGTAGCTTTTGGTTCCGGATGGGATGGTCTCCGCTCCGCCAGAACGAATCCCCGGTCTTTCCACCGGAGTGGTTCCTTGCGACCTCATCCGCGGAGTGTCCGCGAAGGTAAAGAACTTCGCTACACTGCACACCATGGCTGCGAGCTGAGACTGTTTTGGCGTCGGTCGCTCCGTGGTCGCATCAGGTCCCCTCGACGCCATGCAAGGAGAAAACAGCGAGGCTTGGTTGGCTGTGCAAAAATAGGGCGTGTGTGGCAGCGTATGTGTACCACCTATGGCAGCCAACTTATCACCCCCCTTGTGCCTGTTATCTTCCTGTCTGTATGTCGAGCCATAGCAAGAACCTCCCGACCGTTCAATAATATCTCGCTCTCGCTCTCGCGTGGCGGTCAAGCATGGCGTCGACGACGGTCGTGGCCTGGATTGGCCTGGGAAACATGGGCTCGGTGAGCAGAACACATTCCCCTCTCTCTGTGTGTGGGCACGATGCAACTGGGGTCCACTAATTTTCAGCGTCATCGCTTTCATAGGGGATGTGTAAGAACATTGCAGAAAAGGCCAATCTGTCACACCCTCTCTTGATCTACGACATCGTGGAGGAGAGGACACGCGGCATCCACGAACGACTCGGGCCGCAGCGCACGACCATCGCGCAGTCCATCGCCGACGCCACCTCCCAGGCCGACGTCGTCTTCTTCTCGGTCCCCAACGACGACGCGGTCCGGGCGGTGATGGACCAGATCCTGGCGGCCGGCGTCGCGGGCAAGGTCGTGGTCAACTGCAGCACCGTGCATCCGGACACAAGCACACAGGAGGCCGCCGCCGTGCGCGCGGCTGGGGGCAGCTTCGTCGCGTGCCCGGTGTTTGGCAGCGCCAAAATGGCCGAGGCGGGACAGATCGTCGCCGTGCTGGCGAGCGACGCCCCCGACGCCCTGGACAAGATCAAGCCCCTGTGCAAGGGCGTCATTGCGAGAGATGCGATCGACGTGTCCTCCGCCCGAGAGGGTCCCCTGCTCAAGATCATCGGCAACATGTTCGCGCTGAACGTGGTGACCGCGCTGGCGGAGGGCCACGTCCTGGCCGAAAAGGCCGGGCTGGCACCCGCGCAGTTCCACCGCTTCGTCCAGACGCTGTTCCCGGGCCCGTGCGCCGCGTACTCCGAGGCCATGCTGAACGGTAGCTACCATCGCAACGAGAAGCCCCAGGCCCCGGCCCTCCTGGCCAAGAAGGACGCCGGCTACGCCCAGCGCCTGGCTACTGAAGCAAGTGTCCGCCTGCGCACGCTCGAGGTCGCTCAGCATTACGTCGACGCCGTGTTGCGCCAGAAAGGGGACGACGGGGAGATGGCTGGCGTGTATGGCGCCGCGCGACTGGAGGCTGGGCTGCTGTATGAAAATTGATAATGGTATTTTGATTAGGCTCATAGCAGTTAGAAATCAAAGGCTACGAACAGCATTGAAACAGTGGACAAAGGCACCGTTCGATTTCTCTCCAGCCCGGCTAGTTAACGCGAGACATCTCGAACTATATGGGCCCGTTGATAGGTACAACAGCAAGGTCAACATACAACAATATCTGGCAAGGCCCATGCCCGACAACACCCGGATCCTCGAGGAGGTTCCCAGCACCGTCCTTGAGGGCAGTTCCTCTATCTACCCTACGTCGAGCCGATATTTCCACACGTTCATGAATTGTTTGTATATGTATTGGAACGATTGTGACTCTATCGACTATCCACCAACTCTGCTGTTTTACAAGAAGATGTAAGCCCCTGTGTATTCGAATTTCCTCCGAGTGCGGACCGCAATCCTACCTAGCGTCAATACATTAGACACAGAGAGCCCTTTCGACCACGTTGATTTAGCTCTTTGAGGTTGAGCCCGCGGGTCCCTCCGGCCCTGGCCGCCACACAAATTCCCACACAACACAGCGAGGATCAGCACGAGATGCTGTCCTTGTAGATAGGCAACGGCGTGCCCAGGACGGCAGCCTTGACCTGCAGCGCGACGAAGCGTGAGTAGTGTCGCGAGTGACCACACCCGCCGCCGATGTACCACAGTCTCGGATCTGAAGCAACAACCCGCAAAAGGTCAGTTCGTGTCGATTTGTGTCAGAAAGGAGGAGAAGAAGAACGATGCTTGGGACCATAACGGCATGGGGAATGTGATGAGGTAGACATGTACTCACGTCCCGACGGCTTGAACGCCCCCAACAGCTCCCCTTCGTGGTTCAGGCCCCAGAAGTCCTCGACCTGGTCGGCCACCTCGGCGCCCAGCGTCTCGTACACGGTCTGTCGGATGTTGCCCACGAAGCCGGTCGCGTAGACGATCACGTCGGCGTGCAATTCGCTCCCGTCGCTGAACTTTAGGCCATCCTGCGTGTAACAGACTGGGAGGGCGTCGGATTTGATCTTGATCTATTTTCGGGCAGTCAGGACGTGGAAGAGACAGAGAGTAAGTCAGTGAGAGACTGGATGGTCGACGTACCAGACCCTTGGCAATCTTGGCCGACGCGCCCACGTCGACGTAGTGACCTCCCTGCCGCTCGTTGAGGTGGTGGTGCATGTCGCCAAAGCGCTCGACCTTGAATCCTGCGCGTTCCAGCGCGTCGAAGCGTTCGGGCTCGGCCGCCGCCAGGGGGTGCAGCGTCCTTTGGGCGATCTGGCGCGCCACCGACAGGGGGTTGGAGAACTGTATCCGGTCTGCTAGGTCGATGTCGAACGTCTCGTTGTAGAGCCCTTTTGTTGAACAAGTTGATTAGTTAATGAGTTACATTGCTGTCGATCGAGCTTTTGTAGTATGCGATGCTGGCGGTAAAATATATGCTAGGTAGTTGGACGTTTCTGGAGAGAACAAACTCACTGTCTTGGATGAATTTGAAGTACTCGGCAGGGAATACGACTGGGTATTGTATACTCGTGTCAGTGAAGCTTCGTGAAAAGGTGGTTTTTGATAGAAAGTAGACACATTGGGACTTACAAGTTCGACTGCGTTGGATCATCGTCACGGACAGACCGTGAGCGAGCATGTCTTCGGCCATATCATGGGCTTTTCCACATCATCAGCTCTCTCTCTCTCTCTTCCACATAGAGATATATGGGACTGCACGGGAATAGATACTCACCTGTGTTCGCCGTCCCCACGACGATCCCTCTTTTGCCTGTCCAAGCTGCAGCCGATGTATACTCGGACGAGTGGATCACATGGCCTTTGTAATTTTCCTGCAGTGAAAGAGTCAATCTTCGAATTCTCCAAGAAGAGATCCCCCCTATTAAAGGGTGTAACGAGCACGTACTATACCTGGGTAGCGCGGCATGGACGGCACTTGACCCCCCGCGCCCACCGCGAAGATAATGTGGCTCGCCGTGACCTCGACCTCTTCGCCGCCGCCGTTTCGCAGCAGCTTGATTTTCCACCTGTTCTGTGCGGCGTCCCATGAGCCGGAGTGCATCTTCGTCGAGAGCCAGATGTTCTGCACGGTTTCGACGTTGGCAAAGTCAGTGTATATTGCAAATTGTATTGAGGCAGGAGAAGGGACGGAGTATCTTGCTCACAATGCCGTATTTGGATGCCCATTGCTGGTATCCTCTCGCGAGGTCGAACTTGGTCAGGTATAACGGGTATGTCTCGTCGAAGGTCCGTTCGAACGGGAGGTGGACTGTGGTGAGGAGTGAGTGAATGAATATCTTCAAGCAACGGGGCAGGGGGATGTGTACGATAGTGCTTCGTGTTGTGTACTAAGACAGCATATATGTTAGATTCTGTCTCCCGGAAGTCCCAGCAATTTGTTCGAGACTTACGCTTCACCGCATCGTACCGGGTCATCCAGCTGTCTCCCACGCTCCGGTGCTTTTCGACGACAAGGTATTTCACGCCTAGAGCCTGCAGCCGACCGGCCGTAGAGAGTCCGGATTGGCCGCCGCCGACAATGAGGCAGTCGAAGTCGTAGTCGTTGTGTTCTGGTGGTGAGGGTTGATGGCTGCTCTGAGGCGTGGGCGCCTTATCGACGTCTCCATGCCCGCTCAATTGCTCGATGATCGTTCGCAGAACCCAGATCCTCCAGCCAGACTCCGCATCGTGCACCAGGGATATAAAGCCTGAGCACGACGTTGCCGGTTCGCCGTGGGTGTCGAAGGTGAAGCGTGCCTCAACCCAAGACGTCTCGGGATCGAGCTGGACCACCCGCGCCGAGTCTTCGACCAGAGCAAAGTTGCCTGCTTTCAATGCTGTGGTCGTGTCTGCCCAAGCGGCCTCAATTGCCTGCGCAGAGAAGATGGTTCTCAAACTGCCTGTGAGGGCGAGCATGTCGCGCCACAGCGCATCTGGCGTCAAGTGCTCGGCCCGGAGCCTGTCCAGGAACTTCACACATGCTGTCGCCACCGCGAGAGGGTTGACGTCTCTTGGGACATTTCCTGAGGGAAGCGAGCCAGGGAGTTTGGGGAGGACGTTCGTGACGACGTTGGGATACTTGATGGCCATGGCTGAAAGCGGTCTCTGGGCGATGTCCTATGTTCTCCAGCTGCATGTGGTTTCAGAGGCATCCATTATCAACTTTTCGGTCTCGTCTGGTAAGTCTGAAAGTCGGGCTGACAATGGTTGGCCATCCCGAAGACGTGTCGTCGCTCTGGAGACCAACCGGAGGAGCATGCCCGGAGCCAGAGTCCATCCCTCCGGGGGTCCGCGGAAGCCAGGCAATTTGCAAGGCAGGTAGGCTTCGTCTGGTCCTCCGGTCCTCCTTTGACATCCATCTCCCACGGACACCCCCGACATACGAATCGACCCAGGCCTAGAAGCTATATTCTCTTTCCACTGAGATATACACGGCTACTGTCGGCCGCTGTGGAACTCTGGGCACCAACGGCGTCTTTCAAACTTCCTGGCTATCTCTTGACTAGCCCCTTCGCCCAGTCCGGGGCCCCGCCAGCTTCAAGCAATCCCCAGGAAGCAATTCCGCTCAGCAAGCTGGAAGTGTTGACACAAGCGAGGTGCTGGTGAATAGCTTGGCTGGTATTGATTCCATATATGTCGAGGACGGTTTGCCTCCCTTTCCTCGACACAGGCCCTGCTTCTCTTGTGGCAAAGTTTTCCAGAAATTGAGAACCATCCTTTACCCATTCAGTCTCCCGACCAGGCTCACGATGGCTCTTTCAGACAAAGATGCCGCCCAACGCATCAGCACCGAGTTCAAGGCTGATCCTGAGATAGCCCACAAGGCTCCGACAACGGCGGTCCACGAGGAGTATCTCATCGAACGGCATGGGACGTGTGAGCTGGATCCGCTGCCCTCGGCGGACCCCAATGACCCTTTGAATCTGCCGTCGTGGAGAGTATGTTCATGATCATCATCGGAGAACTTTTCCACAAACCAGCTCTGGCTGACCGAGTGATGACCTATAGAAACATGTCCATCTCATGCTCATGGCCTTTCATGGCTTATTCTGCACCTCTAATGCTGGCTCAGTCGTGACGGCCTGCGTGCAATGGGCCGAGCTCTACCACGTCAGCATCCCTGCTTCCACTTACATTGCAACCAGCCAGGTGAGTATCTTGTTTGTCTTTGACATTGGTGCCCCATAAGTGCTAAGACACAATGTCTCTAACACGTGAACGAACAGTTGATTGCACTCGCCGTTGCTCCTCTGGTCTGGATTCCCATTGTCAACCGATGGGGCCGCCTGCCAGCCTTCTTGGTCTCTGCCCTGGGCGCGTCCATGTTCAACATCGCCTGTGCCCAGAGCGGCAGCTATGCGTCCCACATGGTATACCGCATTCTGGTCGGCTTTTTCATTTCCCCGGGCATTACGTTTCCCCAGGGCGTGGTGGTGGAGATGTTCTTTGCCAAACAACGAGCCCAGAAAATGGTCAGTCCCAATCAGTAACTCCTACGTTCCTCTCATAAGGCTTGCGGTGATGCTGAAGATGGTGATGTCCGCAGGGAATCTGGGTGCTCTTTGCAAACTCAGGGTAAGCTGAAGCAATCAACACTGACACGGATCCATTCCTCTGATGCTGACTGTCCTTGTAGCGCGTCCGTAGGTCCCGCGTTGATGGGCTTCCTCATCAAATCCCAGGGCTGGAGATGGGTGTACCGAGTATTCGCCATTGTATGTTCGACATGTCCCGAGCCCTGCTCATCCTCAAAGGAGTCAACAACTAACAAGTTTCTGTAACCAAAGTTGGAATTTACGCTGTTTGCCCTCTATTACCTCTTCAGTCCGGAGACGCTCTACCGGCCCAATGTCAACAACTCCCCGTCACCGCAGCGGAGTTGGTGGCTGAGATTCGCCCGGCGGATCGACCCGACTCCGATCCGGATGTTCGAATTCATTGAGCCACTCTGGCTCTTGAGACACTGGAATATCCTGGTGGTGAACATCGCGTACTCGGTGGCTCACAATTTCGTCCTGACGCTCCTCCTTGTGGAAATGTCCACCTTGTACGAGCCACTCTTCAATCTGGGCCCTCAGCAGGCTGGATTGAACTACTTCGCATTGCTTGTTGGGTGAGTCGAAATCCGCGTCCCCCAGCTTCGTGCTGATACTGATGCTGATGCTCTCGCGATGACAGTTCGCTCCTTGGTGAACAGCTCGGGGGTCCGTTCAGTGACTGGCTCCGTAACCGTCAGCTCCGACGAACCAAGCGGAACGTCCCTGAGGACAGGCTCTGGGTGTCTCACCTGGGCATCCAGTTGATCATTGTCGGCATCGTGGTGTTCTTCGTCGAGATCGCCAACGCTTCCGGCCACTGGAACATCAGACCGGATATTGGCGTGGGCATTGCAGCATTCGGAGTCCAGATCGTCGCCACCGTCCTCGTTACATGTGAGTGTGATTTTCCACCATCTGGTCTGGATAATGTACCACTGACACCGACCGACGACAGATTGTTCCGATAGTTTGCCGCGCCACGAATCCGCCTCGTTGGGTGTCGTGATCAATTTCACCAAACTGGTCTGGGGCTTTGTATGTTCACCTCCATTGGACCTGACCACATCTCGAGCATGATAGCTGACCTGCTGAAAACAGGCAAGTCCCTTCTGGTACCCCGTCATGATCGACTCCGTTGGTCTGAAGGGGTCTGCCGGTGTCGTCACGGGTGTCACTGTTGCTTTCGCCATGCTTCCGCTCGTGGCTCTCCAGATCTGGGGACGATACAAGAGGAACTAGGCCCGTATTGCCTTTTGAAGCGAACAGATAACGCTCGCGGGGGCTTAAGCATCTGGGGACGGAAATAGGAAATGGACGATTACAGGGGTCCTTGAATTGGATAACCAGAAGAAGATATTGAAGATTCGGGGGAGACACTAGTAAGTCAAAATGGGTGACAATTGTAGGCTCGAGAGTGGACATTTCTAGACGTCTAGGAACAAAATTAAACCGCTCAAACTGTCGATTCCAGTTGATACCATTTAGAGATGATGGCCTACGTGCAAATATCGGGGCATTTTCATCACTGGGAGAGTTTGAGGAATCAAGTCTTTCACCTCTCTCTCACATAGTTGTTAGATAGGGTCCGCTCGAGGAGCTGTTACGAAGAATCTGCCCCCTAGAGCTTGCACTTACGGCCTCTGCCTTAAGGGAGATGTCAAGGTCGAAGAAAGGCATTAAAATGTCTTGGATTTGACCCCCTATAGCAGTTCACGATGACATGACATTGACCCTCAATATCTCTTCCCGAGTCTAGTTTTGTCACTCATACTTGATGCCATGGACCAACGTCCCAATCGGCCCGAACGAGATCTCTATTCTGTCTCCCGTCTTCAAATGCTGCGGTGGCTTCATGGCGAACCCGACCCCCGAACATGTCCCGGTCAGGATGATGCTCCCCGCCTGGAGCGTGTTGCCTTGGCTCAAGAAGGCGATGAGCTGCGGCACGTTGAAGACGAAGTCGTCGGTGTTGCCGTTCTGGCGAAGCTCGCCGTTCACGTAAGTTTTGAGCGGCAGTGCGTGCGGGTTGGGAATCACCTGTGGGGACAATGGTCAGACAAGAAAGGCACTTAGATATGCTCGTGGGATGCTCTATAAACGATCGAGGATCAGGGAGAGAGGAGGACGCAAGGGGAGAAGAGTAATAATATATCGTCAATCACCTTGGTCGAAGCGATACACGGGCCCATGGGACAAAACCCGTCGAAGCTCTTCGCAAAGGTCATCTGCGGCGGTGGCCACGTTCCCACCAGGTCAGGATCCGATTGCCATTTCCTGGGTAGTCCACAGTCAGCACAGCACAGATCGGAATGAGTGTTTCCAGACTCACCTCGCCGACATGTCGTCCGCCGCCGTGTAGCCCAGGACATAGTCCATGGCGTCTTCGACCCTGATGTCCTTGCCCTCTTTGCCAATCACAATTGCCAGCTCGGCCTCGTAGTCGGCTTGCCCGTCCTGGATCAGCTTCGGGATGGGGATGTCGTCGCCGTAGCCAGCCACGGCGTTGGGGAACTTGGCGAAGAGCAGCGGGTTTCGGGGGATTTCCATCTTCATTTCCTTGACTTTGTGACAGTCACGCCCACGTCGGTCAGCGCCAATACCCGCACTGCGGCCTATGAAAGGGGATGGGACAGGGATAAAGGAGGCGACGAAGGAAAAGGCAAGGCAAGGCAAAGCCTCTTCTCTTCTGTTTGTGTCTTACGATGCGATCGGTAATTCCCGCCAATGCACCTCAACGCCGGCACCATGTCTCTTGTCAATGGCCCCAGTAGCTTCTTTACTTTTACCACTTTGTCAGTGACTTTGCAGTCGGGGGACAATGGGTTTCCCTCAATGAGCTTTGCGGTCAGACTCTGGGCATTCTTGGGGTCTCCAACGTCAAAATCCGCTGAAGGAACCACTGCGTCGCCAAAATGGATGTCATCGTCTTCGGCGCTGACGAACCGGATCAGCCGCGACCAGGGGACTTCGACGGGCATTTTCTCTCTCTTTTGTAAGACTGGCCGGTCAATAGACACTCAAAGTTGTTGTGATATACCAAGAATGTTCACGGTGGAGGGCCTTTATTTCCTGGTGAAGGGTTGTTCGGAGTCAACATATTGCAATCAATCCAAGGTAATGGGGTGGTTCGCGTCCGGCATAATCCCACATGGTCAGCATTGGAGCTCCCGCCCGTCACGCCCATCCAGAGATACATTCTCCAAGCTCCAAACGTTGGTGGCAAAGAGACCGAGCAGTGCGTTGAATCTCGTCCCGAGGATCTTGGAAGGGATTGAGTTGGAGGTTGATGGCTTCGGACGTTTTAACGTATCGTCCGCGGACCCGTTGCAAAAGCACGGCGTGGAAGATGCGCTCCGATTCGCCATCTTTTGTCCTTGTAGAAATCAGTCTATATCTCCGGTTACCGCGGAGGAAGTTAGTGTTTCTCAACGGCCCACGACATCTCCCATAGAAGGTTGGGAGCGGAAAATAACCCGTCTACAGATCCAGCGTTGTCCCCTGGAATGTCGTCCCTGGAAGTCTAATTTCCAGATGGTAGTGTAGACGAAGAGCTATTACTATGCAGAAGAGATACAATTTCAGAAATTAAGGAGACCCCAAATAGACCATTTGGAGATGGGATCAATGCTTGAAGATTTGAGCAAGCCCATTGATGTCATTGTTGTTGGATCCGGGGTTGCTGGCGTCTCGGCCGCCATCGAGGCAGCAGTCCAAGGGTCAGAGGTGGTCGTTCTCGAGGCTCAAAGCAATCTGGGAGGAGCTTCCATAATCAGTGGAGGAGCATGCTGTTTTGTTGGCACCTCGCTCCAACAGGAACAGAAAGTCCAAGATTCCGTCGAGCTGGCACTTTCCGACTGGGTCACGTTCGGAGGCCCGACCGCAGACATTGCCTGGGCACGCAAATACCTCGAACACAGCCGCGTCGACGTGTGCGAATGGCTGGAGAATATGGGCGTGCGCTGGACAACGCTGATGCAGCCCGAAGGCAACAGCGTGCCACGGTGGCATCTCCCTGAGGGCTGGGGCCGGGCGATCATGTCAAGGTTGATCGAACGGGCAAAGGCTCTCGGGGTCAATTTCAAGACTCGTGCTTGTGTGAGACGGTTGATCGTCGAGAACGAGACCGTGAATGGGGTCGACGTTCTATTCAATGGTGCTCTGCACACGCTCCTTGCGGCAAATGTCATTGTAACCACAGGAGGCTTCTCGGGGAACATGGCCAAAGTGATGGATTGGGCTCCCTGCTTGCGAAGCGTCTCACGAGTTCTCAGTGGAGGCTCCGTCGCGGCCAAAGGGCTGGGACATGACATGCTCTTCAGAGATGCTGGAGCCGATCTGGTCTGCTTAGATCATATCTGGGTGTATCCGGTCGGTACACCAGACCCGACTGACCCCGAAGGGAAGCGGGGGCTGGGAGTGCGAGGTTTTCGAACGGACATTTGGCTGAATAGCGAGGGGCGGCGATTCCACAACGAACATCTCAAGGGACCTCGCTCGGGAACGCCAGCCTTGCTATCCCAGCCCGATCAGACATTGTGGGCGATTTTCCCGCAATCCGATATCGACAACCTAGAAATCATCAACAATCCGGAATTCTTTCCACCACCTCTTGCTGGACACACGCCCGCAGCGGTGAAGAGTTTCTGGGCCGATTCAGCACACGCCTGGCTGGCCAAGGATATTGGTGAATTGTGCCAGGCTACTGGACTACCAGTCGACAATGCGCGCGAAGCCATTGATGCGTTCAATGCCGATATCATTGCCGGTCGATCGCAGGATTCCCGATTCGGTCGTCCTCTCGCTGGTCTCGTACCTCTGACAGAGAATCTTGCAGCTATCCAGCTATACCCGATGGCGCAAAAGACTTTTGGCGGCGTGCGCACGGATCTGGAGTGCCGAGTGCTCAACCAGTCGAACAGGCCGATATCCGGACTTTACGCTGCGGGGGAAGTAGCAGGGATGGCGGGAGGATGCATCAATGGACGGGCTGCGCTTGAGGGGACAATGTACGGACCCTGCGTCTACTCGGGCCGAGTTGCTGGGAAAGCTATAGGTCCGAGGTATGATCAACTGAATTCAAGTACTAGGGGTTCTACGTGAACAAATGGGGGGCACCTCGGTGAGCTTTGTTGTCACGTCCGCGGAGGTCCGCGGAGGTCTCGAAATTTAGGTTCAAGCCGTCTCTCCTACGAGTTTATAGCCCAAGCTAGTGAATGAGGACCCGCGATATCGTCTATGATGAGATTGTCACTGATGGTCTAGGTCGGTCAGCAGAAGAACAGAAGAGAAGGAGGAGTGCAGCCAAACAGCATCTTCACCTGTCCAAGTATGACAAGGCTCACATGGCTACTTCGGGACTGCCCAATCGGGTTAGCAGCACCCGAGGCTCCACCACAGTATCCAGTATGTATGGGGTAACTGGGGCCCCTCGCACTAATCCTACCACACTTCCTCCTGTCTCGCGTAAAAGAGGGTCTACCCCGCGCTCTTTGGCCCTGTTGTGATGGTCGCACGGTTGCTGCCACAGTCGGTCGCCTCCACAGGGTGTTCTTCTAGATTTTTTACTTAAGCCTTCATTCTATGAAATTCACGCTCCTCAGCGGCCCAATGCCACAGCGATGAAGAGGACATGGGAGGCTTCTGGTCATCAGAGACCGAAAGCTTCTCGTCGACAAGATCCAGTGTCGTGCCAGTTTTGTCGGAGCAAGAAGCTGAGATGTGATCGACTGACGCCTTGCTCTAATTGTTCCTCGAGACACATTCCGTGTGTCTCAGCTCTCGAAGGTCAGTACAATTTCATTGCAATCGAGTCAAGCCCGTCAAGGGTGGTGCGGGCACAGTCTGCTTTCAACACGCTTTCTCCCTTCTGGTCTGACACTGCGAGTAGGCTCCCTCCGTACAGCGACGCAGCCAGAAAGTACGATCGAAAGACCGCCCTCGGACGGTGGTGCTCTGCCTTCCAGGTGTGTTGTCCCTGGCGTTAGAGAGTGTGCCTTTGCTAAAGTTCTGAGGGCAGTGAGCATGACCTTGCTGAGCGCGTACGGAGGCTCGAACAAGCTCTGCTAGCAAGGGGAGATCAAGCGCCGCCCCGTCAAGACAGTGCGACTCGACGAAGCGACTGGGAATCGTCTACCTCAGACGGTCGAAATCCCGTTCGAGTGCAGGACCAAACAAACCATGAGGCTGACCTTCAGCAAGACCAGGAGATCGTTGAACATCCTGCGTCTGGCACAGAGGTCAGGCTTCAGGCTCAGGAATTGCTTGTGAACTCGGTATAGCTTCTCATCATTGTTTACAGTAGAGACTGCACATCAATCACTGATTCATTTATCGCGGGAAGTAGAACGAATACTTACTCCTGGGCACTGCACCTCAGTACGAACCATTACCTGTCGCAGAGCTGGTTCAAATTTTGCCCAATCGCACCAACGCGAGAAGACTCTTTGGATTCTACGTGGACAACATAAACTGGGACCAACACATCATTCATGTCCCTACCACATCCCGCCACCTAGAGCTCATATACGATCAGCTCTCTGAGGGCATAAAACCGGAGGGCGTTCGGGTAGCTCTCATTGCAGCAATATTTGCAGTGGCGGCATATTTCTGGCCCGATTCACCCCCTTCAGAACCAACATTACATGATGCGAAGAGTTGTTGCCGGAAGTGGATTCTCCTGATCCAGCATGTCCTAGTCGAGTCCAACCATCTGAGCTTCCCCACGCTCGAAACACTCCAAGCAAAGATGCTTCTCACGCACTTTCTGCCGATATTTCCGCTCACGACCGGACGCAGAAGCCAACAAACCCAGCTGGTCAATGCGGCACACATGCTTCAAATTCATCTCGTTGACTCTCCTCGTGAGCGAGCCCTTCGTGGGAAGGGTACCCAGGACCTGATCGATCTGGAGGTCAAGCGAAGGGTGTGGTGGAATATCGTGGCGGGCGACTGGTACATATGAACACCTCTCCCCAGGAAACACAGTGTAATAGCCTTTTCCGGAGGCTTTTTGACTGACAATGCTAGGATGTTGTCATTCATGACCGGGCCTCAGCAAGGCACGTACATCGTACACCCCGATCAGATGAACGTCGAGTTTCCGAGCAATGTCGACGACAAAGATATCACGGCTGAGGGGAACTACGACGAACCCGTCCTCGGCTCGCCGACCGAAATGACTTTCACCATCGCGAAGATCCGCGTCAGCACCGTAATCCGTGAGCTCATAGATACGGCTAATAAAGCCAAGGTGAACGTTGACGAGCTCGACTATGAGCAGATTTTGGTGTTTGACAAGAAGTTGAACGACGTCTATGACTCGCTGCCACCGTATTTCCGATACGAGGACGCAAGTCGACCGTACGTCCAGGAGATCTACAACGCGCGCCCGTATCTCGAACGACAGCGAAACTTTCTGTTGTTTGGACTCTACATCCGGCTTTCGCTGCTCCATCGTCCGTTCCTGACCCGCTCCTACAAGGAGCCGCGGTACCGCTATAGCCGGATGGTGTGTCTCCGGTCGGCACGCATTGTGATCGACCTCCACAAAGCCATGAGAGAAGTCAGTTCCGGACGCATGTGGCTCGTCATGTACCATGTTTTCGTCGCCACCACCACGTTGGTCATGGACTATGCCTGCCAACGAGACGACCCACAAGCGGCGACGGAACGCAAGCAGGAAATCCTCAATTGTTACCGGATCCTCGAGGCGGGAGAGGAGCGAGATCCGGAAGTGAAGGAAGGCCTGGCTACGCTCAAGCGTATCACCAACGAGTGGAGGATGAGGAGTGATTCGGCGCTATATGCCTCAATGGCGAGAAGGCTGCCGGACGAGGTGCCTCTTATGGCCTCGACTCAACCCCGACCGAGACCAGAAATACACCCGCAGTCTCAACCTCACACACAGGGTCATTCCCACCACCCAACCCATTCAGCAAGCCTGACGCTGAGCGGCAAAAGAACGACAGCGGCAACGGCAACACCTACGATGAGACCGCCGACCACTACCACCACGACGCGCGACCCATATCTTTTCGGAGCATCCGACGCAACACATAACACCGATATGACGACCCTGCTCTCCGACCGGTCCACGTGGTCCATCGACACGACGCCGCCACGCTATATCGGGCCCGAAGCCCCTCAGAACGGGACGGAAATAGAAGCCGGCCTGGGGTCCGGGTGTCCACCTATCCCGGACCTGTGGTTCCCACACTTTGACGCGGACTTGGACCCGACGAACAATCTGCAGTGGGAATCGCTGTTCCGGGACCTGGACAATCAACAGACCCGGCTCGGTCTTTGATGGAGTCTTGGGGGTATATGTAATGGTACTGGCACAGACGAGGAAAGAAGCAGAAGACTCCAATATCCCGTGGCAGGCAGGTATAGTTACGGGACGAAGACGGTGTGGGGGCCGATGGTGATATCTGCGAACATGTACCACTATGATACACAACGGTTTTCAGAGTTGTCACGATGGTAGTGCAATAAAAACACCTAGTTTCTCGGTATGCCTTATTCGCAGTTTACTATGCCTTAGAGGGACCTAGTACAACCCGAGAGACATCGACAATGTCCTCCGTCCAATAGGGAGAAAAGGCGTGACCGAGAAGAATACGGTAGCTCATTCTATTCGCTATGTAACGCAGAGCATACCTGTTCCGGGGTTCATTATCCTTTCCACGACGAGGCCGTGAACCTTTGAACGTGATGTGGAGAGAAAATACTTCCAAAGAGTGCGGACAGAAGGTGGAGAGGTGCTGATTGGCAGATGTCTGACGTTTCATACCGCCTTCACCACACCGCCATCGATCCTCACTGCCGAGCCGGTCATCCAGCGCGCGGTCGGCGACAGTAAATAGGCGACGAGCTCGGCGATTTCTTCAGGCTTGCCGAATCGGGGGATGCCCATGGACTTGAGCAGGTTCGCCTTGGCCTCCTCCAAGGGGATGTCCTTTTGGCGAGCAAATTCCGTGGCCATGGTCACCAGCCGCTCGGTCTCGACAGGCCCGGGCAGGATGGTGTTGACTTGCACGCCGTCCTCGAGGCCGCGGTCGGCAAACGCCTTCGACAGCGCATTGACCGCGGAATTGACCACCGCAACCGCCGCGTTGCCTGCCTTGGGCGCCTCGGCCGCCACGCCGGACATGAAGAGCACCGCGCCCTTAGCGGCCTTCAGGTGCGGCCACGCCTCGAGGGTCAGGCGCCGCGCGCCGTGCAGCTTCAGGTTAAACCCGTCGTCCCACTGCTCGTCGGTCAATTTGAACAGGTCGATCGGCTTGACGGAGCCGGCGTTGTTGAAGAGCGCATCGATGCGCCCAAACTTGTCGATCGTGGCTGCCACCACGGCCTTCGCCGACGCTGCCACAGAGAGGTCCGCTGGGATGGTGAGGGTCTTCGCCCCTGCGGCTTCCACCTTCGCCGCGACCTCTGCTAGCAGCGACTCGTTGCGGGCAACCAGGACGATGGTTGAGTATATCTGGGCGAGCCGGATCGCAGACGCCGCACCTAGGCCCTGGCTCGCGCCAGTTATGATGGCCACGGTCTGAGCTTGAGCCATTGTTCAAGGGGTCAGAAAAGAACCTCCTTTTAGGGGGTCAGTAAAGAAAGCTTATCAAAGTTGGGAGAGTAGCCGGATTGCAAGATGCCTCTGTCAGAGGTCGGCAGGCAGGAGAACAAGAAGGATATCACTATGATAAGAACAAAGAACGAGGAGGGGCAGAATGAGAAGGAGGAGGAGGTGATGGTGGTGGTGTTTGTTCAGACACCTCTTATGTCGTCTGGATGCTCGGCAAATGACAAGTCGGTGCTCCCCGGCTTTTCCCCGTTCGTCGTGTCATCAATAGCCAATGATACCATTGCAGGAAGATGCAATGATATGCTCGGCTGTTAGGCACTGGACCGTCGGAGTTGGCCAGTGCTCGATACAGCAGCTCGTTACTCGTAGCGAGAACTCGTTCGAGATGACAGGCATCCTACCATTGTAAAGGGGGTGAAGCCATTACGTAGAGCGGCTAGATATGGGATGGCAAGGCTGTCGCGCATCTATCAGGCTGCACCGAATTCGAAGGGTTTCAGGGACATTCTGTAATAAGCATTCCTGAAAGATTGTCGGCACTACGATCGTGTATGTATTTCGTGCTTGGTGTCTACCAGATCTTTTGAGAATTGAAAGATATGCTTGAGGTGCCGGGGGTGCCAGAGAGCATAGGGCGGCGTCACCCTCGTCCCAAAGCGGAGTGCAACTCTTGGCATCAGGAACTGAATTTTGTTGTGTATTTCTCGCCCTCGTCGTCACCCCGCAGTGTCAACTGAGTCACACCAGTCGCCTCCCAGATCTATCCTGAGAAACTAGAAGACTCCCTCAGATCTTCGTAATTGAACACAGCTTTGTGTCGACAAGTCATCAGCGCCACCTTTTTGACAGAAATTCTGAGACCCAACAGACTACTCACTCCACCGCAATCATGGCTACCAACGGCGACTTGCCCTCCGACGACGAGTTTTCCCAGCCTGGCACACCTCCTGGTGATGAGAACGATGTCGACGACATTGAGGAGACCAACCAGCCACCCAAATCTGCCCTGAAAAAGAGCACCACTGCAGCGATCCCCGAACCACAAGTTCCTCGCCCCGTCCTGCCTGAACAACCCGATCCGAAAGACCTCGATGTCTCGACACTTACTCCTCTATCGCCCGAAATCATTTGCCGGCAAGCCACCATCAATATTGGCACGATAGGCCATGTGGCTCACGGCAAGTCGACCGTCGTCAAAGCCATCTCGGGCGTCCAGACTGTCCGATTTAAAAATGAATTAGAACGAAACATCACCATCAAGTTGGGTTATGCCAACGCCAAGATCTACAAGTGCGACAATCCCGAGTGTCCCAGACCGACATGCTACAAATCCTACAAGTCCGAAAAGGAGATCGACCCTCCGTGTGAAAGAGAAGGCTGCGGTGGCACATACCGACTTCTCCGGCACGTTTCGTTTGTCGATTGCCCCGGGCACGATATTCTCATGAGCACCATGTTATCAGGCGCCGCCGTCATGGACGCTGCATTGCTTCTGATAGCAGGAAACGAAAGCTGTCCCCAGCCACAGACCTCGGAACATCTTGCCGCCATCGAGATCATGAAACTCAACCACATCATCATTCTCCAGAACAAGGTCGACCTGATGCGAGAAGAGGGCGCACAAGCACATTACGAGTCGATTCTGAAATTCATCAAAGGTACTGTTGCGGACGGGTCCCCGATCATCCCGATCTCGGCACAGTTGAAATACAACATCGACGCCATCAATGAGTATCTTGTCACCAAAATCCCGGTCCCTGTGCGAAACTTCAGCGCGGCGCCACACATGATTGTCATTCGATCATTCGATGTGAACAAGCCCGGTGCTGAGATTGAGGATCTCAAGGGTGGTGTTGCGGGTGGTTCCATTCTCACTGGCGTCCTCAAACTCGGCGACGAAATTGAGATCCGTCCAGGCATTATCACGAAGGATGCGACGGGCCAAACTGTCTGCCGCCCTATCATGTCCCGCGTGGTGAGCTTGTTCGCCGAACACAATGATCTCAAATTCGCCGTGCCTGGAGGCCTCATCGGTGTGGGCACACGGGTTGACCCGACACTGTGCAGAGCAGACCGTCTTGTCGGCCACGTGCTGGGTTTGAAGGGTCAGCTTCCAGAAATCTACATGGAACTGGAGGTTAACTACTTCTTGCTCCGGCGTCTGTTGGGTGTCAAGACTGCGGACGGCAAGCAAGCTAAGGTGGCCAAGCTGGCAAAGAACGAAGTACTGATGGTGAACATCGGGTCGACGGCGACGGGTGCCAAGGTCATGGGCGTGAAGGCTGATGCGGCCAAGCTGACTTTGACTAATCCAGCCTGTACGGCCATCGGGGAAAAGATTGCGCTGAGTCGGAGAATCGAGAAGCACTGGCGATTGATTGGATGGGCAAATATCGTGGCAGGGAATACCATCGAACCGGAGTCCTCTTAGGATGAGACTCTAAGGTGAGATTACCACCATGTGAGGGCGGAGAGATGTGCGAGAAGGGCTCAGTACGGGGAAAGACGAGGCAGGTCTAGGGACAGACGAAATCATCTCCCACTCTCTGGGGAACGGGATCAGACTGCAGCCACAAACAAGGCTTGGGTACAGGCGGGACAAATTTGAAGCTTGACATGTTGGACGGCAGTTGCTCTGATACGAATGAGATGGAACGGCACAACGACCGCAGATATTGATGAACCTGAACGACACACCTGCGAGAAGCAGAGGGCTGGGTCTTTGGTGTTTCTCACGTCCCCTCTGGCCGGGGCCACACAGGCATGATATGATGTCTTGTACGATGAAACGATCCGTCATCAACAATGCATCGGAAGCAAATGACAGAGGTGACACAAAGACAAGATGCGTGACGAAGAGATATTCCGAAGAATAAAAGCGACAAACCCCCTCCCTTTATCATGGTCCCTTCCACCAAAGTGCCAGTCAGTGTCCGGGTCCATACCAGCCAGCCAGCCCTTGCAGATGTCCTACTGCTGGTGGAAAGGATCGACCCAGGTGTCATCAAAGGCCACCGAGGGCTATATAATCTTCGCTCGAGAATGCTGTTTTTACTCTCTTTCTTTCTTTCCTTCCTTTCCCTCCCTGCTTGCTTGAACCGGACGCGGGGCCAGCGATGGAAGGAAATTCGAGGGACGGGAACGGGAACGGGGAGCCGAATGAATCGCATCGAAATAAATCGACACGTGGACTTGGTTGGGACTGGAGACTGGGAACCTGGCATCTGGCATCTGGCATCTGGCCCCGGGGGTGAAGACGTGCGTCTCTCATGCAAGTGGAAGTGGACGGTGGCTAGAATTCGAATTCAAATTGAATTGAGTAACGACGACGGCGCATTCATTACGTACCTTATGTATGTATTTAGGGAAACAGCAACGAGCAAGAGAGAGAGAAAAAGAGAGAGAAATAGAAATAGAAATATGAAAACCACCAAACCTTCATACAGTAGGTATCCATAAGAGGACCAGAATATTACGGTAGCGGGTCACTTGTAGTGCCGTAAGATCGACCAACACAACTCTCTCTCTCTCTCTCGTTCACCACAACTGGGGGGAGTGGAAGGGAAACCGAGTCTCCACGACATAGATGGAGGAAGACGCAGAAGGGAGAGGACGGATAGGCTGTAAAGATAGAAAAGGGGGAAAAAAAGACGATTTTTGTATATATATGTACACAGCTCAGCTCAACTCAACTTAACTCAACTAAGCTTCTTTCCATAATGATATTCCAACTACGCACCGGAGGGGACTGACTGTGCGCGTCGAACAAGACGCTGTCCAGTTCCAGTCTCGAGTTCAGCAAATTTCCTCGACCAAGATGCTCGCTGCTCGCGATGCCAGGCACAAGTGCTCCACCAGCCCAAAGCCTTCAGCATATTCGAATCTACAATTCGTCATCCTCACCACTGTCTTCCCTGCTGTCACTGTTATCGTCATCGTCATCGTCCTCGCTCTCATGCCGCTTCCTGGCACCAGGTCGACCCAACAGCAATCCCTTCGTATGACTCGTTCTGTTCCCGCTGGTGGCTTTCTTTCCTACTTCCTCTGACGACGCCGACGAGGTCGAGGGCTCATCATCGGCAATTTTCTTCTTGCTATCGTCCGGACCAGTCTTGCGGGTCCCTGCAACGACCTTGACCTCTTCTTCTTCGTCGTCGTCTTCGCTTTCGTCGCTCTCCTCGTCATCCTCGTCATCATCGACATTGAACACGGACGGCCCCTGCTTTTGCTTCGCCGCGTTTACATGAGAGAGCACGCTGTTCGGTGCAGCCTTGTTTGCTTGGTTCGCGCTGCGGACTACCTCACGGAGATCGACCAAGCGCTTAACCGTTTCTAGCGTAGGTTTTCGCGGTTGAGGAGTTTTGGCCGGTGTCTTTCCTACCTTCGAGTCGGTCTTTGCGCTCGGTGCTGGTGTAGACCTCCTCGTCACAGAGCTCGTGGTTTTCTCTGTCGATTGCGGGGGGCCACTTTGTTTGGGCGTCTTACCGACCGCTGACGATTTTACAGAAGGGCTTTTTGCGGGTGTTTTGGCAGGCGTCTTTGGCGCCACTTTGGATTCTGCGATTTGCACTTTGGAAAAGTTCGTGCTCGAGGAGTCTCGCCGTGCCGAGTCTGCTTTCCCTGAGCCAGGCTGTTTTGTCCCGTGTTTCGGCTCTTCTCTCGTGGTTGTGTCTGTTCCTGTTGTCGTGTGAGCCACAGCCGGTGAGTTATCGCCAGTGGAAGGCCTTTTAGGCGTCTTGCTTTTCGTCAAGGCGACAGTACGTTTCGGTTCAGGGGTGTCGGAGCTCCGTGGATCTGCATTTCTGTCGGCCGACGACTTGTCCGTGTTAGGTTTCTTCTTCGCAGCGGCCTCTTGCTTCCTCTGACCTTCGGCATTCTTTTTCGCCTCGAGTTGTCGCCGCCTCTTCTCTGCTTCATACTGTTCTTTCGTCATGCCTTTGCGGCTTTCCATGATCTTGATCTCCTCGGGGGTTAACCCTGGATGTGCGAACGAGTTTCCCTCTAAGTCGGCCTGTTTGTCATTTCTTTCTCTATCCACTGTGACAGATATTGAAGGCATCGGGTTGTCAGCAGTAGCGATCTCAGAGCCCCAGTTCGGCAGAGTCTTCATAGGTAAGTTGGCACTCCCATAGTCTGGCTGCGAGGCACGAAGAATGGTGGTGGGCGAAGAGTCGGTTGCAACTATCCCTGGACGTGCCGTCGCCACTGCTGGCTTCTCTTGCGACCTTTTGTTCTGGACCCGCTCCGAAGGCGTCGTGGATGTGGCATCTTTCTTTGATGTTGTCGAGCGTGACAACACAGACCCTGGCCCCTCGGAATCTTTCCCTGGCTTATGTACCTTACTCTTTTTCGCTGGTGTTGCCAACGCAGTTTTCTGTTGTGCCCCTGCGACCCTCTTGTTCGCAATGTCCAGGGGTGGCTGGCTCGCTGTCGACTCCCGAAGATTCTGAGATAACTGCTCCCCTGGACTGTCAAGAGTGGGCGTCCCCTGCGATTTCTTAACTCTCTGGCTAGTTTTGGGGGCCTTTTTCGCTGGTTTGTCTGCCTCAACCTTAGCAGAGTGCTCGGCCCTCTGGTTAGGGCCTAGCTGGCTGCCATCCGCGTTGAAGGCGTCTGATTTGCGTTTTCGAACCCTCTTTGCTGCAGGTCGACTCTCGTGAGCCTGTAAATCCTTGGACAAACCCTTAGATTTGGCACTGGAACCATCGCCCTGCGTTCCTGATGTGGCATCTTTGGCATGCGTAGTCTTCGCAACATCCTTGCGGGACGGGGTAGATGTCGCGGCCAACGGTCCATTTTCTTTGTCTTCCCCGTCCATCTGCTCGGGATCTGCGGCACCGTTACCTTCTGTTTCTTTGTACATATTCGGATCTGTCACGCTCGAGGGTTGAGCGTCTCCCGTCTCAGCGTCTTCATAGATACTGTTTTCGAAGTCGACAGGTGAACCAATGTTCATGTTGCCAGAGACAGGCTCAGGTGCTGACGCGGACGGAATCATGGAGTGGCTGTCCCCCAAGATAGACTCAACATCCAAAGCATCGATGGCTTGACTGATGCTGAACCCGGTGTCGCCTTCCTCGTGCTCCCGCGGAGACTGCAGGCTCTCAATATGTGTCAATCTGCCCTTTGACCCTCGATTGCTCAGTTGTGCTTGCCGTGACCGCGGGGACATTTGTGAATCATCGATTTCCGACTCTGGGTAGGCGTATATGTCCCGTCTCTTAAACTTGCTAGCTGATGCAGTTGCCGGCTGCGCAGTGGAATTGGCGGCCTCTTCCGAGCGGCGGATCTGGCGGCTCGTAGAACCTGAAAGTCTTCTGGACGTCTCTGAAGGGGGTGTGATAGGTCCTTGCGAGCGTTTCTGCAGCCGTCCGACGGGATCGATCGATGGCAGGAGACCATTCGATTCACGAGAGTCGCGAGGGCGGGTCAAGCCATTCCTCTGTCTCTTCTTGGACCCAAAGATTGGAGGGCGCTCTGCCAACTCTTCCAGCTCGTCAAGAATCGCTGGAGTGACATTCTGCAGCAGCCTCCGCAGTTCGGGAGACTCTTGTTTAGGCTGGAGGAGCTTCTGCCGCCCTCCCAAGTCTTGGTCTGGATTTGTAAACTGTGTGCCCTCCACTAGTTCAAGTGACCCTTGAACGTCCTCGTGTTCAATCGATGAGATGGGAGTCGGATGCTCTTCCTGCGTGTATGGTATCTCGACTTGTCTGGGTCTCTTGCTCGCAGTCGCCGTCGAAGCGGGCTCATCACTGGCAGGAAACGCACGTTTGCCTAACGAGGAAGGCAGAGCAGGAAATGTGGGAACGGGTGGACGCGAGCTCTCCTCTAGTTGGATGTGGTATACGGGATGGTCCAATTGACTACCGATCGCGACAGATCCTTCGCGCAGGCCCCGACCTTGCTCGAGGATGACCTTGATGGTGACGCGCTGGTCTGAGGCATCGGTACGCGCTTTGCCTTCGTCAAGGAGGAGGTCCGACACGTATGCTCGGGGGTCCAGATCGCAGTCGTCTTCGTTGTCTTTGAGGTATTTGATGGTCGGGAGCTCGCTGTTCCTTGAGTCAGAAGCTGCCGGGCAACATCCAGCAGTGAAATGGACTTACACTTGGTAGCAGCTTTTGTACGCTCTCTGCACCTCGAGAGCTAGAGTTCCGATCTGCCATTTGTACGGTTCGCGCACCACCACGACCAGCCGCTTCTCACCTTTGACGGGTAAATTGGCGGATCCCTGCAGACTTTGGAGGTAGGCGTCTTCTGAGAGGATCCTCGCGGCAACGCGTAACTTGACCATGGCGAAGGCAATGCCCTGCCTGAGCGCATCCAAGGGATCAAGTAGTATGTACCGGCGGAAAAATAAAATGTTTCGTGATGTGAGGAGAGACTGGAAATGCGGAGAAGGCGCCGTCGTCGATCGCGCGATGGGAAGACGCGACCGGCTTCACGGCTTTCTGGCAGGGTCCCTACTATTTGAGTAGATAATGAATGATACGGGGTCGGCGATGGTCATCTGGTCATCTGCTACGTATCTGATAAAGGTCGGGAAGGGGTTCACTTCACGCTCCATCCACTCTGCATTCACATTGTGTTCACTAGTGCCCTCAACTGATGGAGATATTCACTATCTTAATGTCGTCCTCTGGCTTCTCCTTTCGGACTCTGGTGTTTTCAATCTGATGAATCACGTCCAACCCTTTGTACGCCCGTCCAAAAATCGTGTGCTTATTGTCCAGCCAAGGTGTTTTCTCCGTGGTGATGAAGAACTGTGACCCATTTGTGTTTGGTCCAGCATTAGCCATACTCACGGTATATGGCTTGTCGTGCTTGAGGTCGGAAAATTCGTCCTCGAATTCTTTTCCCCAGATGCTTTCACCGCCGGTGCCATCGCCCAGTGGATCTCCGCCTTGGATCATGAATTTTCTGATCACTCGGTGGAAGATTGTGTTGTTGTAATAGCCATTCCTGGCATGGGTGACAAAGTTCTCCACGGTCTTTGGAGCCTTCTCGGGAAACAATCTGATATGGATGTCGCCGTAGGTGGTATGCAGGACTGCAGATGTGCCTGATTGTGCTTTCTTCTCTTCCTTCTTCTTTCCGGAGATGACTCGCGGTTTCTCGTTCTGCACATCGCGAGTCGCCTTGGTAATCTCTTCGTCGTTTGTGAACATGTAAAACCGGACTTTACCATAAGCCGTCGCAAACAGCATAGGGTCCCGGGCCTCGGCTTCGTTGAGCAGGGGATTGGCACTGGCGGCCATCGACACCGTCACCACCTCCTTCTTCTGGGGAGCGCCCTGATACAAAGCCACGTTCAGAGCTCGAAATGGTTCGTCCTTGCCATACGCTTTCATCACTCGATTAGTGAGGGTGTTGACCACCTTGATACCCAGGAGCGACCCGTACGCGATGAAATGGCCTGATTCGTCAAAAGCGATGTTGATTCTCGACCTGACGGTCGGATTGTCGAGGTCGCGCTCAACTGCCATCCTTCGTCCGAATTCAACCTCATCGAGCTTCTGGAGTGCAGTCCCTGCTTGTTGCATCGAGGTTATGGTCTCCAGCGATTCGTCGTATGACCGATATAGCTTGCCGGAGGCAAAGTCAAAGACTCGAATCTTCCGATCTGGAAATGATATTGTTGCAAACTGGTGGCCCGAGGGCGATATCGTGATACAGCAAGGCGCAGATTTTGCCTTTTTGAAGTCGAAAAGATTGGTCATTGACTTCATCTTGAACACGCTGTTGGGCTTTTCGTAGTTGTCGCCTGGTTGCCAATATTCGATCATGCCGGTTGAGTCAGCCGACACGACGCAGTCAAAGGCCGGATTGTACGCCATGGCAACCACCGGGGCTCTGTGGAGGGAAGACAAAGTCTGCACGGGCGTCTGTGAGTTTCCGGGGTCATCGTAGATCTGTATCTCTTTGCCTCTGGCGACAGCTAACACTGGCGAAGCTCCCCTCCGATGTACCCAACATATACAAGAAGCTGGGCTCTCGAGATTCAAAATAGACAGAAGATCGAAGGTAATGACATCGAAAATCTTGATGGTGCTGTCCTCTTCATCGCCGGCTGTGGCGAAGAAGGCCCCATCAACGCTGACCGAGGAGCTCACTATGCGTCCTTCATGTGCCCGATACTCTTTGGCGAATTCGATCCCGACTGCAATTTTCTTCCAGAACTTGACCACGCCATCGATGGAGGTGGTGATGATGAAATCCGCGGGCGACGGGGCTATCGTCACGGCAAGCAGCTGGTCCTTGTGCATCAACGACTTGGAGTACCTCAGCCCTTTCGGTAAGGCGTCCACGTACAGAGATTCGTACGGGAGCTTCCGCTTCTTTTTCGGGGGGACTGAAGATGGCAAGGCTGGCCCAAAGTCATCGTCGGAGGACTCGCTGTCGGAGTTGGCGCCATCGGCTGACCTGGGGCGTTTGCGGGACTGCGTGTCTGCCATGACTGCCCCTTAGCTGGTTGGGTTGTTCGATAATGTCGTCGTCGCCTTGAGTGAAAATAAGAAAAAACACGTACTTCGGATAAACCTCGTCAATATCCCGGCACTAAGTCTAAAATAGGTATAGCCCCACACATCTCAGGTATGATTGGTCCTATCCTTCGTCCCCAATTGGAAACGATTGTCTACCAGATGTGCACTCGTTATGCTTCTTCTCCTTGACTATTCGCACCTACTCATGGTTAGACTTCTCAGTACTATTCGAAAGAGCGCTGTGCGGCAAAACAATCGCGACAACTTGCGACCCTCGTGGTCGGTGCGATTCCGCTGCTGACTCTCGATGTCCCCAGCAATAACGTCGAACCAACTCATCACCATGCCCCGAATGCTAGCTAACCTGCCGTTTACTCTCAATAAGTCTTTTATTGTGTGGTAAGGATGCAAGGAATCCTGTCCATGGATGCTTTCAACCGGCTCAACGGGCTGCTTGTCCCACCTTTCTTTGTTCCTTTGTCTGACATTTTCATTGCTCGCCGTGTCTGGAGGCCACAGTCGCTCCCAAACCGAACTCGACCTCCAGGGTTCGCTGACTGTCATCATATATCTTTGCTGTTGCAGTGTGCGGTGATCCTAAGGGTCGTTCTATGATAACGAGATGCCTTCACCTCTTCGGTTCCGCTCACCACATCGCCGCGAGAAGGACGCCCCCGTCATTCCGCGGACACCCAAGTCACCTCGTGGGGAATACACTGGGGAACCTGTACCGGAAGAAGGCTCAACCGCTAAGCGCCACCGCTTGAAAACTGTCTTCAGCGTCCTCCTTCTGGCGGCTGCCCTCTCGTGGGCTCTCTTCAGCTATCGGCAGAAGCTCCTCCCCGCATTCCCGTCCCCAGACTGGAAGACCACCAGCACTGGGCGTGTGAACAATTTCAAACCCAAGACATTCGCGCCGCCCTTCGGCGAGGCCCCTTCAGTGTTTACGGATCAATATGAATTCCAGCTCCAAGGGGCCCGAGGCGATCGCGCGTGGCTGCGCATGTTTCCGAAGGGAGACGGAAGAATATCTGTCCGTTATCCGAGGAAGTATGGACTGCCGTCGAGTGCGGCTGCGGTCGATGGAGATGGCCACTCAATTTCGGATACCGAGATATATGATGTCGCTATCGTGAGGCAATTGGAGTGCCTGGTAAGTAGGCTCCCTCGACCGACACCGACATCACCCCGGCTAGAAAGAGGCTGTGCCGTTTGTATCGGATTTGATTGGGCTAACCTCGAATGCTGTGCGTTCTCAGGCATTTATCCGCCAGATATTGATTGACTACGACCACGAACAACACCCTCACGTCCATGAGAGAGCACAAGTCTTTCACTGCCTTGACCACGGTAAGCAATCTCCTCTCTCCACTCCTCCCTCCTCACACCCTTCTTCTGCTCTGTGGCATTTGACTAACGCCGTCCTTCCCCCAAAATAGTCCGACAAGCCCTCCTCTGCGCCGCCGACACGACGCCGGAACCCACGCGTGACGGCGGTGTGGTTTCGTCCCCGAACAGCCCGCATCACTACGTCGGACATCAGAAGACGGTGGGCAATCGCAGCGGGGAGTCCCAGAGCGCGTTGCACTCGTGCAAGAACTGGACGGCGGTGAGGACTTGGATTGAGGAGAACAGAGTGGCGGGAGTTGAATGATAGATTGGGAATCCGGAGGACGGTTAGAATCCTACACTTCAGGATATAGAGGTGGAGTTGGGCACGTCGTGGGGGTTGGCAGAGACCACTTTGAATCATTGAAAAGATCGTCTGCACTGTAAAGTGAGAGTAGCAACGAACAGTCCAAATATCCTTATCGGACTGACGAGAGTACTGTAGATATCTCTTCCCATCGAAAGGTTAGCCTCCCTGCCCACTTACGCATCAAGCCCGTCTAACTCGCGTCATCATCTCCAGCATTCAGTAGCGCCCACAATTTCCCTCCCTTCCTCCTGCTCATCAACTCCGGAAAAGAGCCCTGTTCTACCGCACTCCCCTCCTCCATGACCACGACATGATCCGCGATCTCCATCATCTCCCGCGCATGCGTGACCACGACGACGGTCAACTTGCCTCTTTTCTCCCGAGCCAGTCTCGCGACACTCTCACGGATGGCCGCCGCGCTTTCCCGGTCCAAGGCACTGGTCGCCTCGTCGAGGATGAGGACCTTGGGGTCGCGGAGGAGCGCGCGCGATATGACGATGCGTTGTGCTTGCCCGCCCGAAACGCCGAGGCCGCCGTCTCCGACGACGGTGGCGTAGCCCTGCGGGAGGGATTGGATGAATTCGTGGATCTCGGCGCCGCGGGCAGCGGATTCGATGCGAGTTGCAGACGCCCAAGGGGAGTCAGGGGGGAGGCCGTATGTGATGTTCTCTCGCACGGTTGCCGGAAGGAGCACAGGAAACTGGGGGACGGCGGCGATCAGGGACCGGAGGGACGAGAGGTCCAGTGATCGGATATCGCGGCCGGACAGCGTGAGAGACGCCGGGCCTTCCCAGGGGTTTGAAGGGGACAGGGCGAGATGATCAGCCGTGGGGGGGTAGAGACCCAGAAGGAGAGACACAACGGTCGATTTTCCCGAGCCCGAGGCCCCTACTATCGCGGTGGTTCTCCCCGAGGGAATGGTGAGATTCAGCCTGCGAAGTGCCGCTACCTCTGGTCGGGTCGGGTAGAAGAACGTCAGATTGATGAAGTGGATTGGGCCCGAAAGAGTGGTTGGGTCGTCTCTGTCGAGTTGAACTTTCCCAACTTCTTCGTGAGAGTTGACCTGCATAAAGGCAAGCCGAATAAGGCGACTGGCGGTATCGGCTGCTGAGCCGGTCTGAGGTATGTACGTGAGCACTGCAGTTGCATTGGCAGTACAAAATAAAAGGAGCCCGAATACAGCAAATATAGAGTTGACCGGATATTCGTAATCTTTCGCGAGGCGAGCGCCGTACCAGAGAATCATGGGCGTGAAAAAGGCGATGGCGCAGTCGGAGAGGCCGAAGAAGAAGCCGCTGAAAATAGCCCGTTGAACGCCTGTGGAAAAGGCTTCACGGGTGGCGTTGCGATACTTCATGTGAAAGTACGATTCCAGAGTGAGTGATCGAACTGTCTTGATGTCTGCGAAACATTCGGCGAATACTTCATTGACCCCGTCACTAGCTGAGCTCGTTCGTGATTCCCACGTAGCAGAGACAATTGCAAAACACTTTGCCAGAACATAGAGCGCCGGGGAGGCCGCAAGACTGACCAATGTGATCTTCCAGCAGGAGAACATCGACCATATGACGGCCACAGTCATCATAACCGCAACGACGAGGAGCTGGGCCGCAAATCGTTCCACAAGGTCCTTAACCTCTTCCGCATTCTTATCAAGTGACGCTACGAGAGCTGCAGGATTGTTATGGTCTTCGTCGAACCAGGCTTTAGGTTGACGTAGAATGCGTTGCACTGCCTGGATTCTGAGCGCATCCACCCATGATTGACTTGCAGAATCGAGAAGATATTGCATGAAGAAACACGCTAGGCCATCGGCGATGGCGATTCCAACGACGACCATCGAGTAGACCAAGGTTTTCCTCTCGTAGCCTGTCGGCAAGTAATACGTATCAAAAACTTGCACGAGGGAGTAAGAGAACGCTGGAGTGGCTCCTGCATGAATCAGCGTTGCCAGGAATCCAAGAAGCAGTTTGGATCGCCTAGCATTATCGAGGCTGGGCCATAGTGTAAGCAATACTGTGAAGATTGAAGCGGTTGGTTGGCGTTTTTCTTCCGCTGCTTCGCCAGGGGTTGTGTTCATGACATCGCGGTCTGCACTTCTGCTTTCAACGGTGAATCTCAGAGGTGGTATAGGCAACGGTTTGTTCCAGGTCCTCGGGGTCTTCGGAGTGGCTGGCAGGGAAGTGGATTTGCGCACAGTGACTCCGGTGCTGGCGGGAGTTATGGATGGCAGAATCGCTGGGTCATGTCGAGTCGTCTTTCTTTGATCCAGATTGTACATAACTTTTGCACGAGCCATCGATCGTCGTTTGAGAAGATTCAGTGCAGCCCCAGTACTTGAAGAGAGACCTTGCCTCAGCCGATGTCCAAGTAGCCCTCCATCTCGAGAGTACTCAACATTTCCGAAGTTGTTGCTGTGTGGGCTTGTTACGGTCTCGAAGTCGAACGAGTCGCTTCTGTGGGGCGATTTTGGAATGGTCGACTTTAGTGAGTCCGCCAGACTAGGATGTGATGTGGCTTGGCTAGGACTATTGACTCGTCCGATTGTCAGCTGCTTTGCGTGAGCTCCCTGATCAGTCATGGCACTTTTGAAACCGGTGAGGCTCCCACGACGACCTTCCTGAACGACCCGACCGCTTTCCATGACGTACACAAAATCGCTCTCTTGTATCTGACTCATATCATGTGTAATAATGATGGTGGTTTTTCCACGTCGCCACTCTAGAATGGATTTCATGACGGTTGTCTTGTTCAAGTTGTCCAGAGCACTTGTTGCCTCGTCCAGTATCATTATCGGTGTGTCTCTCAGACAAGCACGTGCAATAGCAATCCGCTGCTTTTGTCCTCCGGAGAGAGATGAGCCACCTGTACCAACTCTCGTATGAATGCCTTCAGGAAGTTGCCCCACGGTCTGGTCCAAAGCTGCCATTCTAAGGCATTCATTTACTCGAGCCTCTGTAACTCGATCGACATCGCGTTGCCCAAGAGCAACGTTTCTGAAAATCGTGTCATTGAAAAGCATACAATCTTGCTGCACAAGAGTGATATTGTTTCTGAGCCAAGTTGTGTCAATGTCTCCCAAAGCATTGTCGTCGATGAATATGGCTCCGGCATGGGGATGATAGAATCTCATCAGCATACTACTAAGTGTGCTCTTCCCAGACCCGCTCTTGCCCACGATGAATGTGGTGTGCCCCGCAGGAAAATAGAATGTGCAGTGGTCCAGAGCGAGGGACGTTGGTCTCGAAGGGTAAGCAAAGGAGACCTTCTCAGAGTTAGAGAACTAACTTGCGAAATAGATTGGACACATACCGCCCGGATTTCGATGTTCCCTTCGCAAAATCGCGGCGATAATCCACCCAAGTGTCGTAATTGTCGCTGCCCGTCATTGACTTTATCCATCATTGCTTCCAAAGCCAGGGCTGACGAATGGCTCCGCTGAATGATGATACAATGCGGCAACATGTCCTCGAGCGCCTTCGTGGCTATGAGACAGGCCCAAAATGTCGTAATCACCCTGCCGGCAGTAGTAGCACCCGAATGGACCTGCGTACCACCATACCAGAACCCTGCACACATTTATGAGATTTGATCTATGGTCAGGCGCGAGGAACTTGCCCTGTACGAACATTGTGGTCGTAGTAAAACGCACAAACCCAGTTTGTAACGCCGTAGAAAAGGCCTGCTTCAAGGAGAACACGCCAGCTGCCCCGACGGCGGAAGCGTAGTCATTTCCTTCTTGGCCTTGGGTGTTGAAACACTTCACGGTCACAATGTTTGTGACACACTTGTTGGCCAAGCTGGTTGCGATGGTTAACTTTTCTTCCTGGTGGTCGATGTTTGCCTGTACACGTCGAGAAATGATGGTGCTGCCAACAGCAATGATAGGTATAGCTGAGAGCACAACCAAAGTCAACTTCCAGTTTGTGACCATAGCGAGGATAAGTCCAGCCAATGCCTGAACCATGCATACGATGATGAACCCCAAAGGTTGAGAGGTCCCTAGCTGCAGTTCACGGATCTGTCTGATATCATTAGAGAAAGGGCCGATCACGTTCGGCACGCCGTACCTCTGAAACCTGGTCAAGTACGTCCCTACTCCGGCTGTTCGTGCATCGTACCAGCCTATTTCACGATCGAGCAGAGACTGGAAGAGCAACTCACGAATGCTCCTTGCTTGCATCTCGCCGAATACCAGCCAGAGGCTAAAAAGGATGCACTTGAAGAGAAACGTGGCGCCTGCCACTCCCAGGAGCGCATACAGACTGCCTAGAGAGCGATTCATGAAGATTGAGCCGTCAGCTTTCCCTGCGGCAAAGTCCGAGAAAGTGTCGAAGAATTGTCCAAAAAAGAATGCCATTGCTGGTTGTAGACATCCTGCAGCGGCTGAGAGGATGAGGGCCGGCAATAGAACGGGCAGATGCGCTTTTGTTGTGAAGTTGAAAATGCTCCTCGGACGACCGAAGAAGCCATGCTTCTGTGACGCTTGGTTAGACTCAATTTGACGGTCATATTGTGCACTAGTGGTCATGTCGCGAAGGTAGAAGTGTGACGAGACATGATCGACATGGACCAAAGTTTCAATGTCGGGAACCGATTGCAGCGGGATAAGAGATCAAGAATCAGCAACTTGCGCAAACAAAGTCAGTAATATTGAAAACAATGTTCATTCCTCGATTTGAATGTTGAACGCCAAGCCCATCAACGGCACTCCTTGATATTGTTCTTGCGGAATGTGCAGGAATGCCCGTGGGGTCCCGGCTCTGAGATATTCCGGGAGTCGGTGCGCTTGAAGGGCAAAGTTCTGGCGTTGTATCGTGCTGTTATAAACGTCCCGGCAATGTCTCTGGTTGTCCAGTTTGCGGTTGGCGTGCCTGTTTCCCCCTTCTATGATTTCTTCTCCTGCTTCTGAGCGTTTTCATAAATCCAGTCGTTCAGCCCAGCCCTGTTCCTAGCTATCTCGATCGCGTAGAATTGTACCCGAATTACGAAAATCGTTTCCTTTTCGCCGTACTCGGTCTTGGGGCTCTTCCTCAACATGGTGCCGAAGTTGTAGTCTTCAATTTTCTTCTCGCCTTTTTCGTACTCCTTGGCGAAATTGCGCCACTTCTCTTTGCCCTCTTTGCTCTTCATGGCATCCTCATCAATCTCTTGAGCAGGGTCGAAGTCTGGAAATTCACGCTTAAAGTGCTCTAAGATTTCGTCGTCAAGCCGGGTCAGGCGAAGTTTTGAGCCAGGCAACTTTTCGAGTATCCCCCAATAGACAGTCATTTGCTGCACTGCCCTCACGGCGAACTGCTTCTCCATGTCCTCATAATTGGGGGCATTATCCGGGTCGATGACGCTGGTGAGGGACATCTTCGCAACCCGATGGTTTTGATATCTGAGGTTTTGGCACCCTGCAAGGTCGACTTCCGTAGCCTGCGGGCCCGAGATATTAAAATGTTCAGAAAACGATTCTGACAGAGATGGCTTTGTGGATTTCACAGATGAAGGCCTATCCTTCAACGAAGTCTTTCACAAAAATGAGTCTGGAAACTTAGAGATCGATAATGCGCCCAAAGAGGTTAGCGGGCTTGGCAAGCACGTGATGCTCATGCGGTGAAGCATTTTGAGCGGGAAATGCAGGGGCGTTGAACTTGGTGACGAGCGACATCGACTGTTTGTCCACTCCAACTACCTCTCACTCTTCATGATCTGCTGCAATCTTTCTTCAGACGGGCAGAGGGACCGGTCTTTCCAATATTTCCGCCAAGTTTCTGCTGCTTTCAAGAAGCCCGGCTTAGTCAAACATGCAGGGTGTGAGATCAGCCGGCCCTCGTCGCGCGGCCCGCCTTCTCCGCCCACCAGGGAACGGTATACCGCATGCCTCGGCAGGGTACCTGGCGGAATTGCGCAGGTGGTTCGGCCCAAGAGGAGTTTGAGATCATGCCCGGGAATCCAGGGGTCCTGAAGACCCTACTATTTCTCCTACGTATATCGACCATAAGGTGCAGCCCAAGGCCTCAAGGGAGCAAATCATTTCAGAACTTCAGCCACCAAATAAACCATCACAATGAGGCAGTATCACGGTAATAAGCTGGACTTAGACCAAACATCCGCAACGTCGCAACGATTACCTCTCTTCGTCGCCCAGTTACCCCCAAGCAGCCATGGCAGAAGGCGGATTCAGAGGGTGCTGATCGCGAATAGAGGCGAAATTGCATGTCGAATCATCGCGACTTGTCGGAGACTAGATCTGACATCGGTAGCCATCTATGCACAAGAAGACTCGTCTTCGCGCCACGTTAGCGAGGCAGATGAAGCAGTCAATCTGGGAAGCATCAACCAGCCCGGAGGAAATCCATTCCTGAACATCCAGCTTCTTGTTGATGTTGCGCGATCGAGGGGCGCTGATGCCATACATCCAGGTTATGGCTACCTCAGCGAAAACAAAGATTTTGCGGACGCTGTACGTCAAGCTGGGCTGATCTTTATTGGACCAAGTTCCCAAGCAATGTCAACACTGGGCGACAAGCGCAATTCAAAGGACTACCTGAGGAAACATGCGCCGAGTGTTCCGCTCATTCCAGGATTCACGGGCTCGAGCCAGAATGTCCAAGAGTTGGAATCCGCAGCAGAAAATGTAGGGTTCCCGGTGATGTTAAAAGCATCGGCTGGGGGCGGGGGTCGCGGGATGCGGATCGTGCGAGAGCGCTCGCAACTTGCGGGTGAGCTTGCTCGTGCACAGTCGGAGGCTCAGCGTTCTTTTGGATCGAGCGATTGTATTCTCGAGAAGTACATCGAAGCAGCAAAACATGTCGAGGTCCAGATCATTGGTGACAGCCATGGCAAAGTGCTCTCCTTGTGGGAGAGAGAGTGCTCGGTTCAGCGACGGCACCAGAAGATCATCGAAGAGACACCATCCCCGTTCTTAAATCCCGAACAAAGGCAGCGAATGTGCGCAGTTGCTGTGCAAATAGGCGAGCTCATTGGGTACGAGGGTGCCGGTACTGTCGAATTTGTCGTGGACGTTAGAGATGGAAGTTTCTATTTCCTCGAAGTCAATACCCGCCTGCAAGTTGAGCACCCCATCACGGAAGAGGTGACAGGCCTTGATATTGTTTCATTGCAACTTTTTGTGGCCGCCGGAGGATCACTCGCCAGCCTTGCCATCCTACAGGACATCCCACAGAAGGGCCATGCTATCGAGTGCCGGCTCTGCGCGGAGGATCCAAGCAGCGATTTTATGCCTCAGAATGGTACAATTCGACTGTGGCGCGAGTCAGACCACTATCTGGGGTCTAGAGACGTACGGTACGAGACCTCTGTGCAAACCGGGTCCAGTATTTCCATCTACTTCGATTCGATGATCGCCAAAATCGTGGTGTGGGCACCAACAAGAGCCATGGCAATCTCGAAAATGGTCAAGGTGTTGGCGAATACTGTATGCGCGGGAGTGAAGACCAACCAACTTTTCCTCCAAGCCTGCCTCTTACACAACAGCTTTCGTGATCCTGCATACACGACCTCGCTGATCCCGACACATGTGCAGAGTCTGCTGCAGGATCCCCACGCGGAATCTGCGCAAGATATGATCTCTATGCTTTCTCTTGTTCCGGGTCTCGTGTTGAGGGATGAAGCGTCTCGGTCGACCGATGCGAGACCTTTCAAGCACGTCTCTCGGGGTTTCAGGAATCAATACTTTGATCCCGTCAATCGCAGCACAACTATCATTGTCCCTTCAGAGCCGTCATCCGCCCAAACACCGATCTTGACAACCTGGACCACCGATGCGCGCGACGACAGTGCCCGCTCCAAATACCAAGTCACATTAGTCCCCATCCCGGCCGAAGAAGACGGTAGTGCCAAAGACACCGCAACCCGCAATTCTGAGGCGTACCAAATATCTCGGCGGTACCACTCCATCAGCCACAAGCTCCGAGATCCATCTCTCGCCAAAGTCCCGCAATACACTGTCGAATTTACAAAGTGGAGAGACATACCACATACCATCACCGGTGACAACGCCTGGCGAACAGCATCAGTAGCCATATCCATCAACCAGTCCATAATCCATGCCCACATCGCCACAGACACGCCCTCCAACCTGGCTTCCTCTACCGGCTCGTATCAGACCGTCCTGTGCCACTTCCGCGCTCTGGGTACGTGGATGGAATGCAAATGCTACAGCGTCCTCAACTACATGGAGAGTCTTCGGCAGATCGGCGGCGGTGGCGGTGTTTCGGCATCGTCAAGTTCCAAGGTCATCAAATCCCCCATGCCCTGCAAAGTCCTGTCGGTGCTCAGGTCCAACGGCGACCAGGTCAAGGCCGGCGAGGTCGTCATGGTCATTGAGAGTATGAAGATGGAGACGAACATCTGCATCAACGTGGACGGCAAGTTCATGACCGGAGTCAAGAATGGGGATGCCGTGAATGATGGCGCCGTGTTGTGCTGGGTGGAATAGAGTGAGTGAGTGGTATGTTTTTAGCCAAGTACTACTGTATATAGATACAGTGTATATAACTATAGAGAATTCTCATTTTCTTTGAGGATTTTCATCGGTCGAATTCTCTATATGGTGATGCTGCTGCATGTAGATAGATAGTCCCTGCCGTCTCTGAGTGCCAGAGCTCATTCTCTTCCCTCAAGTGGACAGTATACAAAATTCAAGCCACAACCCGTGTCTCTCTATTCCTCTCACCCTCTAAGTCAAGTCGGCTTGTCCACCACCAGCGTCCCCCTGCACTCTCCGGGGTCGCCCCGAGCATAGTCATCTACGACAAATGCTACCGAGGATTGTGCCATCCATCCATCGCTGTCGATCCTTCCATACTATATCAAGCCCCTCCGTGTTTGTACCCGCCTAACCCAACCCAACCCGGCCCGCCCACGGCCAAGGCCACGCTACGCCATTCCCGACCCGGAATCGGGCGTTCGCTGCGCCCTAGTGCCCCACCGAGGCTCTACGAACCGGCACTCACCTCATCCGTATTGTAGTCGCATCAGCCTCGATCGTGAAAGGAGGACGAGGTACGAGGTTCGAGGCAAGGGAAGAGAAGCTCCTTCGGCTTGTAAGACGGAATAAGCATGCACAACGTATGTAAATTGTGACCCGTGTGACCGATATACTAGGTGGACATGCGGGTGAGCAACCACTCTGCGCGTGCGTCTTCATACGTAAGATGCGGGTGGGTAGCCAGTCACTGTCGTACTCCCTCAGTTCCGCCTCGGCTCCTGAGGCGAATATGTCCCTCCCCCATTGCAGGGGGGTTGGGCTGAGTGGGTTCAAAGGGGTCGGCCGCAGAGATGGAGGTCCCCGTGTCTGTCTGTCCAGGCTGGGCTGTCTTTCGGCTTGAAATCGGTATTGAGAGGATAAAAGAATCTAGACTTGGTGGACCTCTGTCCGACAGACGCCGAGACAGTATTTGCTGCGAAATAAGAGGCATTGATACTAAAGCATTTTTCAGGACCGACCTACACAGCAGAAGAGAAGGGAAAAAGCATCTCTCTGTTCTCGGTCTTTCGTCTTTGATTTTTCTTTTTTGGAACCTTAGACGTCTTCCCACAATGGCTCTCTCCGTCTCCCTGGCACCTTATGCCGACCCGCCCTGGCTCTCGCGCGACGTGAGCCCCTACTACACTGCGAGCCACCGGCGGCTCCAGGCCGAAGCGCGCGAATACGTCTCGACGCACATCACGCCGTTCTGCGAGGACTGGGAGCGACAGGGCTCTGTACCCCAGGATGTCATCCTCAACCACGCGCGGCTGGGATACATGGCCGTCTCGATATACCCGCTGGCCGTGGCGCAGATCAAGGCCCTGGGCCAAAGACTGCCGGGAGATGTCGACCCGGAGGAGTGGGATGGATTCCACGATCTGATCGTGATCGACGAGGTTGCCAGGTGTGGCTACCTGGGCGTGATCTGGGCGTTGAGTTGCGGGAATTCGATCGGCGCTCCGCCTCTCATAAATTTCGGAAGCGAGGAGCAGAAGGCGAAATTCTTGCCGGACGTAATAACGGGCAAGTCGCGATTTTGTCTGGGTGTCACCGAGCCAGATGGTAATTGCCTCCCCGAAACCTCTTTTGATTCTGTGCCATGTTTCTAACTCGACATAGCTGGGTCTGACGTAGCGGGTATCACAACGACAGCCGAGCGTCGTGGCGATGTGTTTCTCGTGAACGGCGCGAAGAAATGGATTACAAACGCCATATTCGCCGACTACTGCACCGCCGCGGTCCGGACAGGTGGACCAGGCCGCGGGGGAGTATCTGCCCTGATAATACCGCTCAAGTCTCCCGGTGTGAAGTGCAGCAAAATCGAAAACTCGGGTGTCAATGCCAGCGGCTCGACATATATCGAGTTTGACGATGTTCAGGTGCCGGTGTCGAATCTCCTGGGAGCAGAAAACCGTGGGTTCGATATCATAATGTCGAATTTCAACCACGAGAGACTCTGGCTGGCATGTACATCTCTTCGCATGGCGCGCGTCTGCATCGAAGACGCCTATGCGCATGCACTCAGAAGAGAAACTTTCGGGAAGCCTCTGATTGCGAACCAAGTGATCTCGGCCAAGTTTGCGGACTTTGCTCGTGATGTTGAACCGGTATATGCGTACCTGGAGTCAATCGTGTACTTGACGGAGCATGAGCGAAAGCGAAAGGCTCGAAGTCGCCTGGGTGACCCGGCTGCATCTCGGGGAGACCTTAACATTGGAGGAATGATCGCCACTTTGAAAACCAGCGCTGGAAGGGTCCTAGAGCGCGTCAACCGGGACGCGCAGCAAATCATGGGCGGAGCGGGCTATTCCAGGACTGGGAAGGGTGCCAGGATCGAGCAGATCAGTCGAGATGTCCGGGTCATGGTGGTGGGTGGAGGTAGCGACGAGATATTGAGCGACCTCGCTGTCAAGCTGGAGACAAAGGAACTGCAAAGGTTAGCTCGTCTATCGAGCAAGTTGTGATTTGAGTTGTTGAACAATCTAGATGGCGGTGGGACATCGGCAGCTGGTGAAGGGACCCGTGAAGACAAATGATCACCGACATGTGGAATCAAGAAGTAAAGTCGGGAGTGAAACGACGATAATGGCAGGGTAGTCGTTATCAAAGTTGAATTGTTCTGAACAATCTTTCTCGACTCCAAGTCACTCTGACATATGGGGGCTGGAGTATGATCGTTCTTTTTTCGCACATCAAGGAACTCGGCAACCAGAAAGTGCTTCCATTTCCTGAGCCAGCTTCCACAAAGAAAGCAGTGAACACGCGCGTCCCGTCCGGAAAGACCCATGGAACATCAAAGGGCAGCTGAAGGTCTGTCAGAAAACATTGGTCGCACAAACCCTTGCAAGCGGTTGTCACCCATGGCTTCTGACAATATATCGCCCATGTCTTCTCCCAACATACGAGCGTACGTTGGGGGCAGTACGCCAGTTCCATTAAACGGCCCTCCTGGGGGATTTGCGCCATTGGAAGCCAAAGTCTCGGTCATATTTGACTGGAGGTGTCCTGTTCCGGGCAATAGGTCTGCCACAGACGACTTATTCTCGCCAGGGTGGATGTTACGGGGTAACCAAGCGTAATCAAGGAGCTGCCATAGCATATTTCCGAGTGGCACAGTCACCTTCTGTGCTAGGCTCACGGGATTTGTGAGAACCCTTGCAACCGCGGGATCCAGCTTGAACGACCGGAGGAGGGTGCCCTTGAAACAAATCAGTACACAGTCCTAAATCTGTTTACCTTGTAGGACACGTTCATCGGGTATTACGATAAGATGATATGCAAAGCGCTCGATACACGTAGGAGATCTGTATTACTTACCATGTGGTTCACATGGCCCCATCGCACTGGTTCGCGTTGTAGAAAATTTAACGCAGCCTGAAGGTGTTTCCTCGAAGTCTGTGCGACTTCTGCGTCATCGCTTTTTTCATATATGCTGTGTATCACCCCTGCAGCCATTGCACAATACCCATAGAAGCTCGGATGGCTGAGAGGGCCATACGACTCCAGGTCGGCTAGCAGCTCGAGGAGGTTGGTGGCGTGTTTTCGGCATCTTTGTAGCGCTTCCTGCACGAAACTTAGAGGGACAGGCGCTGTATAGGCCTGGAAAAAGCGGTATAATATGAATGGATGATTGAGAAGACAATTGTTGAGGTGATAGAGGGCATGGGCGTAGACAATGTGACTGACTTGTGACGGGGATGCAGATTCGATGAATGAAGGTTGTCGATTCAGCGCCTCTGAAATGCTGCTCAAGGCACATAGCGAATGGGCTTCGTAGTACAACAAAATGCTATGTACCTCATAATACTTGGAACGTGGGTCCCAGAGGACATGAGTCGTATTCAGGGTGCGCTTCAAGCTGAACCGTATAAACCGACCTAATGCTGATGCCATGATTACGGTCATGGCAAAAGGATCCAGATTCTGATGGTTGGAGCCTGACGGGTTTTCGACAACAGTGGTCAGATTTGGCACAGGGCCACCGTCGAGTCCATCCCTGAAAAGACCTTCGTGGCACGGAAGACGGACGGTGCAGTCTTCATCGAGAAGTGAAGGAGGCCGGTTGGGTCCGACTGACATTATGATATCGAGGAGATAAACGGACCAGAATATTCGACGCCGCTCTTCTTGTTCGTGGACAGGAAGCTGTGAGTCGGGCTCTTCGTTGAGCCGCAGGGCATGTGCGAACCGACACGACAGAGCCAACTTCACCCAGCCAATCTTCGGACGTCCAGCTGCAGTCGATGCTGAGTCAGTCCTCGCCTGCCTAGAGACAAACCTCTGGCCGGACTCACCTGCGAAGTCCACAACGGCTAAAATGGCTAGAGCCACCACCATCCATGGCTCTAAACTCTCCGCGTCTGAGAACGAATGTTCGAAGATCTGCCCAAAGGAGACCTGGGCATAGGTGTCAATTGCTTCGGCACGACGCTGTTGATAGAACTCGTGGTCGGAGAAGCGACAGGCAGCCGCAGCAAAGGCGTAGAGTAAATATTCTGGCAATGATCCAGATTCATAGTCATGGCGAAACATCTCTTCGTGGAAGAAGGCATAAGGCTGGTTGTGACAACGATCGAAATAGACCTGGACGAGAGATCGAAAGATGGCGGGGTCTGGAAGAGAGGTGAAATCGCTATTTGTGCGGGCGATCTCGTCGACCACAGGAGGCTGGTCCGCAGGCTGATTACTGGTTGGCTGCGGTGACACGGAGGCGAATAGGTTGAAAGCACTGTCCGCGTCCAGAAAGCTCAGCCGAGACTCCAGCAAAGCGACTCTTGCAGCAAGACTGGCGTTTTGTGCGGCTATGCCTGAGGAGAATGAAGCTCGGCCCGTGTCCGTGAGTCGGTCAGGCGAGACCTCTTCGTCGCCATCCCACGTACAGCGCTGGTTGAGGCGGGCACAGAATGCGCACACTGGCTTCTCCCCGGAGCAGCGTGTCTTCTTTCTGCCAATCATTGTCAGCCCATGCTGACCAATGCTCGAGATACCATGTCGAAAGCATTATCCCCAAGATCGCGTCAGGATTACCACAGCTTCCTTCCACTCACCTCCTGCAGTTGAGACACGCCTGGCGTGCTCTTTTGGCTTCGCGCCTATCATCCATGAATGCTGGCAGATAGTGGACGCTCAACAATTGGATTTTAAAAGAGAGGCGGCATCTCCAGAGTGGCTGATGCAGAAGGAGGTGGCAGGTAAAACCAAGGCAAGTGAGATATTGAGATATTGAGATATTGTCGGTTACAAGGAACGGCGCGTCTGACAGAAAGAAGCCCCACCATGAATGTGGTAGTGTGGCTATCGACAGAGAAATCCCTCTGTCAGACCAAAATGATTGTTATGGACAGCTCTTCAACTTCTCTCCACCCACTTTTTCTTCATTCCATTCTCATTGCCATGATCACATCACATCATATCCTTGCCAACGCCCGGTGTCCCTCGCTCCCTTGCACTGGCGGCGTTTGCACGATTTCTAGACACATTGCAAGCACGTCGCGAGTATCTCGAGGATCAATCACTCCATCATCAAGCATGTACGCGCTTGTCCGGTACGCACTGCTATCCCGCTGGACCTCCTTCTGCAGCCGCTGCACTCTGGCTTCCACTTCCTCGGGCTTGAGAACCACTCCTTTGCTTCGGGCACTGTTGGCTTCGACCTGGGCCATAACTCCAGACAGCTGCTCTGGTCCCATAACGCTGCACCGTCCAGTTGGCCAGGTAAACAGAAAGCGTGGTTTATATGCTCTTCCACACATGGCATAATTGCCTGCTCCATATGACGCTCCCAAGATGATGGAAATATGTGGAACTCTTGAACAGCTCACCGCGGATACAAACTGGGCGCCCTTCTTGATGATGCCGGCGTGCTCAGCCTTCGAGCCGACCATAAACCCTGTCACATTGTGAAGAAAGACAATCGGGGTGTTTTGTTGGTTACATAGGCGAATGAACTGCGTGCCTTTCGACGCTTCGTCTGGGTTGATGATGGGTGTCTGGTTTGCAATTATTCCCAGACGCATCCCTGTTCCACTTTAGCACTTGTTTCCGGTCGGAAGTCCGATGCAGAACTTACCCATGATATAGGCCCATCCTGTCAATAGATTGCTGCCATACTCTGGCTTGAACACGGCCAACCGGGACTCGTCAACCAACCGAAGGACCACCTCTCTCATATCGAAAGGTTTCCGGACGTCAGGATTGACTATGGAAAATATGTCCTCAATCGGATAACGCGGCGCAAGCGGTGGGCGCAAAGGCTGCACTGGTTGATTCCGGGGTGATAGCGTGCTGACCCATTCGCGAGCCTTCCGAACCGCATCAAATTCGTCAAAGGCAATCTGATCTGCGAGGCCGGTAACAGTCCCGTGAACTCGCGCGCCTCCTAGCTCCTCAGCGCCAATATTTTCGCCGGTGGCCATTTTGACCAAAGGGGGCCCTGCGAGGAACACTTGCGCTTGATTTTCCACGAAGATGGTATAATCTGAGAGGCCCGGGTGATAGGCGCCACCTGCGGTTGACGAGCCGAAGACAATCGCACAGGAAGCCTGTCCATTCTGGGTTCGCATAGCGAGATCACGAAAGATCTGGCCGCCTTTGTGGAAAACACGAAACTGCTGAGGAAGAAAGACTCCTGCCGACTGGACCAGGGCAACGAGCGGTAGGTCATTTTCGTTGGCGATTTCTGTCACTCTGTTTTGTTTGATTACCGTCAACTCGTTCCACGCGCCGCCACTTTGTGTTGCGATGTGTGCAAGTATGAGGCAGATGCGACCGCTGATGCTTCCAATGCCGGCCAAGAGGCTCGCACAGGGGCTGGAGTCTTCCAAGTCGAACCCGGTAAAAGAGCCCAGTTCAAGAAATGACGAGTCGGGATCTAACAGCAGGGATATCCTGTCTCTTGCCAGCAACTGCCCTCTCTTCTCATGCCTATTGATAGTTTGAGGATTGCCTTCGGACGTTACTCCCTTCAGATTTTGGGAGAACTCCTCCATCACCGGCTTCCATGCTTCTCGATTCGATTTATATGGTTCCCTTGTCACATCGAGATGCGACTCCACCACGGGGAAACCAGCGTGCGACATGTTGAAATGGTGTTTTGAAGTAGAAGAAAGCTGACCTGAAGGTGAACCTGATGAAATGAGCTTCGGACTTCACTGTGATATGAAAGTCTGCGATGTCGACCGGCGCAATCCCTGGACATAGCCATAGACGGTTGGGCCGAGGCTGCCCCGGCCGACGGTGATGCGGACTTCCAGGGCCACTCTGCAAGGCGGGCCGCTATGGCGGAACGGGCTCCACATTTACCGCGAGGCGCAACAGCGCTGGAGACATGTATACCTTGATGCTGACTATGCTCGAGTCTTATGGTTCCGTGCTTAGTTACCAGTTTTGGGACAGTTCTCACTCATATACTTGGGCTGGAGCAACATCACCAGGACTGTGACCGGGGCTCTGGAAAGTACATACATTGCGAAGTACATAATGTCAACTATTGAACCTGCAACCCGTTCGACAGCACCACCAACAGCAATGTCGCCCACTGCCTCTTTCGTTTCAGGCCCGCGGACGCCGCCTTTGTGGGAAGAGACTCTGGGAGAACTTGTGAATCGGCATGCTGCTCAATATGGAACTCACAAAGCAGCCTCCTTTCCCTGGCAACATCAGACGCTCTCGTACAATGACCTCGCAAGTCGAAGCGAAGCAATTGCAAAGTCGATGTTGGCGAGAGGGTTGAGGCATGGAGACAACGTTGCGATCATGGCCGGAAATTGCTATCAGTACCTCGAAACGTTCGTCGCTGCTGCCAGAATAGGCTGCCCTTTCGTCGTCCTAAACAACACTTACACTCCAAAAGAGATGGTGTCTGCGTTGAGCGTGTCCTGCAAGTTTCCTCCTTTGAGTCTTTCAGAAGCTGGGCTGACTCGAATTACAGCTTGCAAACTTCTCTTCATCGCTGCGAGAATCCGGTTGAAAGACCTATCCACCCATATCGAAGCGGTGGCAAGGGAACTGAGTACTCTGCCGTGCGTTTCCCTGTCTGCAGGTGACAATGCAGCGCATAAGTCCTTGAGGCTATGCACCTATTCGTCTTTCGTCTTGGAAGGACGAAACATCGACCAGGTAGCACTGAAGCGAGTAGAGAGCCGTGTCCGGTGCAATGATGTTCTGAACCTCCAATTTACTTCTGGTACGTCAAATTATCTCCCTGCGCAATTTCACAGCTCAAGCTGACTCGAATAGGAACCACGGGTGCTCCCAAAGCAGCGATGCTGACTCACAAGTAAACACTACTTCCGTCCGGCTGAGATCAATTCATCGTTCTAACCAGGTGTCCAGGAACCTAATCAACAATGCTCGTCTCGTCGGAACGAACATGCACTTGAACTCCTCTGACATCATTTGTTGTCCCCCACCGCTGTTCCACTGTTTCGGCCTTGTGATGGGCTTCCTAGCGTCAATCACCCATGGCAGCAGAGTTGTGTTCCCTTGCGATCAGTTTGATCCTGATTTGGTCCTCGATGCATTGAACGAAGAGAAATGTACTGCACTCCTCGGCGTGCCAACCATGTTTATCGCCGAGATCGAAGCCAACAAAGTAAAGAAATACAAAATCTCATCCGTCAAGACGGGCCTTGTTGCAGGGTCATCGGTTCCGCCGGCATTGGTGAAGCAATTAGACCAAGAGTTTGGTATCAAGGGAATGCTCATCCCGTATGGAATGACCGAGACTAGTCCAGTTACGTTCATGACTACGTTTGATGACACGGAAGAAAGACGAACCAAGACCGTTGGGAGAGTGCTACCACATACGATGGCCAAGATTGTCGACCGCACGGGTAAGATAGTACCGCGTGGTGTGCGAGGAGAGCTCTGCGTAAGCGGATACGCATTGCAGAAGGGGTACTACAATAATCCAGCAAAGACCGCTGAAGCCATGAAGAGGGACGAAAATGGTATTCTGTGGATGTACACTGGAGATGAATGTGTCATCGACGAGGATGGTTACTGTTCTGTAACTGGCCGGATCAAGGATATCATCATTCGCGGTAAGTCCAGAGTTCAACACTCGTCCAATTTGTCGCCTTGTACATTTTCATCTCTGGCGTGATCATTACTGACCTCTGAGGGCATGACTAGGCGGTGAGAACATCTTCCCCAGCGAAATTGAAAGTTGCCTCGCCGAACATCCCTCCATCGCGGAGGCCAGCTGTGTTGCCATCAAAGATGCCCGGTATGGAGAAGTCGTCGGTGCTTTCCTCCGCGCACAACCCCGACCTGGCTGCCTCGACCTCGACCTCAAGGAGGGGAACAGAACGCGGCTCATGCGGCCGAGTTGGAAGGAAATCAACAACTGGGTGCGCAAGTCGCTGGGCAGCCACAAAGCGCCCAAGTATGTGTTCTGGATCGGGGATGACGGCGTGGGCAACGAGTTTCCTAAGACGGGCAGTGGCAAGATCATGAAGCACCTCCTCCGCGACGTTGGGGAGAAGCTTGTGCAAATGGGCAGAGGGATGGAAGAGAAAGGAGTGGAGAAGGTGGGAGCAGTGAGAGCCAGGCTGTGAGTCGTCGTTGCGAACACCAAACAGCGTTGGGCGTATAGGGGTCAATAGAACGATAGACTATACAGGAAGAGGTCCATCCTTGTTCGTGCTGACTATCTACAAAAGGAGTACAGAACCACCCTTTCTCTCCAATGAGTCCCTACTCCGTTAACCCAGGCGGGATTAGGTCTTGTCTGACAATTCCCACGTTCGCTATTGTTCCACCTAAAGTCTACTCACCCAGGTGTGCTAATTAAATAGCTATTCCGTGCATTGCTGTGCTTACTCGTACAGTTCTCGGTCTTACCTGACGCATTAGCACTGTGGAGGGCGCACCACCTACCCCTTCTGTTTTACACGGCGGTACGCAGGGCGTATGTCGTATACCCATGTAAACGTGATGGTGGGCAATACGGCGTATTAAGTCAGACAACTTGCAGGGCTGGCTGAGTTGGTGGCAGGTTGCGAGTCGGGATGGGCGCCTCGGCCGCCTCTCCCGAGTCCCTGAAGGACGGCTCGATCCGTCTGTTGATTGGCACGGGCTCGAGCCCGTTTGGAGCCGTTGTGCATGCCGTGCCCACCCACAACTCCAGAGTACCTACAGGTATTCACTGCGTAGGATACTCCACTCCGCCACCCGGGCCTGGGGAACCCCGATGAGCGGTAGCAACACTAGCTAGTAGCAACAAGGCTCCGAGGTTATTTTTTGGAGGGAAGAAATTGAAACCTCCGGTCTGGCTTTGCTCGGTCGGAACCTTCAGGCACGTCAGGAACAGAGAGCACGGCTTGCTTGTCATCACGGTCGGATCTCGCGATTTTCCATCGTTGAATTTCACTCGCCTTTGCGGGCCATGATAAGAGTACCTACCGCAGGTGACGGACGGGTGAATAACCGATGAGTCTTCCTCTTCTTTATCTTTGGCGCGGGTGTTTTTCTCGCTGTGGTCGCCCGTCCTCGCTTGCCCGGGAGTGCAAACGGTCGATTTCGATATATGATCGTTACTGTAATTATTACTACCCCAACAACCGCGCCGCGAGATGGAGGGTTGTCTCTGCACCACTTAGTTCGCTCGGTGAATATACGTCATTTGGAAGCAGCATGGCTCGAGGCATGGCCACTGCCAGCAACATGAGTACGACGACCGCGAGAAGGGACGTCCGCATCGTCGAGGTGGGACCCCGCGACGGACTGCAGAACGTCAAGACGGCAATCCCCACGGCGACCAAGTTGGAGCTCATCGCCCGTCTACGTGCCACAGGCTTGGACACCATCGAGATCACCTCCGTGGTCTCCCCGCGTGCGATTCCACAGTTGGCCGACTGTCGACAGGTGCTCGCAGACCAGAGCATCAAGTCGTTGTTGCCCGATGGCAACCTCCGTCTTCCCGTCTTGATCCCGAACTTGAAGGGCCTGCAGATTGCCATGGAAAACTCGGTGCGCGAGGTGGCGGTGTTTGTGAGCGCCACCGAGGGCTTTAGCAGAGCCAACATCAACGCGACTGTGGACGAGGGCCTGGCAAGAGCGAGGCAGGTGGCCGAGAAAGCGACCGCGGCGGGTCTGGCGGTTAGAGGATACATCTCGTGCATCTTTGCTGATCCGTTCGACGGACCTACGCCGCACGCAGCTGTGCTCAAAGCTGTCCACGAACTGCTGGACATGGGCTGCTATGAAGTCAGTCTGGGCGACACACTGGGCATCGGCACAGCAGCCGACGTCAGAAGCTTGCTACTGTACCTTGGGAATAACGGAGTTTCGCCCTCACAGCTGGCGGGGCATTTCCACGACACGTATGGCCAGGCAGTCAGCAACGTGTGGCAGGCTTATCAGTGCGGTCTCCGTGTCTTCGACAGCAGCGTTGGGGGATTGGGAGGGTGTCCATTCGCGCCTGGGGCAAAGGGGAATGCTGCCACGGAAGATCTGGTGTTCTTGTTCCAGCAAGCTGGAGTCGAGACCGGGGTTGACCTCTCCAAGTTGGTGGAGGTTGGGAGCTGGATATCTGACCAACTGAGGAAACCAAACGAGAGCCGCGCCGGAGTTGCTCTGCTGGCCAAACGCGCCCTCGTTCAGTCTAAAGAGCCAGTACAGCAAAAGAGTCAAGCTGGCCCTGAATCCACTTGGATGTTGGTCACTGAAACAGAAAGCATCAGACTATACCGATCTGGAGTTAACCTCAAGGTGGTTCTCAATCAGCCAAAGAAGGGCAATGCTCTGACCACGCCAATGATCAGCGAGCTGACAGACGTGTTTCGTCGGACACGCGACGACCGCACCATTTCACGAATAGTCATAACTGGAGAAGGGAAGTACTTCTGCGCTGGCATGGACCTTGGAAAGGGGACCTCGCCGGTCGCCCAATCGAGTGAGGTCAGCGACGCACAATATGAGCGCCTCACACGGCTTTTTGAGGTAATTGATCAGGCGCCTCAAGTGACGATAGCGGGTATCAATGGTTCAGCATTTGGTGGCGGCGTCGGACTCGCCTTTGCGTGCGACATCAGGATTGCGGTAAAACCTGCCACGTTTACTCTGAGCGAGGCCAAACTCGGGCTGTGTCCCGCAACGATCTCGAAATATGTGATCAGGGAATGCGGATTCGCCTTCACCCGCGAGGCCATGCTCTCTGCTCGTCCGATCTCAATGGAAGAACTGCGTTCCCTCGGCATGATCGCCAATGTTGTGGAGGAGCCTGGGCAGCTGGCGACAGAGTTGGATCAGTACCTTGCGCGCCTGAAGGTGGCAGGGCCAGAGGCATCGACCATGTGCAAAGAGTTGATCAGGCTGGGCTGGCTTCATGCCGGAAGTGAACAGCAGGCAAAGGGCATCAAGCAACTCTTCGACAAGATGATGCGCCCTGACGGCGAAGCAGCCATTGGATTGAGAGCGTTTCAGGCCACCAAGAAGGCACTGGACTGGGATGAGATCATCCTGACACGGTCAGCGGCAGCCGCGAAGCCCAAATTATAGATGTTAGGAATGAATGAACAGCCATTTACCCTATTACCCAGGAGTGCCAGGCGAGGAAGGGGGGGGAGGGTGAATTGATGTTGCACATGATCGGCAGTATCTACACGGCGGACCATTCAGTGCCTTTGACGCAGCTCCGCATGGTCGGCCGTAGTAGCACCAGCAGTAGTTAGGCGTGTGAGGCCAGTAATAGTGGCCTCAGTGGATGCCTAAGCTCCCAACTCACCCACTTCGGCAAGGTGTTGTTTTTTGTTGCAGCGTTGCGTGACCTTTTGGGCACATCCCCGACATCGACCTGCATATGGACATGTGAAAAGAAGAAAATACAGAACCTTTTCCCTTACCACCACTCTCAGCCCATGTGCGCTGTCATAGCAGCGGACCTGACGACTCCGCTCCCCATCTACTTGGATCTACTCTGAGGCTGACATCTGTCCCTTCATGATCATGATTGAATTATAATACTTCGACTTCTTCCCATTTGCATTGACGGTCGCACGAGTCACACTGAAGTTGATCTGCCACCTATACTCACCCTCATTTCGTGTTCCTTGTTCGTGCCACTAGCGTTCAACGCACAAGACCTCCTCTCGTCATTATGGAGATGCCTCAAGTCTATCGTCCGGTCCCTCGACGAACCTTCGAGCTCACACCTGCGTCGACCGATTCATCTCACCCCCCTTCACCTGCTGAGGCTACAAACCCCGAACTGCTTAACCTCCAGAAGCCTGACCTCCCCCCGAGTCGCACGCGATCAATCCTCAACTTGACTTCATCCACTTTGCTGGGCATTTACTCTCCTCTCACCTCTGAAGGGACGCGGGATGAAACTTCCACGCCTTGGGGCACCGGCGCCCAGACACCCAGCAAAAGACCGAGTGTCGACGACTACAACTACCAAGCAACCGGGGTTCCAGTGAGCTGGAACGGAGAGGCCACAAAACCTACACTAAAAGTGAAGAGGAAAGGCTTTCGCGGCTACCTCGTGCCTCTGTTTTTGCAGACCTCACTACTATTTGGCTGTGGCATTGGCTATGGGACTATCATCACACATCTCCACAAGACGCAACGTATAACGCCCGTGCCGGTACCTGACATTGACCGGAGCTCCTTGTACTATCAGGTCTCTTGGGGAATCTTTGGTATCCTGCTCGGGAATGCACTCCCTCTAGTCGATTCCTTCTGGCAGAGATCCATGTCGTCTCAGACCAAGTCGACGAAGAGTTCGACGCTCCAACCAGAAGCTGCCAGTTCTGCCTCGTCCTCAGACAGTGGAATGGGCCCATTGTGGTACTCCGCCGTTCGCAGCATGGGGGTGTTCGTCGGGGTCGCATTTGCAGTGGTAAGCCATTGTGCCTTTCTCCCATAATCGTTCTTACATTTTAACTGATTGTGTCAGCGACGGATTCCCTGGCAATCGACGCTGCAAGTTGCCTTGACGTTAGCCCTGGCCAACCCTGTGCTGTGGTATCTTATCGACCGGTCCTTGCCCGGCTTCGCCTTCTCAGCAGCCGTAAGCACCATCGGCACTTTGGTTATGTTGGTGGTGGACCCCAATTTTGTGCCCGTTCCAGCGATTCACCAACCGATGGCGTCTGAAAAGTTTGGTGTCTATACATGGTTGGCTAGCATTCTCTTCTGCACGTGCCTCTGCTTTGGGGCCGTTGGAAGGAGGCTACGATTGTAACCGACGTTTCCCCAACGTCACTTTCTATTCAAGAGTTTATCTAGAATTTGTAATGCTCTTCAAAATGCTCGATTGACACCCGTCCAGTCGGGGTTCTCCAGGTGTGACCTGTAGAGGTTGTTTGGCCATGAAGCTGCGGGGGCCTTTGCGGGATTCTGAACAGCTTGTTGAACGACGGCGTCCCCCAAGACTTTCTCAATCTCCAGCCGGGGCAGTTTGGCCTCGATGGTTTCTGCATACGTCCCTGCTTCTAGCTGCGCCTTGATGGCCGGACGGAAATCAATGAGAACGCCCAACCTCACCAGCCTGGCCAATGGTGTAATGCGTTCTGCTATGCCGGGCGAGGTATGTAAAGCGATCGCCGTCCAGACTTCGTGTGCCTCAGCTTCCGACCTCGAATGCCTGCGTAAGAGGTTGGCGGCAGCATCGGCACCCTCCACCTCGAATCGCTGCGGGCCATTGTGCGCTTGGGAGGCACCGATGTCATGGCACACACATGCCACGAACAGGAGATCACTGCCCGCCCACTCACTCTTCTCGCGCTCAGCCAACCAGTTCGCCAACAAGTAGACCCGCAGTGAGTGATGCACGATCGTCAGCGGCAGGCTGGCGGACATCACCAGGTCGAACGCAGAGGCGCAAAGGGGGGAAGCGGGGACGAAAGCTTGCAATGATTGTGCTCCCTTTGCCGCATCGTTATCAGAGGAATGGGCGTGTGAGAGAGTGGTTTCAGGTGTCACGGCCAGGGAGGCTTCTGCGCCGGGCGCTGCGGAACGGCCACACATTGGCTGCTTGGTGAAGGGGGGGAAGGGCGGGTGGTACGAGGGCGCACGGACTGGCAGTGGGAATGTTGCGTGTTGACGTAGCCCGTGTTTACCACAGGACCCCTTCGACGCCCTCAGGTGTTTGTTATGGGAATGCAAAATTCTTGAATAGATGGTGCACAACAATCAGGTTTTGATCCCCCAGGTGTTCGTGGACCATCATGCGCTCCATGACATGCCCTGCATGGTGCTTTGCAGCAGGTCAGACCAGATGACCACTGAACGCGCCTACGCGGGACCTGAGTGGTCAGGCGCGACGCGGTTGGGGGGACGAGGGAGGTCTCAAACATGGGCTCACTAGGCTTGCCAGTGCTTGGGTGCCCCTGGATTAAATCATCATGGGGCGTCTGATAGGCGTCGGGAGGGCGGGCAATGGCGTGGGACTAACAGTAAAGCGGTAAGGTGGGAGGCCACTAGACCTGCTTCAGGTGACGAATGTTGGCTCCAAATATAAAAAATTGTGCCAAGCGAAGGGGGCCGCTATCAACAAGAGGGAAATGCGTGCTGCGAACACCCTGCTTTTGGCCCTGTTGCGACGCCCTCACGCATACTCTACCCCTCTGACACAGACGACATTCTCTCCTGTCATTATTTGACGCCCTTTTACACTCTTTCGCCCGTTCCCGCTCGAGAGCTGGCTCTTGTGCGACCCTCGACTGTTGGTGCCCAACCGGCCCGCTCCTTTCCACAGGCTTTTTTGTTCATTGACTCGTGGCCCTGAACTTGGGGACTGCCTCACCATTCACGCAAGAACACGCAAGATGGTTTCTTTTCAATGCGAGGTCAGCACCATGCGCCGCGGATCATCGCCCTTAGCGGTTCTAACAATCCCATCTACAGGGCTGTGGCGACGTCTTGACCAAGAAGAAGCTCGATCCACACCGCAATCAATGTCGGGGCGCTATGTTTACCTGTATCGACTGCATGACGACGTTTCAAGGCACAAGTTATCGAGCACATACAGTATGTGAACCCACCGATGCACTCTCCCTCCATCAGGGGACACCCTTCGATACACTGCGCCCGACTACACAGGAGACTTTTGGTACTGACGGACGGGAAACAGTCATGCATCACGGAAGATCAGAAATACCAGGGCGCCCTATATCGCGAGAAGCCTTCCAAGGCCGCGAAGAGAAAGTCCGTCTCCATCGTCGAGCCAGAGTACGAAAAAGCTCTCGTCCCTCGTCAAGCATACGTTGAAGACGACCTGGAAACGGATGCCCCTCCACACGTCCCTACTCCTCCTCCCGCCGTGCCAGATTCAAATCGTGACAGTGTGTTTGATTATATGGTCGATGAAGGCAGCCAAACAGGCACACCCCAGATAAGTTTTACAAAGGACAAGGAAGAAATGTCTATGAAGCAGACTGCTCCGTCCATCTTCTCCAGCAGCCGGCCGTCCAGCCAGAATGGGTATCACAACGCGGACGAGGAGGAGCAGCATAGCAAAGAGTACGAAGAAAATGGCTTCACTTGGGGCGCGGCACCGGTCAAGCCTCGAGGAGGGCTGGACATGAACAACAGTACCCTGTCGCTCGAATTTATGACTCCGGCAGCGAAAGAGATGAAATCCAAACTAGACAAGAAAGAGAGACCACGCGCACATAGTCGGACGAACAGCGGTAGTGAGAAGAAACGAAAACGACCCACAGACGATCAAGTGCACGAGTTGGAAGGGGACACTTTGATGGCCGACACGGTCAAGATGGACACGCCGGTGATCATACACTCGGGGCTCACGGGTGGACTCAGCCGAATGATGTCTCAAGACGAGTCGTACCCGTTCCGCCGGTCTCCCGATCCCAACGACAAACGCGTGATTGTCCACAAGGAGCGTTCAGCTCGTCGAAGTGTGAAAGCGGAAGACCCCACCTCTCCGTTGAAACGCACTCGACACACCAAGGAAGATTCCAATGGCCTTGGCATCTCGATCAAAGGTCGAGCAGTTAAAGCGCTTTCGTTGGTGGGTGGAGCACTTCTTCCTGGTCAGGTCGAGAGCCACATGGCCAACACCAAAACGCGGAGGAGAGCCAGCTCGTCGGACCAGGGGAACAGCCTGTCTCGAATCCGAGACGGCGAGAAGCGAGAGAGGAAGAAGCACAAGGTTCACCGACACAATGGTACTTCTTCCGCCAATATTCGCCATGAGCACCGTTCACGCCGCCGGTACAGCGACGAGTCGCCCTCGCGATCACCGGGTGAAGGCACCACTCGCAAACTCAAAGCCATCGAGTACCACAAGCACGACGACTCAGCCTCTGACACGGACTCTGATCCCATGCAGCAACACAGCAATGGTGCAAGCAAACGCAAAAGCACCAACGGTGCAATGGTCGTGTTCGGCGCAGAGGAAAAGACCAAGCGTGCTTGCCGCAGTTTCCTGGCCAATGCACCGGGACTAGACTCGGACAAAGGCTATTCCATTCACAAGATGCTCAAGCGATGGCATAAGCATAACGACGTCCGAAGCAGCACCATGAAGATGGAGGAGGAGCAGGACCTGTGGAGGGCGTTGCGAATAAGACGAAACGAGAAGGGCGAATATGTGGTCTTTTTCTGAGCGAGCGCAATGCAGCACTCTTTTTTCTTGAATGTCTTGCTATTTCCCTAGGATATACGATGTATTAATGGTTTGGGTGCTCGCACTTACACTCTCCTCCTGTGTCACCGCCAACGTCCCGTGCCGAGGAAGGGAGGGAGATTGGGATTCAATGACTGTACAAAATGGCTCGATAGAGAAGCCGTAGTTACTGTCTTTTCTTAGCCGCTGGTCTGGGATGGCAGCAGAGCATGAGAATACTGTATCGAGACTGAAATCTTTGCCAGAGCTCTGGGACTGTCCAAGTACAAAGAGAGGGATAATGCTTGTCGGTTACCGAACACTCAATGTTGATCTACAGTCCGTGACCGCCGCCATGTAAAGGGGAGAACAGACCGTCGGATGATCTTTGATGTTAAAAGCCCACCAGCTATCGCAAGGCCCGTCACCTCACCGACCTGTCAGTGTCAATCGTATGCGGTCTTCAGGAGAAGCAGCAAAGGGTTTGGTAAACTATTCGTTGTGTTCAACCCTCTGATGGGGAATCGCTTCAGCCTGAAACACACGTATGGGCTCCCTGGAGACTGTTTCGGGCTTAGATCGTCCGTGGAACGGGGCGCAGAGCGAAAGCCAGAGAATCCAATGGTTCGTTGGCCACTGTCAGGGGGAGGATCCGGTGAGGGCGTCCGGGGCTGGACACGGACGGTTATTGAACCGGAGGGCTAATTAGTGGGCATTGGCTGGTGACATTCTAGGCCTCACCAGCCATTCACTGGGGCCTATTGGGGGGTCACCGGGGGTGCCGAGCATGACTTTGGGCGCAAGGGCAATAAGGGCAAGTAAGGGCTGCTCGCAAGCCATGCGGGTGGTTGTCTGCCCACCGAGCACTACCGAGTGCTGGGATCTTCGCCTTTCGTTGTTCCAACTTGGATATCCGTAAGCTGACCGAAACCTCCCACTTTTCTAAAACTCACTCGCACCACCGCCAGCCCTCGTTTCTCCTTATAATTTCATCTCCCATACCAGACAATCAGATATCATGTCGTCCACAATATAAATCCAATTCACCGCCCGTCCTCTTTAACACTGGAGTCCCTTGTCCTCGATCATGGCCAAACCTCCGCTTCGGCCTCCCAAGGGCCGGCGTGGAGGATCCAAACCGAAGACCATGTTGACTTGGGCCATTTTCCTCATCCTCATAGCTGCCGCTCACCCTCAATCACTCCCTCCGTCCGATGCTCCTCCGCGATTGGTGGCCTCGACCCAGAGACTGCGCTCAGCATCGAGTCGACCGTCTGCTCCGGCTGGCCGCAGTCCAGCAGAGATTCCGCTTCTCAAGAACGACATCACTACTGTCAAATTTCGAAGCACCGATGAAAACCCCGAAAACCACAAGCTCCGTGCCTTGGCTCCAGCCCACGACTCCTCGAGTGGTGGTGCTGTCAGAGCACCTCTTGCACAGTCTGACGAGTCCTTGTCCCAGGGACTCTCTGCGCTTTCCTCAGCGCGGCTGCTGCAAGATTGGGAGGTGGAGAACATTGTCCTACTAGCCACCATCGATGGCACCATACATGCCCGTGACAGGAAGACCGGCAACGAGAGGTGGTCACTGGGTATTCCGGACAGTCCCATGATCCAGACCATCCACCACAAATTGAACCGGAGTGATCCGGAGGTGGACGGCTCTCAGTACGAGGACGACTACATGTTCATTGTCGAGCCGAGTAAAGATGGCAACCTCTACATTCAACATCGAGACCCCAGGATAGGTCTCCAACGATTGGGTATCACCGTCAGATCCCTTGCAGCTGAAACGCCGCAGTTTGTCGATGACCCACCACTCGTGACTATCTCCTCTCAGGAGACTACTGCATACGTTGTAGATGCAGCCACTGGCCGCATTCTACAACAATTTGACAAATACCGGGGCTTCTCCAATGACGACCAGGGCCGCAGCTGTCGGCGACTGAGTGGTTTCGAACTGGATGACCCAGCGTGCGATCCCATTGGAACTATTAACCTGGGAAGAGTCGAGTACACCATTGAGATATCCCACAAGATTACAACCCAACCCCTCTGCACGATCAAGTTCGCTGAATGGGTTCCAAACAAGGGGGATAGCGATCTACAAGACCAATATGTCGCTCCCTTGGACAACTACCAAATTCAAAGCTACTACAACGGCCGAATCATCGGCATCGACAGCGCCGCCGATTCTGGCAAGGTTCCGAGATTCACCCATATGTTCGACACTCCGGTAGCGCGAGTGTTTGACGTCGTTCGTCCCCTCGACAATCGAGATGAATCTGCCAAGCTAGTCTTACTAGCACGGCCGACAGATTCTCCTCTCCTCTCCTCTCCCGAGATCTGGCGGAATGAAATGCAGCGAGCTGAGAGGGTTTTCGTGAACAAAACCGAGTCCGGGGTGTGGTTCGCGATGTCCGAGTTGTCATACCCCGGCGTAACCAGCGGCGCATCACCCGCAAGCTCAAACTGGAACTACGACAGTCAGCCGTTGGATTTTGACAGCAACTTGGAAGAAATTGTCGGTGTGCACGTGCTTTCTACGGAACCGAACCTCACTCCCCTTAGATTGACGATTTCTGGCCCTCCCCCAGTGACGGATTTGGCGGAGGAGGCAGAGAAGGCAATGGCAGCATTGGAGGCCAAGATCCCGCCATCTTTGATCCCTGTGATCAACCATCCTTTGCTGTCTGTTTTCAATATTATCTGCGCCAGCATCATCTTGTTTGTGGTCGGCCTGCAGATGAGGATCCCAATTATGTTGAAGATGCAACGCCTCCTTCGAAAGGCAGGCGTGGAGGTCGCGGTCGAGAAGATCCGGACTCCAGTGGCTCCTGAACCTGTTCCAGCCACGACGGACAAGCAAGAAGATCGTGTAGCTGAGATTACAGGGGACAAGGATACCGCTGAAGTTGTTGCTGAGATACTGGAGGACGTCGTCAAAACACCCGTCAGGAGCCGGGCTCAAAGTGCAGCGCTCTCGGTTGCCAGCCCTGCTAAGACTGTCAAAGTGTTCGAACCGAACGATGAGAGTTCAGAGGGCGAATCAGAAGACGAGAAGAACAAGGAAGAGTCCAACTCTAACGAAAACGCGGAGAATGGTGGACAGCCTCGCCGTCGTCATGCCAAGAGAGGGAAGCGAGGCGGAAAGAGGAATAAAAAGGGCAAGAAGACAATGGATCCGGACGTCATGGATGAGAAGGAACAACTCGTGGCCGAGGTTCCCACCAAGGACGGTCTTCTCCAGGTTGGCAAGCTCCGAATCGACACCAGGGAAGATCGATGTCTCGGGCGTGGAAGCAATGGTACAGCGGTGTTCCCTGGCTCACTGGACGGCAGAGAAGTCGCGGTCAAGCGCTTGATTCGCTCCTCAAATAGCCTGGCCGCCAAAGAGATCAAGCATCTGCTGTCTAGTGACGAGAACCCGCACGTCATCCGGTACTTCGGAAAGGAAGAGTCGCAACACTTCACCTACATTGCGCTTGAGCGCTTTACCACTTCTTTGGATCAGTTCATCGAGCGCCCCCTTCAATATCCCGAATTGGTGAAGCTGCCCGAAGGGTTTGATGTCAAGGACACGCTACGGCAAATTACGGATGGCGTCCAACACCTGCATTCTCTCAAGCTGGTACATCGAGATATCAAGCCTCAGAACGTCCTGGTCAAGGCTGTTAAAAGCAATCGTCCTACCAACGGGATGCCGAAACTGCAGTTTGTCATTTCCGACTTTGGCTTATGCAAACCTCTCGAGGAAGGCCCAGAATCAACTTTCGCTCCAACTGCGAACCATACAGCCGCCGGCACTACCGGCTGGAGAGCACCAGAGTTGCTCGTCGGCTCCAGGTCGGCTGTTGCGCCGAATTCTAGCTCGACTTCGACTTCCAAATCCACCACCCACTCTAGCGAAGGCACTGTCATTGATCGTCCATCAGGCCGTCGTGCAACCAAGGCAATAGATATCTTCTCCTTGGGATGTGTCTTCTATTATGTCATGACTCAGGGTCGTCACCCCTTCGATGTCGGAGGAACCAGCCTCGGGCGGGACCTGAACATCAAGGAGAACAAGTTCAGCACAGAAGATTTACGTCTGTACGACTACCAATTCGATGCCGATGACCTTGTCATGCAAATGCTCAAACACAACCCCAAAGAGCGTCCTGACACAAGCCAGATACTTCGTCACCCCTATTTCTGGGACGTGGCCGATAAGCTGGAATTCCTCTGCGATGTGTCGGATTGCTACGAGCGGGAGAAGAATTCGATCAACAACATCTTCGACGAGAGTGCGATACGCACACCCGCGGAGAAGGAATCTCTTGCTGAGCTCGCTGCCCTAGAATCCCTTGCGCCCAACGTCATCGGACCATCTAAGGACTGGCTCCGCGCACTTCCAAAGACCTTCCTCACAGAAATGGGCAAACAGCGCAAATACAGCGGTTCCAAAATGATCGATCTGTTGAGAGTGATCCGCAACAAGAAGAACCACTTCCATGACTTGCCGCAGGACGTGAAAGAGCAGATGCTGGGCGGTAGTGCGAAGGGATACTATGAATTCTGGGCAAAGAGGTTCCCGAGCCTGTTGATCAACTGCCACTGCCTTATCATGGAGCGCGGGTTGGTTGAGCGGTTCCGGATGGAGAGGTGGTTTGTTGAGTGAGGGGACGTCAATTTGAGAAAGATATATATGAATGACATAAAATACGAAATCTAAGTCTTATCATTCAATGCTTGTCGTCATCTTGTTCTATTTTTTGTTCTTTTCTGGCGTGTTTATCTGACTAAGAAAGGTCCTTTCGTTCGAATCGCCCCTTGAAGGTCGTCAGTCCTTGTGACATGTGCCGTGGCACGGGCGTAGCAAGTAAGGCATCACCTTGCCGTACCAAGTCACTGTCACTCAACACGAGCTCTTTCGTCCAGCAGCCTCGGTATGTATGTATGTATGTATATGAGTTTGCGTCCACGCAGGTGCGTACTCGGACGGTCTGAGACATTCATGACCCACGCGCCTCGCTCGCCTGCCTGCCTGCTTAGCCCAACATACATGCTTGTTCCCAGCCAGCCAGCCAGCCCGCCCCTTGCAACGCACGGCATGTGGACTCGACATGATCTGACCAGAGTTGGTGTGTGGTGCAAGACGATATGATATCCAAACCAGCCAGCCAGCCAGCCAGCCAGCCAATAGCTCGACCAGCCAGCCTATTGGTTCGCGGGGCCCAGGTCGGTCCCCTTTCGATGCAAGGACGGAGTAAAAAAGGAGCATAGGGACGAGCGGATAGGCAGGCAGGCGGCTAGACAGATAGATGGACGGAAGAGTAGCTTGGCCGCCGAGCATGGCTAAGAAGGGTGTGTGGTCTCGATCGGTGCACTGTTGTCGAAAGCTGGCGTCGAACATATATGGCTGTTTGTTTCTCAGATTTCGTATGGCCATGGCAGCAGGCCTTTTCATTCTTCATTTCCTCTTTGGAAGCAGGGTGGTCGATAAACCAGACTCACGCGTAACGCTGCAGAAGCAGAGAGAGGGATCCCCCGTGCGTCCATCCCCGTTGCCCTCGTCATCTGCCATCTGCAGCATCAACTCATCCTTACATCCGCTCCCTCCTCCTGGGGGCTGCCCGAATGATATCATCTACTCGCAACAACAGCTCCGCTGCCTCGCTCGCGCTCCCGACCACCGCTTTCTTCAACTTGTAACTCTCGATCACGCCCAGCTCGCGCATGTCGGCGATGCCACCCCCTGGAGTCAGAAGATCCAAGCCGGAACTCGTCATACCTCGATAAACCTCGCTTCTCAACTCGGACACCAGGGCAGAAGAGTCGAGACCAGCATTGTCTGCAAGGATGGTAGGAAGTTGACGTAGGGCGGTCGAGAATGAGTCGACTGCCAGGCGCTTTTTACCGGGGATCTTCTGCGCCAGAAAGTCCACGGCCTTCGCCATGACCATTTCAGAACAGCCGCCGCCCAGGACGACGCGGGGTTCTTTGATGGTCTGTGACAATACGGCAAGAGCGTCATGTAGACTTCGCTCCGCCTCGTCCAGCAGTTGTTCCGTCGCACCCCTGAGCACGATGGTACAGGCCTGACCAGCTGCCACGCCGGAGAATTTGATCAGCGTATCCTCGCCAATGATGATCTCCTCGATCAAGTCGCAGTGCCCGAGCTTAACAGATTCGGGGTGGTCGAAAGTGCTTGCGATCTCTCCCCCCGTGACCAAGGCGAGACGTTCCACGCCGTCGAAATCGGCATGTTCGATGGACATTATGCCTGCTTCCGTAAACAATTGTTCCGGCCAGTTATAGATCAGTTGTCTGTTGATGAAGCAGTTGATCCCATGTGCCTTGATCCGTTCAACCTTGGAACGCATTCTCTCTCGCTCAGCCTTTTCCAACTCGGCCAGTTCTTTTGTTGAACCGACCTTCATGCGGGCTGCCCAAATTTTCACTTTATCCGTATCCATGGCAGTATTCGCCACGAGTATTTTGGCATTTTCCAATCTCTTCGGTTGGTTCACGCCGATACGCTTGTCGAGGATGAATCCCTCGTCAAGGTAAGAGTCGGACAGTTTCCCTCCTGATTTCTTGATGATTTGGATGTGGTTCAGATCGATCGACCCTTTTAGTCGAAGGACAGCGTCGACTGCCAAATTGGCGAACTGATCACGATCCTGAGACAGGACCTTTGAGGATAGGGTTGTGCGGGCGATGGCTAGGAGGTCTTTTCGGAATTGCTCGGCGTGTTTCGAGTTGTCGACGGCGGACTTTTCAAGTGCCTGCAAAGCGGCTTGTGTGGCTAGACGGTAGCCTTCAATGATGGTTTGGGGATGGATGTGACGGCTGACTAGTTGTTCTGCCTCTCGTAGCAATTCTGCTGCCAGCACGGTGACGGAAGTTGTGCCATCTCCCACCTCATCGTCTTGAACTTTGGAGATATTGACGAGGACTTTTGCGGCGGCGTTGTCGAGGGCGATGGATTTGAGGATCGTGGCACCGTCATTGGTTACCATTATCTGCCCCGTTGAGGCCGATTGAAGAATCTTGTCCATACCCTTAGGTCCAAGCGTGGACTTCACGAGGTCGCCAACTGCGATCGCACCAACGAAGGCAGAGAGACGCGCATTTTCGCCTTTTTCTTCTTGCACGTCGTCGGCAAAGATCTGGGTTGGATTGCTGTATGCTGCCATGGTGTCTTTGCCTGGTCTCCTCTTCTTCTGGTGCTGTTACTGGGGAAGAAAGAAGATTGTAACAGGGGAAATTGGTCCTGCGCAGAAAAGGCAGATATCACGAACCCAAAATTTGAAGACTGCGGGGAGAAGAAGCGACAAGGCTGCGGCCGGTAGGCTTGGCAAGGCTGACATGCCAGTTGCTTCCCTATCATTGCCACCATCAATCATCCTTGCTTACCCTTCTCGTGTGTCAGTGAGCAAAGCCCTGGATGCTGTCGCCTCCTTTCTCAGATACACAAGAATGTCATCACTACAAATATTCGTGGAACAGCGTCGCCGACGTGTAACAGGACCTACCAACATCTCATCATGAGCAATCTTACAATTGACTTACCTCTCCTCCAGGCCTATAACAGAAGGAGTTATCTTCGTCGCCGTTCGAGCGCAGAACTTGTCGATAGCTCACTGCGACTACACAGAAAATCGACAGACAAATGCCCTCGCTCTACGCCTCATCAGGTGATCCCGTCTTTCCTCGTCAACAGACCTCTTAGGCTTCTATCTGCAGCTTCCTCTCCCAACGCACCAGACTCCAATAACTTAAAGACATGGGTAATTGCATGTCACTTGGTCCAAACGAGGAAGATGTGCGCATAGCACGTTGTTACTCCCACGCCCAGAGACATCAACAACCATTTCACTTCAGCCATGGCCCTGCCATAAGCGAAACAACGTACCGCTCTCACGATGCATATACTCCATCCTCCAAGACCGACCAATCTAGGCATCGGAGTTGCACAGCTCCGCCGCAACGACGCCGTTAGTCCTGGTGCTGCGACGCAATTGGTGCCGCGAAGGAAGATGGACAGCGTCAGACTTTTCTACAGGGCTTATCCGGGCGACAGAAAGCAAACGGTCTCAAGCATGGCCATTGAATGGGAAGAATAGTGTCCGAGAGAGGTGCCTTGCCTACTGCCAGCATCCATCTCTACTTTCCATGGTGTAAATGTCGGTTTACCCCATTCACTCAGCATACCCCCTTGTGTTGCAATCTTTGTAGCATTCAGGAACACCCAAGCTGACAAATTGGGTCCTTCGGAGAAGCAGAGGTCGTGAGCCAATGTGGACATGCAGCCTGCAACGAAGCTCTTCATCTCGCGATATGAAGACCCCGTGTGTGCCCCTGGCCGAAACTCTACACATGGGGTCTGAAGTACCTCGTACAAGCTTCGTGTATTGATTATATGAGGATACGACTCGGTGCCAGGGGCGTGGAAAACGATCCTATGGAGTGGAAGGCGGCTGGGCCGAATGTATATCGAATCAGACTATCCCTCTTGCCCGTGATTTGCGTGGCTGGGTCGCTGCAAACTGTCTCTTCTCCGCGTGAATGGGACCACCATGACTCTGGGAGTAGCGTCCTCTGAATCAATAGCTAGTTGATAGAGAGGTGTTCTATGAACCCGTGAATCTCGAGATGCATGTTTCAACGTAACGGCCTCCGGAGATGTCCCCATGAATCTCGATCTGATGCAAATAGTTTGACCTCGAAAGTTGACTTGTTCTGCGAGCCAAAAGGGGGTTCAGCATAGAGCAGCGTGGAAACTGGTCCTAAAAGAGAGAAAATCTGGCGCCATATTACCACGTCTTGGCGCCCTCATCCTCAGCTCAGCCTTCCGCCAACCCTCCTTCCTGAAGTATCATCAGCCACAAATATCTATTCAGAGCCAGACTTGACGCTCAAGGTCTCCTCCTGTGGAAAATGTACGATCTGATGCCCTCGACGGGGCCGCCTGCATAGTCCCGAGGGTGAAAACGATGTTTGAACGCCCACTCTCTACGACCACGACCACTGACGACTGATGCATTCCATCCCGATGCCCTAGTTCATTCTCGAACCAATCAGGAATGGGTCGACATTCTCATATTGCGCGGCTCGCCTTGGTGAGATATATTGTTCCTATACAAGCTCCGCCCCCATGAAGAACTCCTTCATCAAACACTTGGACCACTTTTCGTGCCCGTAAACCAAGCGGCTGCATCGACATCGAGTCACTGACAATTGATTTTAGGGAAGGTCGCCATTTGGTCCCCCACTGGAAGACGAGAATGGAGAGTTTATCCTGGGACCGAATGTGCAACGCCGAACAGACCATAACTATATTCAGCAGTTCGACGATCGAGGTCATCCAAGAAATCTTGCTTCTGAGACGTTGAGGAGGCGACTGCTCCGGGCTCAAAATGAAGCTCTGTCCACAGTCGGTGTCGTTGTTCGCAAAGCACAAATGCAACGGTCCTGGTGGCAGTCCATGAATGACATGCAGAGATACCGACTTCTCCTGGATGAACATGCTACTGGTGCTTATTGCGAGATCGTGGAGACTATCACTCAAAATGTGGCCACTCACTGGATTGTCAACTTCCGCCGACGTCTTCTGGTAAGGAGGAGGAGCACCTGCCCTTTTTTATGCTTCTGCAGCAGCTGATACGCGCAGACCTTCAAGTCCTACTTGGGATTGCCAATTCCTCAGATGCTGTTTTCTGAGTGGAATATCATGGGTCCGAGTGCTTTCCTATTTGCTGGCTTGCTCCCTGGCACAATTGCGAGGATCAGTCAACTACTCAGGGTCGCGATACTAGAAGATGAAAGACTTTCAAAGTCAATGCACCCGGCTAAGCTTTTCAGCCTCTCGAATATTGGCAGGTTGATTCGCTGGTCAAGGTGAGCAATACTGTGTCGTTGGAGAGATCTCACTAACTCTAGGTAGCCTGCAAATCCTATGGTTTACCTTCGAATACCCATTCCACGCCTATTCCGCCTTACAATCGCTTTACTTCATCCCCATCCACCCAACGCCCTCTTTGTCTGCCATGATACCATTCAGCAGCCATTCCCCCGTTCAAATGTCTCTGGGCGTATCAAAATGGTCTTGGGGAGCCTTGATCCCGTTACTAGGAAACACAATGTCCAGTCCCTTTGCGTTGGCATTCATCAGAGACCTGGTTGGCAACTACCTCTTTAAAAAGGTCTACGTGATAGTCCGTCAAATGGTCGCTAAGCCCGACCGTCCGGATCGGATATCGCTACAGAGTGCCAGAAATCTGAACGCATCTCTCGAACTGGAAGAGGCGATTTTCGGTGAATCGGGTGAAGTGGGCCCACGGTCCCTGAAAGAAACTATCCAATCCATAATTCCAGCCTCGTTATGGTTTTGGGTCCGGATAATTCAAACACAAAGGGTTCCCCTGGCAGTCGAGCTAAGTCCGAATATTGAAATCGAGTTGCTCGGACGGAGCGCCATGCATTACCGAGTATTCTATCGACAAAATCGTGAGCTTGATCTCAGACGAGCGTCGAGAACACTTCGGGTCATGGCTATCCGTGCTGCCTTTCACGACTTCAATTTAGATCCGGACCATTCGATGATTGACATATTCGAGCTCGCGGACGATGTGAGCTTTTTGGCGTCGAGTTCGGCATCTACATCAACGCCAGACCCACAGGACCTCTCACTCTTGACGGAAGAGGCCACCGGCGCCGGCATTGCGAGCGATTCTCAAGCCGATGCTGAACCTGAGATGCCGCAAGGAGACCGCCAAGCAGGGGGGGATCAAGTTGCAGATAATGTCAATGATGAAGATCTCCTGGTCGGGATCGGCTCGCACGAAGAAACGGGCGACACCGTTGGCCCACTCCCAATTTCAGGCAGTCCGGCCGTGGATAGAGAAAGTGCCCAGCCTACCGTTCCGCTGGAAACCCTTCTTGAGCCTGGCCTAGCTGATCACGCAGAATCAGGAGAGTTGCGAGCAGCTAGTCCGGTGCCGACTACTCCGAATCGGGAGCCTCATATCATTCCGAATCCATTCCAAGTCTCTCCTCGACCGCGGACGCCGTCTCCTATTTCCCCCATCCCCGGCATATCTCGCGCGGCGAGTCTACCGCACACAACACCCAGGCCCGTGCGCCGCCCGACAGTCATAGAACAAGACGTACCAGCAATGGGAGACGAGATGCTGCAACGGCGCCAAACGCAATCGAGAGATCCGCGTAATGCAGACGAGAGTCTCTATCGTGTGACTGTCCTTTCAAACCACCCAGCCGAAGCATTCGCACATTATACTACCTCAATCATCGAGTCTATTGTCCTGCTCCCGCTTGATATTATGTTCTTACGGTCACTGGCTCGAGGCTTCGTCTCCCAGAATTCTGCTGGTCTACAAATGGCCGGGGCGTCCTCACTGCTTAGCGATGTATGGCCGCTCACCTCGGGGCTAAGACTGCGGGGCATTTCTATGGGGCAAAGCTTGCAGTTCTGGGGTAATTTCTTCCTCACGATTGGGATGCAAGGCATAGTAAATCTTGTGATATGGGGTGTCGGGACACGGGTCACAATGAAACTGGGCGAGAGATTTGGTTGGGGGAAAGTATGAGGTCTCCTGAATTGACCTGGTAGAAAAGGTGGGAAGTATTTTGTGCAGTGTTATTAAATAGATACCCGGCCGTTCGGTCATGCAAAAAGTTCGTTTCAGAGAACCAAAAAGAAACGATTTCCTGAGGTCATGTTCGCTTCTCCGTTGTTTTATGTCTCATCTTACAAGACGGCAAGGCTGAGATGCGGCCAATCAGCTGTCAGAAGGCTTCTCCGCATCGAATTCTCGCGCAGTCACAATTTTCCCGATCATTTGAACGGCGAAGCCTCGAGGCTCTGCATTTTACGCGTTGACAATGTCGAAACGAAAGTCGGAAGAGCCCCTGGAGGGCTTGTTTGCCCAGGCATCCCCAGCAAGCAAGAAAGTGCGCATTGAAGATGTACTTGAGGAAGAGACCCGCACCCACGGTGGTCTTGATACGTCCCAGGCCCCAAACTCTCTGCCTACAAATGGCGCAAGTGTTTCGGAGAGGTTGTTAGAGGAGCAGTCAGAGGAGGAGGAAGAAGTCGAATCAGACGTCGAGGGTGACCGGCTACCAGCTGCGCCACTGCGACAAAAAGCTCCCACAGAAGGTTACGATGATCTTTACCTTGACACCATCAACCGGGCCTTGCTCGATTTCGACTTCGAGAAACTCTGCTCCGTTACCCTCTCGAACATCAATGTCTATGCCTGTCTGGTTTGTGGCAAATACTTCCAAGGACGAGGTCCAAAGTCACACGCATATCTCCACGCCCTCGAGGTCGATCATCATGTCTTCATCAACATGGAGACCAAGAGAGTCTATGTCCTCCCCGAAGGCTATGAGGTGCACAATAAGAGCCTGGACGATATCAAATACGTGGTGGATCCCAAATACACGGAAGAGGAGGTCAAAAGGCTGGACAAGGACCCGAAAGAGTCAATCGACCTTGCGCACAAGAGATACCGGCCCGGGTTTATGGGAATGAACAACATTAAAGCGAACGACTACCTCAATGTGGTGGTGCAGGCATTGGCGCATATTTCGCCCTTGAGAGATTTCTTCCTGCTGCACGAGTTTCCTCACACGGCGTCGCAGTTGCCAGTGCGCTTCAGCACGCTGGTCCGCAAACTGTGGAACCCCAGAGCGTTTCGATCTCACGTCTCGCCACATGAACTGTTGCAAGAGATTGCCCTGCGTTCGTCCAAGCGATTTACTTTGACACGGCAATCGGACCCTGTGGATTTGCTCGCCTGGCTCCTCAACAACCTACACAGCACGTTAGGAGGATCTCGCAAGCCGCTCTCGTCTCCCATATACAGGTGTTTCCAGGGAAAATTGCGGGTGGAATCACAAGAAATCACCGCGAAATCTGATGCGACGGGTGATCGGCTCAGGTTCGAGGAATCATCCAACATCAAGACGGACATGCACCCATTCCTCATCCTGACGCTGGATCTCCCTCCTGTGCCTCTCTTTCGAGATGCGATCGAATCGAAAAATATCATCCCCCAAGTTCCACTCAACAACCTCCTACAGAAGTATAACGGGCTGAATGCGATGGAGAGAGCGGCTCACCGACTGCGACATCGACTTCTACATCCGCTGCCGCCCTACCTTTTGTTTCACACCAAACGGTTCAGCCACAACAAATTCGTTTCCGAGAGAAATCCAACTATTGTGACGTTTCCTTCGCCTCGGGGCCTAGACATGTCGCCCTACGTTGAACCTAATCCGGCGATCCACCCACCCGGTGAGCCGATCCTCTACGACATGGTTGCGAATATCATCTTGGACACGACCTCGATCGCTAGTGCCGGCGGCGAAGACACGAATGCCGCCGACGCTGCGAACAAAGCCGTTGGTGCAGAGGGTCAAAAGGTGGCTTGGAAGGTTCAACTTCGCGACAAGGCTGTTGCGTATACTCAGCGCACCGATCTCCCGGAATGGCTGGAGATCCAAGATCTCTGGGTCGAACGTGCAGAGCCCGAGACGCTTTTCACCAGAGAGGGCTACCTGATGGTGTGGGAGCGGAGGAGAGAAAAGAAGAAAGCAAAGCAAACGAACGGAGCCTGAATAGTGCCTCAAAATCATATTAGTTCCGTGTCTGATCTCGTGCAAAGGAGAAAGACATTGTCGAAATAGCAAGAGCCCATGGCTTGTTTCTTACAAGTGGGATCCGCACGGTGGTGATCTGTTGTGGAGCTTGTCCAACGGAGATCCTCTCCAGCTCTTATCATGCTGTGTTTCCAAACTATTGTCCACTCCAGCATAGCATTTTAACCTCGTCAATGCATCCCCTGTACTTATAACTTTGGCTGTCGACGTGGTGGACAATCATGAAGCTAGTCCAAAGCTTTGCAATTGCATTGCTCCCAGTCTATGCGCTGCTCTCCCATGCTTTCGTCACCGTGGGGGCCAATGAAGAGCTGGTACAGCAGCAGCAGCAGCACACTCTCAGCCATGGAAAGCTCTCCGACGTGATAGCCGCATCACCATTGTTGTCGCTGCATCGTGCCATCTGCGAGGTCGAATCGATAACCGATAACGAAGCCGCGGTGGGGAAGCTGCTCGTCTCGATTCTCGAGGCGCACAATTTCACGGTGCTTACAGAGAGTGTCCCGCCGCCGACCGTGGGGTCGGCAAGCAATGCAAAGGAAAGATTCAATATCTATGCGTACCCGGACGTCTCAAAGTATGAAGGCCCTGTCCCTGCGACGTCTGACGCAAGTCGGAGCCAGCCAAAGGTACTCTTGACCTCGCACATTGACACGGTCCCCCCACATATCCCGTACTCGTTGTCTCTTCCTACCAAGAGAATCGATTCCTTTCCTGCGACACCGTTCTCGCGCAAGGACATACTCATTTCCGGCCGCGGGACGGTCGACGACAAGGCTTGCGTGGCGGTGCAAGTCCAAACGGCGTTGGACCTGCTGTCCACTACTGTGTCCCCTTCGGACATTGCGCTACTGTTCGTGGTGGGCGAGGAAAAGAGGGGCGACGGCATGCGCCATTTCTCCTCGTCGCAGGTCTACAACCACACGCGCAACAACTACAAGGCCATCCTCTTCGGCGAACCGACAGAGGGCAAATTAGCGACGGGCCACAAGGGGATTGAGATGCTCTCGCTGCGGGCCCGGGGCAAGGCGGCGCACAGCGGCTATCCATGGCTCGGAAGGAGCGCCAATAGCATGATCTTGCCCGCGCTGGTGGTGTTGGATAAACTGGGCGACACGCCCGAGGAGGAGGGCGGACTGCCCCGGAGCGACAAGTACGGGAAATCTACAGTGAACGTCGGGTTCATGCAGGGAGGCGTGGCGGCCAACGTGGTGCCCGAGTTTGCCATGGCCGACGTGACCTTCCGGCTCGCCGGGGGAACCGTCGCGGATGTTCGGAAGATTGTCACGGACGCGGTGCGCAAGGTCGACCCGGAGGGACTGCTGGATTTGCAGTTCTCTCAAGGCTACGGGCCCGTGCCGCTGGACGCGGACGTGGAGGGATTTGAGACCATCACGGTGAACTACGGGACGGACGTGCCGAATCTGGACGTTGGAGAAGGGGTCAAGAAGTATCTGTACGGGCCCGGGAGTATTCTCGTTGCACATGGAAAGGACGAAGGTCTTACAGTTGGGGATATGGAGGAGGCCTTGGAAGGGTACAAGAGGTTGGTGATGCATGCGTTGAAACTGTAACTGTTTACAACGGTCATTTGAGAGATCTGGGTTTGCCCCCTTCAATGGGACCTTATGAATTGACATAGAGATATATTCAAGTCCAAATAGACGGACACATTGGTCCCTCGAGTACTGTGGACGCCAACTTGAAAGGAACATCGCAGAGCCTTAAATGCCAAGACCTCACAGCGCCATGCCTAATTCGGAGCCCACAATTCGGCAAACTTTCCGCCCTCTTCGAATGCGAAAAGTTGCAACGACTGCGCCGGGACACCAGACCAATTTGCACAAACCCACGAACGAACCCTCACTGCTCTCGCCAATTTCTTCCCGGACACCGTTCAAGATGGCGAAGGAACGCACTGAGAAGACCGGCATCATCGTCGGCTTGAACAAAGGCCATGTGAGTATCCTTTTTTTCCCCGAACATCGAACTTGCCTTCCCTTCATTTTCCCTCCTCCTCCTCCTCCACCTCCTCCTCCTCGGCCACTCGAAAAAATTGTAGTACACGGTTGTTTTCGACAGATGGCGACGAGGAGGAGGACGAAGAACTGGACGGAGAGGATCCGTTCCTGAATTTTTTCACCTTCCCTACCGTGCCTCCGTCCGCAAGGTCAAGGTAGAAACTAACAAGCCCATTTCTGTTTTCCCTCTCTAGAAAGTCACACCCCTCGACACCAAGCCCCGAGTCTCCCGGCGCAAGGGCGCACTCAGCAAACGCACCGCCTTCGTCCGCGAAATCGTCAAGGAAGTCGCCGGCCTGGCACCGTACGAGCGCCGCGTGATCGAATTGTTGAGGAACAGCAAGGACAAGCGTGCGAGGAAGTTGGCCAAGAAGCGGGTACGAATTTTTTTCCTCTTGTTTTTCGACATACCTGCTCCTGGTCATGCACACGAAACTACTACTCCTACTCTGGCTCTTGCTTTGGGGTTCTAGACTTGCGCTACGGATCTCCCGGCCAGAGCGTTGGACATGGAGTTTATTGTGCGTGGGGAACGCTCAAGGGCGAACAAACCCCTCAGAGGAGGTCCCGGTTCATCATCATCATATCACACACAGAAAGCTAACATATGGTCTCCATCAAAATATAGCTCGGTACTTTCGGCCGTGCCAAGAGAAAGGTCGACGAGTTGCAGCGCGTCATCGCTGAGGCCAGAAGAACTGGTGCCCATTAAACAAACAAAACCTCCACCTTTCTTATCACCACCCCGGGTTTCCCTTATGGGGGGAGTGGGGCATCAACATATGCATGCTCTGCGATGATGACGGAGACGAGAGAGACTTGTAAAGGGGATTTGAGCGAGCGAGTGGGTGGAATAGAGCTGCACGGGGACGGACAACGGGGGTTTTGATGGGAGAAAGAAGTGCTTTTTTCGAAACGAGGGTGAAGAAGACATGTAAGAGAGAGAGGGTGTGTGCGTGATTGTTCCCCCCCTCTCTTCTCATGACCTCTCAAGTTCGAAGCGAACAGTGAATGATATTGATTGATTGGGGGGACTGATGCATGGTCGGTTGTGCAACCCACCCAGCGACCAGCAATGCCCAACGAAGGAAGGAAAAAAAAAAGGCATAGGCATCTTACCTACGACGGCGGCGCTACTGTTGAAAGAAGAAACAAAAACGTGGAAATCTGTCTGTCTCTGTCCCTGTCCCTGTCCCTGTCCCTGTCTCCGTCTCTGTGTGTGTCTCTCTCTCACCCAAAAGTGTGATCGAAAAGGAAAGGAAAAGAAAATGAAAAGAAAGAAAAAAGGAATATTACTCACTTTGCTGCTCGCTGCTCTGCTCTGCTCTGCTCTGCTCTGCTCTGCTCTGCTCTGCTCTGTCTGTCTGTCATTTTGGGAAAAGATCTTTGCCCTGTGGCCCCCTTGTGCCTAGCTAACCTACTGCACGTGGCTGCTGGCCGGCCTGCCTGCCTGCCTGCCTTTCTTGTTTGCTTGCTTGCCAGCTTGCCAGCCATATACATCAATCAGCCCGAGTGTGTGTGCGCGTGTGCGACCCCCTCCCTATCCTCTTGGAACAGCGAAAGGACATCAGCCAACCCACCACCGACCAGCCCAGTGGAGAAACAAGGAAAACCAATTCAGCAGAAACCCCCTGACTGTACCAGGCCAACAAGCCCCAATGCCCAAGCCCAATGCCTTTTCAAACGCTTTTTCCTTTCATTCCTTATGTCGTTGGCGTCGTCGTCAGCGCCCGCCGGAGCCACCCACTCCCTGCTAGACCGGGCTGGGCTCCCTCGCTACCTTGCTGGTTCGCATTATTGATCGTGATATCTGGGGGTGTATATCTTAGCCTCGCCTCGCCTCGACAACTCCTCATCGGGGCCCGGGTGATCTCTTTCTCGCTCACTCTGTCTGTTGATTCTTTTTCGTTTCTCGTTCAAACCCCAGCTCCTCCGCATTACTCAGTTGCCAGCCGTTCCAGTGGAGAGATCCCGGAACGGTGTGCCATGTTCGACTCTATCTCTGTCCTTGTGTTGTGCTCCAGCTCAACGTTCTGTTTGGTTAAGCAGCCAGTCAAACTGATTGCTCGCTGAACGGATGCTAACGTCGACTTGCTCGTCGTGTTCCAGCCCCACTTGCTCGACCGTCTTGTCTTCGTCCAGCCTTATGCCGTCGAAAATCAACCACGGCGTCCGCCGCTCCCGGTCCAATTGGTTCTCCTTCGCGTACGCGCGCATGATCTCGCGCATGGTCGTGTGCGGCTGCACTTGGAGGACCACCTCCGGCATATCGCGGTTTACCAGACGGATCATGATCTCGCCTTCTCTGTCGCTGTCGGCGGCTGCCTTCTCGATTGGATGAGGCTCTTGGTCGTGCAATTTTTGGTCCTTAATCTGCGTCACGGCTTCGAGCGTCAGACACACTACATCCGGATCCTGAGCGCTGCCGGGGGTGGATCCATGTTCGTCCTCGACGTCCACGCCCAAATGTCGCTGCCGGGATTGCTGATCCTTGAAACGTTGTTGATCTCTCCTTGCATAGTGGATGAAATTACGCGTCGTCGTCGTGTCGAACACTGGCGTCCCCCTGAAGAGGAAGAAGACCTGCCTGGCAACGGATTCCTCCAGATTGTTTCTCTGGCACCAATACTCTTTGACTTGTTTCAGAGGCTGCGACGCCTTGCGCGTAACGATGAGGGGCTTGGTATTGGGGATCTCGGAAGTGATCAGAAGCTTGACCGTGTGATCGATTTCTTGTCTGTGTGACACACCAAGATCTGGGACAAAGTTGGGAGGAGATGGCCGATGGTCATGCTGTGGGTCGGTGTTCTCAAGGGTCGTGGTCGAAGGCTCTTCGGCAGACGGTATGCCCGGTCTCGAAACGGATTGAGTGCGCTGCCGCTCCAGCTGAGCCTCTTCGCGTGCCTTCTGCTTCAACGAGCGGATGTATTCATCATCCTCCTCTTCCGATTCAATTTCAGCCAGAAGGGCATCTAATTGTGAGATGTCCGGACCTGCTTCGCTCGACTTTGTAGGCGTGACGATAATCACCTCGTCGTCGTCGCTGACCCCGGACACGGCCTCGGACTTCCCACCACCGTGAGATTTCCTGTGGTGGTGACTCTTCCTATGCGATCTGCGCCGGGAAGACGACGACTTGGTTTTCGAGGACGAGTGCACCACATCCTTCGAGGACTTCCGTTTCGTTGGTGTGCTGCTCGGCGCAGGTTGATCGTCTCGCGCTTTGCCCTTGTCCTTGGTCTCCTTCTTCACCGCCGCCTTCTTCTTGTTCAAGTTGTGCTCCACCTCGTCACTGTCCAGCTCAGTCGCCCCCTTCGATTCCTGTCCTGAGCTCCGGGGTCTCTTCGCGTCGGGCGACTGGCTGTGGTGCCCAGTCGCTTGGGCCTCGCGGCGGGCTTTGGCCTTCGCGGCCCTCCTCTCGCGCTGCGCCCTTTCTGCCCGAAAGATGTCCTCGATCTCGACATTGCGCCCGAAGATATTTCCGCCCACGGGGCTCAAGGGGGATTCGGCCTCCTCCGGTGGAAGCCATGGCGTGTTGGTGAAGAGGGACTGTTTCGCGGGGGGGCTAGAGCTAGACATTGCTTAGAAGGTGGTCGGGGGGGGTTGGTGAGCAAGACGCCGCTATGATCGAGTCTGTTCACGCGAAAACTGGTGAGCGGATCCCTTGATCGCTCAAAGAGGTGCGCGCCTGACCAGGCCGCTTTAGTTCTAGTTGCGGGGTAATAGCTTAAGGCTACAATAAGCTTTTCGTAAGCTTAACTGTATGCGGTGGAGCCCCAAGCAGTAAATTGTTCGCACCTCCATCTATCTCGCGAATTGACCATTTTAGTGAGCCTACAAACAGTACAAATCAGAAAAGTAATTCTCGACTCGGTTTTTTGTATTGCTGAGACTACCCAGCATCATCCGTCAAAGCCCTCATACTCCCTGTTTTGCGGCAGCCTCTCTCGTCTTTCATCCTGGGTCTCGTAGGGCTGAACTAGGTGTCGTTGGGGGACCTCAACGTATGCGGGGTTTTCGGTCGAACGCCCTTCTACCGAGAAACAACTCCATAGGGAACCACTGATCATGCCGATCGAAACTCAAACCATAAGCACTGTTCTCCAAGTCGGCTGCATCTCCCCCTGAGGATAATACGGGCTCTCTCCAACGGGAATCCGGATGGAGTGCAGGGAGGCGTAATCCCCTCTAGTTTCCATGGTCCAAGGCCAAATTTGCATTCGTTCTGATGCCTACTTCTCTTACCACATTTCACAGCTTTGATAGTGGACAACGGATAACAATGGCAGGGTCACAGGCCAATGGCACGTCCAGCCCCGCGCGTCGCAGACCCAAACACATCGTCATCGTGGGCGGTTCCCTGGGCGGCCTCTTCACGGGCGTGGCGCTCAAGCAGCATGGCTACGACACGACAATCCTTGAACGTAACCCGACCAATCTGCTGGAGAATCAAGGAGCTGGCCTCGTTGCGGGCGGTGATACCATGACCTGGTTCGATCGTTATGACCGATGTAAGCGGCCCGTCGCGGTAACGTCTCAGAAGCGCATGTACCTCGACCAGTCGGGCAAGATTGTCCATGAGGAGGTCATGAAGCAGACCATGACGAGCTGGGACTTGTGCTATTACCTGCTCCGGGCCAATTATGACCATCAGCAAAGTGGATACTGCGATGTGCCCGGACCCCGGCCTGGTGATGGCAAGATCGACTACAGGTATGGCTGTACGGTGACGAGTTTCCAGGAGGAAGGTGATCAAATAAGGGTGTTTTTCGACAAGAGCGACGGCGGAAAAGAGTCGGTCTTAGGAGATATGCTCGTCGGGGCGGACGGGCCGAGCTCAACGGTGCGCAAGATCCTCTGCCCGGAGGTTGAGAGAAAATATGCGGGCTATTGCGTAATCAGAGGCACGGTACCGGAGGATGAAGCGTCCGAGGAAGCCAGGAAGGCGTTCGTGGAGAGGTTCACCTTCTTTCACGCGCCGGGGATCCAAAATCTGACGTACACCATCCCCGGGATCAACGGGGCAATGGAGCCAGGGAAACGGCTGCTGAATTTTGTCTGGTACACGAATTTTCCCGAAGGCGAGGAGGAGCTCGAAAAGCTGATGACCGACAAGGAGGGCAAGAGGAGGCGACTCACCATTCCGCCTGGGATGATGCGGCCCGAGGCGTGGGAGATGGTCAAGCAACGCGGTCGAGACCGACTGCCACCACAGATGTCCGAGATGGTCGAAAAGACGAAGAACCCTTTTGTGCAGTGCATCACCGACGTGATCACCCCGACCAATGACTTCCACGGCGGCAAAGTTGTGCTTATTGGGGACGCACTGGCCGGGTTCAGGCCGCACACCGTCGCCAGCACAAGTCAAGCTGCGTTCGACGTCCTCATGCTGGTGGAGTATCTTCAGACCGGCGATCACGCCGAGTTCGTGCGAAGGACCATGGAGTTTGCACGCTTGATCCAGAAGAGAGGCATGTACATCGGGAACAGAAGCCAATTCGACAAACTACCGTTGAGGGAGTACATCGAGGATCGGAATATGATGTCGATAAAGAGGGAAGACTTGGAATTTCCGGAGTGGACGCAGGTTAGAGTGTAGGAGTGCTTAGAGGCTGATGTTGGGCAAAGGAATCAGCTGGGGGATCAGTTTCGTGGCCGTAGTCCAGTACGTCGAGGCTGTCTAGGTTCGGTCGTTGGGAGAGACTGCGTAACGAGTACATCTTCCGATGCCGCCTTTTGCCTCGTTGTGGATTTCTTCGCGGCCGTCTTCCTTACGCCTTGCCTTTGTTTGTTCTTAGGCAGCGTCTGGGGCTCTGCTGCTCGGCCGGGCACATTTCCCCCCGCCAGCATCTGGACGATTGCCTCGATCCGCTTCGGCCGATTTTGAGCAGAAGCCGTCTGGACGCGCCAGAGCACGGCATAGCGGTCTGGCTTGCTCAGGGTTTCGAAGAATGAGGAGGCCACCGGCACGGCAGCGAGGGCAGCGGCAAGATCATCGGACAAGGCCATCGTCGCTGGGCCATCGTACGCACGGTCCCAACGACCATCTGCTTTGGCAGCATCAACCGCAGCCACGCCTGCCGGACGCATTCTCCCTTCCTGGACCAGCCTCGCCACAGTGTTCACGTTCTTCCGGGACCATACGCTTTTGGCCCGGCGTGGGGTGTATCGGGCCAACCACCATTTCTCGTCGATACCATTCGCTCGACCATCAATCCACCCAAAACACAGCGCGACCTCGACCGCCTCGGCGGCCGAGATCGAAGCCACACCAGCCGATTTCTTGGCGAGCTTAACATAGCATCCTGGCGCGGTGGTATGCTCACGGTCGAGGAAAGCCTCGAACTCTTGGGCGGACCGAAAGGTGTGGATGGGGAGGTCTGTGGGGAGCGGTTTGGATGACATGGGGTCTTCGGGCCTTTGGGTCGCAGACTGTCAAGGGTCTTCCAAGCTGTAACCAATGAAAATACCATCAGTCTCTCCTGGTGGCAAGGCGAGGAATTGCGAGCGTGTACCGAGCTCTGGGACGCGTTTCCCACCCGGTTTCAACGGATCCTGTCAGCTAATTAAAGCGTAGTCCGTGAGAAACACCGGGTGTATCTCCCTTGTCATGCACGGGCACGGAACTAATTGCGTATCTGGACAGTTTGGTGGTGGTGGTGGTGGTGGTCTTGGTCGTGATGGTGGCTCCTTTGGATCAGCTTCTCGGCGCCCGCCAAGACAAAGAGAGACAACTCCTCGGTATAGAGTAATTAATACGAGGGACAGCTACTAGACCTCACGTGGTCCCTTGGCACTGACTATAGATAATCTCTCCATAATAGCGACGAATAATCAGTGCCTCGTGTTCCTTATGGCAACGCACAGGTGAACTACCGCCAGTCCTCGTCATGGCACCTCCAATCTCAAAGGGCGGAATTGGGACGAGGTCGAGGCTGAGGCTGAGGCTGACAAACCTTCATATCCAGCACTCGACCATATATACATTCATACTTTGTCCAAATTAGTTAATAAGCACCACCCCGTGTCAGACACCTTAGTCTCTGCCACCACCGACATTCTACGCAAGACCCGGTATATAAGATCTCGAGCGGTGGGGACCGACGAGATATAGAGGACCCGTGGGGAGCCTTACCTCCCCCTCGGTACCAAGTGGGAAATGGGATACTCCATTGGGACCCGTCATAATGCCCCCGGCGCTATCCAGATTGGGGACTCTACGCCTCTATGGTTCACATTTTGCTTAGCGGGATGGGCTGGCACCCGGTGAGTTCGTCCAAGTGGCCCCCGCCCTGTACGGCATTTGGTAGGCGGTAGGCCAGTGGTCAGCCTTTTCTGGGTACGAGCCCGGCCGTGGAGGGTAAGCACACACATACAATTCATGGCCGTCAGCAGGCGGCCAGAACCTACGTGAACCTGACTGGGCATGAACGACGATTGGACTCGGATTCATTCAGAGAACAAAGTCATGTACCGTATCGACGACGAGAGACGCTCAGCTCAGCCACAGGGCAACCGTCCCCATGGAGAACAATCACCGTACCCATCATCCACAACTATAAGATGGCAGCCCTACGGCTCTCTCGAGACATGTCAACTTCTCCTTTCAATCAGATCTCTTCGCTCTATACACGTTTCTCTTTGATTCAAGGATTCATATCTATTATCTGTCTGTCCCAACAAGTTTCACTGTCCGGGCGACCATCAACAACTCGGATTTCGTGTGTTCTCCTCCTCTCTAGTACACTACTACAACCGGGCAGCACAGTAAGCCAGCAGCATGTCTTTCCTCAGAAAGAACAAGAAGCAGCCTCAGCGACCGCCGAGTATGCTGGGTGGCATGGAGGACGAAGAAGATCCGTTCCACGCGCCCGACGTCCAGATGGTATCACATCCAGTTCAAGCTGTTGGTCCTAGCCACTTTCCGCCAGCTCCGGTTCAACATGCGCCTGCTGCTGTTCCGGCCCAACGCGCGCCTGCTGCTCCCGCTCCACATATGCCTCCTGCTGCTCCTCCGGCAGGCGCTTCAACCACGCCACCCCAGCGCATATCGATTCCGGCAGACGCGGCCTTCGGCTGGAGCATGCGCATGCCGGGAATCACCCGCCAGGCCCACCCCCTATGGCCCCTGAGCCCGCGCCCGTTCAGCCCGCGCCCGTTCAGCCCGTGCACGGGCCAACGCTCCAGGACGTCCAGAACGCCGTTGGCCAGCACGCGCAGCTGGTGGGTGAGTATGGAGACGAAGAAGAAGAAGGAGAGGAAGGAGAGGAAGGGGAGGAAGGGGAGGGGAGCTGGGAGGAAGGAGGACACCAAGAGTGGCCAGATGAAGGTGAGGAAGAGCCCTACCATGACACCCTCGCGGCGTACCATGGAGGCAACGAAATGGAGGACGATGGGCAGGAAGTCCATGCATATTAGAGCGAGCGAGTGTGCAAGTGGCCGCGGGTCAACTGAAGCGCGACGGTGCACATCAGTCTTTCGTGATCTCTCTCTCTCTTTCTCACTCTCGTTCTTGGTCTGGTTGGTGTCTGTCTCTCTTTCATTTAATCTTGTTAGTGGATTGGCACGTGGACCGGAGCTGGGTATGTATGCAATGATACAATAGTATGGCTTTCCTCCCTAAATTCTTCATACAAACGTTTCTGCGGGTACCAGTACAGAGGTAGAAACTCTCGGATGCAATGGCCTTCACAACTGTGGGCGAGTGAGAAAGTGTTCAGCTTCCGTAGCGTATGGTGTCCTGCTGACAGACCATATTAATCAGTGGGGAAGACGAGCCGCCTTAGCTGAGTAGAGTCTTTGAAAAAAGTAAAAAGAAAGAAAAATAAGAAGAATGGGGGCCGAATATGAAGAGAGTCGAATCAGGTATCATAAGAAGCAGCATGGGCTCGGTGACACGTTGACCCTGCTCGGTGTTTGCAGAGGTAGTTCTCGAGAGGTGTCACAACCAGTAGAGACTTCGAATACACCTGTCTGTGAAGAAAGCATTGGAAAACGACTGTTGAAGCTAACTGATCTGCGGAAGGGTCAACCCATTCTCATGTCCAGCCAAATCTGTGCAAGCTTCTCTCTGACATGTCTCTTGCGCGGTGCGTATTGACTGGACAAATTCTGGTCAGAACGTGGGCGCTGACCGCATCCTGATCACGTTTAGCCATGGCAACAATGTTCGCGCGTCATGCTGCAGTTGATGCCTTCAGAAACCCAAAAACGACCTTCGACACAAGCTACATTGCACCGCCCACCTCGTCATGTTATTGAATCTGGCGGGGCGTCGCAACCAGCATCATGTTCTCCTGCACCCAGATGCCATGGGCGACGGTCGAAGCACCCTTGATTGGGTCCACGAGGGCCCAATCGAAGTTGCGAAGCAGCTAGATGCAGCTGTTAGAACAACGCAAAAACCATAAACATCAGTACCAGCTCACCTCGACGAAAGCCTTGTGCAACTCCATCAGGGCAATGTTCTTGCCTAGACACGAGAATCGTCCGCTCCCGAACATCAGCTCCGCCGTCCTCAAGTACTTGGTCCTCACTTCTGGATCGGGATGCAGCCATCTATCGGGTCGATACAAGTCTGCGTCCTCTCCGAAGATGTCAGTTCTCCGCCCAACCCCTTCACAGCAAAAGGCCACTTCAGTCCCCGGCGGGTAGAAGACCCCATTGATCGTCTCGCCCTCGGGAGGAGCGAGTTTGCTCTGAAGGCCAAACAGAGGTGGGAACAGTCTGATACCCTCCCAGATGCAAGCCGACAAATACTCGAGCTCGGCAGCCTCACTATACCTGACAATCGGATAGGAGATCTTGCCGTCCGCGACGGCTTGGTCGATCTCGGCGACGAGCTTCCGGTACGCCACTGGGCTGCCGGTCAACATCATCATCGTTATACGCAGAGCCGATGACGTCGAATCGGAGCCGGCGATGATCTGCAGGTGCGACTCGGCCTCGGCCTGGGTCTGACTGAGCCCTTTTGCAATAAAGTGCCCAAGCATATCTCTTTTGACCTTTGCATCGGGGCGATATCGTTCAGCGACTGCCTTTTGCGCGATCCCAATAATGCGGCCTTGACCAAATTCGTCCGTGCCTTTGGGGGCCAAGAGCTTCTGCATCGGCTTGCTTTGGATGAATCTGCGTAGAGTTTCGTGGTTGACGATCAATTCTATCACCTTGAAGAATTGACTTGCAATCTTGTTGAAGTTGTAGAGGTCTTCATTGGCTTCGAGGAAGCCAAAGGCATCCCCAAATGCGATTTTGCTCAGCACATCGAGGGTGAAAAAGGATGCCAGAAGCGACATGTCAAGGGGCTTGCCGTTGTACTCCCGTCTGATCAAATCTAGCAATCTCTGAAGATTCTCGTCGATATCGGACTCCAAAGTGTCGACCTCTTTCCCAGAATACTTCACCAGTCAGCAAAATCAAGCCCCCAGGGAGCACCCAGGGTCCAGGGTACAGGTCCAGCGCTGATGAACTTACTGCCCCAATCATTTTGGATCTCATATCTGCATGCCGCCGTTCGTCGCGCTCAGAGAAGATGTTGTTCACTCTGGGGTCCAGCTTCATGCCATCGTACCACGAACTCCGCGTCCATTTGGACCTAGGAGCACTCATATGTCTCAGAAGCTCCGGATCATCGGTGACCAGCAACCTGGGACCTATCCGTGCTGGTGACCCTGTAGCATACAAGTCAATCCCGACGTCATTGTTTGTTTTTGGCCGACGGAGCTGACTCTCACCATATTGTTTAAGAGCCTCTTTTTGGGCAAGATACGTGCGCGCTTTGAGCGCCTGGGAAGCGAGCCACAGGCTGGTGAAGGCAGCCAGAGGGGGACCTTTGAAGTGACTAAGCTTTCGATAATTGCGATATACCCCCACGAGATAGCTGATCACACAACCAACGACAACGAGAGGGATGAGTGTTAGAGCAACCGAGCTCTGAACCACTGATGAGCTCAACATGACGACCGGTCCCTCGACCAACAAACTGGCTTTGAAAGATAAATCGTGGGGGAGCAGTGATGGATTTTGTCAACAATACATAGAATGACACAGAACCTGTTATAGGCCAGTCATTAACGAGCACGGCAATCAGTGCTGAGATTGTTCAACAGCTGAGGTCGATACGAGGTACACAAGGTGGGATGGAGCACAAAGCCGAATCGGCAGCAAGGTTCATCCTGGGAGCCACTCGTTTCTGCGAACGGGTGCCATCGATCGCCCTTTCAGTGCTGCTGCAGGAGTGGGCGCTCCGAGGCACTCTCGTTGATCGCCAGGAAGTGACACCTGGTGGCCCTAAAGCAGCTGTTGCAGCTATGGTCTTCGTTTACAAGCGACTGGGGGCTCACTAGGACTGGTGCTTCGCCCCTGTCGACCACGTTTCCTAGAGGATCTTGTTAACACCCCGGGGCTGCACGGATGGATTACTCCTAGAGATCGTTCAAGATGAGGGGCGACGTTTGCATAGTCGATGATGCCGACAACAGCCAGGCCAGCAGAGGAAAAACGATCCTGTGCATCGAGCCAGGAGTATAGTCGCTTTCGAACATGCAGGCGCTAGATGCTCGTGGCTTCTCTGTCTGCCCACGACGCCCGCTAGAGTGTGAGAGGGAAGAGGGTAGAGCAATGCCACGCTGTTGTTGCTCTTCGGGCGCTACTTATGTACCTAGGGCACTCTACCCACGCCTAGAGCAACTAAGTCGGGGAGCTCCGGCAACACCAGCACCAAGCTCCCTAAGTCCTGTCAGTCCCTACGCAGCAAGTGACTTGGCGACCCATACCTAAGGACACTAGGAATACAAGAGTTGCCAATCGGACCGACAACGGGTGGAAGGGATCCAACCGACAACCCCCACTGCCGCTGCCACTGCTGAGAAAAAGGCTGCTTGGGGGGAGGCCTCGAGGCCCATGGCGCGACCTACCCGACAAAGAAATCCCGTCGTGGAATGGCGGCAGTTCAAATACTTATGTTTCGTCATAGAGCGCCTGGGAGAAGCAAGTTGATCCCACAAAAATGTCATGAACTTGAAAGTCAAGGCGATTGATCGTCCGTTAAGGCTGTGCTGAAGGCTTCGTCGTTGCTATACGTTGCCCTAGTTCACCATGTTTCCCTGACGGGTTGGTTGCCTGAATACATAGTCCACCATGTCAGGTTCCAACAGCAACCCTGGAAGCGGACAGGCACCCCCAGAGTCGGGAGCAGCGGCTACCGTGCCTGCTGCCCTGCCGATAGAATCGATCGAGCAGTCATTCAGTGACACCGACTCTGGATACGAAGAAGGCAGCTTGTCGACAGCATCTGTGACTTCCAGTATCTACGCATTTGAGCAGGAAAATGGCAGGACGTACCATTCATACAAGGCTGACAAAAAGTACGTTATGCCGAACGATGAGGCTGAAAGGGACCGAATGGACAGTAAGTCCTCCCTTGAGACGACCTGGTAGGTTAGGGTTACTGATATTTGAGGGCCAGTCCACTACCACAGCCTTCGCTACGCGATGAGAGATAAACTCTTCTATGCCCCCATAGAACACCCGACGTCGGTCTTTGACGTGGGGACAGGCACTGGTATCTGGGCCATGGATGTGGCAGACGCATATCCGGGAGCACAGGTGCTGGGCATAGACTTGTCTCCTATCCAGCCAAACTGGGTGGCCCCGAACCTCTCATTCCAGGTATTCGATCTGGAGGAGCCATGGGACATGCCAGGGCGTTTTGACCTAGTGCACAGCCGCGAGATGAATGGGTTTTCGATCAAGAACTGGCCCAAATTCTTCGAACAGGCGTTCGCGTCCTTGAGGCCAGGAGGGTGGGTGGAGTGCCAGGAATTTGACCTGGATATTACTTCCGACGACAATACCATCCCCGCAAACAGTGCAGTGATAAGATGGCAAAATCTTTGGGAACAAGGTGTCCAACGAGGTGGCATGACAGGTCGATGCTACCCACTCCAAATGGCGGAACAGATGCGGGAGGTAGGCTTCATCAATGTCCAAATCTTACCCTTCAAGATGCCAATTGGACCCTGGGCCAAAGACCCAATGCTGCGACAATCAGGACTGTGTACGCTTGTTGGCCTGTTGGATGGCGTATTCGGACTGAGTGTCAGAGTGTACACTCAGCACCTTGGCTGGTCCGTCGAAGAGCTGGAAGCGCTCCTGGTGCAGGTACGACAGGAATGGAGGAGCAAGAGGATTCACAGCTATTTCCCAATGTGAGTGAGATGCTTGTCGATGGTGTGCACTTACTAACCAGCACATGGTAGATACGTTGTCTACGGCCAGAAGCCACCGTGAGGAGTAAGGCAGATGCTGAGATGATACGTTATATTTATTCTCGACGCATACACACAGTACGTGTCCCCGGAGGTGATGAACAGTACTCCGGAGGAGAGATGGCGAGAGAAATTGATCAGGGCCGCTATTCGCACTGACTTTGTAGAGCCGAGACAAATTCTCGAGTTCTTCGATGCCTCGGTGTCTTCGAGCAAGGGGTTGAGAGGCGCGTAGGTATGGACGAACAGAGATGTACGGAGTAATAAATGAAGTTGAGAAGTATCATAAGTAGATGACAGGTCCCGATGCGCCAAGGAATTGTGCCGTGGACTCTCCCGCGCCGCTCGCCTGCCATCCAGATCAATTGACCTTCCAACCCACCATATCATCCTGATTGCGAGACGCTCCGACATTGCAACCAGTGCAATCATCTCGATTACTACCACTGTCTCCCTTTCTCTCTCACCTTTTCCCTCGTTCGACCCCCCTCGATTCCCATCGAAGATGGAAAACCACAATTCGCCCGCTGGCGCACCCTCAAGCTCGGACCCCAAAGATCCGGCCTCCTTCCTGTCCTCGATTATCGGTGTGCCCGTGACCGTCAAGCTCAACTCGGGCGTGGTCTACAAGGGCGAGCTGCAGAGCGTGGACGGGTACATGAATATTGCCCTGGAGAAGTGCAGTGAATTCGTGGACGGGAAACTGCGACGCAAGTATGGGGATGCTTTCGTTCGAGGGAATAACGGTATGTTCTTCTACCCGCTGCTCAATACTACTGGTGCAGAAGGTGGGAGTTGGAGTTTGTGGATGAAGGAAATGGGTGCAGAAGAGAGGTCTTTGAAGAGAATCTACTGACGCAGTGGTGTGGTGATGCAGTGCTCTATATTTCCAGCGACTGAGAGGGTACGGGGATTTGGAGAGAAGGGAACAATCACACTTGTGCCCATCCAAAGTGCATAGTCCGACAACGACCGAGAAGAGAGCGCCCTGGATCATACAGCACCTGGGGCATTCAGGGCTTGGTTCATCTCTTGGATCAATACTCTAAGGTGGCGTGGAATCCGGCCGCCGTTAACTATGCAGAAGGGAGTGATGATGGGCAGGAAGAGGAGTAAACCCGAATTAAGAACGCTGGCCCATACAAGACAGAGCCTCAAGAGACATTGAGAAGGCATCCGCGAACGACAGAAAGCATCGTCGATAACATCATGTTTGGTACCGACAAAGCTAGCCACTGCGCTTCAGCGGCTCAGCAGGAATTTTGCTCGTCCAGAAGAATACAGTTCTGCCATGGACGGCCACCAAGCCGTCCTGATTGATTTCGGTCCCTTCCGACCTCAGACTCTCCTCGAACGTATTCCTCACTTTCTCCAGTTCTTCACCCTTCAATATCGCAAGCTGACTCAACGTCCTCAGTCTGCCCCAGAGATCTTCCTTCGGCAGCCACGAGGTGAACCCAACTCTCCCTTCACCTAAGGGCAGCCCAAACAACGGATCGGTGAAATTCACGCTCAATGGGTTACTCGCAGTTTGGTCTTCAAATACCTGTCGCCACTTCTCGTGTCGAAAGCGTGGTGAGCCGTCTTCAAACGTCCAAATCACGTCGCGCATCGCTTGCTCCCAGCCAGGGTGGATTTTCCAGGATTTGGGCGAATTGTCTGTATTGTGGCTTGTGAGCTTTCCGCCCTTCTCGATCGCGGGAACCAACCGTACAATCATCAATATTCCAGATCATTCCAAACACGCCTGCTGGCTGCAGTGTCCGGGCGATCTCTTTCAACGCGTCTATGTTGGCAAACCTTTGAAGAGCCATCAGAATATCGGATGATTCATTGTGGGATGCTTAGACATACGTACCAATGGAACGACTACGGGCGAATTAGAAAAATTCGGCCCTGTCAAACACCCTCTGGACTCACCTGTGATGCTATGAGACACGCAAGAGACTCATCAGCTACACCTGGCATATTATCGGCAGTGCCTTTCAAGACCCGAACCCGGGGAAGGTTCTTCTGCTCCAGCTGCGCTCGCATGCCATCATGAGGCTCTATGGCAACGATATCATACTCCTCAGTTCTTCTCGCCAGAATCTCGGTGAATTTCCCCGTGCCGGCGGCGAGATCTGCAATCTTTGCGCCCTTGACACCGGCAACTTCGCAGGCTTCGAGGAGACGTTGGACTGCTTCTTCAGGATAGGATGGTCGGTGGGCATCGTAAGCTGCAGCTGGAGCGAACCCGCTCTGGGCTGGCTCAGCGATTCCTGATCCTTTCATACTTGAATGTCGAGTGATAGAGGGCAGATTGAAAACTGCCGAAAGGAACGTTGGGCTGTGTGGAAAACGTTCCAGACAATTTGCCTGTAGCAGCGGCACGTGGGCTTAACGCGGCGAGGGGCAACGAATCATCGTGACCCCGCAGTAATACAATACAGTAATACCGCCAGGTGAAAAAAAAGGTTGGTGGCGGTATATAAGAATCTGAAACCAATTCCCTAGCGACAGTATCCCAACAGTTCGCAAGTCTTCGCTCATTTTTTAGACCTCCTCCGTCATGGTGCTGCAGGCGATTCAGTATGAACAGGCTTCGGCCAACGCACCCCCCTCATTGCAAATCCTCGATCAGCTCATCTTACCACATCGAACGTCCTATGTTCCGATCAGAGATTGCGAAGAGGCCCATGCTGCCATCAAACAGATGAAAGTCCGGGGGGCGCCAGCTATTGCCATTGTAGCTGCTCTGGCTCTGGCTGTCGAGGTGGGAGGCGAAATCAAATCCGGGAAACTACCCGCCTCTCCCGACGAAGTGAAGGACAGCATCGGTCAACGACTGGACTTTCTCAAGACGAGCAGGCCGACGGCGGTGAATCTGGGGGATGCGGTTGGCAAGCTCAAGATTGTGGCTAAGAAAGCCACACTGCAGCCTGGGGCATCTGCCGAATCTGTTGCCCGAGCCTATGTTGCTGCTGCAGAGCAGATGCTGGTGGACGATGTGTCCGACAACAAGGCTATCGGAAACCATGGAGCGCGCTGGATTGAGGAGAACACTGCCGCAGGGAAGAAAAGGAAAGCAGACAGAAGTCAGGAGATTGCAATCCTAACACATTGCAACACTGGGTAAGAGCAGAAAGGCAGCCATGCCAGCAAGACTTCAGGGCAGCTAACGTCTGGACAGCTCTCTGGCAACTGCAGGGTATGGCACGGCGCTTGGTGTCATCAGATCTCTGAGGGCTGCTGACATGCTCACCCGGGCATACTGCTCAGAGACTCGGCCGTACAACCAAGGGTCGCGCCTGACAGCATATGAACTCGTCCACGACGAGATCCCGGCCACTCTCATAACGGACTCGATGGCTTGTGCACTGATGACAAGGGAAGGAGATCGCCTGGCGGCCATCGTCGTTGGAGCTGACCGAGTTGCGGCAAACGGCGACACCGCCAACAAAATCGGAACGCATTCTCTTGCCGTGCTTGCCCGCCATCACGGGATCAAGTTCCTAGTTGCCGCCCCCAGGACAACTATCGATCGAGACACGATTTCGGGCAAGGACATTGTCATCGAGGAAAGAGCACCGGAAGAGGTGACGAGGATCAAGGGGCCCAGAGTTACAGCGGACGGAAAGTTACTTCTGGACGAGGGTTCAGAGGTGGTGAGCACCGCTGCAGTTGGAATTGATGTATGGAATCCTGCCTTTGATGTGACCCCCGCAGAGCTCATTGACGGAGTCATTACCGAAGTCGGAGTTGTCGAGAAGATAGATGGGAAGTTCAATTTCGGTCCCATTTTTCCACAGCCCTGAGATGGGAAGCACTGTCGGGATCACGATTCCCTGGTCCAGGTCCAGGACACCCATCATCGAGGGTCGAGAGAATTGTGGAAAACCCAAATGGAGATACTGAAGCGACCTGCATTGGCGTTGATGGGCGTTGACGCGGGCTTCACCTTAGTTCCCGATTGGCTCTCGCGCGTCTGGACATGTGATAGTTGGGATAGGCCCACGTGTCTTACAAGGAGAAGCACGCCGGCTAAAACGCTTACTTCGAGTTGGAGGGGCTTGAGGAGGGTTTCTGCGGGTTGGACTGAGGAAGCTCCTCAAAGCTGGCCAGGAGTTGATCGAGATGTTTGTGGATGCCGTCGAGCTTGGTCTCGAGAGCTGAAGCCGTGGTCTCCGCCCTGCACAACTGGTCAGCAAGCACATTTCATGCGGGCCATTGTAGGGCATACTGTGCAAGTTCCTGGAATGCCTTTTTTCCGGCACAGATTATTCGGATAGTCAGCGGAATTGAGCGGGAATCTCAAGCGGCTCGACGACCGGTTCTCATACCTTTGCCATCTCAGAAGTCAGGAGCTGAGGGTTGTCAATGTTCAGGTCATCGTCCGGTTGAGCCTGTTCCTCCACTTTGTGGGAGTTCGACTTCCGTTGCGCCATCTCGGATAGACCGGGGTTTGAGACAGTAAGCTTGCCAAAGTTCAGAGTTTGCTCTCGAAATGAATCCGGTTGTCGGTGAGAGCCCCGACGCTTGGTGTACCAGATTGAGGAAGGACTCGCTTGAGGACCACCTCGTATTCTTCCCCGAAACGACTCAGACACGGCAGGGTGGCTAGAGCTCAGGAGGAGGAGCAGGAGGAGGAGGAGGAGGAGCCATGGAAGATTGTAGACGGCGATGGAAGCAGGTCTGCGTCGGGCGAAAGAAATGAGTTCTGCGAAGCGAGGGCTGGTGAGGGCAAAAAGCGGGCCAAGGGACGGGTTGTGGAGGGTGTGCGGTCGTGTACAGTAGGTGTAGGACGGCGCAGGCTGTTATCGATAACGCTCGGTGTGGCTGTATCGAGCTTAGCGTCATATGCAAACCACGCGGCGAACAAGACGGCGCCAAGAACGTCACCCACTCGGCCCCACGCATCTATTTCTTATTTTCTACCTACTCGGTGTCTACTGACCTTCCTTCTGTCATGGTCAACTAGTCTCCAGATCTGGTACCGAGAGCATATTTTCCCCAATATGTTATTCGGAAGAATTCCTGCAGCTGGAAGCTCCTACCAATAAAGCCCTTCGGGCTTCCGAGATCAGCTCTTTCAACACGACCTTCACTCTCGACAGAACCAAGGAGGTAAGAAATCCAGAAGAGGCGCGGTTGGTTCAAATGGAGCTGCTTCGTTTTCGAGGTCCCGGTGAGCGGACCCCCAAGGACTTTGTCGGGGAGATGTAACCCGTTTAGACACTGATCTACTACGAAGAACCCACCAAATCCCCAATCGACCAAAGCATTTGGCCTGAATCAGGCTTCCCTATTATCTCATGGCCCGTATTTCCTGAAAGAGTTTATATTATTCACTCCAAAGACCCTGATTCGTTACGTCAAAAGAATGCTCAATCAGGGGACATGTCTCCACGGTATATCCCGTTCAACCAGTATCGGATTTCAAACTAAATAATGCCGCGCTTATTGACGCTGCCGAGTGCCGGTGTTTGGTCTCAGTTTGACATCAGCATCTTTTATGAACGAAGGGCAGCGGCTCTCGCATACGGAAGGGAGAATCACCAGAACAATGGGTTAAGGGGGCAAATATAGCGTTTGTGGGGACTGTCGACGCCTTCTCCGGGTGGTATAGGCCCTTATGGTATACTTCCTGCGAGCCGTAGTCGGTGCTCTCGTTTTCGGCACCGGATATCCGACCGATCATTACTGAATCTCGACATTGAAATTTCCGGCTAAGCGCATGGCACCCGGCTACCCCTCAGCCGCTGGAACAGACGAAGGGCGGCTCCAGGGCTCCAGGGCTCCAAGGGACTGCTGACCAGTCAGTCCCAGATCCAAGACGCATCGAAAACAGGAATTTAATCTTGTGTTCAACACCAATCCACCGTTGCAAATCCGAACGAAAACCATTCAAGATTTTCGCCACAAGGGATTTGGACGTGGAGACCCTGGATACGCCGGAGCTTTGGCTCAGATCCAGGCTAGGCTTAGGTCAACCAAGGCTGTCGCTCGGAATCGAGCATTTGCTGGACCATCTCACCTAACCATCACCTCTGCCCCCTGTTCTTGCCGATGGGGGCCGCCTGGGGGCGCCTCGGGGCACTTGGTACCCAGATCGCACTTTTCGACTACAATCGGTCTTCTTGGACACCTGGTGCGCGAACCTGCATCCACATCTGGGTTGCATCTGCTCGCACATCCGTGGATTCTTTTCCTGTACCACGGACCCTTTCATGGGCGTGGACGAGCTGAGACTCCTAGCTCCTGCCCTCACCTACTGTACCAACTTAAACTGAACGCCAGATCGACCGGCTGCATTCCTGTCACGTTCACCAGGCCTCCGCTTCCGTGCAGGTTGTCGATCTTCAGTAGACCTTATCGGCGCCAAGTTCGCAGGGTTATGGACTGTGAGAGCCGACTTAGCATTGACGAAGAGCCTTGCACCCCATCACAACGGTCGACCCTTGCTGCACTTTGCTCCAGGGCCAGCGCTACTCGGAGCAAGCAATGACCTTGACCATTCTCAGGCGGTGTGTTGAGAGCAGCTTTTTCAGGAATTCGCCGCACCTCAAATCGACGTCCTGGCGCCGTGTACCGAATGGTGCTTTTCACCGGAAGAACCACCATCCTCTCAACAGACCACCCCCATCTTTATATCTATTTTATCTCTATAGTGATAGGAATCGGGGGCATATGCTCCCCCCGGCCCATGGCCCTTGGGACAGACCCCCGCGAGGAATGATACAGACGCATCGTCCCGATGTTGTCATCAGGCATTTCCATTCGGAGGTCCACGCAGGTACCACTGGTGCGTGTAGACGAATGCCTCCCCACAATACCGCTTGGTCGAGCTGTTGTTGGTTGGCGGGGAGTGGGCGGGCGAAGAGGCTACAGAACTAAAGCCAAAGCACCACCCTTCGCTCTCAATAATCCACCCCCTCTCCTGGAGAGCTCTGACAGCTCGGTTACGGGTACGGAGCTAAAGGGGAAGAGGCTGCGAGCTGCGCGAACCTTACAACGCAAGCAGCTTGCCCCCCCAATATCATCCCCTTCCCACCACGGCTCTTTTTGCCCTTTGGTGTCCTTATTCCTGCATCGCTAGTCGGCGAATGGCGGCACAGCACGCGGACGCTTCCCTCGTTGCATCATCTGATTCTCGGTTGCTCCACGGCCTCACACACAGCGAAATTTTTACTTGGCTTCTTTTCACCACACATCACTCCTTATCCAGATCGATGAACAGCCTATAGATTGATTTGCCGGGCCTCTACCCACCTATTCTCCTTTCTATCCGTACACCGGCGCCAGTCGCCTCGTTTTTCTTTGTCAGATCATATTCATAGGTATTGGCGGGGGTTCTCTCTCGTGAGTCTATTTCGGTCGCTCGGTTCGTCGCCTTCTATCTCAGCAGAAAGCCATCTTGGGAGACGTATGGTGTGCCACCTTGCCGCCATCGGAAACACATTTTTCCCTGTCCCAAGATCTGAATATCCCGTTCGAGGTCCTTGTCAGTCCGAGCTCGATCCGAGTTAGAGCCTCACAGCCCAGGTTCCCGTCACCAGGGTCTAGCAACTGGCCATCTCTCGTGTCTCAACCCCACTACATGCCACCGGGGACTGTGTGGTATTTGAGGCTGATCACTCGAGACCCTGAATGACTTTGACCCTGCTCGTTGCCATCATTGTCTCGGTCATCAATCTCTCCGGTCAACCAGGTCCGGAGAGAAGCTGTCCCTCCTCGAGCGGCATCTGGAGTCCTGCATTGGAACACCCAGCTGCGCACAAACATATTGCACTGCAGCCCGATATCAAAAGTTCATCATCAAATCGCCATTCAAAATATTTGTGGGCGGGAGATCTGGCCCAACGCATTGATTCTAGACTCATCCGATCATTGAGAAGTATCGCCCCAATCCTGTTCGAGCGGGTTGCCACACCCGTCACGGTTGAGATCTGCGTTGCCTTCTACGAAAATTCCACATGAGAAACGAGTCAGCGTGTACCGCGATTCATCGTACAGCTTGCGAGGCGTATCGCCCTGACTGACTGCCTCGTCGGTTGAGCACCCGCTCGCCCCAACCCTGCAACAACCTTGGTGTCAATGAAATACCACCTGTGCTTGAATGACCGATCTCGCACCCCATCTCGAGCGCCTTGGCCTTGAGCAGTACCTCGACGCTTTCATCGGCGAAGGATTCGACACCTGGGAGACTTTGACAGATATTCAAGAGAGTGACTTGTGAGTTTGTCAAACATACACATCACGGCGACCGGGAATACTTACTCTGTCCTAGTGACGCTCTCAATGTCAAACTCGGCCATCGCAGGGTGAGTCTGTTCCCGAAGGTACTCTAGGTGAACATGTCCACTAACACTTTGGTTAAAGAAGCTTCAGCGGGCCATCGCTGACTATCGAGGCGTCTCGTACGAACGTCTCTTTGGCTCTCCTGCTCAGGAAGGGCTCTCGGAAAGCAGCAGAGGGTTTGATGCCGTCGCGGGTCCTCCCGCGGGACCTGAACGGCCGTCGGTCCCCCCTCCCGAGACAAAGCGGAAATACCGACGACATCCCAAACCCGACGAGAATGCTCCCGAACGGCCCCCTTCCGCCTATGTGATTTTTTCGAACAAAGTAAGGGAGGAGGTCAAAGACCAAAACCTGTCCTTTACGCAAATAGCCAAGCTCGTCGGTGACCGATGGCAAAAATTGGATCCTGCTGGCAAAGAGCCTTTCGAGGCCCAGGCAAGCGCCGCCAAAGAGAAATACAACGTCCAGCTGTCGGCGTATCGCAAGACCGAAGAGTACAAGGACTATATGGCGTATCTTTCAGAGTTTAAAGCCAGGCATGGGCCGTCGTCCGAGGCCAAACGGCCCAAGCTGGAGCAGGAATCCAGTGGGAGTATCATCTCTACAAAGTCGCTGGAGGCGAACCCAGAAGGAACGGCGCAGGCGTCTGGTCATTTCCGCGGGGGCTCAATGGGCTCCTCTGCATCTTCACCATTTATTGGTGGGACAATACATCCCAGTGGTTCGGCAGGGACTATGCAACGACCACAACTGCCCTCGTCTAGGAGCGGGACTCCTCCCTTGGTGCAGCAGAGTCGTGAGTACTTTCGTCCGGGCTTACTCTCCAGTCACAGTTCGGTCTCGGATGAATCCTCGACCGTCCGGAGTGAAGTACCTGAGCCACTGATGCGGGCAGCTGGTCTATCGTTGGGTGTCGGGTCAGGTACGCCTCCTCTACCGGCACTGCCACCGAGTGCCTCGTCAGTGGAGTCTACAGGGTCCCCTGACCCCCTTGCAAGGTCAAGACTGTCGTATTTCGTACAGCAACAACAGCAACACCAACCACAACAACAAACGCCGCCACCGCCCCCGCCGGCAGCGATCCCTCCTCCGCCGCCTTTTGGGAGTGTCCCGCACGGACCGACCCCCCTTCCCTACCACTCGACTCTTCCGTCGCCAACAATGCAGGAGTCGTCGTCGAGAAATCGTCCCGTGGACTTTCGAGCGTACCAAGATACCCCAAGGGCTTCCCACGCTTCCATACATCTCCCCAGCCCCGGCCGAGAACAGTTGAGCCCGACTCAGCTTCCCCCAATATTGTCCCACGAACGACCCCCCGAATTTCCTCAAGGGCCGGGCGCAAGAAGTTTACCGTTTCCTCCTCGAACAGGCGGGATGGGCACCACTACCCTTCCGCATCTCGGCCGTGCCATGGACCAACCTCGACCTGTGGCCACCAATCCTCTCCAAATACGTCAGCCAGGGCACGACGACGGCCGGCCCGGCTTCAACCGGTCCGAGAGCGACGCGGCTACCACGTTAGCTGGACTGGCGACCGGAGTCCCTCGCCCTGATATCACCAGGCCTGGCACCCACCCACCGCTTCCACGACCTCCGCGACGATCTCCATAGGCAACTGGCATTCTGCTCTGAAGGGCGCCTCTTCCGTGGACATGGTGAGCCCTGGTGATGACGGAGCACGAAGCATGGTGCATTCACGTGATTTTTTAAGACCTACCAGGGCGTATTGTGAAGGCGATCATACAACGTTTACACCTGGGCATGGTTATGATGAAAAGAAAACATAAATGAAAGTTTAATACATCCCAGCTCGTCTCGGTGTGGAGGACTTGGTGCGGTACACGTCGGAACCTCATTGGCTCCGTCCACGCAGTACTCGCCACTGTTTACGGCTCAAGATTGTTCTTTTGCCATGCCGTGCCATGCCATCCCATCGTCCAAGCTTAGAGGATCGAGCGAGCATCTTCAGCTGTGGCATTTTGGCAGCAGCCGATGGGCTTTTTGTTTTTCATAGGAGGTTGTTCTGCTTGTATTTCCTGAACGCAATCTTATAGAAACCAACCGACCCACAGCCGTATCCTCGTAAGTTGTTGAGAAGAGACCCAGAGAGGTTCAGAAGTACCCGACATGCACTGGAAGCTAGACATGATAGGTACGTTGGTACATTGGACGAGGGTAGGAACCGTAGAGTGGCTCACGCATCTGGCATGAGGTGCGTTGAATGTTTGTCGCCTTTCCAGATTGAGAGCCACATCCGCTCTGATCTGCACCCATACTAACAGGGGACCCTTTCCGCCCGTGTCAGGTCGTATTGAACAAAGATCATTGGACGTTCGCCAGGGAAGAAGGCTCTGGTAGACTTTTGCGTGGGGGGAGGGAGCGGGACTTTCGGGGGCGTTTGCTTAGCAACGTTGCCGGCGGGCATTCATTTCGACAAAGGACGAATGGAGATGCGAGATCAGCAACAAGGCAGGGCTAGTCGGCACTGCTGCAGAATGAATAGGAATGAAGGTTGGAGGAGCGTTGAAACAGCTTGGCCAGGGACTCCGGGGGATGGTTTGCTGGAGCGTGTGTCCGTCGAGCAGAATGCGTCGGGCATGCACTGCTAGCGCAGCTGGACGCACAGCCAATTAGCGGCCGCCGTGGCACTTTCTTCTTCCAACCTCATCTTAAACGTCCCATCGACCTCACTCGCTTCATCACCACAAGCTCTGCACCAGGAACAGGATTTGCTTCTGCTCAAACTGGCCGTCTCCCATGCTCCAGAGAGTGTCTTCATGTTTCACAAACCTCGCTCTCAATCTCCAAGGCGCTAAGCTAAGACAGTATCGACTCCTTCCACAGCCTGCCGTGATGACTTGCAGGCCAATCGTGCCTCTCGACAGCCTTTCCTCGCCAGATTGGGGTCCGTCGAAGCTTCGATGCCGTGCTTGATATGCTCGACCGTCTTCTCGAATCATGGCGGCGTTCAACGCCGGCTCTCCAGGATCTGGGCCTCGGGTGCCTTTGCGACCTTCTCGAAATGTGCTTCCCTCCGTGATGCACGTCCGCTCCATGGTCCTTCCAATATCGACGATCCTCGTATGCTGGCTCCAGAGTGCCATTGTGATGTGCCTATCTCACTTTCTAGCCAGAATCTATCATGAGTAAGGCACTGGCATGGGATCCGCTGTGGATTGGTGATGTTTGCTGCGTGCGTATGTGTACTTTGTGAACTCCACCTGCAGACATATAAGTTCTCGTTGACAAGCCCATATCTCGAACTGCTCTCTACCAAGTCAGTCTCTCTCTTCGGCCCAGCAAGACGTCCATTCATTTGCCCGTTTCTATTTGAACCTTGTCTCTCTTTTACTTTATTCGAAGATGCTTTCTTTTACAGTTTTGCTGGCGGCTTCCGCCTTGACGAGCGTGACGCTTGCAAAGCCCATTCCTGTCCCGCAGGTCGAGACCAAGAAGGGTTTCACCCTGGTGCAAAGTGTTGCAAAACCATTCCAGGCCGGTCCTGTGGTGTTGCAGAAGACCTACCTCAAATACAACAGTGCCGTGCCGAGCGATGTCCAAGCTGCTGCCGAAGCTGGCTCGGTCACTGCCACTCCGGAGCAGTACGACGCCGAATACCTTTGCCCTGTCAGCATTGGGGGCGAAACATTGAACCTGGATTTCGACACCGGATCTTCAGATCTGTAACAGAACTCCCCTGGATTCCCCTTGTATTGGTGGTAGTGATCGCTAATTTTCTCCAGGTGGGTCTTCTCGTCCGAGTTGTCCAGCTCGGAGCGCTCTGGACACAGCATCTACGATCCGTCCAAGTCGCCGACGGCCAAGCAGCTCAGCGGAGCCACCTGGAAGATCTCCTATGGTGATGGATCGAGCGCGAGTGGCAATGTCTACACTGACACGGTCAACGTGGGTGGCACCACCGTCACTGGACAAGCGGTGGAACTTGCCGAACAGATCAGTTCACAGTTCCAACAAGACACTGACAGCGACGGTCTGCTTGGCCTGGCGTTCAGCTCCATCAACACCGGTCAGTGAAGGCGGAGCTTCTTATATTCGCTGCTAACGTTCGTCCAGTCACACCCAAGCAACAAACCACCTTCTTTGAAACTGCCATTAATCAAGGAGTTCTGGAGCAAAACGTCTTCACGGCGGACCTGAAGAAGGGCGCCCCTGGCTCATACGACTTTGGCTTCATCGACAGCACCAAATACACGGGCGACATCACCTATACACCAGTAGACAATTCGCAGGGCTTCTGGGAATTCACCGGTACAGGCTACCAGGTTGGCAATGGCAAATTCCAGTCGGCGAGCATTGACGCCATTGCTGACACCGGCACTACCCTCCTACTCATGGATGATGACATTGTTTCCGACTACTACGACCAAGTTGATGGCGCCCAGTACGACAATTCCCAGGGCGGTTATACTTTCCCGTGTTCTGCTGATCTACCCGACTTCGCTGTCGGTATTGGCAGCTATCACGCTGTCATTCCAGGGTCGTTCATGAACTTCTCTCCCGTGTCCGCCGGTTCTTCCTGTAAGTTGACTGCCTCCAAATACATGTTTGATCTCAGCGTAATGACAAATACTCTGCTGCAGCATGCTTTGGTGGTCTTCAGAGCAACGAGGGTATCGGCCAGTCTATCTATGGCGATATTTTCCTCAAGGCCGTGTTCGCTGTTTTCGACAACGACAACCTGCAATTTGGCGTTGCGGCGAAGGACTTGTAGAAAAGAGTCGTTTGATGGGTCCAGGCCCGGTGTGAAAACGCCATGGCTTGGTGTCAGGATCCAGAGAACAAGCAGGCTTATTTTATGATGTGTTGGAAATTCCAGATACGAGGGGCTTCGAAGAGAGCTGTACATACACAAGGGTGGCGGTGTCTGGGGCATAGGCTCTATACTATACTCGATACCTGGGGTGCAGGATATTTATGCATTGATGTCTTTTTGCTATGTTTTATTAATGTCTTATGGTGCGGTCAGTGTTGGCAATTGACGTCACCAGCGCCCGGACCTAGCCTCCTATCTTGGGGCCCCAATCATGTCATGGCCGCGTTTGCATTGACTATGTATTTTATGTCCTCCCACATTGTTTCTTCCCGCAGGCTCCTGGGGTCGCTCTTTGTGCTTACATGTGGATTGGGACCTCTGCACATGTGTTGATTGATGCTTCAACGAGGCCATTCGGACTTTGCCTGGTTTCGTGAACGTGCTCAATCGCTTCACAGCGATTCACTCTCGGCCTACACCGAAATGGCTGCGACCGCAGTTGAGGGACACCGACACCTGAACTCAGAGCCGTCCCAGCCAGGAGAACGTGCCGAGCACGACCTGCCGCCGAAGTCCTACGCAGCTGCCGTTACGAATGGCGCAAATGGCCAGCTCGGATCTGAGGGAGACGAACACTCTGCGCTGAATGGCTCAGCGCAACCTCCGACAGTCCATGGCCAAAACGGCCGACAGCCACTCGACGATCAGAAAATCCTTTACGAGAAGCATGTGAATCATACTGGAGAGATCTTGACAAGCATCAAGCCCAGCGACGGCTATGAAGATTCTCTTAAACACAATGGAATAACCGCGCCACGGGAGAAGAAACGCAATCGACCACCCAAGCGGCAGGATGAGCTTGCAAGTGGCCGAAGAGCTGGTGCCGGTTGGCAGACTTCTGCGTACGCACCTTCTCAGATTCCAGCAATTGTGGCTAACTGTCTCTCTCTAGGATACGGTGGGCACCTCTGAACGTGCCGCTGCAGCGGAGGCTTCAAACCCTCGCCGTCCTGTGGCATACCACCACCATCCCTCTGTTCCTCTCCCTATTCTTCCTCCTCTGCGCCATCCCTCTTACCTGGCCCCTCCTGATCCCCTACCTCATCTACACTCTCATCATCAGTGAAGAAGCCACCAACGGCACCCTCTCACGAAGATCACAATGGATGCGCGGCTCGAAATTCTGGTCGCTATTCGCATCCTACTTCCCCGCTCGCTTGCACCGCACCGTCGAGCTCGAGCCGACAAGGAAATACATTTTTGGATACCATCCGCACGGGATCATCTCCCACGGCGCATTTGCTGCGTTTGCCACTGAGGCCTTGGGATTTTCCGATCTGTACCCGGGCATCACGAATACCCTGTTGACCCTTGACACAAATTTCCGAGTTCCGTTCTATCGCGACTATGCCTTGGCCATGGGCCTAGCTTCAGTATCGCGCGAGTCCATCGAGAACATCCTGTGCAAAGGAGGATTGAATGGCGAGGGCATGGGTCGGGCAGTAACAATTGTCATCGGTGGTGCCCGCGAATCTCTCGACGCAAAGCCTCACTCGCTCCGTCTGGTCCTGAAAAGCAGAAAGGGATTCATCAAACTCGCAATACGTACTGGTGCCGATCTTGTCCCTGTCCTCGCCTTTGGCGAAAATGAACTTTACGATCAAATTGACAGCGTCGAACACCCGTGGATCCACAAGTTCCAAATGCTGGTCAAAAAGTTCATGGGGTTCACCATCCCACTCTTCCACGCGCGAGGCATATTCAACTACGACGTAGGATTACTGCCCTACAGGAGGGCGGTCAATGTTGTAGTGGGAAGACCGATCCGTATCGTGCAACAAGGGACCAAGGATAATAATGTCGATGAGAAATATCTGGATCAGGTACACAAGGAGTATGTGGCAGAGTTGATCAGGCTTTGGGATGGATACAAAGACCTTTTTGCACAAGACCGGCAAGGTGAGTTGGAAATTGTGGGCTAGAGGGAATCAAGTCCAAGGGGCAGGGCGGACTTGTGATGAGCAGTATGATGTGCTGCAGGACGGAAAACCCACGATGTTACGTCTGGGGGCAATCGTTATCCATGGAGTGACGAATCTTTTATCGTGTATCTTTACCAGTAGCTCGAAAAGGGTCAAAAAGACAGAGCGGCGGTCATTCGGGTGAATGACAGTGTACAAAATTGACTTATAAGAAGGATTGACGCTCGCTTTGGTATCAATCAGTAGCATTGTCTTGCCATTGAGCACTATCTGACGAACTCTGTCGATAGGCTGTTGCCTCCCTTTTGCCATGCTCGTGCTGTATCCTTGCACGACGACATCTCGGTGCCATTCCCATTCCAACACCTTCTCTCTGCGACTCGTCACCTCCCAAGGCCATCAACCAACCCAACCACTCGAGCCGAATTGGGCAGGGTGCACACTGCCTCCTGGCTGCTCCATCTCTCATTCTACCACCACAACACTCCTCAACGCACCCTTGATCGTTCTCTCACATCAATCACCACTCGACCACAATGTCTTCGAAGCGCACCAAGAGGCACTCGGCACCGGCTCATTTCAGCAGGGACGAGGACAGTGAGGGAGAAGAAGTCTCCAGGATGGAGATCGACAGCACGAGTCATCAGCTGAGGAGGAACGAGGACAGTCTGAGGAAGAGCATGACCATCGATGTGAGAAATTTTTGTTTTCATTCTCGAGTTCGTGGTCCCGGCTGCTGGGCCTTTTTTGAAGCCTGCTCGTTTGTCTTGTCTCCCAACGCACTTTTTTAGGCAGCATTCCACTGCAGAGGAAAGTCACTACCCTTTTCCATTTCCTCTTCCTCCTCGATACCATTGTATGCATCTTCCGGCCTGCGCACGAAAGACTCCGCCGGTGCCTTGAACCAATACTAACTCCCCTGCCGTCAGGTCGGTCTCCGCAAAGGGCAAAGACAGCAACGTCTGGAGGAGGAGTTTGAGATCCAGTTTCGGGAGCTCGAGGCGCAGGTGGATGACAGGGCAGAGAGGCACCAGGAAGATATGTGAGTTGGCTCGACATCCTGTTTCTCCTCTCGGGGGCGGGTTTCGTTACGGGTACCTTCGATTGACCTGGCTTCGTGCCCTCAGGAGACGATATCGAGACGACGTTCTGACCAGACTGCTCGCCTTGACTGAGAGAAAGGCACATGTTGAAAAAAGGATTATTCAAGCGGTCCAAGAGCTCGGCAGGGCACATGAAAGGATCAAGCAAGAGTTTGAAGCCATTGTGCAAGGTCGCTCAGCGGATATTCGGGAGGCTATGAACGCCCTGCACGAAGACGAAAGGGCGAGTGCCAGGCGAGATTGAGAAGACCATCCATGTCATGCCTCTTCTAGAGCAAACAAGACCTTGATGAAGAGACTACATCCTCGACAACCGACATAGATCTCCCCTTGCTGCGCCTCTTTCTCGAGATCAGACTCGGTCACAGTATAGCCTTGTTCGTCACCACAGCGGCAGCTCTTGGACCAGACCGCCTGAGACTCGTCGAATCTTAGGTCTTCGAGGTCATAGATCTCTACTCCAATGTGGGTGCCTTTCTCTCCGCCCTTGTCTTTCTCGCCAAAACTGACTGCGCGGTCTAGGATGCGATCATAATCCGCGCGTCGCTTAGGGTCAGATAGGACCTCGTATGCAACAATAATCTCATCGATGGAGTAGATGGGCGTCGGCGCCAAAGCGCCATTGTTCTGCTGAGGCTTTAGGGAGGCGTTCTTCGTGCTGCTGGGAGCTTTGTCTGGGTGGTGTATGAGTAATGCACGCCGATACGCGGCCTTGATGTCGTCCTTTGACAGACGATCGAGCTGTTCGGGACGGCGAGGGAGTTGAAGGACATCGTAGTGGGTATCTGTTCTTGATCTCACGGGACCTGCACCTGTGCTGGACATCAAGAACCTCTCTTCCCAGAGATGCAGCGCCCTGTGATAGCCCAGTCAGTTGGTGATGAGAGAGAATCCTGCATGCAGATCCCCGCAACGCCACTCAGCCCACTAGCCCACTGGCGGGCGATCATCCTCCTCCCTCTGTCGTTCCCCGTTCACCTGCCTCTGGATTGTCCTTCCTTGTTTCTCGGTTCTGCTGCGTCTGTTGCTGACCTTGCAGCCAGGCCGCAAGACAGAACAAGCATAGGGCCAGGTTCTGCTGGCAGATCATCCGTCGCCCTGAACCATTTCAGATGGTGGAGGGACTCCTTCAGATGCGCTGTTTGGGTTCGCTTACTGAACTCAGTGTCTTGTTGCTGGTCTGCCGCGTGGAGTTGCGACGTCATTGTGTGCTTCCTCCGGCTTCGTTTCACCTCTTTTTCTCCAATGCCTTGGAATCATGGTTTCGTTCGTTCGTTCGTTCGCAGCATTTGTGGAGTGAGATGATGTGAAGTATTTTACAGATATCTATTGTTTTGGTTTCTTGGTGACTGAGACTGGTTCTCAATACACCTTGCCCCATCAACCTTCAGGTAGGCCAAGTCCTTTTGTATTCCATGTAGTTATCGTCGACAAGACCTCCCTACCTGTGCGTCTCTCTTATGGGCAAATATGTCCTCGACGGACGAATTCGACCCAGAGTCTCAGCGGAGAACCTACCAGGCGCCACACTCTGCCCGCCATCCTATTCCTACCATCCAGAAATACAGGGCCGAGCGGAGCGAGTTGAACAACCAGCAGCAACAAGCTGAACAGGCCCAGCATGAGGAGACGGACGATTCCACCGTCAAAAGAGCATACCATGCCGCAAAAGGCATCTTAAAGGGCGAGGATGAAGGCCCCAGATCGACGCACGACCCCTACCGGTCTCAAAATCGGAATATTCAGAACCCTCCTGGACAGCCAGGTGGAAGAGATGAGCAAGGAGAAGAACAGGATCAAAAGGAGGAGGACCAGGGTCAGCAACAACCACAACCAAAACCACAAGACCGGGATGCAGGGGATATTAAGACAGACGAACCAGGTCAATCGGCTACCGAGGCCGTGGCGGGTCACCATGACCCTCGCCAAAAGAGAAAGGACATGAAACACAAGAAGCGCAGTGATGGGGGTCGAGAAGTCACAGATCCGGTGACTCACCTGCCCATCATCATTCGAGACTCGACGCACAAGGATCTCAAGGCTGTCGAACAGAATATCCCCTCGACAGGGACAGATTTCCGCACCAAAACAGGAGTCAGCGGCGCCAGGAAATCGAGCCAAGAGCTCGAAAAGGAGCGCGAGGAGGCCCAGGACAGCCTCGACGGCATACAAAAGTTGTTCCCACCTCCGAAGTTTGATGACTTGAAGAATGAGCTGGCGAGGACGTATGAGCGTGCAGTCACGATAGGCCTTATCAGCGCCGTAGGGCTGCTATTGCTGGGGGAGGTCGCCGCTCGAGTATCTGGGGTAAGCCTCTACGATAAAGGTTCACCCTGGCGGTCGAGACTCTCTGCTGCCGTGGTTGCCATCTTCATCCCGGGTGTCATTGCGGCGGCCGTGATCTTCGTGGTCAGGGACTGGCTCGGGAAGAAGGTGGAAGCCATCTGCAAAGATGAGATTTGGGATGCCGCACGTCAGGAGGAACTTCACACCACGCAGGCTGAACATGCCATCCCAGAATCAGTCGCTTGGTTAAACAACCTCTTGTCCGCCGTTTGGCCCCTCGTCAATCCGGATCTGTTCACTTCGATCTCAGATATGTTGGAGGACGTCATGCAGGCATCTCTTCCAAAAGTGGTGCGAATGGTGAGCGTCGACGATCTGGGCCAAGGGAGTGAGGCCTTTCGCATTCTCGGAATCAATTGGTTACCCACAGGTGCGGCAAGTCGATCTGTCGGCGCGGACGGTCGAATTCAGAAAGCTGGAAACGATGGGGATAACGATCGGACGGCGTCCAATGAGGGAGAGATTGAGAATAGCGCCGGCGGCGAGGACAAGAGCACGTCGGATGACAGCGCCCAGAACAAGCAGCAAAAGCAGGAGGATGAGCAAGCGATCCGAGAAGGTATGGAGGCCGAACAGGGCGACTTTGTCAACATGGAGCTCGCATTCGCCTATCGAGCCCGATCTTCCGGCAAGTCTTTGCAGGCAAAAGCAAAGAACGCCCATATCTACCTCAAATTCTACCTGCCAGGAGGCATCGCCGTCCCGGTCTGGGTGGAACTGCGCGGGATTATTGGCACAATGCGACTTCGACTCCAGCTCACTCCTGACCCTCCGTTCTTCAGCCTCTGCACTCTGTCCTTCATGGGACAACCGCAGGCGGATCTGTCCTGTGTGCCGTTATCACGGCACGCACTCAACCTCATGGATGTGCCGCTCATTTCGTCGTTTGTTCAGTCGTCGATTGACGCGGCTTTGGCTGAGTACGTGGCGCCAAAGAGTCTGACGCTCGATCTCAAAGACATGCTTGTGGGTGACGATTTCAAAAAGGACACAGTCACTCGAGGAGTCGTCATGATCTTTATCGAGTCTGCCTCGGGTTTCAAGGAAGGGGATGGAGGCATCGGTCCGATGAAAGGGTCGAGCGACGCATATGTCACCGTGTCTTGGGGCAAATTTGGCAAGCCTGTTGCCTCGACGAGGATCATTGTCGACGATCAAGCGCCGAATTGGTCAGAGTGGTCGCACATTCTGGTCACGCCTGAAGAGCTCAACGCCGACGAAAAGCTGCGACTTCAGCTCTGGGATTCCGACAGATATACGGCAGACGATGACCTTGGTCGCGTTGAGGTGGACCTTCGCGAGCTCATGCACAGCTCCAAGACAAAGAACAGGATGTGTGATCGTGAAGATCGCTTTGTGGGTGAAGAGCCCGAAGAGAAGATGCCTGGTACCCTTCGATGGCGTGTGGGCTACTTCACCAAAACCAAGATCACAGAGGAGCAACTTGCGAAACAGACTGCTGATCCCAACGTCCGCACAATAGGGGACCTGAGGAAGCAAGTCGGCGAGACGGCAGAGCGCAAGTTGCGGGAGGCCACGGCGCATGACGAAAGCAAGGAAATCAAGCAGCAGAAAGAAGAGGATTTCAAGGAGCGCGAAGACGCCTTGATCATCTCCAGTCCCCCACCGGATGACTATGTCAGCGGGATATTCAGCATCCAAATCCACAACATCACCGGACTGGAGGTTGAGTCTCTGCAGAAGCGAGAGAAAAACACCGGCAACGATAACCGCGAAGACGAGGCCGAGCAAAATGACGACCTTCCCAGTAGCTACGCGACCATTATTCTGAATCATCAGAAGATCTACCGGACGAGAACCAAGCCGAAGAATGCGAAGCCATTTTTCAATGCTGGCACCGAACGATTCGTCCCCAACTGGAAGACTGCGGAGGTGATGATTTCCGTTCGCGATGATCGTGAGCGCGAAGATGATGCTCTGCTGGGCATAATCTACCTCCCTTTACAGAAGGTCTTTGAGGAAAGGAGCCAAGTGATGCAGACCTACCCGCTGGTTGGTGGTATTGGGTACGGTCGGGCCCGCATCAGCATGGTTTGGCGCAGTCTTGACTTGAAGTTGCCGAAAGAATTACTCGGATGGAATGTCGGAACACTGGAGGTCAAATGCCCCGTCAGAGCAAAAGGGGGAAGAGGGAACACGACGGAGCACGGATCATTCACCCAGCAACGAATCAAGCTGAGAACCAACCTGATGAAGGCTAAGATGCACCCCAGCGACTCGGATCAGGGTTGTGAATGGAGATCCAAAGGCGACAAAGAATCCGTTTTCCTTGCAGTGCGCAAGCGCTATTCAAGCTCGTTGACTATTGAATTCCGCAAGTCTCGCCTTGGCCCTGACGCTACCCCTGCTTTGGGCGTCTTCTGGCTCAAAGACATCCCAGACGACGAGGAGACAACCATCGTTGTAAAGCTTTGGAAGGGCAGCAAAGAGGCCATGCATCGCGCCACCACGAGTTACGGGTATTCGGGGCTGGAAGAAAACGAGCAACCGATTGGCGAGCTTGAGCTCACTGTGAAGTTCTGGAGAGGGCTCAGCGGATACCACAAGAGTTATGCCAACAAAGCTCGCAATGCGGATTTGAGGCAGGTGATGGAGGTGTTGGACACGGCGAATGACGAAGGACAGGTCGATCAATACGAGGATGAATCCAAGGGGGCTGGAGAAATTGATGAGGACGGGGACAGCGATAGCACGGACGACGACGCTCAGGGCAACAACGGCGACGTGCCATCGGGCAAAAAGGACAAATCTCGGCGCAAGCTGCGCACTCACACCAACGACGACTCCTCCGACTCGGACTCGGACTCTGGCACGACGTCCGCATCGTCCAAGAACCTGCTCAACGGGCCTGCGCGCCTCGTGTCCAAGCCCCTCGGCGCGGTGGGCGCCACAGCCGCCAATCTCCTCGACGTCAACGGACATAATGACCCCGGCGACGGCTCACGGGGGTTGCGGGCGCAGGTGAGGGACTACAAGGACCACCACCGGGAGCTGCACCGGAAGCACCGGGGGGTCATGCAGTGGCGAGGAGCGAGGACGGTGGACTGGATGGTCGGAAAGGCCAAGCGGGTGGAGGGAGGAGTGGAGAGAGTCTTCGAGAGGGATAAAGACGGGCGTGGCGGCAACGGTGTGGAAACGGAGGTATGATTTTGGTGTGTTTCTGTATTTTTTGGAGCGGCACGATGCACCACACACACACACACACACGACACAACGAGTCTGGGAAATCATATTAATGGGGGACAAAAAAAGGAAAGGGACCACCTGAATGGTAGCCAGCCAGGAGATTGAGTGGGTTTAGTGGTGAGAATCCGCGATTCTCTCCTGGCCTGCTTATCCTGCTTGCCTGTTCTGTTCTATTGTAGTGTTTCTCACTGTGTTTGTGACGGGGCATGTCTCTCGACTCAGGGAGCATATATATACATGTAGGAAATCTGCATATATGTATGTACGTGGGAAAATACTTAGGAGGGAAAGGGAAAGGGGGACAACAATAACAACAACAAATTCAAAACGAGGGTAACTATGTCATTATCAATTGCACACGAGGGGTTGAGGGAAGTGATTGCACACAAAGCTCAACCCAAAAAGTTCTGTTGAACTATTAATACAGTAGTAGTTAGTACCAAGTCCAAGTAGGTTGTGGAATATTAGTCAATAAAACAAACAGGTCGACAGTCCTGCAATGAGAATATAAAACTATGCATAGTTATATGTAATGTATGCTGCATGTATACTGCATATACATTTGAATATACTATAATAGTTAATAGCTATACGTATTTGGACTTCAACTCTAATTAATTACTCAATCGCGCAACACCACACAGACACAGACACACACTCACACTCACACACATTTGTATATACATATATATACACATGAGAAGATTGCTGGCTTTTCCGTCGATAGAAACCCTCCCTTCCGTCTCCCCCACGGTGTCAAGAGCACATGTTGATGTTACCACCGCCACCACCACTACCGCGAGTTGCGACTGTAAAGGAGACGAAGCAGAAGAAACGAAGCACTCGTCGTGTGTCTATGTATTTGCAGAAAAGTGGCTTATGTTGGACTAACTAACCCATGATACTTATTATCCATTGCGTGAATGCCCCATTGCGCTATGTCACCTTTTTTTCCTTGTACATAGTCTACCTTGAACCCGGGAACAGAGAGGGACAAAAATTGACAACAGGCCGCCCGAAGAGATGCCCAGCTCGCCCAGCTCGCCCAGCTAGCTCATCGCGCGAAACTGCGTATTGTCGCACGCTTCCTCCCAGAACGCTCGGCCCAGACCGTCACATTCAGGGCCGTCGAACCAGAGGAAGTGGCGACAGATGTCTCTTACCGCCGCCCACAACGCGCCCGACTCCCCCGGAGTGCCGGCCTCGCTTGACGGGGTTGAATGATAACTCGAATGCCGACTCCTGCTTTGACCCCTCGAGTCTGTGAGTGCCAGATCTGGGATTTTTGTCCTCGCTTGCCTGATCATCTCGGCGAACCATGGCCTCAGGCTCGTATCCTTGGCGACCAAACCCCCCAAGACTGTACTCCAGAGTAACAGTTGAGGATGCGTGGTCCAGAGTTCCAACACCGTGCAGTCGTCCAGTGCGAGCATAAGCTCCCGCGTCAGTTTCTGATGAATATCTGCAGTGCAGCGGACGGGAAAGAGCACCAGAAGTGTATATGCCATAGTCGAGAGACGGACAAGGTTGTATAGTGAGTGGAGTGGCGAGCTGTGGGTCATGACGTCCGACGTGCTGCTGTCATGCCGTTGTGCAGAAAGAGAGCCCTTGGAGGGAAGGGAGAGCAGGTCGTGCGTCATGAAGTTTCTGGCCCAGACTATTTGGTTGAGAGACGGCGCCGAAGGGTTTCCAGATAGATATGCGTCAAATCCAATCGTGATCAGGCGAACGTAGTGGATAACTTGCAACAACGGAGCCAAGCCGATAACATCCCCAAGATCTTCGAAACCACTTGCCAAGGTCTGGAGAGACGGGACCAGAGCCGCGGGAGTCTCAGGCCATGACGACATAACCAGGCTTGTTGGCGCCAGCAGTGGGAATGCAGGCACACACATATCTTGAAAAGCATAGAATATATCGGCCCTATTTGGGGTTTTAGGGTTAGCTCACGGTGAATCGCGAGGGGATGTCTGGGAAGCAAAGACATACAAAGCCAGGGCATTTGCCAGTCCGGGCATTTTCACGGTATGCAGACCTCCTTTCTGATAAATCAGATGACAGATCGCGTTCAGATGTGCCGCTTCCTTTTGCATGCGGGCGTAGTATTGAAAACTCTGGACCGACTGCAATGCGCTCAGGCTCTCCTCTTGCGAGGGGGGCCTTAATTGCTCGCCGGACCCGTGAGCCGCCAGCGTGACAATGGCAAGAAGGAGCTCGTCGGAAGCTGGGCCTTGCAGCTCTTGGATCTCCCGATTCAGTTCCCTGATGGCTTGAGTCTTGTATGATAGGCGTAGCGCTCGGTTACGACTCGGGGTGTCTGCTTCGCCCTGGAGATAGGCATTGTGGGTTGCGCCTCTGCCCTCTATTTAGCGTCCAAAAAAAGCCTGGACAGATCACAGAGGTTGTCGCCTGACAAGGGGTACGGCTTACGCAAATATGATTGACCAAAATGCGGCGGGAGACTGCATCGCACATGCCAGCACAGCATTCTTGATACTCCCCTCTGAAAGGACGCTTCTGGAGGAGCCGAGTATTCTCCATTGCTGCGTAGCTGCGAGCGATTGGCTGGGCGAGGCATTCACGCCTTCCTGTGAGACTGGATAGTGCGCTAGACAAAGTGCGATACCAGATTCGAGAATGGACCGGCCTATGACGCTTAGTGACGGATCTCGTCTCCAAACTCTCCAGAACAACGTATTGGAGAAGGTGTGTACGCCACAGGCTTACCATAGTCTAGAATTTCAAGCGCATACGAAGGGACACCGCTGGGAACACTGGCATTGAAGGGGTCAAATATTCCCGTCCCGACATCAAACACGGCAAATGTCCTGTTGAGGTCCCTGTCACTGGGGAAACTCTGGTTTCGGTGCAGCGGCGGTCGAGAAGGGACATCAGGCGGAGGATCTTCACTAGAGCTGCGTGCATCGCGGTTATGTATGGCGTTTAGTTTAGCGAGACGTTCCAGCTTGGCCTTTCGATGGTATTCGCGAGCAGCATGCTTCTGCTGGGACATGGCAGGTTCACCCGAGGACGGCTTTGGCGATCTGGAATTGGGCCTGTACGGCACGAAGAAGACATTGGTGCGTCCAGCGGCCATTGCGTTGTCGACATCTGCAGAGGAGAAAAGGGAAGATGACTGACTGACCTTGGAGCAGAAACCTCCCACGAGGAGGAGATACGTCTTTAAGCAAGAAGGACTCTCGCCCGCCTCGCCTGGAATAGAACCATCATCGAAATTCTTGAAGCCCCTACCGAGGGCACAAGGCACAGGGACACCAGGCTACTATAGGCTGGATCAACCTAGTGTATATGCGCGGACGATTCAGCTCGAGGCTCGAATGCGTCACACTGCAGCACCAAGCGAATCCAGGCAAGTGAGATAACTGTGTAGGTTATTGAATGGCCTGGAGCGGCTGAAGGTAGGTAGGAAGCCAGGGCATCTTGGGCCGTGAGCGGGCTGGCGGGATCGAGAGGTGGACATTGGATGAAAGAAGAGGGAAGAGAGGCATCGAGAAGTTGATGCAAGGCGGAGAAAAGGCGCAGTTGTGATTCGGTGAAAAGAAATCCCGGCCCGCGATGGGCTGAAGACGGCGGGGCTGAAGCTCAACGCAGCCAGCAGCCACCGCAGCTTAGTGAGCCCAAAGGCCCAATAACGACCTCCTCCAACTTGCCGGTAGCCAGTCACGGTTTCCGTATTCTGCTGATTTCGAACGGTTGCCCTTGTGGGATAGCTCGTCGATAAAGCATTAGTCTGGTACCGTGACTAATTCGTGGCCCGTGACGCCTGCCTTTTGATACTCGAACAAGAACGCAACACAACCCGCTCCTCAGAGAGAAAGCCAGCACCATGTCCAATTTAGTCCACATCGAGTCAACCGACCAGTTCTCAGCCCTGCTCTCCTCGTCACAGATTGTCGTGGCCGACTTTTATGCCGACTGGTGCGGCCCATGCAGACAAATCGCCCCCATCTTTGAGCAACTTTCAGCGCAACTCTCTCGACCAAACAAGATCACCTTCGCAAAGATTGACACCGACAAACAGCAGGACATTTCACGATCCTATGGCATCCGAGCCCTGCCCACATTCATGGTCTTCAAGAACGCGAGGCCGGTCAGGACCATTCAAGGCGCAGACCGGGAGGCGCTGTCCAACGCGGTGAAAGAGCTGGCGAGCGCGGCGGACAAGATGGGGACAGGTGAGGATGATGGGAACTCGAGTGGCGACACGTGGCTCGGTGCAGACCTACCAAGAGGATACGACGACGTGACTTCTCAGGTTGATGTCTTAGGTTTGGAGCTGCTGAACTGGGACTCTGAGCATGGCAACGCAAGAACGTTGATCAGTGGCACCAAGCCCAAAGGTAAGCTCCTTTTGCTGGCCCCCTCCATCTGCGTGCGGAAGGTGTCCTGACGCACAACGACCCTTAGGACAAGCAGAGGCCAAGTCAGATTGGGTTGAAAGCGACACGGACGAACAACTCATGCTCTACCTCCCTTTCATGTCGACGCTGAAGATTCACTCGTTACACCTCACATCCCTCCCCGACAACACAGATGACGATGAATCCCCGAGCCGGCCAAAGCAGGTGAAGATCTACACCAACAGACCTCGCATCCTTGGTTTTGACGAGGCCGAAGATACACAACCGGCACAAGAGGTCACACTATCGGAGAAAGACTGGGATTCAAAGACAGGGACTGCTAAGATTGAACTACGCATTGTCAAATTCCAGAATGTGTCCAGCCTGGTTGTCTTCGTGGTGCAGAGTGAAGGCGACAACGAGAAGGTCCGGATTGATCGCATCAGGGTCATTGGTGAAACAGGAGCGAAGAGAGACGGCAAAATCGAAAAGATTGCAGGAGACGATGATTGAGGTGCAGAAAGACAATGGAGCTCAGAGACTCTTGAGCACGCGATATGAGAGACGACCGCATCAAGGCTAGAGACAAAAGCACGCATCATACATTGGGGGCAAGCAACGTCGCAGACAAAAGAGCATAGAACGCTGGACGAAGTTTCCGTCCATCTGTAGGCAGATGAAGACCAAGTCTTGTTTGGTAGCCTATGACTTTGTTGCCGCCACGCTCCATACACTCCTGCTGTAGTGGCCAGTCCTCCACCGTAGATTGATCAATATCTCAGGGATTTAAGGACGAGACTCAAGTCAATCTCGTTGTCCTCAACCAACCCTCCTTACGGGACGCATGGTATGTCCGACCCCACGCATAGACAAGCGCAGGAACACTCAACGAGCCCAAACTCATCAGCCACTCAAAAATGGGTTTCTTCATCCAACTCGTCGAGGAGATCGGTAATTGCAATTATGGTTCGCTCTGAGCTGCCACTGACACTTGGACTCGTTATGGAGTATTGTAGAACATGGGCCAAGCAACACAGGGGTGATTTATAGTGGCAGCGCTGCACGATATAGGGAAAAAAGAGAAAGAGAAGAGAAGAAGCACGAAAATCTCGACTTTGAAGTTTGCGATCACAGCTAGTGGAGTGGGGTCTAGCCCTCTCTGGGCTAGTGCAATATCATGTCTTGGCGACAACAATGGGTTGAATTTTTCGCCTTGGGCTTGGTCGAGTTTTGAACTCAGCATGGCTTGTGATGAACTGCAACAGAAATTTATTGATAGGAAGAGAATGATTGTTTGCTACTCCATCTGGACCTCGTCTGGACGGTGGAAGTGAGCATGATCTCAAATATTGACTGATATTCTGAAGCCAACCATGATGTTTCTCCCCAGCCCCCCGGTTGTGGTGGTCGCTTCCATTTTCATTCCTCTTTCTGCGACGATATAGGAGAGCCTCGCAGGTAATATTACTCAGTCTGTCAAGTGGGGTTCTCGTTGGGATGAGACCGCCTCGACAGTTGCAGGACAGAACGGTGTTTGCTGAGCGAAGCCTCAACGATATCTGTTTGCAGTGCTCGGGCGTTCGTTCCCTCGAGCTATGGCTGGGCGATCTTGAGCCTAATGACAAGTTTCTGAATCCCTGTGCGGGTGACTGTTCGTGCTCATCACCTGTTTGTGGCACGAGATTTGTTCGGGTGAAGTCGTGGCTCGAGTGTGCGGCTCGAGTGTGCAGCCCGACCTCCTGCCATTTCACGCTGGTCGTCGGAACAAGGTGTTCCACTATGACCAAGAAGAAGGCACAAATGTATTCACAACAGCATTTAGCATCCGGACTCTACGACGCCTGAAATGACTGCAAGACTTCGCATCGTCACACTGTCGAGGCTTGGCCATTCATCCACTCGCCAACCACACGCTCAACATCGTGCCCGAGGGAAAAGGGGGACCCTGCACGGACACTTTTTGGCCTTGATATCGACGATCATTTTCAGTGCGTCATCGTTGCTACCCAAACCTCGGATCATTGCTCCAAGGGTTCGGGTATGGGGAATGTGTTATCAAGAAATCCCATCGCTTTTTGCGGGTAAGTTATAGGAGGACCCTGAGGTGTTTCAGCAAAGCTCCGCCGCGTCGATCTTGTAGTCCCTGAATACAAGCATTTTGCGGGAGGAAGCTAGAGCTTGCGAGGACGGCACGCAGGTAAGCTCGAGTGAAGGTATGCATCAGGTGGTGGCTGTAATTCCGAAGATATACCTCGTAGAATGATCCAGCCTCGTCTTTCACTGTGCTTCGGTCACCCCAGAGTTCGCGTCTCTGCAAGTGGCACCATGGTGTGATCACCCCTGCCATCTTCTTTGTTGATCGTGAGCCTGGAGGCATCGAGGACGTCATGATCTGGGAGGAGTCTCCATGAGCTGGACAAGTCTTCGACAGCCACATCCCGGCCCAGTTCGCGTCAGGTGCATCCGATCAACAATGTTTAGCTTCCGAACATGCGTCCGGCAGTTGGTAGCAGGGTGGAATGCTCGAGTCATCGGATCGACATGTAATGATGCACCAAAGGGTGAGGAGCCAAGCTCAAGGTTCCTCGATCATGCTCCCTGCTGGTTTCAAGGATTGTGAGCGAGATCACAGTTTGACGAGCACAGGAGACTGCGGCACGCACGTGGACAAGGCAGGGTACCTCTGCCCATGTTTGATTGCTTCTCTGCACAGCCTCGTTTTCTGGCGAGTTTTTTACGCCCTCTGATGGGGTCCATCTTGCACGATGCAAGCATTTTCACCACATTTTCTATTATTATCGGCAGCAAGTTCGGCCACCTTACGCGTACCTAGAGTGATGATCTCCCATGAACATGGTTCCAGGGTCGATTATTTCGACCCTGTCTCTCCAGGCCTGGGACGCTGGATTGTAAGTTCACCATGTCTACCGAGTATTCTTCAAGATAATCGAAAGGTGGCGTCGCCAGATCGACGAGCTCTAGGACGAACTTGTCACGAAATTCCCCGATCAACGCCAGTCAGGAGGGACGGGAAAGGCCCATTGCTTGGGACTTCCCACCTTGGCCTTTTGACAAAAAGGACTTTGGTGGCTGTTCGGCTCCCGAAGTGCGTGACGAGCAGGATGGTATGAGAAATAGCCCGGCACTGTCTACCTACTGTGTCCGGCAAGAATAGACACTGAAAAGGTGTCCAACAGTTGGCAAACGCTTGTCTGTCTCATGATCTTAGAACTTACCACAGTCTGAATACCAGCGGTATTTACCCACGGCAGGAGAAGTGTTGCTCGCAGGCCGACTCTCCCGGCTGGACAGTGCTATGGATCGAGGCAAGATTTGTGAGCTTGCGTTTCGGGCTTGACGTGAAAGCCGAAGAGAGGGCCAGAGCAAATGTCCCGACCTTTTTTGACCGCAACCGGCATAGGGTGGCTGGAAGCGTTGAAGAGGCGAAATTTAGACCAGCCAGAACCACGGCGAAGAGAGGCCACATTCATGCGCAACGGCAGCCACCGAACAGACCAGGCCCGTGGACTCTACAGGCAGGTGAAAAAAGGCGGCCAGAGATGGCAAGGTGGTGATTGGGAAACCATTAAACGAGACTAAGCTGGAGGCTCACTGCTCCTTCCCCGACACCATCATTGATAAGAAGATAGAGGAGTGGATATCCAATTTCCCCGGAAGCACTATCTCTTCCCTCCGCACAAAGTCTGATGAGGGTTTCCGCCACCCACAGTCCAAAGCGAAATCCCCTCTGGCCTGAGGAATTGCAAGTGATCCCTGGTATGCTGTATCCGAGAGAGGCCAAAATTCTAGGTCGGCCGTACGGGCCGCTGAGTTCATCCAGCACCAAATTTGGAGGATTATCCAAGCCAACAGGCCTAGCGTCCAGATAACGAATCGAACTTACCTAGAAGCGACCAAGAACGTGGTAGAACTAGCTCTGTGCAGGGGAAAAAAAAAAAAGAAAAAATCGCTATACCAGGTAACATGAAACAGTCTCGCATGGGAGGTTACAACATGGACGTGTTGGGAGAAGGATCGAGCCGGCAGCGTAGGAGTGATGAGCACATGGCATTGCCGTATCGCCTCGAATCTGAAACGCGGCTGCAGGTCTTCGGGCGAACAGAAGAGGAGAGATCTGACACTTGATGGACAGAGAGGCAAAAAGGTGCCTTGGTACCTGCATGAAGTCGAGAGCTGCAATTGGGCATCGACAAAAGTCGAGCACATCGTGCATGAAAAGTCCGAATGTTCCTGCATTAGGGCCCTTCTCGAGGGCGGGTCTCGCAGTGCTTCTGGCGGCCTTCGTTGGGCAAAGAGAGGCGTCGACTTGCCACGCTCTTCTTCAGACCCTTGGACCTTGGTGGCCCAAGACCGCGGTCCTCAGTGGAATCGAATCAGCAGAGAGCATTCTGGAAGGGCCCTAGACCTATTCAGTGCAAGATGGGAGAGCCACCAATGACGCGGACCACCACCCATCGAAGGAACCGCGCGCGCGAAGGACGGCGCCTGCAGCTTGGTGCCTGGGGCCGTCGGCTTGAGGCAGGGGCAAGGGCCAAAAGCTAGCTGCCCACAGTGGTGGATGTGTGGATGTACCCGCGTCGCGGATGTATGAAAAGGCCTCAGGCCAAACTGGGTCCTGGGGCAAGTGGGTTTGCTCGGGTACCTGAAGGAAGTTGATGGTTCCTGAGAGGAGAGACCGTTGGGATCTACCTTCTCTAGTCCTTTGGCTGTCCTCAACCCCCAAGCGATGGCTTGAGTAGAGCACATCCACCATTGGCCAGCCGTCGAGACCGTTTCCTTAGAGCACTGGTGGAAGTGCCGCTTTTTACATCCCAGGTGTCCTTCGGCTCGAGCGACCGTGTTCAATTCAGGTCAGTGGAAGGTGTGATGTGGATGGCGACTGATAGCTGTGACAAGTGACACTGATTCTTTTGCCACTGGAAATTCTGTGATAGTGAAGGTATGCACACAACAAGAGGGAGAGGGAGAAGAAGTACACAACAAAAGGGAAGACCAGACCCTGCACCCACTGTCGGCTGACGACGACCCCAGCGGCAGACACCAAGAAAGAGTCCTCTCCTGACGAGAAGCCTCCCCATATTTGTACAGAGACTTTCTGCCAGTCCGTGTTGTTGTACTCCGTACAGTTTACTGCGTACCCGAAGACAGCTGATGGACACCGTGGTCAGCGATGCCTCCCCCAGCCAAAAGAAACAACTCTGTTCTCCACGGGCTTCCCGATCCCAACCTCGCAGGGCCGTGACCCAGACAGACATTGACTAAAGAAATGCCTATCGATACGCGTCCGCTAGAGAACGAAAAACGTCACCCCACCGAGTGGAAGCATCCAGTCTTGATTCTTGAGTGCTCCACGTCTTTCCAGGCCTTTTGTTTCGGGCTCTTGAAACCCTGGGATCAGCTTTGCCATCGTCCTAGGTTGTTGGACTCCACCACATAGTACTACATACTACGTACTTTAGAGTACCCAGGGTCGTCATAACCTGTTGGATGGCCACTAGCTATACTGCAGGTGGATCGTCGATGACTCGATGCAACAGAAGACGGAATTGAGCTACGAATTGGAACGGAACAGCCAGCAGGGAGCGGGTGGTAGTAGTGGTTCTGGTGGTAGCAGTCCGCTCAATGCGCCGTACGGGTCGACGACAGAGGGTGCTGACGGGAGCTGTAGGTCCGTAGGTGGTAAAAGGCCACCAAAGCTTCGTCTCTGCAGCTGGAAGAGATGAAACACGCGATTACCTGTCTATACTCGCGGGTGCAGCGGGGAAAAGCAAGTGGTCTGGTCCGGCAGGCGAATACCGGGCCCAGGTGGTGCTTGAGAGGCGATGGCTTTTCTCTCAGAGGCAACATCCCTTTATCAGTGCTTGACTGGGTCGCTGGCTATGGGTAGCGAATGGCTCTCGTTTTCTCTGATGATCCAATGCATTTTTGCATGTGAATTGCTCGCCAGGAAAGCCAATCAAGCCGTCATGTGTTCTCATCATTTGGCCTGCCGGGTAATGTGAGCAGCAAACCCATCCGGTAAAGCAAACCATGGCATGTCAAAGACAACTGCTTGCCTCTCTACGGGGTGGAGGCACACACGCACCTCTCACCACTCACCTCCCAAGACTGGAGAGTTGTCTTGTCGTACCTGCATATGTCGGGACGGGTGTGGCTCTCGCAGAGTCTGAGACACGCAAGCCCTTCTGCACAACCTTGACAACCTTATGATTTTGTACGCTCTTCCGAACAGGCCACTTGCCACCACCTTCCGATTGTGATTCCCATCCCGGCCAAAGGCTAAACGCCCAAACCGGGAAAGGACAGGAGAAGCACCGTAGGGTAGGTAGGGTGACGCTGTGCATGCCTGGCGCGCTGGGCGCAGTGACGGCTACGAATTTCCACCATCCAATCCATTCTGCACGAACACCGAATATCCCAGCTGTGGGCGTTTACGAGATTTAACGGGCTTCAATAGTTGTCTATTGCTGACCGATGTTGAGGATTCCCATGGGTGTTTGGCTATAGGCAAGATGATGGGCTTTTTGGGCGAGGCCACCATCCAAGAATAGGTCAGCTTTCAGCCCAGCAGCCCAGCGATTCGCTCCAGGGGACCCGAAGATGCAGCTTATCACCAGCTGCTCTTCCACATCGCGCTCATGATTGGCGTTGACGTGCCCAGCGACTCGCCCAGTTATGATGCATGGACCGTACCGGGCTGGAGCATCACACGCTCTGTTTCTTCGGTACGGGCGATATGCAGACCACCAAACACGTCCCCATTGGAACTCGAGGCGTTGATTCGAGCCCGATTCTACATTTTGGTGAACAACAAACCGTCAGACACAACCCATCGAGGCACGTCATTTGCCCACCACCACCTACCTCGACAGTCTTCGGGTACACGTCGCAAGCGAATGATCTCACTCAGGTCACGTTGGAATGATTTCACCAGCAGGATTTGGTGTTGGATATGCTTTCTGTGCCCCGAGGGTCGTCGACCATACGAACGGAGTAGACAATCCAGCCAAGATGGTATACGCTCTCGTACGCTCTTTTCCACCACTCGCCCGGTCAAGGTCAAGCGCTGCTTTGTGATAGATGTGTCGGAGTCCTCCAATGGCGCAGTCAAGGTCGTCATTCTGGTCATTTCCCTTTCTTCATAGGATGACTTGCAGAGGCAATAGTCGCAATGTCTCGAACAACTCTTATTCCCATGGCCACCCTGAAGGTCACTGTGCGTCATGGACAATGGGGCCTTCCCCTCCTCGGAAGAAAAAAGGTGTGCTGAGCAAAGTGCAATTTCCCATGCATACGGATACTGCGTGATAGTCCTTCTTCGGGCGCGGCGCTCAGCACAGCCCAGCTAGCTTGGAGTTTGCCAGGCACACACCACACACTCCACGGCGGGCGAAATCCAGGAACCAAGTCGCTGCTCTAAGACTGCGGCTGGCTCGAGTGGAACCATTTTAGTGGGTGATAGTCTTTGAGACGGACTGGGGGGTTGGTGAGACCATGACCTCCACCCTCCATCAAAGTCACTGACCAGGGTTCGAACACGACGGTCCCGAACGCCAGTGCCCGGTCCTGCAGCCCATCAGACTATACTCGATCGAGGTGCTGGCCCAAGGCCCTGGTGGCCGCCGACTTCAAGAAACCCTCGCCTCGGGGTATCCATCGAGCCAGCTCTTATCCTCTCCTCTCGTTCCCTCATATCGAGGACAATTCGTTCATTTATCTCCCCCACGATCTACACCTTCTTTTACTTCTGTTATATCCTCTCCTTTGACCAGGCCTTTCCGGATCCTTGTTCAATATACCTGTACAACACTCAGCTGTGTACCTCTATTGAACAATATCCAGTCCTTCCTTTAACAAGAGCCTGTACCAACATCACCTTGTATCATATCCTCTAATCCCTTGCCCTGCCTTTGTGACAAGAGACGTCTTCTCCCACCATCGACCAGACGCCAACACACTTGACCTGACGGTTACCAGCATATCCTGCAACTTTTACATGTACAGCTTAAGCTCGTGACCCAGAGACAGAAAGGGATCTCCCAGAGACGACCAAACGACACAGCCATTCATTGGACACACAAACCCATTTTCTTTGTACCAACCTGTACTACGAGCAACTCGACCATTGTGCCATCAACAACTTCTGATATTTTGCTTCAAGGCTTCAGCCAGTGACAGAAAGCCAAGGAACGAAAGAAAAAAAGAAAAATACCAAACAGGACAGGAAACAAGTTTTTTGTATTCCAGATCCCAGAAACAACATATCATTCGAAATGGAGGGACCTTATGCATTGGTAACTCCACCGATGCAATTCTACCAATACCGGCCAGACTCGGACGCACGGCATAACGCTGTGTTCACTCCGATGCCGACAGAGCAGCCAACTTATAGCCCCATGACTGGGTATCCTCAGCAACAGCAGTCGGCAGCACCACAGTATCTGGTCCAGCAGTACTGGCAAGGGCATGCTGCTCACTTTCCCCGAGGACACCCTCACGCCCACTATGTGCCTCAGCAGGTTCTGACTCCCAGGGCCTCACCACCATTGACGCTAGCCATGCCCATGGCTATGCCCAAGATGATGCTCGACAGCAATGGCCATATGGAGCATGGACACTTTCTGGAGAGCCGGCACTCTTCCCCTCCGACTCCATGTCTCTCGGCCTGCCCCAGCACAGCCAGCAGCCCGCCCGCCAGCAGTGTGAACCAGACGCCCGTGCACAGCGCTGGCTACTTCAACTTGCCCATTGAAGCTTCCAAGGAGGAGATGCAGCCTCTGACATATCTTGACGAGTGGTCGGAAAGCGGACGTAAGTACTATCCGGTTTCAAAGTGAGAGAAATGTGTTTTTGAAACAGTCAATTAACGAGGTCGCGCAGAAGTGCACATTTTCCCGCATCCCGGTGATGCCAAGGCCGCACTCGTGCCCAGCAACGGCACCGACTCTTTTCACTCCACCATCAATGCCAGCAGCTGCCCTTCACCTTCTTTGGCCCCTGCTTCACCTCAATCTCAAGTCTCTCCCTCGGCCTATCCCGTAGCTGAGTTTGTCAACCTACGAGATTTGACCTCGACTTCACTCGAGCCTGCCGTGTCTGCGCCCGTCCGGACGTTCCCTCCCTTGCCTACTTTGTCCGCCGAAGACGACGAGCACAAGTTTGCTCTCGGCAACCAAGCGTTCCCCATCACGCCCGAGCATGAAACTGCCGATCCTTTCAGTCTCGTCGAGAACCCTTCGTTTGACACTTCTTTCTGCACTGAGTTCGACTCGGAGGACGAGTTCAGCTTCGTCAACTTCACCGACCCCGAGATTGCCTACAACGGTGACAAGAGACTGAAGTTGTCGGTTGGTGAAGAGGAGGACTTCCTCAGTGTCCACAGCTTCGGCAGCTTTGATGAGGACGACCACGCCGCTCACGCTGGTCTGCTCTCCCCCCCAGCCTCTTCTTTCTCCGATTCGGGCTCGTGCTGTGCCTCCAAGAAGAAGAACCACACTCAACGCAAGATGAAGCGCAACAGCTCCACGGACAGTGATGTGGAGTTTCAAAACTTCACCCAGTCCGATGCCCACATCAACAGCCACGCAGATGGCCAAAGTACCTCTGATGCCACTCCTCAGGAACAGTCCAACGCCAACGAGGACAACACCGGCTCCAGCAACGCTGATGGATCGAATCCCTTGACAGCTCCTGCCAACCGCCGCGGGCGAAAGCAGTCCTTGACCGAGGACCCCTCCAAGACATTTGTCTGCACCCTATGCTCACGTCGCTTCCGTCGCCAGGAGCACCTCAAGCGCCACTACCGCTCTCTGCACACCCAGGACAAGCCATTCGAGTGCAACGAGTGTGGCAAGAAATTCTCGCGCTCGGACAATCTGGCCCAGCATGCCCGCACCCACGGCAGCGGTGCCATCGTCATGGGTGTCCTCGAGAACGGTGAGCTCCAGCCTCATCAGCCATATGATGAGGAAATGGGCCACGCTCTGTACGAGGCGGCGCAACGAGCGGCGTTGGCCACCTCGTCGAGCAGCAGTGGCTCCGAGGCGTCGTCCTCCGGCGAAAGCAAGCGTGCTCTCAAGAAGAGAAAGCGAGATGAATCCCTGTAAATATACCAGATGTGACCTCACGAATGACCCAAGAATCAACATGAAAACCCGAAATAACAACACAAACACAACAAAACAACCACGACCGCAATGATCCTTATGATGTGATTCAGGACCGATACAGGAATATTTCTCAGGGATTCCCTCGCTAAAGCGCAACCGCAACAGGGGCCACCAAACCGGAGTCGACGAGACGGGAAAAAACAAACCAACGCGCAGGAGCTCAAGAAACTGTATGCCTACGGGAAGAAAAGTGCTTTAGAACCTTTTAACTATCTTCAACTGTCTTTTCCAGACTACTTCATTGTACTCTATGGCCTTTTCTAGGTGGGATGGCTGTGCGGTGGTTTAGGAGGACTTGTTGGAGGAGACGGAGCTGTGTGTGGGATGGGAAGAGGGAAAGGGAGTTGGGAGGTCGACGACGACCCGATTTTTTATTCTTTTCTTTCCTTGAGATCAAATTTTTTTATTGCTTTTTGGATTTCTCACCACCATCCTTTTTCCTTATTTATCTTGTGTGAGGATGGAGATGGAGAAGAGAGGAGAGAGATATGAGCGCAGACTCCCGATGGCAGTATTATTGACAGCCCTCTTTTTCCAGAGCGTCCTGTATGTACCCGCAGACTACCTCGAACCATTTGTACTATTAGGATTTGAAAGCACTTGACATTATTTTGGCCTTTTTCTTCTCTACCTCGTAGGTGTTGCTGCTGTGATCACTGATAGGGGTCCCTTCGTCTTTGGCTACAAGCTACGTAACTAGGTATGTGTGTACGTATACCACCCATGACCATGGTCTTTTGACTTCTCCTCAAGTCAGATCATGATTATGGATGTATGTGTAGACTACTGAATGTGTGTCCCAATGCCAAAAAAAAGTGTGCACAACGTAATTACAAAGTGCTTGCAGCTTCAGCCTATCTGTCTACCCGTCTATCTGTCCAGCGACCCGACCCTATCGACCCTATCGATAGCAGATAACGCCAGAAAAATGAGAGAACTTTCTCTAAGTTCAGGGTCTGGCTGGCAGTGGGTAGGCGTTGATGGAGAATGCATCCATGGACCATGGGGCCTGCCCCCCTGGACCACACCTGGGCAGCTGGGTCTTGTGCCTACTGAGCCTGGATGATGGGTAGGTAATTAATTTTCTGAGATTCAAAACAAATCCCCATGGCTAGTACCTAATACCTATCTTTGAGTACTGATGTACGTTCCGCGTACGTAGGGACGTATTTCCTGGTGCTAATGCTGTACTACCGCTTTGTTTTCATTTCCCTGACGGCATGTTTTCTATGCTCTCTGCCTTGGCTGTCCTTTCCTCTCATCTCATCTCTCCCCTCCTCTTCGGTGTTACAGGATCTCCTGAGCGTGGGAGGATCGAAGGGGCGGTCGTTACGGGTAAATTCCGACATGGTAACAACACAACACATGCATGCAAGCACGCGATGCGATGCGAAGGTTCCCCTCCCATCTCCCTTTCTTCCCCCCCTTTTTTTTCTTTGCGTGGTGCTGTGTAGGCACGTGTCTGGTCCATGCGATTGGATCACGAGAAACCACCTGGGCACGCCATCCATGCATGCATGCACGGCAAGGTGAGGTGAGGTGAGGGGATCACGACCCGAGTAACTTAGGTTTCGCGTACGAATATCACCGTGAGGGAGGGAAGGGAAGCGAAGGAGACGGAATGGAATGCAGGGAAGGGAGGGGAGAGGCGCGCATCATGGCAACGAAACGCAAAGGCGCAGCGAGGGAGGTCGATAGGGTAGGGCAATGCGCCGCTCGCGAGGTGAAACGCGACTAGGCACGTATGAGGTATCTACCTATCTCTGTAGGAGGAATGTGGGGATTGGAGAATATGCAGGTACCGCAGGGCATGGCGGGGAGGATACGAAGTGGATGAGTGAGCCAGTTATGTACAGTACGTTCTCGTTGGAGGAGGAAGGACAGGTGAAAAATTCTCGTCAATGCGAGGAGGAAACATGTGAAAGAAGGGATCTGTCATTGGGGGGGAGTTGCCTACACACATAAGCCCAGGGGGTTGGTGCCCATTCACTTGAAACGAGGCTAGTGCAAGGGGTTGCAGAGAGGCGATCATGTAAGGGAAAATACCGTGGGCGAAAGAGCAGGACGGCGGAGAGGAGAAAAATGATGATGATGATGATGACGGAGGGAGGATCTCCGGTACAATGTCTGCAGGAAAGACGTAGCGATTTGTGGCATATTCCTGTAAAATCAGAAAGGGGCGGGGATGCATACTTGCATTCACGCGAGCATTTGCGCAATGCGGGAAGATGTGTGCATAAATTGTCAATACAACATATTTGCTGGGCAGATATGCATGCAGTATGACACTCAGATAATAGATAACTCAAGTTGCAGCCGCCCAAGCGAGGTTGGACCTCTTCTGCCTACAGTACTGGTGCTACTACCTACCAAGAAAGGATAAGCACTGCAGTCGTAATATTATGAGATGGCCAGACAGACGCATGGAGAAAGAACCAATCATCGAACCACTGAGCAAAACGCGTGGTGCGCGAACTGAGCGCGAAAAAAAGACAAACGTGGGCGCGTCGCGGAATGACAATAATAGACTTTGTGCGGAGCGTGTGAGCCTATCGATTTAACCTGCCGCGGCATCCAGGGCAGATAACTCAGGATGCCAACCACTGGCCGTAGTGTACCCAGATGCGGAGTATGGAGTATGGCGGGAGGGACATGAAGGAGAGAAAACCTACCTACCTACAGTACGTAAAGAGTGCGTGTCACTCGGTACCTTGAAGAGATGGAACCTCCACACCCTCTTCAACTCCGGGAACAGGCACGGCCACGGGCACGGGTACGGAGAATAACTACCGAGTAACTACCCAGCCACGCCAGCAACTCGTGAGCCACCCACACACACACACTGTGTGGCTCTCTCTTTGGGTGGATGGTTGTCGGCTGGGCAGGTCAGAGAAGTATAATAGGGCTGATCATTACGCAGTATAGGCGCGGGTAATTCCATAGGTGTCGATAGGCACGAGCACCACCACCTACTGTACCGTAGGGGCCCCTAAGATACGGGTAGTTGGTAGTGCAGGTACCGAGTACAGCGTGCAGCTTAAGCCCCGCTAGGCTTCAACGTATGTACCGAGTACCTACGACTGCTCCGAAGCCACCCAGCCAACCTTCTGCCAACCTTCTCAACTCTCTCAGCCATGTGCGGAGTAAAAGTCAATGACTTCGGTTGTTTCGTTGCCTCACTCAGTCGATTGATCAGTCAGGCGATCAATTACCAAGGTTGACAGCCGGCAGGCCGACATCATCTACCCAGAGAAGCTTCTGCTCCCACTTCCCCAGATCAGACAGAGGGAAAAACTCGGATGGCGCTGGCTCACCCACTCACGACGGCGAATTGCTGGAGGCAGGTATCTTGACGGTGTGTCTCTAACTCTGAGTTCCTCTCCCAGACCTCTCTCAGCACCCTCACCTGTCCACACACGCAACAATGACCCGCGGTTCATGCAGGTTTTTTTTTTTGAAACAGCTCCTCTCTTTTCCCCGCCCTGTCTATCCATCAGCGGCGTTTTTCGTGTCTCTCTCTTCGGACTTTCCCATATCTTTCCTTCTGACAATAGACTTTTCTTTGCGTTCAACCCGCTCGCTCCATCTTGCCCATCTGCCTACATGGGTCAGGTACTCAGCTAGCCACCTATTGCAGCTACCTACTCAGCCAGCTAAGAAAATTTTCCTCCTCCCCTTCACCCCCACCCCACACCAACACGACCAGCCGGACGATTCGGAATCGTCATCGTGCCTGTTGTTGTCTCACTCGCGCGCGCGTGCTTTTTGGGTTTGTCGATGCCCTGGATGGCTGGCTGTCTTGGAGGGATGCACGCATATATGCACGAGTAGGTTTCGTCGTGGGTCGTGGCATGCAGCGCGGTGGAGGATGAAGATGTTGCTGTTTTAATGCCTGCTCCGTGCGCTACGTTACGTTTGTTGGTCTTGTATCCTGTGGAGCGGGACGGATTGGCTTCGTGTGCATGTGAGGCATTGCTCGATCTGTGTGGAGGCGAGGAGATGCATGGCTGGCGCGGTGAGTGATCATATGGCACGCCATGGCAAGTGAACTGGGCGTTTGGGGAAGAAAACGACGGACACAAACACACGATGCGTGGTGTGAGCAGAGCCAGCGGGCGGCTCCTTTGACGCCGAATGATTGCGCACAGGGCCGCAGGCGCTGGTGACTGGACATACTAACTTACTACGACCCATTGACTGACTGATTTACTCACAGATGAATTTGTCAGGTCCGTGGCGCTTTCGGCCTGCCTCTTGGAGGTTATGCATCGCATGCATCCTCCTTTATGCGTTAACTCAGTACCTTTGCCGAAACCGAGATACTACCATCATTCTGGCTGTGCTCTTCCCAGGCGGCATTGAAGAGGCGACCGGTCTGCCAGGCGGATACATTCAAGGCTGAATGCTGGCTACTGGACGCATACCGGGGGATGGGCGCATAGCCATCGCCTTCTGAGGAGCGAATGTGGAGTAGCTAACCATCACCGCAGTCTGGAAACGAACCCTCGCCCGTCAACGACCAGATCATCTCCTGAACACGGAGACAAAGCCTTACCATCTCTCTCGATTGCCGCCGTCGAACGACTCACACTACGCCTCGGCGCTTGTACCTGTCCGGCGGCTCGACACAGCACCAAAAGTTCCAGCTGACCTCTGATGGAACATACTCGAACGTGATTCGCTGGGGACGCACTTCAGCCTCGAGACGCCCCGGCGCGTAATATCAGAACAAAGACAAACATTGGCTCTGTTGGGTCTGCTGTGAGTCAATATATTCGAGTCGTCTGCCCAAGGATGTGTGTTTTGAAAGGCGCTTCTTCTGCTGTCGCTTGCAGAATCAGCCGCACATTGTCTGCCGAGATGGTATTTTTGGAAATCCATCCGTCCAAAGATCGATTGGGCATGCAGCTGAGAAAGTGCGCAACCGCCCTGATCTCGGCTACCTCGAGTTCTGGTCGATGCGCATGACCATTGCGACAGCAAGTGGAGAACAGGATGCCGCTGTTCCTTCGATGTCTTCGTCAAGCAACAGCGACTCATCACCATTCCCAGGGCCGGCATAGGGAGCAATCCCAGAGCTTCCAAACAAGGAGTTGCACGGGATGACTGCCAAGTCCTTGAAGAGGCGCCCTTCACTTATTCGAGCCCACCCTTCCTGATCTTGCAGCGCGACGAAGGCGGTGCCGTGCACCACTTCTGCTGCTGCCGCCATTTCATGACCATTGTCCGCCTGAATCAGGTCGAGGACCTCGGTCTCCACGCGTACGCTATCCACAGCACTGAGCCCAGACCCTGCACCTCGACGAACCAGCACCGTGACTAAGTGAATGTTTGTGCCTGCTTTCCCATGTGGCGGAAGGACCGTGAGTTTGATGAGAGACACCCAGGCATGTTCTCTGCGAACCACCGAGACTCGCGGCCTTGATGCTGGCCTTCGGGGTAAATTCGTGATTCCCATGCTCCACCATTCAACCGGTGCATTTCGAGGCAGGGAGACAACCTCTGCGGCGATAAAGGGCGGAAGAAACGTAAATGAGGTGCTATCGTCTAGCAACACACCCGGGTGTGGGAGCAGATGAAGATGTTGGCCCACAGTCACCTGGGCAGTGGCTGCCTGGTACGTCGCAGCGCGGTTATGTTGCAAGTCCCACGCATCCAGCCCTCCGTCCTCCTCGTCACCTTCCTCGTCGGCAACAACCTTTGTCAGTCTAGTCCCAGTCAGGTGAGTCTGTCGCCATATTCTGCACGAATACTTTGTCCGGGCAGGAGTATCCGTGCAGCTTTCCAAGAATGCTATTCCCCAGGGCCACATGTCGACACCTCGCTCTTGTCCAACGCGCCACATATGCTGCAGGCTCAGCACTGCCTGCTCGGGAAATCCAGCGTGCGAAAGCTCCATCGTGTGCGGAACGAGAGGGATTTGTCCAGCCATGTGAACCACCTCCACCAATCCTGTATCATGGACGTTGACCCGCGATTCACTTTGTTTGTTCACTGGCACACAGATGGCTTGACTGTATGGTCCGATATTCGCTGGCGCCCAGTAGCTGCGACTCTGCACGTGCAGCCCGCGTCGTAGCTCACGAGGCCCCAAGTCGAGTAATACACTCAAGCTCACTTCAATATGCTCTGGTAGCGAGCATGCCACTGTAACGCGTGCCGGAGGATTAGGTTCACCCGCGCGGAAAAGCGAGGCATATATCGGATTGACCGCCCCGAAGTTCGACATGTTTTTTAATAACAAGGTTGTAGAGACAATATTGGAAGGCGTTAGCCCAGTCGGCAGATTGAGAAAGCTTGACTTGGACTCGAGGAAGGACTTCAATTGATCACATATGCCTTGCATTTGACCGGCAGCGTTGTTTGGACGTCCATCACCGCTCGGGTCGCACCATGTGATGTTACATATCGACAGATGCCCCGAAGCCAGACAGTCGGCAGGTCGTAAGGAGTAGTTCAAACCATGCTGTGGCCACCTGGGATCTTTTTCGTCGAGCCTGTCCGCGTGTCTGCCAGCATTCAGCGTCTCTTGAGTTTCGACCATATTCAGAACAGTCTGAAATTGAGGATCAAACGCCTGAGGAAGTCGAAGACATTCATCGCGAGCCTCAGAAGCGTCTTCATGGTTGGACTCGGTTCCGGGTCTCGCCAGCCGGAGATAGCTCACGCCGCCTTCCCCAGTAAATGTAGATTGATTTTCCGGTGCGATGACGATTCTTCTCTTCCACAGCCTTCTCGGCCCGTTGACAGCCAGCGTCTCGTACTCTCCACCTTCTCCCAGAACGGCTCCGCGGAGCCAAAACTCGTGGTCGGGAAAGAAAGGGCGCAGACCGTTCACGAGCCTCTGCTGGGTTCGGGGGTCTGCCACGTTGGCCCACAGCAGACTCTCCTTGATCCCGCCGCTGGCAATCTTGATGATTCGGGCATCACAGCCCGCCACGCTCATGTCATCCAGTAATCCGGTCAGGGACTCGCCCCGTCCCCTGGGGGGAGGAAGAGCAGGATATTGCCAGAGGTATGCCAGCGGCGTCAAGCCGAGCCGCACCGCCACAGACTCGACCCTGGTGCGTTGATAGGTCGAGAGGATGGCGCCGGAGCAGAGAGCGTTGGCTTCGGGATGAGCCTGCATGGCTTCCCTCAACAGGGGCACCAAGTCTTCTGTCTCATCGAGCAGCGACGAATCCAGCACGCTGGCATCATAGTAGCGGCCCATCTGCACCGCCGAGCCTGTGATTTCTCGCCGGTACAGCGGAATGCCGAGACACTCTGCGTAGAGGGGGATAACCGAGTGCCCGACCGTCTGGTACATGAAGCTGTTCAGATCCTCTCCCTCAGGTTCATCAGATTCGTCCTCTCGGCGAAGGCCGGTGGTGGGGGAGGAGGATGATGAGGCGTCATCTCCTCCTTGTCCATGGGTCATAGATGATCTCGCTCCCGGGTAGAGGTTGGCGAGCGCCACGACCTTGTGCCCGTTGTCGAGGCAGTGCAGGATGCTGAACAGCGAGTCCTTGCCGCCTGAGATGAGGGCGATGACGTTGAGCGAGGCGGACATGTCTCCAACTCGAGGCGAGAGGGAGTTCGTGCGTCAGGTTGACTTCATCTGCAATCCTGATACGATTTACCGCATGGCGGTGGAATTGCCAACGCAGACGCAGACTGAGTAAGACCTTTTAGGCCATAGAGTTTCGAAAGGCAGTGCCATCTGCAGCCAATACTCGGGCCTGGAGATGAAGTTTTCGAGATTGGATATTGGAATAGCGCTGCTGATTCTATGCTCCGCTGGGCGAATTTGTCCGGTGAAGTATTAAACGCGTGACACGCCATGTTTTCTCTATGAGCACCATCAGGCAATCTACATCCTTTCTCTCTCGTATGCCGTGGGCCCCTGTGGTTCCAACTCTGCAGAAATCATGCTTCTAGACTGTGTCTCATTATCCTTTCCCTTGCACTTGGTCTTCGTGGCGGGATTGCTCGTCAGAGCTTCGCACCGGCATCTTTGAAGACATAAAACGCCTGTTCGCCGTTGTCAGCTTGCGGACGAGGATCAGGACTCAAAGTCGATCGCCCACATACCTCCTGTACGACAGTGGCAATCAGCATGCCCTGCTTGCTGAAAATCCGCGAGTTGATCATGGCTCGCCCGTCCTTCGCCCATGGGGACGTGACCTCGATGTACATCACCTCGTCGGCCCGGAAGCCGTTGTGGGTGTGAAAGTGTATCGTGTGGTTCAGGCTGGTCATGATCTTCATGGCAGACGGAATCGGTGTCTTGCTCTGGTCTCCGATTGCCCACGACCCGTGTGCGATGCCGTGGATGGACAGCGGACAGTCCATGACGTGGTAGTCGGAGACGTGGACGACGGCGAGAACGTGCGCCGCCGTGCCCCGGGGCGACGATATGGCCGGCGCGATCTGCGCGAGCGTCGGGGCGATCGTGGTGGCGGGGCTTTTGGGAGCTGAAAAAGGAGATAAGAAAAGCATGTGAGTATCATAGTATATTTCCTTCGCACGGGCTTGCTGGAAGGGAACCAACCAACCTTGGTGTACGTGCGGGAGCCTCTCGAACTTCATAAACGGCCCTCGCTCCGTCCGCCCAAATTCGAAATCATCCAGTGTGATCTCCCGCCTGCGCCGGTCAATCCTCATCGGCACGGCATGCGTCATGGCGCGCCCGGACCACGGCGCGGCATCGTTGACGAAACTCGTGGTTATCGTCACGCAGATCTTGTCGTCCTGGGAGATGTTCACAATGCGCACTGCGAACCGTCGGCCATTGCCGATCCGCTGCACGTGGTACTTCAAAGGCTTTGCTGGGCTCGGTGCCAGCATGAAGTGCGTCTGCAGCGAGTCCAGCATGAATCCGTCCGGCACCGTCTTCCACGCCGCCGCGGCCGCCTGGGCCATCATCAACGGGCCGGGATACGTGTGTGTGACATGGAACACCCATGGCTCATGGGCGTTTGTGAAGACATCCTGATTGATGGATGGTGATGTTAGATTTTCCCAGGGGACCCCGTAATCCCTGCTTTGTTACTTACCGGCGCGGTCTGCTTCAACTCCAGATGTGTTTCGAAATCGAGTTGTTTGGACGCCGATTCTTCGCTCGGAGCCATATCTGAAGCTCTTCTAACCGCAGGAACTTGCTGTGTCCCTGAAAAGCCTGGTCGTATATCTTGCGTCTAGCTATCTGATCTATACAACGAGGCACCTCGCAGCACTGAAGAACAGCCCCAGGTGCGGCCAGTGAGGTTATTGATGGCAAGCTAAGCGTGCTAAGGTAACGTTATGTGCAACCATGATTACTACTTCCTCCGTGCGCCAACGTACATAATATGCTCCAAATGCCGACATCAATTTGGGGTAATTTTGTACCGAGGCAAATGCTTGCTACACCCTACTATGGCGGCCCCTTGACACAAGAGAATAGAAACGTCCTGGTACGAAGCGGTTCTACCAAGGAAAATCCACCTAACTACTCAGAACCAGCAAGGGCTGGGTTGAATCTGCCTACTCGTCGCTATATAATGCTTCCACTCCACAGCAGTCGTGGGCGCTGTGCCTCAACCTGGTTTGTTTGACTCCCATCTATACCTGTCTATCTGTCAACCCCGTTGAAAGCGCATCAATGTTTCTTCGCCTTTTCTCTTCAGGTATACACATGGAATCTAATGGCAAGTACTATACGATGAGAAGAGGCCTTGTATCTCCCCATGCGATGCACTCCAGCCTCTAAGCCCCTCAAGCCTCTCAACCAACCCAACTCTTCCAATAGATACCCTTCCCAAATCCCTTTCATCATGACCTGTCATCTGAAATAGCTTCGTTGTCCAGATAGGGCCATCTATGCAAAGCCATCTTCCGTTGAGGAGTCCAGGCTCATTCACTCCAACTTAGACACGACCGCCCAGCTCCAAGTCAGCCTCAGTCTACCATATTGTCGTTCTTCGACTTCAACGTCCCGACAAGGTAGAAATCTTCTCAGCCGGGTGAACGTATTCGGTGTTGTACTCCAGATTTTGTTTCTGGCAGGACCGGGAAGGGGTGGCAAAGCAGTACTCCTGTGCGTCATATCCTCTGATGAGTGTAGATTTCTTCGAGCTCATACCAGGTCATCCAGACTTGAGGTGAGTGGCCTCAACCTCTGGGCGCTGGGCACATCAAGGAACTGCACATTGCTTATAATGAACGTTCCCGTCCTCAACGGGTATGAAATATTGCTGCAATCTTAAACCGTCTCCATTCGGATAGGCTGCATTGACCTAGTTCGCCCAATATCTGTACCACCAAGTTGGGCAGGTAAACAAAGGGCGACCCCTCGATCTCAATCGATGTCTGAAAGTAAGCAGCAGACTCCATTTGTTAATGCAACGGCAGTAGCGGGACAACCCGACCCTCTACGCTGTGCCCAGAGATGTGTGTTTCGACGTCGTGCTAGACGCCGGACGCACTTGCGGCGAAGGTGTTTTGGCTTCGTGGTCCTTCCGGAAAGCGTCTCCAGCCGCTTGGAGCGCCCGGAGGCGATCTTCGTAATTCCGGATCTCGCGTAGGTTCGGCACCCGGCCAAATATGTCCTTCTTCCTCTCATAATCGCTCCAGAACTCTTTGTTGGCCCGGTTAGCCGCCAGGTTCCACTGCTCCAGACACCCTTCCTCTTCCTTGGTGAGGTCCAGAAAGGCGTACATATCGGCGCGCCTCGCTTTGACCTCTTCCGGCGGAATGTCCGTTATCTCTGCCCGCAGCCGGGTTCCAATATGCGTGTCGTCGCAGCCGAAGCCCTGCACGATCAGGAAGGTGGGCACCACGATGATCACCACCGTGATGAGCTGGCTGACCAGATCCGACATGCCGATGGTGATAACGTGGGCGCCGAACGCGAGCCAGCAGATCCAACGCACAATTTCATAGATCAGGAAGTCCGGCTGGCTCGACTGTTTTCTCCTGTTCTCGTCTCTCTGGCGGACGGGCCACGTCCCGACTCTCTTGGTCTCATCCATCGTGCCTGGTGGTTTCGGGTTGTAGACGAAGATCTCACGCACCAAGCAGTCGGGGATGAAAAGCACGGCGGCTCTGGCGTCTGGCAAGACCACAATGAGTTTTGCTTCTGGCAGCCTTTCGAGTTTCTCCTTGTCGAAAACCGTGCTGTTCACGTTGGGCTGCCGTTTGGTGGATGCGAGAGACTCAGGTTCGCCGAGCGCTTTCCGTATCCCTGCCACAATGGTACCATCGAGCCAGGTAGTGTTGCGATTTACCAGATACGCCCTTCCGACGGTGGATATCACCATTGACATGGCGTTTGCGAAGCCCCACCTGTCTCCCATGAGAACGGTGATTACGATGAATCCACCCTGGACGATGACCCCAGCGAGCAGGGATTTCCAGATGTCGAGAGCGAAGGAATGAGCCTTTGCATTGACTCTCCACTCCACACACGTCCCCGACGTCTCAAAATCCTGTTCGTCGAGCCAGCGGCTGAACCATCCCGCCAGGCTGGGCGTATATATGTTCGCGGTGAAGTTGAATAGCTGAAAGCCAGCTTGTTTGTCCGTGAACTCGTCACTGGCAATGACATAGGCTCCGAGGAGCGGCATGTATTCCAGCCATCGGCTTCTGACCAGCTTGCCCACATGTTGGTTGACCTGTTCCGCACCCAGGAGCGTTACGATACCCAGGGCGTCGAGTCGAAACGGCTGGAAGTTCCGCAAGTAGCCCAGTAAAACCATGCTGGCGTATTGGTACTCCTTACGAGGATCCTGTCGTACCGGAATTGGTCCCGTAGGAGCGGAGATCGGTTTGCGAGTGAGGTAGGGAGCCCGTGCATGGCTTAATCCACTCCAGGTTCTTCGACAGACTGTTCTAAGACAGTCTCAGGTGTGAGGCAGCTGTGCCAAATCCGTCCCTGGCACAGTTACGCGAGGTGCCCCTTCAGCCCAGCAGCTTGTAAGCGACACCCGTCAAGCGAGGACCCTGCAGGGGTGTTCTGTTCACCACTCCCAAGACTCACTTCGTTCCAGCCTGAGACAACACCATGTCCAGTTTCTGAACGAGGGCAAGGCCACAGCGACTGCCTGGGGTAGAATGACAGCAGTCCCGGCGATGGTTGCTTACCGGGTCGACTTGTCCATCAATTAAAGAAAAATCAAGAGAAATCTGAGGAGGAAGAGCTGGCATTCATGTTGGCGAGGCTATCCCTGGATGGGTGTAGCGGGCTGTTGGGCTCTTATCGATCCCTAGACCAAACACATCGCAGCCCATTGAGCTCGGCGTGGCGGCGTCAATCCTTTGCCCCAGTGTCGATGCTTCTTACTCTTGGTACTTTTGTGCAATTCCCCTTGACAGCAAGGCTGATTGATCTCCATCTCGATCCAGCCGACCCATTTCCCACTCATTTGACAGTTCTTTCCATGCCAGGCTCTAAAGCCGGTTTTCTCAGCGTCTCAGGCAGCCTGATCGGCTCGTTTCGGGCAATTGGTGAGCGTTTCCCACGCATGTATGGGGGGGTTTATGCACTCCTCGAACTCCAGGATCCTGCGGGGAAGCCAGATATATCCATCCATACCGACCCCTTTTGAGCGCGACCAAGATACGACTGCTCTCCAAGAAGGCTTACCTCCAACCACCATGTTGACACCTTGCCGAGGCCCGAAAGATGCATCTCCGGATGAGCCACTCCGCAGTTGTTGCCCAATATATCGAATGCTGTATCAGTCGAGACGAACGCCCAAGACCGGACAAATGCACTACGTGTAAATCCATAACGGGATTCTCTCTATCTCTTACAGCATAATCTCTCTCAAACCTTGCACTTGATTTTGTTTGACATGCCTGGGTTAAACCTCCAGGGTGCTTCGGCCATTGTCACGGGGGCAGGCTCCGGTAAGGAAGATACCATATTGAGTGTTTCTCAGTCTTTGCCCATTTGCCGGTCACACTCACTTACAATGTGACTGCCCGCTTCAGGCATCAACTTGGCCTTTGCACGGGCCCTTTTTGAGAAAGGCTGCAATGTCGTGATCGCAGATATCAGCCTGCGACCCGAGGCACAAGCGTTCGTCGACTCCGCCGCAAAGAAAGGCGGCCCCAAGGTTGTCTTCCAGCCGACAGATGTCACGGACTGGGCTCAGCTGGAAAGGACGTTCGAGGTTGCGAAGAAAGAGTTTGGCGCCGTGCCGGACCTGGTGTGTCCCGGGGCTGGAATCTATGAGCCCGTATGTACGAGAGACGAGCAACTAATCTATTTCTCGCTCTGTGTCACTCAACTTCCCTCCTTTTTGCCTTGAGCGGAAATGTTACTCATGCGGTGCTCTGAGGCCTGGAAGACACATCAATAGCTGACCTCGACTGAACATTAATAGCCGGAGTCCGGGTTCTGGGGGGACGTTGACTCGCCCTCCCACTACAAGCTCTTCGACATCAACATCGTGCACCCGATCAAGATGACGCGAATGGCGATCCGGCACCTGATGCGTGCAAAGAAGACGGGAACCGTGGTCTGCATCGCCAGCGTCGCGGCCGAAACCGTCAGCGTCATTACGCCCCTGTACCAGGCCTCGAAGCACGCTGTTGGCAGCTTCATCATGGGCATGGGTGCTGCAGAGAAGTTCAGCGGCGTCCGCGTCGTCGGAGTTGCTCCCGGGTACGTATATGCGCCTTTCACTGTATTTCCCGTTTCCATCGGAGAGCTCAGGGCTGGAACATGCCGGTGACCGTGGGAAATGCCTCGAAACTGCCACAGTCAAAAGAATACTCGATGACTTTACCGAGACTGATCATGGAACCCACCTCGTCTAGGGCCATCGCGACGCCTCTACTCCTGGAAGACCCGGGCGTCAAAGGCTGGGTGGACCCCACCAAGGACAAGATGCTCGATCCCAGCGTGATTGCTGACGCCATGGTCGCGCTGGCCGAGAACCCCAACGACCGGTATCCCGCGGGCACGCTGCTGGAGGTGGTTGACGAGGCTGTCGACACCTGGCGCAGCATCCCCGTCTTCAATAACCCGGGGCCCCCGAGGTTGAACTTGGTCAGCAACAAGGACAGCGCACTCGTGAAGATTCAGAAGATCTTGAAGGAGGAGGCCGAGTGATGTGGACTAGCGTACGCATATATTCGAATGAGTAATTCGTGGACGATGTCACAAGTGGATGTCAGACGGCCTCGTCTGGAGGATCGAGCTGTTCTTGTTCTTTTTATTTAGTCTTCTATGGTCTCTACTTCTGAGTCGAACGTCTACTGCTTGCCACAAACTGCAGTCCTAAGGTCAAACCTGGGAGTCATGGTGCCTTCAACGTCCGAAGTCCTCATCGAGTAGGTTTCTGGACGCCCTCGGAATTGGCGCCATATGCTCGGGAAAGCAGAACACAGACCGGGTTCTATTTCCCGACAGCTTCCTTGTCTCTGTAGCTCTGTGATGCTCGAGCCGGTTGTGCTCGTCATAGTTCGACCTTGGTTGAGCTCTCGCCGTCATCTGAAAGACACCACTGGATGCCCTCGACAATCACTTCATCCCATCGTGCACTGGCCTTCAGGGTCTCGAATCGTCTGAAGCCATGAGGCAGTCCAGGAAAGACATGTACTTTCGTCGGGACCCTGGAGACGGGTGTTAGTCGTCAGTATTCTCTCCCAGTATATACCCCAGCCTTTATAACCATAGCTCAAGCGACATGCGAAAAAAGGAGAGCCACTTACCCATTCTTCTTCAGCTTGTCCGCGTACAGGAGCGCTTCATCCCGCAACGGGTCCATGCCCGCCGCCACGACGACCGACTTGGGCATGCCCTTGACCGTCTCATCCGGGGCCAGCGGCGGGTTGAGCAGGATGTCCGTGGGATCGGTGTCGGGCCCGTCAAAGACGTCGATGAACAGGTTGATCTGCGAGTGCGGGAGGACCGGGGCGTGCTCGTTCTGCACGAAGCTGGACCGCTCTTTCGAGGCTAGCAGGTCGTACGGGTAAGCCTTCGGGTGGATGATCCACGGGATGAGGAGCAGTTGGCCGACGATTTTCAAGTTGTTACTGACAGCTTCTTGTTGCTGTGCTTGGAGAACGACCGCCGCGGCGAGGCCGCCCCCGGCAGAGATGCCGCCCACGACCACCTTCTGGGGATCGCCGCCGAGGGAGGCGATGTTCTGTCCGAGCCACACAACCGCGTCCCACGCGTCGTTGTGCTGCGTCGGGTGTTTGAAGTCCGGCGTGTGGCGGTAGTTGACGTGCACGACCATGACGGGCGTCGGGGACATGGCAATCACTCTCGCGCAGGCGGCATCTTCCGTGTCCAGGCTGCCGAACAGGTAGCCGCCGCCGTGGAAGAAGAGGTAGACGGGAAGAGGTGGTCCTGTCGTCGTCGTTTCACTGATACCCTTGGGTTTGTAGACCCGCGCCGGGACCGAAGAATTGTCCCGTGTGGGAATGGCCACGTCGTGCCAGCTCACTTTGTCCAGGAGGCCTATGAAGGGCAAAAGAGGGTGTTAGCCATTCATGGAGCAAGTCGGCAGCATAATAGATCGGTCCTCGAGGAGCCCCCCCTTATTCAACAATGAACGTCGCATGAGATGCACGACGTGCTGAAAGCCTCTGCTCGCCCTCCCGCCATGGAAAATGCTGGGGAATACCTACCTGACGCCTGAAGAGCTGTTTTGGACACCGTCTCGCGCAGAGCGTTCGTTACATTTCTGAGGTCTGTCGGCGTTTGCCCCGGTGCCAATCCAGCAGGCGGGATCGGAGTCACTCGAACGAATTCCTCCCACTCGGGGTTCGGGCCCTGATATTGCGAATAGTCTGCCATGGGCTGGTCTGCTCAAAAAGTAAAATCCGGATAACGTTCTGTAGAAGGTCAAGTTATCGATATCGGTGCGATCAGAGGCCACAGCTACCAGCAATATACTGGTGCCATATCATAACCGGAGATCAGATCTGCGCGGCCTCGGGTTGGAGAAGTCCGGTTGTTCGCCAGATGAACTTCTTTCTCCGGAAAACGGATTGGAAGTTTCCTCTCAACCCCAAAAACCCAACGTCGACCAAGTAGCCACCCGGATTCGGTTGCTGCTCGACACAACCCCTCTCCACGTATCACTCCCCGCACGAATCCGGCTATTGGCAGCCACGGAATCAACCTGTGTTCAGGCTTCTCATATTATGGGAGCCGTCGTCCAGCCTGCTGGCTCTCGTCGGGGGGCTGGGCTTGGAGATTCCAGCAAGAATCAGGAGAGGTAAACAATACGCCCTCTAGAGTCGACGGAGCAATAGGAGCCCTTGAGACCTTCAAGAGTCGGCAATATGTCGTACAAGGGGGAAACAGCTTTCCTAACAGGCATGGACGCCACATTGGCTCCTTCGACGTTGCATCTGGGCTGATATGTGCGTGGTAGGTGGTGCCAGCGGCATCGGACGAGCAGTTACCAAGATGCTCGTGGAGAAAGGGTGGGTGGGACCGTCTTTTCTATATCCAGTCTCCTGCTGCCACCAGAGTCGTGGACCACCCGCTCATCGTGATCAATGGCAGGATCAAAGTCTATGTGGCAGACAGGGACATAAAGGGCGCCCAAGCCGTGGCCGATGAGCTGAACAAGAACGGCAGCAAGGCTGTCTGGACGGTACAGGCCGACGTTGCAGACTGGGACTCGCAACGCAGCGCGTGGGAAGCCGCCGAGGCCGAATTCAAGCGGATTGACTACGTCTTCCCCATTGCCGGCATCGGCGAGACCCGTACGTTTCCCAACCGGCCGAACTCGACAGGGTACGAGAAGCCGGACCTGCGTGTGCTCGAAGTCGACTGCATCGCCGTCATCTACACCATTTCCCTGGCAGTTCAGCATTTCCGCCGCCAAAAGCCCAATAAATATGGCTTCCGGGGAAAAAGTAAGCCTTCTACCTCGTACATATTTGAGATGGTCCTTGCTGAAACTAAATCCATTCTAGTCATGCCGGTGGCCTCTGTCTGTGGATTCTACATCCACCAAACCGTGCCTATATATACAGCGGCCAAGCAGTACGTTCTTCCCCCACTTTCCTGAAGGGAAGCAGTACCAATTTTCTTTCCCATGAGTGTCCATTCCCCGAAAAAGCTGACAAGACCTCCTCTCGATCAGTGCTATCGTGGGCCTCGTCCGCTCGTACGGCAAGATCCTAGCCGAGGAGCACATCACGCTCAACGCCGTGTGCCCGAACAAAATCCGGACGGGCATCTCGACGGCGGCAGTGTACGACAAGGCCGAGAAGCTGGGGGTGCTGGTGCCCATGGAGAAACTCCTCGAGGCGTTCGAGTCGTTGCTGGGCGCCAACACCATCTCTGGAGAGTGCCTCGAGGTCGCGCCCAAGCTCGGCGTCCGACTCGTGCAGTTCGTGCCCTTTATCAACGAGGAGTCCAAGCTCAGCGCCGACATGACCTATGACCGCTCGCATTACCTTCACGAGCCGGTTGCAGATGACAAAGTTTGAGAAGGGAGGAAAATTCTCCGGGCTGCCCTGGAGCATCGGGCGAATCCGAGATTTGTCTTTGTCTTTCTTCGATCGTGCTTCCGGAAGCTACAAATGGAAGCGGGTGATCTACCCAGCATCCGCACTTTCCTCCCAAGATCTCGACTCGATTCAGGAACCAGTATCAACCGTTTGATTCGCGGTATCGAGGAATCAGCGGCAGCTAGCAAACTGGCTTCGGACACTTTTGGTTCCCCCGTCTTGTCCAGCCTTGCCCTAGCTTATATCCAGATGTTCGGAGCAGAACAAGATTACTCTCGATCCTTCACTCCCTTTCTGTGCCCGTGTTAGAGCCATATATACCAGACCCTTCATCGCTGCCGGAGTCATGTCGACCGGGAACGAGACAGCACCTCTCAATGTGTCTCTCAGTGTTCCACCATCCTTCGTGTCGGGTAAGTAGAGCCGCGGCATCATTGGATGGTGGAAAGTAATTCCTTTCCGGGCATTCAGCTGGACAGGGGTCTCTCTCCAGCTGGTCGGCTATGCTATAGTGAAAAGATGCGTGCTGCTGTGTGACTCGCATCGACATGCTCAAACCGCGTGCCAAGCCAGACCCATGCCATGCTTATCTGTGAAAAAGCAAACTGGGATCCACATTGACAACCAATAATGCTCTCCATATGGAGTGCTAAGCCTCGGACAAGCGAAGCTTGGGGTGCTTGTGTGATGCGATCTGCAGGGGAACCTGACCACTCAGCGAACGCGGGGCCCTACGCAGCCACGTCACCGGGCAAGGAAATCAGGGCGCATTGAAGCACAGAGATAACGCAAGGGATGCGGGACAGGAAAAGCATCTGCATGCTGGACCAAGCTGAAGGTCCCGTTGGGCTATAAAGATCATTGAATTTCCTCCTCGCCCAGCATCCCCTGGCATCTTCTCTGACCAGGCACCACGACCAAACAATCCTTCTACCACCACCACCGTTCAATTCACCAACTCAACAACTCCCAAGCCAAAGATGGAAAACCTCCTCAAAGAAGGCGAGCAATTCCTCCAGAGCCAACAAGGGGGCAATGACAACCAAGGCAACGACCAACAGTCCCAGCAGCAGCAGGGCCAACAGAGCCAGCAGCAACAAGGAGGCGGCAGCAGTGGCGGCGGCATGATGAAGAGCTTCGAGCAGAACGCCGGCGACTCGTATGTCAATCAAGGTATGATCTATGACTTACATCCGACTGCTCGACCAACCATTTTATGCAACTCGATGCTGACTGGTATTCGATGCACAGAAGTAAACAATTTCCTGAACAACGAGGGCGTCCCGTCGGCCCTAGACGGCGCGATCGATGGGGCCATCGACACCGAGGTCAACAACCTCGAGAAGAACTTCTAGATTTCTACCTCCCTCTGTCCCCTGTCACCACTGTTCTGTGATTTGAGTTCGGCCTGATGAATGATGAGTTCGAGTGTGAGAGATATCTCATATGGGGCGGGCAACAGCAGCTACAAGGGGAATTGTCTGTGTTAGATGCTATATCAGAAGATAACAGAATCGAAATACTAAACATTCAAATTGATTGAGCAGCACTCGAGTCCTCCTTCTTTCAAGGTCCTCAATAAACGCTTGCGTCTGAGCTGTTTTCATCAACTGTCCCCGCCCCGCCATGCACGCCTCTCCCCACCTCGCTTATGGGCGTCTCCAAGACAGGCACAGACCGGTAAGCCTAGGGGACATGCTTAGCGCCCTCGTGCCTTCAGATAGGCGAGTGCCGGCTGCTCTCTCTGTAGATAGAGGTAGGGTAAGCATCCACACAGTTGTTCTGCATCCTTCCCAGGCTCACCAAGCGAATAATACCGTGTCCAAGCCCTTGGACAGTAGGCTCCCGAATACCACATTTTCATCTCATATTCGCTCCTGACAGCGCAAAACGGCTTGATTTTTACATTCCTGAGCGTGCTCATGGCTCACTGGTGTTCTTTCGTCTTGGGCACTACTAGGTTTACGCATGCTCGTTCTTCCGTGGTCAACATGCACGCAGGATATTGGCGACCTTCTATCTCTAGCAGGCCCTGAGCCATGAGTAACTGGTTCGGTTGGGAACTACGCAGACCGTAGGTGATGGGTCTGACAGGTGTATCTACCGACAGTCTGCGACAAAGCCAAAAGTGTCCATCGATTTCGCCCAAATGCATTGTGACATTGCGAATAGTAATACTGTCGGGGTAGATGCCTGCTGCCTGATGGTCGCGGGATGGACCAGATGGCAGAATCCATCTGCTACACAGCCGTGGATCCCTGTTTTGAGCTGTCCAGGAGTCTCAAGTGTAAAATCAGGACAGGCATTGTCTATTTGGTCAGTGAGTATCATAAAGCCAGAGCTTCTAACCCATCGCAGTCACACCTGGGCCTCAATTAATCCTGTGAGAGACGGAAGATCGATATCTGGGAAGCTACGACCGAAGGACAGCCACAAAAGGAGTTGTGTGCAAAGTGGAAGGACAGGGGTGAGTCACGACCAGCCTGGACTAAAAAACAAGTTGTTCTGTGCTTTTACGAGCGAATATGAGATGAAGACGTGGGATCCGGGAGCCACAGGGGATAGGTCCCTAAGAGACACGGCCCAGGGCTTAGACGCAGCACTCGCCTGGTGATTAAACAACCAAGGATAGCCACCTAACGTCACTCGTGTCACCGAATGTTTCCCCTCGTGACTCATACCCGGGTGGTGTCGGAGCTTCTCGCTCTGGCTGGGGATGCCCAACTCTAACTTAATCAGGATTAGGGGCCTATTGGATAAATGTAAGTCTAATATTACTCCCTTCCCATCGCTCATCCAAGTATATTGAGCTGAATATATATTCCTGGAGTCTCTGATATCTTGACAGCAAGTGACACAACCAACATCCAGCGCGACACAGGCATTACGAACCAGATGGAGAATGACAACTCGGAGACCATTCTCCTGCCAGACGGACGGAAGCTTGGATATGCACAGTTCGGCTCTCCCACAGGACGTGCAGTCTTCTTCGTGCATGGTCATCCAGGATCCCGCCTCGAGGGTGCCCATCTCCACGACGTTGGCCTCAAACTGGGGGCCCGCATCATTTGCGCCGACAGGCCAGGAACTGGGCTGAGCTCGCCTCAGCCCGGCAGGACACTGCTCGACCACCCAAAGGATCTAGAACACCTGGCAGATCACCTCAAGCTGGAAAGATATGGTGTTCTGGTACGTGTAGCCTGAATTCTTATCCCTCCTGAAGACAGCGGCACTAAAGATAATGGTGGCACAGGGAGTGTCTGGCGGTGGACCGTATGCCCTCGCCTGTGCTTACGCACTACCCCGCGACAAGCTCAAATGTGTTTCGATCGTATGCGGCCTCGGGCCCGTCTATGAAATTGGCATGAAAGGCGCGCGGTGGGTGAACTGGCTCGGCTTCGCGTTTGGATATCGATATTGCCCGCGCATCCTTAATCGGTGGTTTTGGCAGTCGCAAACGTGCGGACGCTTGGACCTCAGTGACGAGCAGCGCCTGCAGCTTCACATGAAGGAATTCTCAAACCCTAAGTCGGTGGCTGAGCGGAAAGACTTTGACGCCATGACGAATGAAGTCAACGCCCGACGCTTCATGCGGGCGTCTCGCGCGGCCTTCGCACAAGGGTACGATGGTTGTCTGCAGGACGGGAAGATCCTAAGCTCGCCCCTTGGCTTTCGCATCGAGGACATCCGCCCGGACCTGCCGGTGCAGCTGTGGTACGGGAAAATGGATGTCAACGTCCCTCTCAATCACGGGGAAACAGTAGCCAAGCGTCTGGGTGACCGGGCAGTTCTTCGAGTGGAGGACGAGACACATGCCAGCATCTTTTTCAATTGGCGAGAACAGTTCCTTGGAGATCTGGTGAGGGCCATTTGACATGCTGACCTGACCTGATCTGTCCTGAGATCTGTGTAATAGTACGGCCTAGGGACTCGCACCTCAGTCGGACTAGTATTGAAACTAGTCATTGTATAACACATCGCAGCTCTCGAGATAGCGAATGACATGATGAGCCATGACAATTGGGAACCGCGCTCTTCGCGTACGGGAAGACCCAATACTCAATGCAGGCGCCGAGGCAACCCAAGAGCCTCAATCTGCTGGGCTTTCCCATTAACACACTTCATAAGACTACGAGATCGGGATGCTGCTCACCACCCTATCCGACCCCCCACCTCTACGTGTTCGCACCAGCAGAAAACTCATTGTGACACCAAGGAGCCCGTCCGGCTGTACCAGAATTGACGGACCCAGCGGAAAATCACACCGCAGCTTCCATCCGAGCAACCATGACATTGTCAGGGCCGAGAAAAGAGGAGATAGCGCGGAGAACATGGCCCACTTTGACCCGTCCTGACACGAATCTGAGCAGCATTAGCAGAGGCGGGGTAAGTGGGAGATGGCTACCTCAAGCCCAGTCAAGATGGACATGCACAGCCTCTGTCAGGAGACAAACACTTGAAGCATATCGTTCGCCAAGGCCCGTTGCAGCAGGGTGTCCAATCGGCATCTCGCTACAGCGCCGAAACACCGAAAGTCCGCTCCGAGTCGACGGCATCCGCCAATCAGAACGCATCTTCGGGTGGATCTCCACTTCTTAATACTTCCCATATCTACTCAGGCGCTGGCCGCTCTTCCCTTTGCACAGGGGATTACTGTACCTATCAGGCCTTCGAAAATGGGCTCTCTTCCTCTCTCCGAGCTGCCTCAGAAGAAGCACTACGCCAGTTTGCGAGACTTCTTGGCCGCCCTGGCCAGTCTGGGCGACGTCGCTGAGATCACGCGAGAGGTCGACACTCACCTCGAGATTGGTGCCATTATCCGACGTAGCCATGAAAACTTCGCTCCCGTCCCAGTCTTCAGCAACATACGAGATCACCCTGGATACCGCGTGGTGGGAGCGCCCCTGTCCTACAGCTCCCTTCCCAAGGCCCGAATGGCACGCATCGCCATGACGCTGGGACTGGACCCCGCCACGCCGGGCACGGAAATCGTGCAGATTCTGGCGAAGACGACGAAGCTGCCGCCCATTCCTCCGGTCATCGTCGAAGACGGTCCCGTCCATGAAAATGTACTGCTGGGTGACGAGGTGGATCTGCTCAAGTTCCCCACGCCGTTGATACACTTTGGAGATGGTGGCCGTTTCTTCAACACCCTTGGGTTCTGGGTGGTGCGCAGCCCCGATGGGAAATGGACGAACTGGTCGATCGCCCGTGCCATGATCCTTGACGAGAAACACCTGACAGGAGTCATCGCCCCGTACCAGCACAACGGGAAGATCTTTGGGATGTGGCGCAAGATCGGGAAACCCATGCCTTTCGCGCTGGTGCAAGGGGCGGAACCCGCGTCCCTCTTCGCCGGCGGAATGCCCCTTTCGGACGGCGTGGATGAGGCTGGATATCTGGGCTGCCTTTTCAACGAGCCGCTCCAGCTGGTCCGGTGCAAGACCGTCGCACTTGAAGTGCCGGCGCAGGCGGAGATTGTGGTCGAGGGCCATGTTTCGCTGACACGTCGTGCCCCGGAGGGGCCGATGGGCGAATTCCATGGATACATCTCAGACCGCATCCGAGAGAAGCCTGTGTATGAGGTCAGCGCCATCACTCACCGCAACAACCCGCTGTTACCGGTCACGTCTGCGGGGAAGCCGGTGGATGAGGACCACACCATCACTGGGGTGTCGGCCTCAGCCATGGTGTTGGAGGCGCTGCGAGACCACGGATTGCCAGTCACGTCGACCTGGGCACCGCCCGAAGCCGCGCAACAGCTTCTCACCGTGTCTGTTCCTCGAGACTGGTACCAGAAAGTCGACCTGTCCGCGGAGGACTTTGTGCGCAAGATCGCCGTGACGGCCAAGTCGATTCACGGCACGCAGCGGTACACACGCGTCCTGGTGTGCGACGATGACATCGAACTGTCCAACCACCGGGACCTGATCTGGGCGTGGAACACGCGGTGTCATCCGGCCACCGGCCGCATCAGGTTGGACGACCAGCCAATCAATCCCGCCATCCCATTCTATCCCGAGATCGAAGACCAGCTGAAAAGGTTCCTCGCTGACCCGGAACATGCGTCGTGGAAATTCTCCGGCACGATCGAGGCGCTCAATTGTCTCCGTCCGGCAGGCTGGGATCCCACGAGCCTGTCGGACTTTGCCAACAACTTTCCTGAAGACGTGAAGAGGAAGGTTATTGATAACTGGGTGGAATAAGAGGACTGCTTTTGAGGGGGAGGTGGTGTACCGTAAAGAATTAGTTAAAGCTCCCCCCTTCCATAAAGTTAGTGCCAACCAAACTCTTGCCGGTTTGTTTGAAATACCAATATCATAGTCTTGCATAATCCAGATCCCCCTTAATCTTGAATTATGTATGGAGAGCCGAGTGTTGGCTCAAGGGAAGGCTGGGGCTGTACGTCTAGCCATAGCCAGTTCTCATATGTATTCGACCGAGGGCCGGTTTGTTGGCCCGAATGTCCCCCGCTTCTGTGCAGTCAACCATGCTTTAGGTTGAATGCATTCCCAGTCTCAGAACCCTCGACGGGAGCTGCAACTACAACGGCAGGCGTACATCAAAGAGCAGGATGTCATCCGCAGGAGTGAGCCCCCATGGGCAATACTCCATCAGGGCATGTCGGGGCTGCCACCGACGCAAGATCAAGTGCAACGCATCCACCATGGGTCTGCCCTGTGGGAACTGCATACGCAGTGGTCTCAACTGCGAAGTTGTGCCGCGAAAGAAGTACTCGTGACGGCTCCCAACATCTGATACGGTGCCAGGACGGACTGACGTTCTTCAGACGCAGGAAGACAGCGGGCCTAGCACGGACAGCTCACACCGCGCCCAGCACAGAGATTTCCGGTCACCGAACTCTGCAGCTCGCCCAAAATGAAGAGCCCGATGGTTTTGCACCTCTCCATGGAAGCACCAGCGACTCGTTCCAGTCTGAAAGCTACCGACTTCCGCGGCCACCGACGGATGCCAGTCTTCAGGATGAGTCCAGCAACCGAGACACCGAACACGACGGGGGCTATGGCACTGTTGCCCTGGACACGGCGATGGACACACAGACGTCCTTAGGGGAAAACACCATCCCGTTCTACTTCGGTGAGAGACTCCATGAACTATTGTGGTTGCATTGATAACGGTTGCTTTGCAGGCGACGCACAAAACGGCAGCCATTTCACCTTTGAGCTCTGCTTGTCCAACTTCTCATCATGCCCCAAAATCTACTTTATCCCTCATAACAGCACGCCCCGAGTACTGGCACCCGAAGATCTCGAATATCTGGAGCGAAAGGGAGCGTTGTCCCTGCCAGCCGACCACATTTGCGACCAGTTACTTCGCTCATACTTCCAACATGTGCAGCCGCTTACCCCGATCTTGGACACCAGGTCGTTCTTGGACCAGTACGTATCTGGGAACCCGCAGAGACCCGGTGTGCTCTTGATGTATAGCATCTTTTTCGCGGCGGCGAACTTTGCGGATCCATCGACCCTGGATGCAGCGGGCTTCCCATCGCGGAAGGCACTGAAGAGAGCAATGTACCAGCGAGCGAAGGTCTCACTGAATCCCCTTTGCCCATCGCTTGTTGGATTCTCAGCTAACTTTGGTCATGGGCAGGCCTTGTGGGACATCGAATACGAGGATGACAAGATCACCTTGATCCAGTCCGCCATTCTCCTCAGCTTCTGGTACGCGGACTCCACAGACCGCGCGGGACCGTGGCATTGGGCCGGCGTGGCGATCAGTATGTGTCAAGGCCTGGGCTTCCACCGTTCCCTGGAGCTGGTCGTGCCAGATTCCTGCAAGATCATTGGGTATAGTCGCTTGTTCCGCCGACTTTGGTGGAGTTGCTTCGTGCGAGATCGTTGGTTGTCCGTGACGCTCGGTCGTCCCATGCGGATTCACCTGGATGACTGCGACGTGCCGATGACCACTGTGGACGACATCACGCACGAATGGGCCGACATCCCTCTTGCCCTCAAAGACAGGTATTTCCCATCTGATTACCATCTCCTCGCGCACTGCTGGGTCCATTTTGTGAAGTTGACCGTGGTCCTCGGCAAAGTCATCGCCGTGCACTATTCGCCCAACAAGCCGCGCCCCGGTCGAGCCTCGTTGGAAATGTGTGAAGACGAACTTCGGCGGTGCGGTCAGGATCTACATGCGATGGAGGAACGGCCGGATTGGAATTTCCGGCTCTACCGGCACCATCTACAGCTGTTTCATGAGTATTCCATCCAAGTTGCGGACGACATGGGTGCTAGATGAGCTGACATTGGGGGCAGAGCCACGACGATCATCTTATACCGGCGGTATATTCGGGCGGTGCCCTCCAACTTCCCGCCCGAGGACCGCGAGTGGTTCCAAACGAAGGCACGGCAGAAGTGCCGCTCCGCCGCCGACCGGGCCACCTCGGTGGTCGAGGATCTCATCGAATTGGGAATGATACACTATTTGAAGCCGATGGGCACGAGCACCATTGTATCGGCCATGGGGATCCATCTGTTGGAGTGGATGTCGGCGCAGAGCTCCTTGTCTAAACGCCTCGGCCACGCCCGGCTGGAGATCTGCGTTGAGGCGTTGTCAAAACTCAGGAGTACCTATTGGGGTGCGACGTATGCGTGTCTGCTCTTTGAGAAGGCGAAGGCGAGAATCCTGGAGAAGACACTCTTGACACCCAATTCTGCTGTGGACGAGTCTGCCGTGGTGGCAGCAGTGCCGGATGAGACGCGCGCGCTGGATGAAGCACGGTCGGACGTCCTTCCGCCGTTGATGTCGACCCCTGACTGGAACGGATTGGTGGGGAGGTCAGTGAAGACGCTTTCTACCTGGTGAGAGATCCGCTTATGGCTAACGGAAGCATTAGTCAAGCCATGGACGTGGAATTCCCTATGGACCTAGGCCTGTTATTGACCTCTGAAGGGTTACAGGATCTTTTCTAGGGATGAGGCTTTGTTTCCTACGCCGCAAAGCAATTATCCGACAAGAGCAGTAAACCAGTTCTAATACCACGGCGAAAAAGCTTCCCACCCGACTATCGTATCCGGGGGTTTGACTCAAAATCAGTCTTTCCGAAACCCGGTCCACCGTTCGAAGCCGTCAGTACGAATATGGAATACATCCAGCATCCTCCCGACGCTCTGGTCGATGACCTCTTCCAGGTTCTTTGGCCGGGTATAGAACGCGGGCACCGGAGGAAAAATGACGGCACCAGCCCTCCGGAGAAACAACATATTGTCGAGGTGGACGTCGCTCAGGGGCGTCTCACGCACGGCGAGAAGGAGCTTGCGGCTCTCTTTCAAGGTGACGTCAGCCGCCCGCGAGATCAGGTCGTCCGAATAGCCGATGCGGATCGCCGCCAACGTCTTCATGCTGCACGGCACCACGAGCATGCCGTCGTGCTGGAAGGAGCCACTCGAGATCGACGCCGACAGGTCCTTCGCCGTGTAGTTGTACGTCGCGAGGCCGCGTAACTCCATTTCCGAGAGTGGCGTCTCGTATTTCATCGTGGCTAGAGCCCATTTACTCACTACCAAGTGCGTCTCGACCTCGAGCGCACGCAGAATCTGGAGGATCCGTACCGCGAAGACCACGCCCGTGGCCCCCGTTATGCCGACCACCAGTCGTTTGCGGGATGGACGTGGCGGGAGAGGGTCAGGATTGGGCGTGTCTGCGTGTGTCCACGAGCGAGGGCTGGTGTGTAAACGCCTGCACGAACCATTCGATGCTTTGCTGGGTCGGAGAGACTCCAAAGAGAACGTCGAGTATCGAGCGAGTCTCCCTGGGGTCCAGAATATTGGAATCTCAGTTTCGCGGCTGCCACGCAAACGACGGCGAAGGAAGTGCTGTGTCCATTCCCTATTGAATGATGTCGGCCAGCGAGAAGAACCCATGGTGCATTGCAGCCGATTTTCCACCTGGGGAGATTGGTCTGGGTAGAGACCTTGGCAGTATAGAATCAGTAAATCTTGGGGGAAGAAACGACCAAGAAATTCCAAGAGACGGTGTGCTCTGTCTGCTCGGGCGGGTTTCTTCTTCTGCTTCACTTGTTCAATCCGCGTAGCCTGTAAATTATCCTGTTCTCGCGTCGAAGGAGGCACGCTGGCTGACTGTCTATTTGCTCATTAGCGAAACTCCGAAACCCCGTAGTCACCGAGTCAAGGTCTGCTTGTTCTGATGTTCACCCTCGCTTCTAGCCACTCCAGCAACCCGCCCAGCACATACTGCCCGCAGCTAGAGACCGGAGGTACATCTGGCTCCCGGCCTCGGGGTACTGAGACAGAGCTTGATGGACCTATTTTATTGGCGCTGTGAGCCAAGGCCACAAAACATACCAAGACGCTCTTTGTCCGAGTAGTGAATCAAGCGAAACTCCGTGCCCGGAATCTGTCAAGGTCCCACAATTTTCAGCCCAGTCTAGCCTCATTGAAGTCCTTACAAGGCTGTGGCATAGCCGTCGTCTTTCGAGGAAACCATGTCGAACTCGGCGCTTCATTAGGTTCGGTCTTTCGCCTATTCCTCTCTTTCGATGAGGCGCCGAGTTATACCCACACCCACCACGGTACTTTCGGTCTGCCATGCCCATACGCCGCCCGAATGTCCGTGGGAAAGAGGGGGGAAAGAGCGGACAGCACTGGACCACGCCCCGGCGTATTCTTCAGGGATTCCGGCTCGATTCGACCCCGGGTTTGATGTACTTCCCCGGATCACCATCTGTGTGGGAGGGCTGTTCCGGGGTATATAGAAGGGCCGTGCTCTTCCACGGACTGTTCTCGGTCGCTCAAAAAATCAAAGCCATATCCCCATCATCCACCACTCTCCTCACCTCTCGTGGCCATGGACAAGATCGAATCAATGGTATCCCACAGCGAGGGAGACGTCGGTCTCGTATCCGAGCCATATCTGCCTAAGACAAACAAGAAGGGGTTGGTGTTGGTGCCGCAGCCCACCGATGACCCTCAAGACCCGTTGGTGAGAAAGAAAACATCTCGGGTATCGCGAAATAAGAGAGATCTACTGACTGCAAACACGACAGAACTGGCCAGCATCCAAGAAAGTGGTGACCCTGGCCCTGGTCTCACTGGTGTCCTTCTCCACCTCTCTCCAGGCCGTGGCGAACAACTCGGGCTTCTTCGTGCAGGGAGAGGTCTACCATAAGACGGGAGTCCAGCTCTCATACAGTGTACGTATCTCCTTCATGGTCCCTTTTTCCGGGGGAACAGCCTGTTAGCTCACAATTGTTTTAGGCTTCTTCTGCCATCGCCGGACTGGCTGTCGGACCATTCATTTGGAACCCTCTAGCGAAGCGTTTCGGGACCAGTCGGTGCATCGTGATCAGTATCTGCCTGACGATATGCATGAACATCTGGTCCGCATGCATGACCAAATCTAACCAGTACGACGCCTTTGTCGTATCCAGACTGCTGGCGACCATTGCTTGTGCTGCTCCTACTACTGGTGAGCTCCAAGTTCCGTGTCAGGTCAAGATATCTTCACAGATCATTGCCCGCTAACATTACCCGTGTGGCGCTCTGTAGTGGGATCGAACATCATCTTGGAGACATTTTTCCTGCACGACCGGGGCAAATGCTTCTCCATTTACACATCAATGAATCTCCTCGGTATCATTGCCACGAGCACCTTGTCCGGGTTCATTGTGCAGAACGTCAGCTGGACCGTCCAGTATTGGTACAACGTCGGCTTCGAAGTGTTCCTCGCCGTATGCTGCGTTCTGTGGCTGGATGAAACGGCCTATCCCAGGAGCGACAATCCGCAGCAGCCGCTTCTCCCGCGGGACTACGTTCAGCGCAAGCTCGCAATCTACGGATGCACACAGAGGATAACGCCCCCGCAAACGGGTCGTCAACTCGCCTTCACCACGGTGCTGCCCGTGCTCATCGGCGTCTCACCCGTGGGTATGCTGGTTGGGCTCTTTCTCATTGCCATGTTCAGCTGGGCTGTGGTCATAGCCACCGACACATCCGTGTACTTGCAGACACCGGTCGAGGAAGGGGGCTATGGATTCACCCCGTATCAAAATGCTTACTGTATGTATCCGCCGTGTCCATTCCCAAGCTCCGTACGCATTGTGTGCAACGGATCTAACAAGGTCTTCTGGGCAGTTTCCTTCACATCCTGGATCGGTGTCTTCGCCTCCCAGGCGTATTGCCACCTCGTCAACGACCGGCTGGCGCTGAAGATATGTGCCCGCCGCGGCGGCATGTGGAAGCCCGAATACCGGCTTCACGCGCTGTGGTTCCCAAGCCTCTTCCTGTACCCGGTCTCGCTGGGCCTGGTGGGTGCGACGCTGTACTACCACCTGCACTTCATGGTGCTTGCCTTCGCGGTGTTCCTGACGGCCATCGCCTCCATCTCGGGCGTTTCAGTGGTTCTTTCGTATCTTGTCGAATGCTTCACCGACCACCCCAACGAAGTCGCCGTGGTGGTCAATCTGTACCGTCTCGTGTTCGGCATTGCCGTCACGTTCTTCGTCTTTCCCTGGTCGGACGCCGTGGGCATCAATTGGGCGTACGGCATGATGGCCTTCTTCACGGCAGGTGGGTTCATCCCCATTGCGGTCCTGATGCTGTGGGGTCCCGGTATCCGTGCCAGAAGCCTGGTCGCGGCGAAGAGCGATGATGGCGTGAAGGTGTCTGCTGACCAGAGCCATGATGCTATCAAAGCATGATGATGGCACAAGAGGGTGGAATGGGGTATTCGCACCCAAGGGTCCCCAGCTTTTGTGATCGGTTGGGCGATACTGAGCTTGGTTCCATCAGAAGCAGTCCGATGCTCGAACGTGGAAAATATAAGGATGGATCCCGACATTATCGAGTGCTCGTTTGAAAAAACAATAACTTTCTCTCCTCTTCTTTTTAAGCATGTCCAGTAGCTGCTGTCCGTAAGTTATGGACAAGGTCTTCCATCCCCTTCAGTCTCAGCCTCGTGGGCGCGAGGGTAGACTTCAAACTTCCCTCTAGCCGGACGTAATTCGGCATTTTTGGATACCTGCCTTCGCCTGTTACCACTTGGTCTCTTCAAAGCGTGTGTTCCATGGCCACCGGCCCCCTCATGGTGGCACATGATCGAAGGGTACGATCTATGTCCCTGCTTCATCTACGTTGGGCGTATCTCAAGACCTTCCACATGGCCTGGCCTCAGTCTGTCCGTCTTGAGTCAGCGGGCTGACCGAAAGAGGCCAAGTAACCCCGTTTAGGAAGGGGAGTTCTTGGGCGATGATTGGTGGATGGAGTACCAACGCCCCAAGTCCAGAGCAACAGAGTGGATATGTCTTATCAAGGGCGCGCTGAATTGCTTTGTTGTCCAAGAGATATATATACATGATTAATGAGAATTAAACGGATCTCTGCGTCGAAGTTGGACAAAAAGGACCACCAGAGATAGAGCATCCGACCAGACAACGGCAACAATCCTCGCCGCCAACCGCCCATATCCCCTGCGAGAATCCTTGGACAAAGGTACAGCCCAGGCGACAACTGCAGGCCCTGGCACCAGTCCACCCATCCCCGGAGAGGAGAATCATGCATTCCCTCCCATCCTCCCCCGAGACTCTCACACTACACCTCGCAATCTTAATCTGCGAGGTCCTCCCGCCGGTGGTCTCCTGCCTGCGCGGTCCCTTTGACCAGATCTTCCAAAACTTTTTCGATCGTGGCGCGAAACGGCTCTCGAATGGTAACAACAACGATTACAATGACGAACAACAGTGGCCCGGACTCAGAAAGCAGATCAAAGTCAAAACTACGCCGTACAACGCCACAGCCTTCCAGCTGCCGGACGCCGAGGCTTTGGAGGGGCTCGATGCCCTGGTCGTCACGGGGAGCTCGGCGGGGGCGTATGAGGATATCGAATGGGTGAAGCATCTTCAAAGGTTCTTGCAAGGTCAGTGAATGGACATTTTTGAGCCTGTGTCGTGGAGATTCACCTGGCCTGTCACACGGTCAGCAAGTGGAGAATTCATCAGGCTGTTTCTCTTTTTGAGATGGAGGCTTCTCCTATTCTGCATGTTGACATCTTTGTTCTCGCTTCCTTGAGTCGTTACTCGGCTCATGAAATTCCTCACAACAGAATCAAGGCTGACACAGTATTTCTCCTTGCAGATACATACCAGCACCACCCCAAGGTAAAAATCTTCGGAACCTGTTTCGGCCACCAAATCATCAACCAATCTCTGTTCGCACACACCGGCGGACTTCACGTCATGAAGAATCCACGGGGCTGGGAACTCGGGGTGTACGAAATCACCATCAACCCAAAGTTCGCCAGCTGCTTTCCCCGGCAGCTGAAGTCTGCTGCTGCTGCCCGAGCCGCGTCGTCGTCGGAGCGAATCCAGCTCCAGCTCTCGCACCAGGACACGGTCGTCGTCACCCAGAGTGCACAGTTGCCTCCTGAATGTGTGGAGGTGGGATTCACGGACCTCTGCGGCATGCAGGGGATGTACGTGCCCGGTCGGGTGCTGACGCTGCAGGCGCATCCGGAGTTCGATCGCGAGGTGAACGGCGCGTGTATCCGTGAGATTGTCGGGGCGGGTTGGCCCATAGAGGAGACCAGGGAATACTTGCGTTTGACAGACAAGGACGACGACGCCGCCCTGATGGAAGAGGTGGTGATGGAGTTTTTGCTTCAGGGCTCCAAAGCTTGAGGAACACGTGTGGATAGAGAAATAAAGGCCGACTTCGTCCTTATAAAGTAGACCCACATTGATCTTGACCTGGCATGGTTGGTGTAGCCGGAACAGGATGCGATGTGGAAGAGTTTCCTAGATCGGTAGTACCCAAACAGGGCATCGGCCGAGTCAATCCACGACTGTCGGCTCTTTTGTCATGGGAAATCCAGGGACAAAAAGAACAAGTCACGAAGTCTGATAAATGCAGAGGTTTTCTTGTATCAATGGAACAAGGATCCGGAACATAGTCCCTTTTGCCGTGTCCCTTTGGACTTGCCTATGCCCATTCCACCCGTCCAGGAACAGATGATTCAAGACCCATTCCTCTCGCCTTACCAGCCGTCCGGCTCCTGTGGTCCGGACGTCGGATACGAAGGGACGTCCTCTGCAAGAGATGAAGCCTTTGCTTCTCCCGTTAAAGGCCCGCGTGGAAGTGTTGCGCTTTTGGATCTCTGTGAAGCATTCCGCCCCGAGTGAGCGTCTTTTCAGGCCTTTCTATGCGTCTTCCTCCGTTCCTCTAACTTTCGGGGTCTTCTGATGCCTTCGGATCGAGGCAGCCTTCTTGCAGTTTGTCGCCCGGGGGATGGGCGGGGAGGGAAGGGAGTGGGGGCCCTCTTCATATCTTACTGGCAGGACTGAATTAACACATCAAATTAGAGTGTGAGGCATTCATAGACACCGGCGATATTCAGAACTTATCTTCGCTGAGAAGACCGTACAACTGGCCGCAAGCGCTGTTCTACACGTCTCGGCATGGCAGGGCATGGCAGGCATGGTACTGTAAGTATCTGCAGTTTCACAAGAGGGTCACTTTCCTCTACACTGACCCATCATGTACAACAACGTGAATGCGATGCTGCTTTGGTGCCTGTACGGGAGGCAGAGCAGATTTACAATGAGGACAGGGGTCCAATATCTTAATCTTCAGGCAGGACAGGGAAGGTTGTCTCCGGAGACGCACTGAGCAAAAGCAATCGTACGTCCGCCCTCACATTATGTGAATGTATTCCCTGTCCCTGAGGCTGGTCGTTCATAAATCTGGAATGTGATTGCGAACTGATCAGCATCTAAAGGAAAGCAGATCTCAGGGAGCAAAAAATATCTTCAATACAACAAGCGGCAACCCGTCTTACTTTCGCCAGCGACAAGCCTAAGAAGGAAAAGTAGAAGAACAACCAAATTGGTTTCCTGAAACCACGCTCGTTCATGCCAGGCTGAAGCCGCTATATCCATCCCTCCTCACTTGTTCGAGCGTCTTCTTGTACCGAGGGATGCCGCCAGCGTAGTTCAAGTGCTCGCGTGGCTTACCCGGGATGTTGGCCCCATTGTACCAGGAGTCGACTTTCCCACGGGGCGTGTCGTTGATTAGTTCGAACACCAGTTTTCGCCATTCCTCTTCGGCCGAGCGGTCCGCGTCAATCTTCTTGAGTCCCTTTTCGCGCATATCTTCCAGAACTGAGGTGATCCAGTCGCCTTGGATTTCGATGCATGACGGTCCGTTCGAGAAGGCTGTCGGTGCTTGCGGACCGTACGTACTAAAACATGGCAGACCAGATCAGACATATTGATCACCTTGGTTTCACGGGAGGGGAAGGGGAAGGAGGCAAGGGTTCAGGTATTGGACTAGGTCCTGCACTTGTCATGTTCCACTTACAAGAAGAAATTGGGAAAGTGGGCGGTCGAAATGCCCAGATAGGTCCAGGTGCCCATGGCCCATTTGTCGGTCAGGACCTCGCCATCAACGCCGGTGATCTTCATGTCCTTCAGGCCACCAGTGATGGAATCAAAGCCCGTCGCTAGCGCGATAACGTCGAGTTTGTGGTATGTACCGTCCTCCTGGACGACACCGTCGGCGACGAATCGCTTAATGGGGTTGTTTCGAACATCGATCACGTCGACGTTGGGCTAGACCCGGGGAGACAAAAGTCAGTACCATGATCGTAGACAAGAAACAAAAGCAGGGTCTAAACATGCACGTGGTCAGATGTTTACCTTGTTAAAATGATCATAAAAGTCCTGCTCGAGGGAGAGGCGTTTACCACCAAACAGATGGGGACGCTCCCATGGAGCAAGAAGCTCCTGCTTTCGCGGATCCTTAACACGTTCTCGTACACGATCCCGCCAGAATTCGTACGCCTCCTGGTTCGGCTTATCCGAGCGGGTCATGTCGTAGTAGTTGTTCATGAGGAAACGGAAACCGCCCTAGAAACAAAATCGGACAAGTATCAATCAGCGTGAGTCTTTAGATTTTGACCAGGCCAGGACTGGTGGAGGAGGGAAGAATAGGAAGCGTCGATTGGGGCGGTCTCACCATTTTCCACAACATCTCGTAGAACTCCTTTCTTTCCTCTTTGGTGTGATCGAAAGTCAGATTGTCGCGCCACTGGTAGAGAAAGCCGTTGTAATAGTTGTTTCGCTCCTCGAATCTCTCGGCCAGACCGTCGACTAGTTTGGCTTGTTCTTCCTTGGTCATGTACACCTGGTTCATGGGACACGCCAGGTTTGGCGTCCGCTGGAACATTTTCAGGTCACCGTCTTCTCCGATTTCTCTGGCCCACTAATAACAAAAATAAAGATATATATGTCAGCCCACTCGGTCAGAGTGTCTTCCTACTTCAGGGTGTGTCAATGGACTCTCAAGGCATCGGGGAACGAACCTCTTGGGTGATTTGCACGCCAGTGGCACCTGTTCCAATCACAGCCACTCGCTTCCCTTTCACGTCGACACCTTCCTTGGGCCAGAAGCTGGAATGATGAATCTCGCCTTTGAATTCTTCCATGCCTTCCCAGTCGGGGAAGTACCGCTTTGCTGCGAACCCGGTACACGCGGTCCAGTATTTGGTGCGGAACGTCTGGCCGGTCTCGGTTCGGATCGTCCACAGGCACGTCTTATCGTCCCACGTCGCCTCGGTGACTTTGCTGTTGAAGACGCAGTCTTTCTTGATGTTGAGGCAGTCCTCGACGTGCTTGAAGTACTCGCGAAGCTCCGCGTGGTCGGGATAGTGCGACGACCAAGTCCAGTCGCGATACACTTCGGGTATGGACAGCGCGTAGACCGGATACTGACTGTCCACCCGGGCGCCGGGGTACCTGTTCCAATACCAGATTCCTCCAAGATCGGACCCGGCCTTGAGAGTCCCCCAGATTAGTATATAGCTGTTGGATAATGGCTGGGGGAAGGAAACAAATACCTCGATGATTTTGGACTTGAAGCCTCGTTTCCTCAGTTGATACATCAAATAGATGCCCGCGAATCCGGCACCCACGATGACCATATCCAGTATCTCACCGTCGCCGTTGACATGGTTTCCGTTCTGGACGACTTCTTCCGCGGCCGGCTCGACTGAACCGTTGGCCGCGGGTGTCGTGTGGCCAATATCTCGCTTTATCGGCATGGCTGGTAGGTTTGGGATGACTTAGGCGTTACCAGGATGAGATCGATATAAGTAATCCAGCCGCAGATCTCGCCTGAAATATTAGTCTACTTGCTCTACCTGCAATGCGAATGATATCTAGACGATGAGAGGGATATTTGAATTTAAAAAAACAAGATACGACCAATGCGGAGATGACTTGATAGATGGTAGGAACTCCAGCGATAGTACCACGAACCTCAATCCGAAAGATGCGGAGACCTCGGCCCCTCAGGTTGCGTCTATGGGGTTTATCGGCTATGGCAATGCTGATGGAGACAAAGGGCTGGTGTCGAGGACCGCCTCGAGCCTATCATGTCTAGGGAAGGGACCAAGACGTTCTATTTCTTCTCGGACCTGATTTTCCGGACTCTTGGAGCAAAGCTTTTGGTCCCCCTCATTGCCTCCCCCCCGACTTTTGAAGCGAGGCGGAGATTTTTGGAGTTACAGATATAGAGCCTTTTTGACTTCAGCCTCGGGTCATACATGCGATGCTGTAGTCACGACGATGAAGAGGAAGACAGGGCTCGTTCGGGACTCCGAAAGGACGTTTTTCCCTCGGACATGGAAAGATACTTCGTTCGGCCAGCCGGAGAATGATTCACAGGTCGCTCTTTCCATATTCCGGAGTAAAAGCCTCGTTCGGAGTGCTCTCTCCCTCCCCAGCAGCTTCTCCCACCGGCGGGTTAGATACTCGTATAATTCCCCTCCATTCAATGAAGCTTGAACTATTTATGCTATCTTGACCAGCACCCCGCTCGGAGGCTGCAAGGAGGATAGAGCCTTTGTCCTGGTTCATCAGTCAACGTAAAATCGCGTGAGAACGAGCCCACTAAGGTCTTCGCTGGGGCCTTCACTGAGGAAGGAAACCATCTTCCGCTCATGTCCATACGAAGTCCGGACTATTATTCTTGTCATCGCTGCCAATACTCTCAGCACTGTGTCTTTTTCCTAAGGCCCGGGGCAGTTGACACAGATGGCTCTACCAGGTGCTGAAAGTACTAACCCGCGAGTTCAGTCGGCAGAGGCATTAATGTACGTTCGCGTATATAGGATCTTGAAGGCTGTGGACCATCCCCAGGTCTACCCTTCAAGAGGAATAGTGGTGGAGAATGAGAGTCGGTCGAATCCCCTCTCTAGGAGCATTTAACTAGGTGTTCTACAGTATGTCGCTAGAGCCCTGGGTTAGTGAGGCGTCCTAACCAACGATCATTTTCTCCACTAGGGCGGTATGTTGGGCTAGTGAGGCTGCTAGGCTGAGCTGAGAGTCCGCTCCCTGTCTAGCCCTGATCCCCGTCTTCAAAGAGAGTCAGCTCAGCATCTCAGCATCACCATCTTGAGTACAGGTGACCACCAAGCTGCCACACAGCCCTGCCATCAACGCCTTGGTTGGCCCTCTGTGGCTTGCGCCGTGGCTGCTTCCATGGCGGAAAACCACCCTCTTATAAGACGATCACACCAGTCACAAACTTGGCAGCAGTCGATACTGTCTTCCGGAAAAGCTTGACTCACAATGGAAACCATGATCTAATGATGCCGATTAAGAGGTGAGCCTAATGCAAGATGCGGCACCCACAAAGGACTATCTGGATGGGCGGTATCAAGATCTTACGTACAGATATGCTCTGAGAATTTGCACGATGATGCGAAGACGAGGAAGAGCTTCAACTTCAATGTCAGTAAAACGAAATGGGAGCGCACAGCAAATGCAAAGACTTAGAGGAGGCAAAAAGTGTTTTGTCTTCGGGCAAGAGACTTCTGGCCCTGGCTAGCGGGATCAAACATACGACAGCCTACGTCGACAAAAGCCAGAACTGGCCATGAACTACGACAAGGTGCGCTGGATTTCTTCATTTCGCAGTCCCGCCAAAAGCACGCCATCTTATTTGTTGGTTCTCCAGATACTCCTCCGGACGGCATTGTCGCACACGCGGCCAGCTGCACTAGGGAGAAGGGTGTTGCCCAGACGCTTCTGGCCTTCAAGGCTGATCCGAACGTAGCTGACGTCGAGCTCAAGACAGCCCTACACGCGACCCTGGAATTCACGAGCACTTATTCTGATACTCGTGGTATTGTCGAATACCTCCTCGAAGCAAGTGCTAATGTCACGGCGAGAACTGCGGAGGGAAAGACGCCTCTTCAACTCGCTATGGAGGCAGTACAACCTCCACACATCATACAGCTCCTCCTACACTATGGTCCGACATCATCAACTCTGGAACAATAGAATGCAGCGTGTTACATCTACTGATCCCGTTCAGTCGAAGGGGTGGATGACTACAACACGTGCAAAGAAGAGCTGATGAGATTTCTCCTAGGTCGGGAGCTGACATGGAAAATAAGACAGAGAGAAGATGGCTATACACCTCTACCAAAAGTTGTCTATGAGGGATATATCCGTGCGACGAGGCTTCTCATTGAACGGGTTGCAACTGCGGAAGCGACGGACAACAGCCATCAGAATGCGCTCTATATATCTCCCTGGTTACGGGACACAATGACATCGTGTTCATGTCCAAGAGCAAGTGGAAGACTTCCCAGCGCGAATCCCATACTTGATCTACCGATTTCACGCCCTCGAGGGTCTGGGTTATACGTTTCTACGACATTCCCATGAGGTCGTCCATCAGATGCTGATTTGCTGATATACCAAAAGGATACCTAGGGAAAAGCCAAGGATCCTGACCGCTGAAACATTCCAGAGAAGAGATAGAATCACAAGACCAATCATGTACACTGGCTGAGGGTAACTGGAAGCGAATATCTGTCAAAAGACACGGTGATGGGGTTGAGCTTCCGAATCACTAGGAATACAGAGAGACTTTGTAATGGTCAGACTGGGAGGAGTGACAAGACACGCCACCATCATCGTTTCTCTGCCACGATAGTGGTATATTCCCCTTGGCTCCTGGCCTTTCGCAACTGGAATCCGAACAAGCTCAAATTCAGCACCTCCAACGCAGCAACCACGACCGCGATATAAAAACAGTAATTCTGGGGACAAGTGTCAGCAATAGAGGACTCAGAACCCGTTTCTTAGCGTGGTGAATGGACATACCAGTTCGACGCACATGGCCGCGAACGACATCTTCCCATTGATCAGATCCTTATGCGAGCACGACCAGGACCAGAGCGTCCAGTTCCTTTCCCTCTTGTTGTCTTGGAGTTTGAAGTACACCGCTGCGACGACCCAGATCGCGATCCCCACCATGGAAGTAAAGAATAACCCTGCAGTGTGCCAGGCAGATTCGCGGAGACGGTAACCCTGGAGCCAATGGCAGACAATATCAGCGAGTACCCGGACAGAAGTAAAGGCAGAGGAAAGCGGTAGGCCAACGTACTCCTCGAAGCAATGTGAGAAGCGCAAATATCTGCACGACAATGGCAATCACCGCCACCGCCAACATGATCCACGTGGGAACCAGATCCATCTGCGCCGGCCAGCCTCGCATGCGGATGCCGTGCGGCTGCATGAGAACGTCGTCCCGCGTCGTGTACCAGACCACCGCTGCATGAGCCAGGACGCCTACGATGGATGCTCCGACGGTGAGTGTGATGAGCCTGACTACCACACGCAGGCGGTTCAGACGAGCGAGGGCCGTTTTCTTCGCATTGCGTACTTGATCGTAACTTGTGCTCACACTGGCGAAGTGGGACTGGCCGTGAGTATTGTGGCTTCGCAGCGGTTCCATTGATATCCTGATAGTCTGGTATGGCCCAGATGGTGTTTGAAGGTAGGTGTAAGATAGTCAGGGGCTTTTAGACGAGGAGCACTCGAAGTCGGCGGACTGCTAGTGATGACGGTGCTAGTTCCCAGCACCTGTTTGATATATACATTACAGACTGACTGCCAAGTCTAGGGGGCTTGTGTGCCCTTTTCATCGGTCCCTTTTGTTTCCCTGCTGCGGAATAGTGCGATATGCTCCCCGGTCAATAGCTCCAGCCGTCGTCGCTGAGTAAATTCGCCATGGCGCGTCTCTACCAAACGCCGGACAAAGTCTTGGTTGCCCCTGCTAAATCCGACTCGCGCTGCATTGGGCCAATCGACAGCCGGAGCCAAGGTTGTGAGGCTAGTGAGGCTGAGAAACGAAGGCCCTAGTCAGCCTTGTATCGGCTAGTCGTAACAAATGCACTTCCGCATTGAGAACTGTGCTATTTTTTGGCACATATTATATGTTCTCGGGCCAACGTGTATTACAAAACCATCACCATGTGGTTATGAAGGGAAAGCCCGGAACGCCCAGGCAGGAAGCCCGCTCATATTCGACTTTTGAGATGTCGTGGCGGCTGAGGCGAGCGGCCTACCTGAGGCGTACGGATGGGGAAGATATCTGTCTCAGGAGAGTTGTATAAATAGGTCCATGCGGCAGACAGCCAGATACTCGAGTTTCTTTTTGCCCTAGTAGACGTCTCCCCTACACTATCAATACCCTTACAGGGTTTTTCCCAACCATGTTTCTTTCATCTGTACTCAGTTCTCTCTTCCTCTTGTCATTTGCCGCCGCCCAAAACCACACCGGCGCCCAGCAACTCTTCCCGCGCCAGGAGCTCTGCAACCCTGCCGACCAACAGGTCAAAGCGTGCGGGGCGGCAGACCTGTCCACGTCGAACTGGGCGGCGTTCCGGATCGACGATTTTTTGTCTAGCTTTGTCCTGACGTTCGGCGCCGGGACGTCTACCGATCTCGGGTTCCCGGGATACTTCGTCAGACAGAACCTCTTGCCCGGCGAGTCTTTCCTGTTTGATTGCTCCATCGTCGGTTCCGACCTGTGCAAACACCCCGTCGGGGTCAACCCTGCCGTCGGGACGGACTGCGCCTTCAAAGATATCCCCAACGTCGGTAACGAAGCGTGCGGCGGGTACATCTCACCCCAGGCCGGGTTCGTGGTGGAGAACTTCATCCGCTTCCACCAGGCGGTGTCGAACAACTTCTTCGCCATCGAGGACGCCGGATCGGCGATCTTGAACTCCAACTTCATCGATGAAGTGGTCGACGGCCTCTCCGAGGAGCAAGGCAACATTCTGGAAGCCGTGTTCGAGGCGATCGCGGGATTCGTGCTGGGCATTCTTCCCTTCGGCAGGGCCTTTACCCTCGGTGTCCAGCTGTTCAAAAACCTCGACCGCATCTACTCCCTGGCCGGCGATGACAAGGCTCTGAGCGGGTCGTTGGACGTGGTGCGCACGATCGCGGCGAACGAGGCGATCCGAGACCTCGCGGAGCGCACCAAGGACCAGCTGCGACGCCAGGTACAGGAGATCGTCGACAGCTCGCAGCGGCGCATGCAGGAGTCGATCGACATCGTGTTCGGGACGGGGCCCAACTCGGCGTTCGGCCAGCCCGGGGGCAGCGAGGCCCAGGACAATTTCGCGTTCAGCCTGGCGCAGAGCGGCGCGTTCCTGGATGCCGTGCCCGCGCGTACGGACCTCGCCGCCATCATGGAGACGAATCTGAAGAACTGGATCGTCAGCTCCACCATGGCTGGCATGGAGTGGAACATCGTGCTCGATCCGACGGAGTACGAAGACGACCCAGCCGACCCAGGGGGCGTGTGCCGGAAGGCGATGAAGGGCGTTCCGTTCATCCTGGGCACTCAGTGCGCCGAGTTTCGTAGGGGAGGCTTCGACAGCCCCAAGCCCGAGAATCCCGCCGTGCTCGAGTCGTTGATCGATGTCGCAGAGGCTATCCGCAATGCCCAGGAATGTAATGGAGGAAGTCCCAACTGGCAGTCCGTCGTCGATGGAACCGACAACTCGGCGACCTCGCTACCTCGGTGTTTGTATACCTTTCCCGTTATCAGTGGTCGCCAATAGGGTCTCGGACGGCGTTTGATAGATAGATGTTCGTTCAATTCTAAATTGGTTTGTTTTTCCAAACATCGTGCGTGCCTGAATTTAATTGGGACGATACATCTTGTCCCGCGACAGTGAATTTTCCGGACAAGAGCGCTGGTAAATCATCCCATTCACACCGACACAATATCTTGCCAAAGGGAAACCCGCGGCGGTCGAGCTCCTCAAAGATCCCCTTGCACCAGTGCTCCTGCTCCCCTTGCCCCATACTTGTGAAGACGTGCATTGCCGTACGCAGGGCGAAAAAGACCTTCTGCGGTCCGAGAATGTGCATATCTTCCGAGAGGAGATACTCCATGGACTGGGCGATCATTCTCGCCAGCTCCAGCGCTCGTCTGGGAATTTCGAATACATTTTCCACAGATGTGGCGCCGACGATACGGCTCAAAGAAGTCGGATTTACGCTACCCAGAGACGGCGAGGACGGAGGGATGGTTAGGACGCAACTGTAGAGCAAGAGGAGGATGGTCCAGTAAGAGAGGTGAAGCCGTGCGATTTCGAACTTCGGGAAGTGGAGAGACGTCGGGAAGACGGATGCAGCAGCAAATTGAGAAAGAAAACGTGCTGACGACGGCCGCTCGTGATAGAGTGGTCCAGCTTGGTGGTGCTTTCTTAGGAATCCCTGGTACCAGTCCTCAAGTCGGGAATGAAATTCCCACCCATGTTGGAAAAGTTCTATCCTCTGTGCATGGGGGATGTTGTTGAACGTCGTGCTGGCGTTGAACCGCGACGCATCCTCGAGAAGGATGGCCATTTGAGCCATGATATCCAGCAGCTGGTCAAAGTCCGACTTCGCGTGTTCCTTCCACGGCACCGTCAGCCAGTCCTGTTGTGCCAGGTAGGTCGATCTGCGGGTGGCCAAGGCCAGGACGATCTGCTCTCGAGGTGTGAGCAGCTGCTGCTCAGGCAAACTGTAGAACATCCACGACTTACACTAGTCGATCTGAAGCCCAAGAAGAGACGATGGCTTAATCCAACAACATGTAACTCTGGACCTCGAAGCTGAATTAACCGTGCAATACCTTCCACGTGGCTGACCCATCCGCCAGTGTTCTCCCCTGACGCTTCGAGTAGCTGCTTACTCGGTCAACCAGAGTCCTATACACGTACTCCGAGGAAGGGGCGCTTGCCTCAAAGGTGGACAGTGCCATACAGCTAGCAAGAGTCTGCTCCTCGAAAAGCAGACTGTGGTGTGAGAGAATGTCTTGTAGTCGGCGCAACGCTCTGCCGTAGTTTGCTGTGCCTTCATGCCGGAGCCTCTCATCGCCATATTTGCGACCCAGGCAGACCAGACTCAACGCCAGGATTGCGAGATCAAGGGAGTCGTCGTTTACTCGGGAGGGGTCAATAGCTTGCAGCCAGGAAACTGGGACCTTGTGCCCATTCTGAAGTTTGGCTTCTTCCTGGGGGATGTAATTGTCGAGGAAGTTCGCGAACAGCTCCGCTAGACTGGGCTTGTCTCTGGGACTTTGAAGCTTCTGGTCTGTGGATGTTGCCCCGTCGTCCGTTTCAGGGGTGCTGCAGGGCGTCAAGTCGGCAGGTGAGCGGGTGTTGATGGTGTGCAAGTCTGTCAGCGAAGTCAAAGGCTGAGTTCGAGTCAACAAGGAATCTCGATCCAAGGCGCTCAGATTCTTGAAATGTCGTTCACGCTGATATCCTCCGCATATCCGATTAGTCTTCGTACATCGAGCACAGGAGGGCCTGCATCCATCACACTACCACCGACTTTAGCCTTTATGCCACAAGTTTGAAAGGAGACAGCAACACGGATCTCGATACTTACGTGGATCTTTCGCTTCCTACAGGTGTTGCAACCCTTGGATTTTCCCGCCACACCCACCATTGCGGTGATACACGAAAAGCCCAATGCAGGCTTTGATCTTTGCTCACATGAGCGTTGGACCAGTTTCGACGGTGTAGTGATGCTGACGGAGCGTGAAGTATACAGGACAGGATCTTCCGGAAGCAATTTATGCTGGTGCCTAGGGAGCGTTCCGCTGTGAAAAGCCTTCCAGTCTGCCATCTTTTCCCTAAGTGGAGTCTTCGACCAACTAGGGGACGATAATCGGAAACGGAGTGCCTCGATCCACCTCCCGAGTACGAATAGTTGGAGATTCGGACAGCAATTTTTGAAGCTTTATCGAGTAATTGGTATGTAGTTCCCCTGGTTTCAGGCATTCCACCTTCGAATATGCCAAGGTGTGGTTGAACTGCTCGCGACCCCCGCCCTTGCTCGCCCTCGCCCCACCGGCTGTAGGGGCTGAATTTTGGCAGGACGCCAGAGCCACTGGGGCTTCAGTGGTGCACCGCTGACCGCTAAGTTGGTGGGCGGCACAACCCCTAAATCCCTCCTTGATTGGGCTGCCCACCCGAGGCGCCAGGCTTCACCAGAGGTGATGGTAGGGTGCTCTGAGAGTGTATCGAGAGTGACTTTGAGATAAGCCTGATAGGTGCTGTAATTAAAGGCTCATTCTGTCGTATTGTGCTTGCGCCAGGCGATAGCGGGCTGGAAAGTATGTTGCTCGGTATCAATTCAAAGTAGGCAGTCTCTTTCGACAACGCCAGAGCGTATTGATTTCACAGCGGAGGGCAAATCTGATTTGTCGTCCAGAACTGTTATTTCGCGAAGGAGCCTCAAAAAATCGCCTGTTCCGGCGAGTAGTTCTTCATCACAGCAACTTGCAAAACGTGGAGTTGAGATTCGCTGAACCAGCTGCCCGACGGGTGTATTCTTTTTACCTGGGCAATGAAGTTCTCAGGCACTCCCAGTGGTACCTTGTTGGTCTTGTCGCAGTAGAAGGCTGGAGCAGTCCGTGCCATGTTGTATTTTCCCACCAGGGCTCGCTGGCCTTCTTAAGACATGTGTCCACTAGTATCTTGATTGCTTCGCCATGCAGACTGCCATAGTACGACGCCGCTGTCACGTCTTGCTTGATGAAGCCATCGACACAACTGGCGCAAGTCTTGCGAGCATATTCAGAATTATCAAACTTGGCTTCATGGGGAAATGTGACCTTACTTAACCAGTCCATGATCTGGAGTCATCGGCCCATGCTCCTTGAGTCCATTGTGGAGCATGGTTGTGCGTATCGACGGAGCCTGGTAACAAAACTCACCTCGTGTGAGGAACCGAATAGGCTCGTCAGAAATGTTAGGGAAGCCCGGAAGAAACCTCAACAACTTCTTCACGTCAGGCTCTGGCACATTGCGGCGCAAGAAGATGATCTTCTCTTGCTGAGAAACCACAAGGAGTCCACTAAGGAAGATGTCAACTTCCCTGGGACTTGCCCAGTGACGTTGTTCAGGATGCGGAAGCAAACATGGCGTGAAGGGTCGAGAGATATTTGCTGGACGGACCAAGATATGGTAAATTCATGCCAAGTTCACCAGGCCATCAAGTGCATTTTGAGAATAGCAGCATAGACAATGGGTTAGGGCAGTTTTGAAGAGGGGTGAGGCGGCTGATAAGGCTTGATAGAACTGGATCACCATTCGTTCTTTGACGGAACTCTCAATTCCGATGATCAACTTCGGTCCTGCCTATCGCAATGAACCCCAGCCCGCCAGTCCGCATTCCGCTGTCAAACACTGCGATTCCTCATAGTCACCAGGTTTCAGGCTAGGCACATTGTATACTTATAAATGATTGGTGAACTTGTAGCCACCCCAGACCTGACTCAGCCAGGTAAAGACGCTGATATAGACTTGCGCCTCCGCACCAATCGATGTGTGCTCGCCGGCGCCTAAGGATGTGAGGAACTCATGATAGTATGTCAGATTGCCACCATTTGGACGCCCTTGGACGAGATACTGTCTCGCTAATTCAGGCTCGTTCCCAGTGGAGAGATCATCCTAATCAAGGTAAATCAGTTCTCGCTTTCGTCTCAAAAAAAGAGAGAGTAAACATACCTGGCCTTTTGCAACATATACGGGAAGATTCCCGATCTCACCCGCAGTCGTGGCGTTCCAGCTGAAATCACCAAGACGCGTCCAGGCTTCGTATGGGGACTCGGTTTTCATGGACCAAAGGCTGTATATCCAGACAAACTTGTATGATGTAGGCGCCTCATCACTTTCCAAAGCCTCGTTCACGGCAGCGTTGAACTCGTCTTCTTTGCCCGAGTCATAGAGAGTGAGGACATCCTCCGGAAACTGCTCCTCCAAGACTTGCCGGAAGTTGGGAAGGCCATCGAGCAGCACCATCGCCGACAAGCGATGCTCCCTGGAAGCTGCAAGTGGGGCAAGAAGGCCACCGAAGGAGTCCCCCAAAAGCACAATTTTGTCGACATCGACATCGACTCTCGTGTGAAGATAGTCGACGATAGGAGTTATGACGGACCACCAATCTGGAATGAAGCCAAGACCGGCCCGGCGAGGCGTTGCTTGTCCCGGGCCTTCGTACAACAGACAGTTGACGCCACGTTTGAGGATTTCGGAGCACGATAAATGGTACATGTCTTGCATGGGCTCATCGTATCCAGTGCCGACAATGACAGTGGGCAACGATTCATTGCTGGCAGAAGCCTTGAAGAAGTACGCTGGAATGTCGAAAGCACCAATGCTGGAGTTGGGGGCTTTGATGGTAACAGGCACACCAGGAGCTGGTTTGAGCAGGGCAATGGCCGTGGCGAACTGCTCCAGCATTGGCGTCCACGCCTCATAGAGTCTGGGGTCACTCGCGTTGCCTACAAGAAGTGCGACGCTGGCGCGATTGTAAGACGCAGCATGAAAGGATGCTTCACGAGCCCCAACCGGGTCGACTTCTGGATCTATGCTTTCCGCCAGGGTTGTCATTTGCTCCGCGAACCAGTGGTATGGCGCATACGAGCCATTGAGGTCGCCAGGAACTAGCTGAGTTGCGATACGTAAGACCTCGCCAGAGCTGGTACCTTCTGCGATTGTTGTTGCCAGGACAGCCTCCACGAGGAAGGCCAAGTACGGGTCAGATGATAGCTGGAAAAGGGTGGCATTTGTCGGATCGTAAGTATAGTTGTATAGTTGAGCTGTCTAACGGTAGTTCAGTATGATGTAGTATGAAGCCACAGCCAGCACTCACAGACTGCAGAGCCAGGGGTGCCAGAGGCAGGATCGTAAGCGCTATCCTCATTCTGAGAATGTAGGGCAAGCAAATTTTTCTCCTTTCTGTGATATATCTTGAAAGGTACTTGAATTGGCATGAGATATGTAGAAACCCCCAGAGTCGAGAACGGTCTTATATATCAATGAGTTGATCAATATCCGACAACCGCTACACGTAGTAGTCAAGTTTTCTCATCGGGACGGCACAGTACTATCCTCGAATCAGGCGAAGTGGTGCAGCGGACGACAACCTGAAAGGTACAAACTCTCGAGAAGCAAAACTTTTGGTCATCCGGAGAATGGCAGCTCGAGAACTGCCGAGGTGGGCACGAGTTCAGAACAAGGAACAATTAAACGGATGGAGCCAATATTCTGCTCGTTAGATCTCAAACATTTGAGATGAGCGCCCCCTTCGATGACTACCGTGCTAGGTTAGTATGAAGGAATACTGAGATGGAGTACCGAAGGCTATTACTTAGCTTTGCTCAAGTTCCGACTCTTCCCTGTCGCCTATGAGGACGCAAGGATAAAACGGCCACGTTCTAGACAGCATTGGATGCCTGACTGACTAGTGTGGTATTGATACAAAAGCCCAGACTGCTGTAGTTGGTGTCATTGGAAGAGCGTTACGAGTTGGGATTAGGACGAAGGTAGTGGCCACTGATATGCCCAAATTGATAGTCATTCTTCGTTCTTTAGCCACATTCAAATTTAGGCGCGTCAGCCAACAAAGCGCAATATCTTACAAGACTACACTTGTTCTTACTCTAAGTGCAACCGTGAAAGATTTGCGAGGATGTCATATAGCAGGGAAAAGTGCACTTCCTCATATCATTGCAATACCCTAATACAGAGCTTGCTTCCTGCCGTATCGTCGCAGTCTATTATAATCCTGGTTGCTGTGCTTCGTGGGAGCAAGATGTAACGCTGATGGGTCGAGTGGTCGCAGCCGTCGAAAAGATAAATATATCTATCGGTGTCTAAAGAATGGATGTCGGGGTGTAACCACGGAAGCATGCCTGACCGCCATGCGACCTGCATTCACACCGCACTATCACTATGCGGATTCGTCTCTACCGCAGTTTTGTGTCACTCAATGGTTCCGAGGATAAAGCTCCGAACTCTCCAATTACCGATCTGACAAGTCCAATTACCACCACTCAGCTTTGTAGTATCGGTGGCCACTGGCTAAATTTATATGGCCTGCACCTGACTCTGAGGAAAGTAGAGTCGTTTGGACTTCTCAAGCTCCAAGATAGGCAATCCCAAACTCTTTTCAAGGTACTTCAGCCTGCTTTAGGATTCCATTGGCAGCGACCAGTTCATCTTCATTTGGCATATTGATGATGGGCGATTACAACACATGCTATGGTGTCGGTCAGCAGTTTTCACGGGCAATGCGCACTCCAAGAGAATTTACATGCTGAAATAATCGTTGGGAACCATATCTGATCAACCCAGGCCCAAGCGGGCAAGCATTAAATGATTATGCTAAGCCCTTTCCAGCACCAGATTGTGTCTTGTGAGCACTATACGTTCTTTCGTCCAATGCGGCAGTGTTGGATGGTGTTGTCCACGACCACCACCAACGTGCGCAGAGGATATGATGCTGCCAACAAACACCCTACGCTGAGCGGGTAGTCGCTGACGACGCGACGGATCTGATTCCCATCTGTGACGAGTGAAATAGATGACGCAGTGTTGGAAGGGTGGTTAGGGTGTGCGTATGTCGATCCAAAGACTAGCTTTGGCCCGTTCTCAACTTGACTGCCAGGATTCACTCCAGCATCATCGGCTCGAGCTCTTCAGTCGAAGTAGTAAGCTATGAGACCTTTATTCTTCTTGACTTCTCCTAAAAGTTTTTTGCCCAGTGGAGCGATCGTTGGCCAAACTATCAACCTCAGGGAAGATGAGTGGCGCAGTCTCAGAGAATACAATCCCGACTTTGTTTCCCATAGACGGTCTGAAAATGTTCTTGATCTTCTCCAACAGCCCGTCAGCCGGCTGTAGACTATCAATGATTATCTGATTCAAGTCCACGTCAATGCCCCTTTCACTGGATTCGGGGTTCCGGGTTGGGACCAGAGCATAGAGGCCGCGAGGGCGAAAAAAGTCCTCATTGGACTGACGAAGTATGTATTCGTGCCTATGTTAACTCTGCATATTCTTCGCAATATCGACAGAATCACGATGGCGATCGACAGGGCCTGGAAAATATCTGTCGGTAACGTAACAAAAGCAAACGATGCGAGATTGATGGCATCGAGTCATGGGGGAGGTTAAAGTTGCGTGATTAAACGTTTCAACAAATTCCAGGAATATCTCTTAGTCAATATCACAGTCCTGCAGTTCAGGAGTATAGGCTTTGATGAAGCCTCGAGTTCGTGCTTTAGGTCTTCGTTGAGGCAATACCACTGGTAGTGAGAGCCCTGCATCCTCAAAAGCACTGGTAGGAGGGTGATCTTCTGTGAATCGCTTCACAATCTCTTTGGTGTCGAGACCAATCTTTGTCAGCTCGCCTTGCACTTCATCGAGCTTCCACTATTCTTCATCGTCAACGTACTTGGCACTGCGTCTATGGACAAATAACGCTCTTGCGCATGTACAGTGTCTGATTTCTGAGTGTTGTGGCCCGCAGTAGCTGCATCATCTGATTCGATGTTTTCATCTGCTGTGGCAGCTTTTTTAGCTTCTTTCCTCTCATGATGGTGTTGCAAGTATTCAGATGTGAGACCGATTCCAGCAGCACACTTCTGGCGATCGAACCCATATGGTGCTATTCAACAGAAATTCGTGATACTCAGTGAAGATGCAGTGAGAGAAAACAGTCGGCTTCCTGAAAATGATCGACTGCTTCGGAACCGCCAGTGGACACTGTCTGGTGCCTTGCTCGCAATCCCAGACGTGAATAGGGTGGATCCTTGGTATAGGCCGTGACAACTCCACTCCCCGGGGGAGCCCTAAGCTAGCTCATTTTTAAGCTTTTTGAAATTTCCTGAACAGGTAGTGGTTAGTGGATCCTAGCTTGCATGCAGTCCGCTATACCGAGTATATATCCACTCTGTGTGCTTCACCATTTTATGTATTATCGTCTCAGTCAGCAAAAACTGCAGGGTTGAGGAGGGCATCTCGTACTTCGAACCGAATCAGATGGGACATTCACTCAAAAACCTTCAAGCAAGGGCTCTTTGAGTTCGAAATTGGGTCTACCTAAGAGCAGAGCGAGTGGCATATTCACACGAAGACTAGATTTACTCTACTAGCAGCAGCCCAGGTACAGGTCAGATGGTGTGAAGTGATATACGAATACGAAGATATAGGCTCTGCACCAGTGGTAGGAAACTCAAAGAATCCGAAAGCGGAAATTGACAGGTGAATCGTCCAACGTTCGATCAGGGTCGGGATTGATATGAGACTGAGTCTGGGAAATGGCTACAAAAGCATGGCCGAGAACCATGTAACCGGACAGCCTGCCACCACAAAAGCCATCTAGCTATCTTGATTTTCTGGTGCAATCCCGGTTTTTGAGCTCATTACCGTAACGCTCTCGGGCACATCAGACCTTTACATTGTCGAGTTGACTCTGTATCTACTCATTGAACCATTTGTGTTGTACCTCGTCTTTAAACATGGCTCTGCTGGGGTGTTGGGATATCCCTGAGCGCGGCCTGCGCCGTCCGAATCGCCGAGGACATCATGTCTCTACTTTCTACAAACCGAGATGCTACTCATCCAAAGATGGCCTTGGCTATTCTCGCATCGACCCGTCTCTTCCCTCACCTTCTAGCCCTCGGAGGCTTCCTGCATGAGGTCCGTCTTCACCTACTTGAGGAGAATTCGACAGCAGGACGCATGAAGAAAACAAGACGCCGACTCCTCATGGCACAATTAAAAATTCATGGGTCATCGGCAATATCAAGCTCCTGTCATCCAATAACCATCCGTCGCCCACCGAGATCAGCACCGACGAGAAGCGATAAAGTTCTGGATCAGCTATATTGCTTGCGCTCTGGCTCTGTTTGACCTTATATGTGCTGAACCTGCTTTACCTTACACACCACCATCAAGCAGGCACTTACAGGACCATCAACTTACAGAAGATAGCGAGGTGGATCGTTTTTGCCATGCCATTCGCTGGCCTTCGATGCATGTCCTCAGGCTTGTACGCAATCGGCCACAAGAGTTCGAAAGTCAATCCTTCACAGGAGTGCTATGGGTGAGGGCCGTCCTAGTTATGCTGGCTTCCCCGAATTCGTCATATGCCTGAGCATTAGTGGTTGGCTGAGTTGGAATTTCCAACGTGTTCGGTGCTTACGGAATCAACAGGTCGTAGAAGAGACCTAGTACCACGATGTTCAATTGAGTCCCAAATATTGATCATGGCTCGTTAAGGTCATGTTCAGAATAGTTATTCGAAGAATTCGACTTCGAGGCTTAGCCCAATGTCGTCACACAAACGACAGGCTTTCGTGATTGTCGTTCGTCCTATAGTCAAATACGATGCAAGCCCCAGTCCGTGCACTATTGAACTGGGGTGCGACTTCAAGGCCGTTTGGAATCAACTCGTACGGCGGTAGGATACTTGACAGATGGCTTGATTATTGTTCTGTGCCATGTTATCGGCAGACAAAAGAAATAGTAACTGCAAAGACCTCAGCCTTACGCTAAAACCCCAGCTAATCAGAGAGCAATATTCCCATCCGGTACAATGTACGAGGTACAGGCACCTGACTCAGCCTTGTCAGGCAGCAATGGTCAACAGGTTATAGCATTGGTTGTTGAGTGCGTTGGCTAACAGCGACTAAAAGTGCCTGTTTATACCAAAAACATGCGTGTCAATACCAAAACGTAACCATCGGGCTGCGTAGGAGAGGATCTACACGTGATAACCGCACCCTGGTCGGCTCAATCAATGACCCTTTGACTAATTGCGCTGGCGCTGACGCCGACGCAATGTACAACTCGTCCATCCTTGATCGGACACCTGCCTAAATGCCTTGCATTTTTCCGGATCACGGCAATCGCAACAGGCCCTCGAACAATGTTCTGTACCTTTTACACTCGCCAACCAGGGTTGGAATCACATTTGACATACAGAATATGCTGGATTGAATTCACAATAATGACTCTTCCAAACGCTTAGCTACGTTCGCCTGTTATCCTGCCCTGGTCAAGCGTCGACGGCAGGCGAAATGGCAACATTATTATGGGTTACCAAGAGTGCTCAATCCCAATCCTTGTCACAGTCTGAAGGTCAGGAGCGCCTTGACATTTTCTCACAGGCTCAAGCTGTAAGCCGACACCAAAAAGCAGCGAGCCGGAAACAAGCAACAACGACATTGTACAGAGTAAACACTGCCGTTACGACCGGACGCAAACATGTCTTCAAGCTTAAGAATTTTCAGGCTACACGTGGGAGCAGACATCCCGGGCTGGGCCACGCCAATCCTGATCACCGATACTGCGCCTGCACCTCTCCCTGGTTGCCATTAACGCCCAGCTATCCGATACAGAGAAATCATGACTGGACCGTCCACGAAAGACGCAGTGCTTCGTACTTCCAAGAAGTCGCAGTCAATAAAATTCTTACAGTGCAACGACACAGAGAATTCTGGAAAGGCATTGTTCCTTGTTTGGTAGAATCCGAACCCGGCATTCGACATCTTGTGGTCGCCATCGCAGCAACATATGAGTTCTTGCAAAGGCCACGGGCCGTCCCGCTCGACCACTTTGCCTTGACACAATGCAACAAAGCGCTTCGGACCATATTGTCTGGGGAAACGAATCGGCAATCACTGATAACATCCTCGATTCTCGTCGCGACCTACCATCTTCTCCGAGCGGAAAACGAAGCTGCTGATCGGGCCATCGATTCTGGTCTTAAGATGCTTCAGCTGGACAATGGCACGGACAGTGGTGGCGGTCTTGAGCAGCTGTCCAGTGTACTCATGTCTATCGGTCAGCAGCATGGCTATAAACTCTGGGCCGCTGACGTTGCCTTTCTATTTGAGAAAACAGTCGCAAACTGCGAAGACATCAGACTTGTCCAACACTTTCCGAGCGGTCCATTCACAAATGGTGAACAGGTATTGTCTTCATTTAAGGCTATGATGATGGAAGTCATTGCACGAGTAATGCGCAATATCACTCTAGGGGCTTACGTTGATCCGGACTGCTCTTTTGCTTGTGATGTAGGTCAACACTTCTCTACGATCCTGTTCCATTGGGACATGCTTTACCGCAGCTTGCCCGCAAACTCTGCTACTGAGAAGCTACAACTAGTGCAAGTGAAGGTCGGACTACTACTTGCTCGCCTTTTATTTCACGCTAAGCTCCTCGCGGCGGACGAGCTTCGGGTTGATGCATATGCTGGAACGTTCGCAGAAATTTGTCGGCTCGGCAAAGAGGTCATTGCCTCCCGTCATGCAGGGCGCCCAGTTGTATATGTCGACCGCTTCGTCAACGGCACATTTTTCACGTGTGCTATGCTCTGTCGTGACCCTCAAATCAGGCGTGATTTCATTTCTTTATTGAAGAGTCAACTCGGGTACCAGGACGGCCTCGTCAACTATGCCCGAGGGCATGTAGCGATGATCATGGCAGATATTGAAGAGCACGGGCTCGTGGTAGATAGCTGCCACGACATTCCGGAGACCAAACGAATTGGGGTTTGCGAATTGTCTTGTTCAGAGGACAGAGTCCTGCGCCTGGGCTATATGGCAGCGACGTGGACTGAGAGAACCTCCTTAAATCATCATTTTTCACGAATACCTGCAGAACTCAATGATTACACCCATCAAGAGATCAACGAATGCTTGAAAGGTATGATGGGAGCATACGCGATGTACAGAAAGCTGGACCTGTTTCGGGCCCCGAATGGGTATCTACGGAAAATGTACTACGGCGAGCTTCTTGTGAGAGTCATATTTAGACCTGGCATAGTGGTCAACACGGGAGAAGCGCTGGATTGTAGCAACCTCTGAGCTCATGCCTCAAAGGTGGTGTCGCCCGCAAACATATTTCGCGACTGACATCGGAGCGGAAGGGAATCGTGGGACCACTTAACTGGATGATGATAGATCCGTCCTTCTCAGGGACTTTGTTGTTGTACACCATCCAGCCGGCGACGAACTCTCATCAAGAAAGGCGATTTCGCATGTGCAATAGGAACTCAAGAACGAAAAGACATGCTTCCGGCCCCTGCTTTCTCCCACCTAGTGCGCTCTTCGATGTCGAGTGATTGTGCCGTGGCAAGGCAGTTATGGAGCAGTTCGACCGTTGCTTGTGCTGCCAAGGACAAGAGTGGTTGGCTTTTCCACTACATCCACCCGGGTGGCTGAACGACAGTACCGACAGAACCGGTTAAGAAATCGTGACGCATTCTTGACCGTGCCTCAAAGGTTGATGGTTTTGCGCTGTGCCGACACGCAGAATCACCACCGGACGCAAGAGACACAAATGTTGAGGATGCAATGCACTTGATCGTACAAACAGGTACTTTCTAAATAACATTGAAAGGTATAAAATTATGGTAATAGTTTCACCTTGCTCGAGCCCATGCTCGTAACTTCTTCCACATGCTCCTTGTGACGCTGAAGGATGTTCAGACTCAGTCCAAGTCTTTCCTGTTTTTCGTCACTCCCTCCCTCCTCTGTGCCCATTCCTGTATAGCAACCAGCACACAACACCACGCCATCAGAACAGTCGTTATGCTCATAATGACCGTGGCGACGAGCATCGCGTTCAGATCGTTCTCAATCATCGCATCGACCGTGTCACTGTTCTGTATTCCTCGTCAGCACCGACCGTCACCACAGCAGGTCTTTTCATGGCTCCTTACACTGGCCATGAGCATCAGACCTCCCGACATCAGACAGAAAGACGTGACAAGCTCAGATGGAGGCCGGGACGGTAGCAGAGATCTTGCTGGTGCAATGTAGAGCACCAGGTACGTGAGACTCCTTGTAATCGATGCTGCTGCGAGAAAATTACCGATCTGCGAAGTGTTAGTCACCGTGGCGAAGCACAAACGTGTGAAGAGGTTACCCATTTGTGCATCATTGAAGACTCCGTTGTGCTTTGATGGTGGCCACTGAGTATTGTGCCTAGTAGAAACATAATCATGGCTGGTACGGGGTTGGGCGAGTATCCGGGTATCAACGTCCGGCTTTCGCCTAATGTGAGAGAGGCTTCCGACGCCTGCCTTGTTGACAATACCCGGGACTCGACCATCATACCGCACTATGGCGCAGTCAATATCTCGCGCAGCAATCAAAGACCGAGCGAAACGCACCAAACCACCGCCCATGAACAAGAGCGTGATGGCGACATGTTCAAGATCCTGTGCCGTCCACGCCTCCCCCCAACCTGAGACATGTTCAAGGAAAACATTGGTGATTCCATAAATGAAGATTAGCAAGCATTCAACACCCTCCATGGTGACAGAGCAACTCCACTTCCGAGACGGATATCCTGTTGAGGATTTGAGATTCCACGCCCAGCCAAGCCCAGAAAAGCAGCCAATGCAACGGAGCAAAGTGATGACGCCGACGAAGAAGAAAACCCCCCCTTTGATAAAATGGGCTAAGCCATTGAAGATTCGATCTCCATGCTGAGCGTTGTTAACGGATATCCAAGTATGGTAAACGGAGACTCCTCACAAATATTCCAGCCATAGAAACTATTCCAGTGCAGAAAGAAACAAACGCTAGAATTATCATCACCATGACGACAAAGCGAGATGTGAACGTCGCATTAGGGACGAAGCGCCCCTTTGAAATCCTTGTGGACCAGGAGAAGGGCCGTGTATACCATCCTTCGATTGCGGCACGAGAAGGAAGGAAAGCAAAGTTGAACCGAGTGTGGGAATCGGTTCTCGTGGAATTCATTCGACTTGTTCGGCTCGCACTCCAGGATGGGTCTATAGCGTGTATTTGGTCATCACCACGGGACTCCTCGGTTTCTTGAAACAGCCTGGAAGACGAAACAAGCGGCCGCCGTTCGTGACTCGTATCATAGGTAGCTTTGATCGAGCGGGACCGCGACAAGCTTCTCGTGATGCTTAGGATTGATTCCAGAATCGCAACTGCGGACAACGTCCAGGCAAGCGAATGATGTGAGCTATTGCGATATAAGTCGGGTGTTTTGGAGTTGTATGCTAGACCAAAGACGGTTCCGAGGGCATGCAGCCCGACAAGGAGTATTCTGGCCGGATATGCAAGGCTCGAGCGGGCGATGTCCAACGACGCAACTGGACATGTCAGCGTTTGGTTCTTGGTTGGAGGGGGGCTACTTGCGGAGGGGAAGAGATCCTATCCAAGCCAACATCATGAACCCAATATGTAAATATAAAATGCTTGACGATGTAGGTTCTCTGAAGTAGTTCTCTGCAGGTAAAGAAAGGGACATGGTTGCATTGTCTTCGTTCACACGGGCTTGGAGATGCTGTGCCATGACAGTCATGCTGAGGTAAACACGTTGGTGCAAACGCCTTTTGGGTGCAGAGCACAAGATGAGAATCTTTATATTGGAAAATGGGAAATGCAGATGTCGTTCCGCTGTAGAGCAATGTCTCGAAGCATGCTTCTATATCTTTCGGAGATCATGCAAGAATCCATTGCAGTCATACGGGACCCTGGGTGCTGATGACGCTCAGGCAACATCGATATTGATAGACGATCTAAAGCCTTGCGAGTTCGCATTTTGTAACCCTGGAAGGATACAACACCGGGCAGTCTTGGATACTGGATACTTCGGGACGGAAACATGTGGAGCGTGCCAAGGCCGAAGCGTGCGTGGCATAAGGCTGTGACTGTACTAAGCTGGGAAGGGCAGCATGTTGCGAAGTGGTTCTATCCATTGAGGCGTGCTGCAGGTGGTCGTGTATGATCCGTTGAATTTGCATGAAAAGTCGGCGCTTGAACGAGGGTGTAATACCTCGTACTCTGTCGTGATTTGGCTGAGCTCGGACTCGGTTTACCTTCTTCTCTTGGGAGTTTGGAGAAGCAAGGCTGAGCGAAGCTGGCGAGGCTGAGGCTACGTATATGTCTCCTCATTAATTATTTCGAGTGTCATGTTCCCATTGAAACTTCCGTGATCCCACTGCGAACATCGTGCCAATCTTCTCGGCCACAATAATGCGTCTACTTTCATTTCTCCCCCAGGCTCTGCTCCTCTGCTCTACACTAGGTTCATCATCATCAGCAGCAGCAGCCTCTACGTGGACGTTCACCGACGCCTCTCTCAGCGTGACCAGCAAAGGGTCCGCAGCCGGGAAGGATGGAGGAATTAAAGAGAAGTACGTCCTATTCTGCGACTGATGATTTCATGTACAACTTTCGATATACGTGGAAGAGCTCAAGTAACTGACTGCTATCTCGTTCCCACTCGTTAGACTTACCCCCTCTCAACCGCTCCCCAAACCCATCCTGCTCGGTGGCTCCGACACTTTGAAGATCACGCTCACAACGCAAGAAGGGAAAAGTGCCAAAAGACCGCACCAGGCGTTTCTGCTGCTCCAAGACCAAGAAGGGAAACTCGACGTTTCGTATCCGTTCAGTGTGAAGGAGTCGGGCAAGGCGAAGGTCGAACTGGTATGTGTGATCTATCCAGTGCTGAGGATGAAAGCAGGAAAGAGAGGGAGAGCAAAGGCGGGAATAGTCACATACAGGCTGTGCACCGAGGACTGCCTCATCCGGCCTGCTGCGTCCTCGCCAGAGTTAGTCAATGGGAATGAGAAAAGACTAATAGTTTGGTGCACGGACAGACACACAAAGATCTCCCGGTCCAATTCCTCACTTCCGCTCTCGCGACGAACAATACATCGGGATTGAGCGCATCCATCATCATCGCCTCCTTCAGCACCACCCCAGGCTACAACTCCCCGGCCTTCACCCTCCAAGTCAAGACAGATTCAAATACTCCCATACCCGTCGCAGAGAAACCCCTCCGATACGGCAAACTTTCAGAAATCCACCACATCTTCCGCTCTGACCCAAGGTCTCCGCCCGCGATCATCAGTCTGGTGTTTTTGGCCGCTGTGGTGGGAACCCTGCCGCTGTTGGCAGGTGCCGTACGTTGCTCTTTGTCCCCTGTCCCCTCTTCTCTATCGCACGCCTTTATAGCCCCTGTCCCATTTTCTGTCACATTACTTCCACCACCACTCACCACCTCAACCACCATATCGCCCGAGAAGAAACAGTGCTAACCTCTTCGCCCCTTCCTGTCCCGATAGTGGCTCGCCCTCGGAATCAACCTGTCCTCCCTGCCCAAGGCCTTCTCCGCCGCGCCGATCTCGCACGCCTGCTTCGTGTCCTCGATCGCGGGGATTGAGTTCGTCTTCTTCCTGTACTACACGAGCTGGAATCTGTTCCAGACACTCCCCGTCCTCGGCGTGTTGGGCGTCACGGCATTCCTGAGCGGCAGTCGTGCCCTGACGGAGGTCCAGGAGCGGAGGTTGGCGGGGACCAGATAAATATGGTGGGAGATGGTGTGTGCTCTCAGCTGGATATCACTCATCCATTCACCATCCTCCCCTCCCTTCAAGGGACACAGATGGGAAATATGATCGGGAATAGATGGATGCATGCATGCACGGGAAAAGCAGGAATATAAAAGCGTGAAGGAACTCTTGAAACAAAACTGAACACGGCGCAAGCAAGCAAGCAAGGTTAGAAATAACCCTGGGATAACCAATTCTATGTCCAAGGTTCCAATATATCCAATCGATCTCTCCTTGCAGGAAACGTCGTCGCCGCCCGAGCGCGAGAGCTAACCAGGTGGCGAGGAAGACAGGAAGGGACAGATGAAGGAAGTGTCTTTCTTGTGCCTCATACCTCGTCCTGCATGCCCTCTATATTCCATCATCGATCGACCTATGTATGTACGCCATACACACACAGCCCAGCCCAGCCCAGCCCAGTCCAGGCTAGCCCGCCGAGACAGCCCTCGAACACATGATAGTATATAGAGACTCGTATTACTCAGTTGAACAGCAGTGACTGGTGGTGACGGCCCCTGAAACTTAAACTCTTATCTGCGCGGCACTCGTACCCTCTCTGGTATTACCAGCATTAGCATTAGCATTCTGCTCCGTTTTGTTCTACCCTTCTTTGCCTAGACTTGGGTAGGCAGGTAATTCATTAATTAGTATATACCCACTCTCTACTGCGTAGGAGTTACAGAGACAAGTCCGGTTCGGTCGGGTGGGTGAATGGAACACACCGCGTCCCCCATTTTGGGGTACGTGCATGCGGCATTCTCACATCCTCCCTCCTCCCTTTCCTCAGTAGCGATACGCTGGCACATATACTACTGCCCTGTAAGGCTGCTTGTGCGGATAAAACAAAAGATGCAGATTGCCTTCTACCCCTCTTCTCAAAGATCTTCGTCGGCGGCTTTCGGTTATGAGTGTTTCCTATATTATCGACTAGACTACCAATTTTCTGAGTATTCATCATACATAAACGCCCTCATAGAATTCGATCCTCGGGTGCTGCTGAACGTGGCAGTGATAACCCATATGCTGGAATGGCGATGTTGGACAATACACTGTCCTGTATGTCATAATTCGTTTCCTGCTGCGGCTGAATTCCAACATCCAACGCTTGCGATAACATGCTGATACTCGATCTCTGATGGTGGAACACCAACGCTCAACACTTTTGAAAAATTCGCATCTTCGAAATGTCTCTCAAGATCCTTGCGTCGACATGATCTCTCTCGCAATTCTACTGCGCGCACGAATCTTCTCACCGTTGAAGAGCAGCACCCAGGGCACCAACGTCAACAGAGCGGCAATGCCTCCCAACAGACTGGCAGCGGGTGGGTAATCCAGATTGGTGAACATCTGGTTCGTGAAGAGCGGGAAGACCGCCGCAAAGATATTTCGCATGAAGCTCTGGGCCGCCAGTGCCGACGACGCGTAACGGTGGTAGACGTCGGCCAGATAGTTGAAGACCGCGAGGTAAATGACAAAGATACCCATCTGTGCACACCCAATGGCGAGGACTGGTGATATCCAAGGGATAGAGGAATACGTCGTCCATCCGAACCAGAACAGGCCAATCGGCAGAAGCGCCCCCTCAAGACAGGGGAAGTACAGTCTTCCTTCCGGACTGCTGTTGAGTTTGGGCCATCTCCTCTTTGCCAGCTTCTCCTGGTATATCGACAACACGGTCGCCAGGACGGACCCAATGGAAATGGCAGCAAAGACTCCTCCACTCTGCTCGACGTTGAAATTGTGGCGGGTTTGAAACACCAAGGGGATAACAGAGAATGTCATGTACAGCAGGGCCCAGGCAAAGGCGACCCACAGTGAAAAGAAGAACACGACGGGTTCTGTGGTGAGCAGCTTGAAAGGGATGGTCAGTGACAGGTACAACATGCGGCCAATCGAGGTTCGACTCTCATCCGCTGCAACTCTGTAACGGACGCGGACTCGGTCGCTTTGCTTCTCATCAGACGTGTTGGCCGACTCATTTTCGATCTCATCGAGGTACGCATTCAATACCTTGGCCCGGCGGCTGAGCAGCACTGAACCGCGCGTCTCCTTGAAGAAAAGATACACCACGACCAGCATGATCGCCAGTGATATGATCTGGTGATAATAGACCCAGCGAAAGCTGGCGCGACCAACAATAAAACCGGATAGGAGCGGCCCCATACCAGTGCCTGCGAGTGCGGCGCCACTGTATATGGCCATTGGCGTGTTCCGATGTTCAGCATGGTACAAGTCAGACATGACACCCCCAACCATAGTCGCAAAGGTGCTGGCCCCGGCCCCGACGAAGAATCGAGCCACCAGCATGCCACTGAAAGACGGGGTGGTCGCACAAGCAATCAGTCCCGCCAGGAACATGACCGCGGAACCAATGAAGACAGGCCGCCGACCATTGATTTCTGAAAATGGCGCAAGAAACATTGGAGACACCGCGAAGCCTGTCGCCCATGTCGTGACACCGGTTTCGAAGGCGACCCCAGACAGGTGCCATTTCTCGCGCTGAGGCCCCGCAGCAATCGAATAGGAACCCGCACTGTACGCAGCAAGAAAGGTACAGCCACATGACAATATCAAGATAATGGTCTTATGCGTGGCGGACCAGGTGAGTGGTGATTCATATTTTTTGAGATTTGGCGGAGGTATTGAGGACGTGCCAGACGAGAACTCATCGAATGGGATGTGAGTGTCAAAGGTCAGGTAAACATATGTGGTGCCATCCTCAGTGTGTGCATCGGGAGGACTCGCGCTCGAGTGACGAGGAGCAGGTTCTAAGATCGGAACGGGTGCTTCGGACGACACTTGGCTGTCGGTGTCTGCAATGTTGTCGACCTTATCGCTGGCTCCCAGTGGCGGTAAGGGCCTGGATGCTTGGACGATTACTTCCCCCATGTGTGTCTCATATGGATCAAGAACGACTTGAACGATTCATCCTCATTGTTTTGACTCTCTCTCTGACTTATGACTCGGCGGTGTTGGGGGTCCAGAGGTGTACGCTGAGGGGGAGGTCAATGACAAACCACGGCGTACAGTATGTGGAGGGTGTAAAGAGCCCCCATTCGCTCGAGACTCCTTTGGCTCCAACGGGACATCGCCTCTTGCCCATGGTGCTAGGTGTGCCCAGGTCAATGACCGGATAACGGCAGCGGCTACTGCCCACCGCGGAGCGCGATGTGTTTCCGAGACTGATGATGGAAGCATATTCAAGGCGCATCTTGTCCTCAGAGGATCAAAGCAAAAAGTTTTTTTACTCCTGGGTCCTTCCGAACCACTCACAGAGCTTGGTGGGCAGCGGAGGGTTGACCGGACTGCCACATGAGTTCGGTCCAGGGCGCGAATCTGCGTAATTGGGCCTCGCTTCTGTATTTCGGCTGCATCATTTGCCAGTCAGATGGGCCTTTTGCCCCCTGGATCGTCACGCTGATCGGTTCATGTTTCGGTACGTGGGATGAATGGGCGTGGGATGATGGATCGCCCGAGATACGACCGGGGCTTGTCGACTCCAAAAAGGCTGTATTCCCATGTCATTGCCTCCCCACGCTCAGAGGTCAGAGGGGCTGTAATACTTGCCTTGGGAACAGTGATAGAAAGAGCTGCAGCGTAAAGGGAGATTATTAATGCTAGGTAACGACATCAGCAGCATTACGAAGGCCAGGTCATGTGAAGGTGAGATGCAGCTTGTGCGGGATGCGGTGGTGGTGAATGGTGAGAGGTGAGGATGAGGACCGTGAAGGGGCCGCAGGTGGCATGAGCTTCTCTCCACACAGCATCAGCCTTGTCCATTTCTGGGTCACGGTCACCTCAACGCGCCCTTCAATGATGCTATTTCGTTTAGCTCCTCACCAAGTCGCCACACATGAACCCAGCAGGGTGCCAAGTGCACCTCGTACAAATTTGCGCCTCGGTGTTATCACAAAAGAACAAGGATTTTGCCACGCTGGATTCTCAGCCTCGATTGCTCCGAATTATATGGCGAAGGATCATCATCCACGAACAAATCGCTGCCCACATCGCTTTATGCACCCGACCCATCATATGCAGGATCATGCCCCTCGTGAATACCACTTTTGTATGTATCCTGAACCTGGACCGCCTACCCAAAAAAAGATGCTGGTCCCATCCTTCAATTCCAATATGTGCCGAGCAGGGTCATCGCCCCGAGCTTGTAAAAATCCGAAAAAATTATAGAGAATGATAGCCCAGCGCTGCTGCAGCTATGGCAATAGCCCACCTAGGAAGGAGCTTAGAGCCTCCGCTCTGCAGGTTCACCTCCTGGAGAACCGGCTCTGGCGCGTAATCGACGGGCTGCGTCGAATTGAGCGAGCCGTCCCAGCAGAAGTGGCTGAAGCAGCTCGTGCACGCCGCAGGGACGTCGGTGTTTGTGCGTTCCAAACTGCGGCTCAAGATTGCGCATGCCACGCAGGTGGGCCAGGTTGCGTCCCGTGTGCCGTTGGCCATCGTGGCAGCATTCAGCCCGTTTAATATGATAGCATCCCGTTGGGTGTCGTTGGTCGACAGCTGGAAGGTTGAGATGTTACTGAATGTCACGTACGGCGAGTTCGGAATGTAGACGACCAAAGGCGGAATGGTGGTGCCGCCAGTGAAATTGGACGTATCGCAGCCAAAGAAAGTTGGACGTGAGTTGAGGCCCAAGTTGACGAAGGTGTTGACGTCGGGAACACTTGGGAAGATTGTGCCGTTGGCTATGGCGCTCAGTGACCGTTCGTAGGTGGCCACCATAGAGGTTCCATTTGGCCAATTGAAGTCGGTGTCGGCCGATGAGTCGACCGCAAAGATGACGTCGACGTGACGGGCGGGTTGGATCAGGGGGTGAAGAGGGATGTTTTGCAAATCTTCACCGCCATCGACCAGAGTGAGCTGCGGAGAATTGGCACCCGGATTGGTTTGCGGGTTATATTTGAAGAACGGGTTGGGTGTGTAATCCGCAATGTCATTGTCGTCGTCACCCAAATCCGTCAGGATCGTTGCAACGAGATTCCGCAGAGAGTCCGGGACACCTGATGAATTGAGATTCAGAATGAGTTGGTTGAACAATGTAGATGAAGTTCCCATGAGGAACCCAGCATTGTCGAAGCCCACCACGCATTTTTCATGGGCCGGTACTCGGCCGGCTGTCCAATTGGTGCCCAAATGATTCATTGGCACGAAGCCAAAGGAAGTGGGATCCCAGGAGCCCATCTCATAGGGATTAAACTCGTAGATGGTCGTGTTGCCCGGAATCAGTATTTCCCCGGGTGCACGTGAGTCGGCGATGATAATAGGATACGGGCTGTCAGCATTCAAAAAGGGTGCCGAAATGCCAATAGAGGACCAGGTAAAAGCCGAACCACCTTCAGTGGCATTAATCAGTTGGTACGAAAGCCCACGGCCCCAAAGGTCGGTCAAAGACGTATCGAACCCGGCATCTGACTTTCCTTCGACGTCGCTCACCAGGTTGGCGTAATATTCGGCCGTGTTGAAGATTTGGAGTCCGCTTTTCTCAGGACCCTCAATGACACTGTTGCCAAATTCCCAAACTGAGCCACTCGTTTCCGCCTGTAATGCCCCGACCGTCGTAAAATTGTTCATGAAAAGGGAGCCGACTAACCATGACCCTCCACTCAAACCCGACAAATATGTCGCAGACTGGAGCAGACCGCCGAGCTTGCCCTTGTCAGTGTTACCGACGGTGCGAGAATCGAACGCCTTCAAAACACCGGCACCGTTCATGAGTGCTCGCCAACCGCCTCCCGACACGGCGATGCCGATATTAGGTAGCGCAGAGACATTGTTGGCCACACGATCAATATATTGCGCCGCATCAAAGCCTTGGATGTTCAGCCGACTCAGTAAATCACGCATTGGCGCAACTGTGTTATTCCTCCGCTTTTCCAACCACTGCGTCTCGTTCGGCGAGAGGGAAGCAGCACTTCGGACCACAGGGGCATTTTGAGGGCAATCTTGAAAGGTCGGAGTGTATCCTTTGGGAGAGTTCGGCAGAGACCGGCGCAGGTTCTCGACAGTGACTAAGGCGTCAACGTAGGCATCTTCGAGAGGGATGGCATTTGCTGTGTCGACTGTTAGACCTCGAACACAAGACTCGAACGAACCATTGTACTCACCATCCACACCGGCCGCTACAGTGCTGGCAATGACAGCTAGCAAAGCAAACTTCATAATGATGAATGGTCCACGTTTAAGTGGCAGGCGATACACCACAGACAGGGAAAATAGAAAGGGGGAAGGACAGGAGAGGCAGCCTATTTCACCTTCACAGAGCCAGTCACCCGGGGGGATGGTGATGGTCTGAGTATTATCATACCGTATCGCGACCCGGTTCGGAAGGATGAATAGTGAAATATTAGTAGTATGCTACTCGAAGTGAGCAATAATGGCGAGCTGAAGCATTTCCACATTTTTGCATGGCGGGAAGTTTGGAGTGTGTTCGTGTCTCGGAGGCAATCAGGCCCATGATGTCAAGGATCCAGACCAAGTCGCGCACTTCACTGCCACACGGATCGTAGGATTGACGGCTAATACGACCAGTCAACTTTCTCAGCCAAGGGCAAGGCCAAGTGCTGAGCTCCTGTGCCATCCGGCTGATCCGTTTTGCAGACCGGTTGATGTTGGTTTTGGGGGCGGTGTTGCACGGGGAAGTTAACATAATACCCTTTTCAGTACCTCGAAAGAAAAAGGACGAACAGGGAGCCATCACGAACAATACAATGAGTACGAGGTACGTGGCCGCCACACCAGAAACGGGCAGTGTGGTGGCTGACTGACCAAGCCTAACTGGCTTAATGGTTGGTGCCTGTGGGCGGCAAGGCACCAAAACAAGGGGCAAGACGCACCCACCATAGGGGCGTCGATAAACTTAATAATAGGCTCTCTTTAGCGGCTGACTCCCAAGATCCTTTGGCCGCTGGAGTCCCCGAGGCGATGTCGAAGGACTGGTGGGAATGATCCTAGTCGGAGATAGCACTCGATCAGGCACTGCCGATAATAACGCAATTTGCATTATGCTACTACTTGTACCCCGTACATATCTTGTCGCACAAACTGATTCGGTACAGAGGACCGCAGTGCTGTTGCATTCGTCAACACCTCTTGCATATCTCGTACATTCCTGCGGGTGCCTGTCAACTGCCCCCCTCATTACTCATTCTCTGTAGCTCACAATCTTGCCAAATGTGTCGGCCATGCCCCAAATACCCGAGCGCAGACAGGTTAACTGCACAATCTGCGAGTGGTCCACAAACAGGTTGACGTCGATGCCAAATTCGCGGACATACCAGTTGAAGACTGGAGGATCCGCCGCCTCAAACATGACCTTCTCCTGAGGTAGGTCCCGCAAGATTGACTGGATCACGTCCGTCCGCCAGCTCTTGACGTTCTCGGTGATCCCTTCGCTCTCAATCATCATCCTTTCAACGCCGGCTTCGATGAACTTCTTACCGAGATTGATCACCTTGCTGGGGTCGGATGTACCGGTGGCTTCGAGATCCTCTGCTGCTGTATCACCACCCGCACCGAACTGGATGCCTAACTCGGGTTTCGCCTTCATTCCCATGCTGTGCACCTTGTCCACCAATCGCAACCAGTCGTCTGGCGGGAAAGATAGGAACCCTGACGAGATCTCAATCACGTCGAATCCTAGGTCCTTGCACTTCCGCAAGTACTTCTCTACCGTGGTATTGGAGTCGGGTTGAGTCAAGATGTGTTCCATCCACCCTCCTGTACTCACATACACGTCATGTTCGTGAGCTAGGTCAATCAGCTCTCGGACTCGCTCTTCGGGCATCATCGAGAAGCTGCCTCCAGCGAATTTGAGTCCGTCAACGTGGTACCCCATGGTTTCCAACACGTCCTGAAGGTGACGCTTTCCATACGATGAGTAGTAGGGGCCTCGGATCTCAGTCACACCCTTTGTGCGAGGCTTAGGCGTGCGGGGGTTGTGTCGAATAAATCCAAATCCATTCTCTTTATCCTGGAGAAGTGTCTGCACATGATTCTGAACAGGGCTCGTTGACAACAAGCGGTGGGTTCGTGGTGCTTGGGGCAGTAACGGTGTCGGCCTGGTAGCGTTGGTGAACAATCTGGCCACACCCTTCGTTGCCATTGTGGGAGTCAGAATAATATTTCACTCAAGTCTCCTACCGAAACATGTAACTCTCTACCATGGGAAAGAGTTAACCGATTGCAGAAGGTGAAGGGAGTTAAGTACCCTTTCACCTCTACCCTGAGTGAAACCATTTGGCGGGAAACTTGCAAGTCCCTTGACATCAGTGCCATGTCGATCACAGTGACTGCCACGCAACTCTCACATTTTGGAGACCGATGTCAGCCCATCGAAGATACCACGCGAACGCGTCAGTATGAGCATCGTTTCCCAAATGAGGTGGAGGCCATTCCCCGGAAGTGATATCCGGTCGCCATGACGCAAAGCTTGTCTTGAACAGCAAGTTGATATTTCGATCGAGCAACACGTAAGATAGCATTCTCCCTGTAAGCAGCAAATTGACAGGGTAAGGTGGAAAGGATGACTTCAAATTGTTTCACGGATCTGAAGAAGAGTAACGACGACACGTGAGCATAAAGATCGGGCATTAGATCCCATCAAAGCTCCCATCCCGGATGAGAGCATGCTGACTCTGCCCTTGGATATTTTACATTGCTGCATGGGTAGCTTTGTCAAAGTAGAAAGAGTGCATGGAGGGAGTGGAGGGGCATGTAGAGGCTTAGGGGAGAAAAGACAATGTTGGGACAGAGGCTGAATTGAACATAGGGGTTATGGCCTTAGTTCCCGAATAGGCGGACACACACTTCAACTTCTCTCAAGATCTTCTCCAACCGTATACCCTCTCGCAACACCTGTCCTTCCTTCCTCAATCACACTACCGGGCTCTACTTCATCTTCCTCGTATTTGACCTCAAAATCGCTGCCCAAGCCGCGCCAAGACCGCTTTTGCGCAAGGTATTCAGCAGCCGGGGATGCAACACCGCCGACGGTGATCATGGTGCCGTTTGATCGTTTGGTCAATGCAGTCGAAGACCGCAAAGCACCGCTGGAATTGGAGTCCGGTGTGGACAGCGACGCAACGGGCTGTCGAGATCTCTGCATCGGCCGTGTACGCGAGACATATCTGCCCGTCCGAAGGTCAAACTCGGGCGGCTCAGATTCTGACTCCGAGTCTAGGTCAACATCGCCTCCGCGGTTCTCGTCCATGTCAGTATATCCATTCGACGCTCCAGCCTGATCGTCTCCATTCTTATTTCGTCTCTCTGCATCTTCTAACACGCCCTGAAAATCTCCTCGCCATTGGCCCGTCCACACCCTCTGGTGGTCTCCCTGGAGAACCATCTCCAACTCGAATGGGGTGATAATTGGTCTGTAAAACTCTTTACTGTCGACCAAAGAACTCTCCCAGCATCCAATCACCACCCACCCCCCAATCTCAGAGAAATTTGCCAGTTTTGCAGGGTTGAGTTTCCCAACAACAAAGAGGTATGACTTTTTCCCCGCGCTAGAGATTAGCGATTGGACGTGTGATAGAATCGACAGGTAGTTCTTGACAGAGAGCGTGTTGACCAGGATACCCCAGACTGGGACGGTAGTGAGAGAAGTCACCAGGCCGTAACGCCTGCGAAGGAGTTGAGCCGTAGAGGTCTCCAGAGCCGACGACTCGGTCGTAGAATGCGACAGGTGGTGCGGCTCGTTGGTAGGATAGACCCGTATGCTGGCCATACGGGACTGGAGTGTCAACAGCAGGGACGTAGGTGGGTCGGAGATATGGAACAGATTCCATTCTGATAAGGACGAAGGATCTTCTATAACTAGAGGGGGGACGGTCCGATTCGGAATCGATGAAGACGGATCGTGGACAATTGACGCAGCGAACAGATTTGAGTAGCCCACATTTTTTAGCATCTGGGATAGTGGCAGTACATGCGCAGCGTAAGGGACGTCAGCTGTTAGGACCACCTTCGCACCGAGATCTGGAAACGCCGTTTGAAAAGCGTTGACCACGTGGGTTGCCTCCAGGTCCATCGTAGTGAAGATGTGTAATACAGGCAATCTTGAAGTTGGGGATAAGCAAGCCCTACCATAGTGGACCACTGCGTCTGCGTTGACGTGCTCAGCAGCGATCTCATCCACACAGCAGGAGCCGTACGAGGTGTCGCCCAGTATGGTTAGCATAATTGGCTTCGTGTCCTCGATAGAAAGCTCAGATACATCAAGATCCTCCGAACCCGGATCTCCACAGCCTGTGCCATTCGTGCCCGTTCCAATCGTCGCCTTTGCTTGCTCTTGCAAACCCCTAGCCAAAAGTTGATAGACTCTGGCAGAATGAGCAAGCATGTGGTCGGGAAACTGCAGGGCCACTCGCTTCCATCTTCGCTGCTTGATTTCTTCGACCGTTCTCGTTATCTCATACCTTGTTTTGATTTGCTCATCGGACAAGATTTCTGGCTGATGCCGCGTAGCCCCCGGAAGAGTCTCGTCTAATATATGTGTGTCTGGGGTGGATAGCACAGGCGGCGCCGAAAGTTCTTCCGTCATTATAGCGGACGGCAAACTGAGTTGCTTTGCTGCTGCTCTCGCAAGGATACCGAAAGAGAACTTAGAGGCAAGCAGTAGGAAGAGTAATAAAGGCAGTGGTCACCCGGGAGGGCGCAAGAGAAAAACCTCGACGAGGAAACGAGGCTAGCTTTCTGTGAGGTGTGGCGATGGTGCCGCTTTAATGGTCGTTAGGGGTGATGAAACAGGGTAGACAACCTCGTTAAAGCCATATTCTTTACCATGGGCTGTAGATCCTGAAGTACAAGACTGTCAACAGGTACCAGACACAGTCAAAGACTACTTTGAGATTTCTCCGCTCAACTAGTATGGACTATATCCAGCGTGATCTTCCCTGTAAACGATCTTGGCATCAGTGACTGCTTAGTCAGCCACCCTATGACGGAAGCGTCTTTTGCAGCTCTGGTCGCCTCTCTTGGTCTCGTCGACAAAACCCTCATCGCATCGATCTTTGCCATCTCACTAGCCCCCATTCAATCATGTCTTTCGTCCTTGAAATATACCATGCTGTTCAAGCCTGTGGCAGCGTCTACCTGGCGTTACTATCAGCCATGGCAATATACAACCTCCGTCAGTGGGAACCAGAAACTGAAAGCGCATCACGCTATTCGAACACAGCTGCACGGCAGCTTCACAAAACTAGAACAACACAAACCAGTGGTGTTCTGGCTGTAAGCATCTAGAAGATCCACTCTCTGTCGTATCAGATACTGATAGTGATGGATCAGACTCTGGCCTCCCTTGTTTCGTCGATAATCCTCGTGGTCGCCGTCTCGTCCGGTCGTAACACCATGCCATTCTTGCTGAGTGCCGCCAATGCTGGTGGTCTTGTCCTAGCATACAACCACATTTCAAATTTCTGGCGTAGCCGAGCAACTGTACCTCTAGCCTCGACGTACAATGAGGGCGTCAGATCCACGAAACAAATGCTACAAGCTTTGGGTTGGTTGGCGATGAGCTGGGCGGCCGCCACGGTGATATACCTGTTCCGGGCGATTCTGTACTGACGGAAGCATGTCCCGGGGGAGGGTTTGTCAGCTTTATGAAACATCTGTCAAGCAACATCGGAAGATGCCCTGAGGCGGAATTTCTCCTCGTCCCTCTGGGCTTTTTTAGGCGGTGGGGTATTCGACTAGCGGGGACTTAGAGCCCAGCAGTTTGGGTGCATCTGCCGGCAAAGCCCCCCATGGGGCTCTCGAACCAACAATCCCTTTTCCGACGCCCATGAACCACGGTTGATTCCGTCACGCTCATCACACCAAATGCCTGCGGGGTCTTAAAACAATACACTCACCACAGCTCCCATCTACTGGATTTTCCCTTCTCTTTCCACTACTCTCATGCGAGCTTCGCGCATAATCCGACCCTACGGCCTTTCGGTGTCCAAAACCACAATGAACCATCTCTCACTGGGATCTTTCACGTACAATGCCAACCCGGCCCGCGTGGTCTTCGGGCAAGGCAGTATCCAACAGCTTCCGCATGAAATCAGACGTCTAGGCTTCAAATCACCCCTCATCCTCTCTACTCCTCAGCAAGTCAGCCATGCGGAAGACCTGGCTAAAATCCTCACCGCCGCGTCAATTGAGCCAGCCGGCACCTATACGAACGCTACCATGCACACTCCCTCGCATATCACCGAAGAAGCCATGGCTTTCATTCAATCCAAATCCGCAGACTGTGTGGTCTCAATAGGAGGGGGTTCAACAACGGGACTGGGCAAAGCAATTTCAGTTCGTACTGGTCTACACCACATATGCATTCCCACCACCTATGCCGGAAGTGAGATGACGCCTATCCTAGGCGAAACACAAGATGGTCGCAAAACCACGCGGACTGATCCCAAGATTCTTCCGGGTACGGTCATCTATGATGTCGACCTCACCATGACCCTTCCCACATCTCTCAGTGCAACGTCAGGTGTAAACGCCATTGCCCACGCCGTGGAAGCGCTCTACGCGACGAACACAAATCCGATCATCGGCCTCCTGGCCCGCGAGGCTACCATGGCCCTCGCCCACTCCCTTCCGGAGATCATTCAGAGCCCCCAGTCCCAGCGCGCTCGCGAAATGGCTCAATATGGCGCATGGCTATGCGGCATCTGTCTCGGCTCAACTTCGATGGGCTTACACCATAAACTGTGCCACACGCTGGGCGGCTCATTCAACCTCCCCCACGCCGAAACTCACACGATCGTCCTTCCCCATGCCCTTTCCTACAACGCTCCTGAAATCCCCATTGTGATGGCTCAGCTTGCAGACTCTCTCCCCGGCAGCGAAGGCGATGCCATCAACGGACTGAACATACTGCTCGAGAAGTTGCAAGTGAAGCGCGCCTTGAAGGACTACGGCATGAAGGAGGAGGATATCGACAAAGCCGCCGACATTGCGGTGAGCAACCAATATCCCAACCCAAGGAAGGTAGAAAGGGGGCCTATTCGAGAGCTGATCAGAAGAGCATGGGCGGGGGAGCCGGCCAGGGCGGATCTATAGACCGTGACAAATTTGTGGTATCCGCTGCTGCGGTTCAGAAGAGCAGCTGTCTGAGAACGATGATATAGAGCCACATACTGTAACCCAGCCTCTGTGTGCACTCATTCAAGTTTTTTCCACACCTCGGAATTTTCCGAGCGCCAAAAATCTATTCGCTGTCTACTCAAACTGTACTCGTGACTTTGTCTCAGCTGAGATGTCTTTACGCCTCTTCAACAATCTCCATGTAGCAATGTACCGTTTTGTCTATTCCCTCGCGCCAAATGGACAACTCCAGCGCAATGCGTCGGGGCCTACCCTCATCCACGTGAACCCCGGGTGATCTTGAGGCCTCTGTTTGGCTCCTCCTCAATTATATCCATACCGCTCACTCCTCCGCCGCTCCATTGGCGATTCCATTGCCTGTTCCGTGAGCATTGACCGGCTTGGGTGTCCCCTCCCCTTTCCCGGGCTCGGGGATCCAGCGGCTGATGAGCGTGAACCCCAGCGCCAACACGACCATCAAGATCCAAATCACATGTCCACCGAGGACACGACTCCGTACGCTAGTGGCGAATAAGCTGGCAAATAGGGCTGGCGAGAAGGCCCTTATGCCGCTCACCAGGGTTAGCGCCACGGCGTTCAGTGTGCCGAGTACCTCCGGGCCGGGCGAGACGTCGTTCAAGACGAGCTGGATGGCGGTGAAGGACATGGAAACGCCGCTTCCGACCACCAGTGAAATGGGGGCGACGGTCCAGAACGCCGCTGTCACGTGGTATCGTAGCAGCAGGTTGCAGACGGGATACAGGGCGAAGAAGACCGGGTAGGCGGTCGCGCAGAGCACCATAACGCTCTTGGTGCCCCAGCGGGCCTGGAGCCAGGGGAACGCGATCAGGAGCCACAGCGACTGGGAGAGGCCACCCAGTCCCATGAAGAGCGAGATGAGGAAGGGGGAAAACCCGAAGCCGCCGAGGTGGACCGGGGTAAAGAAGAAGACCGGCGCGATGGCCGTGTAGGAGAAGGCCAGGAGCATGATATGCGCGTATATATACAGGGTGATCGGGACATTAGGAGAGCGGAGGAGAGCGAGTATGGACATCTCTTTCTGGGAGCCAGTGGACGACTTCTTCGGAGAGCGGACAAGTGTCTGAGCCAAAACAGGGCTTGGGTCAGTTTCCACCATACCGGGGAAATGGAATAGGTATCCTCACTTCTTTGAGACCAATCGCGCTGGTGATGGTTGCAATCACACCGATCGAGCCAGTCACAAACGTAGGTAGCGCATAGGGGTATTCGTGGAAGAACTTGATATGTCCAAACACAGACGGGTATACCTTCGCTGGATTTGCGAGCGCGCCCCCTATGTAGAGATGTCAGCATTCCCGCGACCGGGATGGTCTTTCCTACGACGAGGACACCATACCAAGCAAAGGACCTAGGAAAATACCCAGATTCCCCGTGAAGGCGAAGAAGCTGAATGCTCTGGCCTGGGTCTTGTGCGTGCTGTTTTCGGTGATCATTGTGCGGATAGTCCTGCACCGCCTTGTCAGCGAGATGCGCTCACTCTCTTCTAGAGATGATGGCAATGGACGTACACAATTGTGCCGGCAAAGATCCCTGCAAAGCATCGAAACAAGACCATCTGCCATATTGTCTTGCTCAGTCCGAAGGTGGCAGTTGCTATTGCCACGCCACCCAGCGAGCTGACGAGGACAGGTTTTCTTCCAAAGTGGTCGGCGGCTTTGCCCCAGGGAATCATGAGCACCATTTGCGTCAATGAGAACAATGACTCCTACGCCCACGGTCAATGGGTGTCACCAGGAGGGGTGATGCAGGAAGCAATGTGACCTACGATCAATCCGCTGTAAAATCCAACGTCCGTCTCCGCCACTTCCCCAGTCTCCCATATCATCTGATTGACGAAAGGGAAGATGCAGAAGAAAGCGACGGGTTCAATCAGGCGGGCAAAGCAGAGAAGGAAGATCTGGTCCTTGGGCAACGGCTTGTCTTCTCCCTTGCCATTGGCGCCGTTGGGGACTTGGTTCTCGTGGTCACCATCTTCAGGAGTGGTGGGTTGATCCGCGGACGGAGCAAGGAGGGCGGTTGTTTCGTCGACTCGAGCGTCGGTGTTATCTTGAGTGACATCTGCTGCTGGCATAGTGAAGGTATGGGACGCCCATAAAATGGTACATATGTTGGAATATCCTTGACGATCAGCCTGGCAAGAAATGCAATGCTGTACAATTAGCTATTCAGGCGGTTGCTTTTATATCGAAATGTTCTTGTGTGCTGATTGATTGGTGTTTGACAGCAGGCACGAGATGGTTAGGCGTCATTGGCGTCCACATGGGGTACGTGAGCCCGGAAGCCTAGGGTTACACGCTGTTTAATTAGAGTTCTCGGTAGCCCATGCCCTAAGGCTTCTCTTCCCAGAGGCCCCTAAAATCCTCCAATGGCCCAAGCCGGTCCTCCGGAAGATTTTCCCTTCCAAGCCCACACAGCTCTCTCCAACTTTTCAGTCTCCAATTCAAACGCTGTTTGTTGATTCATCGCTCGCATCGTTGCACCACCAGCACAAGGAAATCCCTTCCAGACCATGCCTTGATCTTCCCTCAAATCATGTTCGACACCATCTGCACCCTCCCCGTCCAATCCGACATCTTTGCCCAGGTCATCCACCCTACGCAACCACTGTTCGCAATCGGCTTGTCTTCAGGCCATGTGCACACTTACAAGCTACCCTCTGACTCCGAGGTCATTGCAGATACCTCTGAAGACAGCGCTTCACCGCCTCTGAAACCTACGAACTCCGTCAATGGCTCAATAGTACCTTCACTGCGCAGAGCTTCCACTGCCAGTCTCTCCGAGAGTGGGCTTGGCTCACTCGATACATTGTGGACTACCAGGAGACACAAAGGATCATGTCGATGTCTTGCATTCAGTCACGAGGGGGACATATGCTATTCCGCAGGGACGGACGGTTTGGTAAAAGCTTTTCACACGGACACCGGCAAGGTTGTCAGCAAAATTGTAATACCTCAAAGTGTGGGATCGAGAAAGGCGGACGGGCCAACGGTCCTGCACGCCCTGTCACCGCAAGCTCTGCTGCTGGGCACTGACTCTGGAAAATTACATTTACAAGACCTGAGGGAGGGCGGAAAAGAAATTGTGGCCAAGTGCAGTCAAACATGGACACCTCATGGCGAGGAACATATCAATTCCCTCGTTCCGCTCCCCGCGAGCGAGGCCAGCACAAGTGGATTCCCCAAGCAGTGGGTCAGCGTAGGTGGCACCACGCTGGCAGTGACAGATGTTCGGAAGGGCACTGTCGCCATAAGTGAAGACCAGGAGATCGAATTGACGAGTTTGGCCATGGTCCAGGGCCTCAAGAAAGGAGGGACCAGCGTGGGACAGAAAATCCTCGTTGGCCAAAGTGACGGAGTGGTGAGTTTGTGGGAGAGGGGTGTGTGGAGTGATCTTGACGAAAGAATCGTCGTCGAACGAGGTGGTCTCGGCGTGGACAGCCTGGCTGAAGTGCCTTTCGGCTTTGGAGGCGGGAAACTAAAAATGAACGAAAAGCTTGTCGCTGCCGGGCTTGAGGACGGCAGAGTCCGCTTCATCAGAGTCGGGCGAAACGGGGTCCTGAACGACATGGACGCTAAACACGACGAGATCGACGGCGTTGTGGCCATTGGTTTCGACATCGAGGGGCGGATGATTACAAGCGGAGGCCAAACCGTTAAAGTATGGATGGAGGCTAAAGGCCTTCCGGGTGGTGGACGGGCCGCTGCGACCAAACATGACATGTCCTCGTCTGAGGAGGACGACGTCGATGAGTCTGACGTGGATGAAAGCAGCGACGGGGATGGTCAGTCAAAGCCAAAGCGGAAGAAGAGGAAGAGGAACAAGGGAAAGGATAAATCCGGAGGCAAGGCGCTGGACTTCTTGCTATGAAGGGAGGATTGGGTCAACCAAAAGTGTGGGCAAAGGGCGTTTGGAAAAAGTTTGTGGTGATACCCCAAGTTATGGCACCCAAGTTATGGCACTCACAGGCCCAAGGAGGAATGCTTTTGCTCTCAATATTCATAGCTGTTTGCTGGAACAAGCAATAGCATGTATCCATGGTACCGAGCTCGGTATGGGTCAGAAATATAGTGACTGGCCTTGACGTCTCAACGGTTGGCTATCTTAAGTAATGTCATCTTAGGATCAAGATGAGCTCTACCTGTGTAGGGCTGGAACATGAGATAACGACCTAACTCCTTGAATGAACTAGCATAGATGAAGTTATTCAGCCCAGCTCGAGAGGATATACTCGGTACTGTAAGAGCTAGCCCAATCGGGCCATTCAGCCTCATCGTGCCGGAGCCGAGGCAGAATTCTGATTCGTCATCAATTGGGCACGTTTTGCTCGATAAAGGATCGCGCTTTCGTCCGGACTAATTAATCAATGGAAGATTTTCCTTTCAGCTTCTTGAGGACAACTCCGTCTGTCTGTCTGACTTCCAACCAGTACCTGCCACACGTCGCCCGGATGGCATTCAGGTCGTCTTCCCTCTTAGGGCCTCTCGACTGGAGGCTGGTGCTGGCCGGTACCTGCTTGTTCTCAGTCGGAGTGGTTGCCGGAGGGCTTTGGAACAAGAAAAAGCCGTCAATCGCGCGATCCCCCAGAGTCACGGTGCTGCCGAAGTTGTCCCCAGAGGAGATTGCTGCGCTGCCCTATCCTCCAGATGTGCTCCCCGGGGCACGCGACGTCGATACCCCTTTTGGCTCGATAAGAGTGTACGAGTTCGGTCCGGAAGACGGCCGAAAAGTCCTCCTGGTGCATGGCATCAGCACTCCGGCGATTGCGTTGGGGGCTGTTGCCCACGCCCTGGTGGACAATGGATGTCGTGTCATGCTCTTCGATCTCTTTGGGCGAGGCTACTCAGACAACCCTGCCGACCTTGTTCATGACATCCGACTGTTCACAACTCAGATCCTTCTGGTCCTGGCCTCGTCTCCTCTATCATGGACGGGCAAGGACTCTGGAAAATTCTCTCTGATCGGCTACTCTCTTGGTGGCGGGATTGCGGCGACGTTTGCGTCCTACTTCCCCAACTTAATCGACACTTTGATTCTTTTTGCACCCGCGGGGATCTTGAGGCCACATCATATCAGCAGGTCCAGCCACATCATCTATTCGGAAGGCCTGATCCCAGAGTCTCTGCTGCAGCGTTTGGTCAGAAAGCGACTGCGAAGTCCACTAGCTGCACCACTCAAGAAGCCAGTAGACAAGGATAATACGGTTGACGCAACAGAGGCGGTGGCCGCCGAAATCAACCTCGAAGCCAATTCCCAAGCCCTTCTTTCCAAGATCCGCCCACACGTGACAGTCGAGAAGACAGTGCAATATCAATTAGACAACTACCCGGAATTTGTCGCCGCATTCATGTCCAGCATTCGCTACGGCCCGGTGCGGTATCAGCATGACCGTTGGCGAGTCTTTGGAGAGCACCTGAACCGCCTCAATGAGGAGAAAGGCGCCCAGAAGAAGGTGCTGATTGTTTTGGGGGCCAATGATCCCATCATCATCCGGAAAGAGGTCGAAGAGGATGCGACGGAAGTGCTCTCGGGCAACGTGGAATTTGACGTCTATGATGCAGGACACGAAGTGCCGGTCACGAAAGGCGACCAAATCGTCGCCAAGATCCTGGACTTTTGGAAGAGAACAGATTGAAAGAGAGCCCCATGAGCAAGGTTTGTGGCGTCTTACATTGCATTACAACGCATCGAATATCCGATAGATTGGGCGTCGTGGCAATGTTACAGGAGAAGACGAGAGCTGATAAATTTAGAACTGCGGGAAGATTTGTCATAGACGTTAGATATTGTTGCCTTGGACGGAAGGTAGATAGTTCCATCGATCCTTTTGATCCCAGCCCATTTCGCCAAAGGGGAAACAACAAAAGAAGCCACAGTCCCATCCCCGTTGTTGCCCGGTTTGTTAAGAGGAGCCTCGCTCAGCCTCGTCAGTGGATGGAAAGCACCTCCGACACCACCCGCTCCTACCCACTATATCTGTTTTGAGGTACCTTGCAGATGTTAGCCCTCTATGATGCATGCGGCCCTAAACGTGCAGTCAAGTTTCATCCACCCATCTCTTCCTCCCTCCTTGGGGCCCCCCTGCAGACCGGTGAACTTTTACTGTCCTGTCCTTCCTCCCACCACTCAGTTTCTTCCTCTTCGTTGTCTCCAACTACTCGCAACCAACCAGCGTCATCCGGAATACCTCCGCCTCCCGAACTATCTTTGCATCTGTGATCTCATCCATGTATCTCACGAGGGCGACCATTGAATCTTCGGGGTTGTCGAAGCGCCCGATATTCTCGCCAAATGTGGTCTTCTTGGCTGGGATCCTTCTGAGGACGGCCTGTACTCCAGAGCTGCGACCGAGCAAAATGAAGTCCATGACGGTGCTGGAGGCCCCGTAGAGAAACACGTTGAGCATGCCAATCTCTTGGGCCTTTCCAAAGAAGGAGGTCTTCGGGTTGATCTGGTTGACTCTGGATCATGTTAGTCCTCGGTGAGTCTGTCTACTGTCTCGAGCTTGCCTAATTGTTTGAGCCATGATGATGAACAGAGGGGTCGATCTGCGCAAAGCTGGTGCGGGAGTCAAGTACCAAAGCTGGATATCACTGGTGTGTGCGTGTTACATGTCAAGCACAGTATATGGCGTTCTCCAAGACCAGGAACTCTCGTTCCTCACCTACCCAGATATTTATGTGTTTCCGGGTTCTACAGGCTTCGTCTTACTCGCAATAAACATTTCAGCAGCCCGCTCCTCCTCTTCGAGGGGCTTGCATCATGCGCGAGGGCAACCTTCTGGCATACAAAGGGCCAGATTTTGGTGCAAAGGGGCACAGGAACCCTTCCCGGTGACCTGTCGAAAGCCACCCCACGCAAGGTGGGCAACTGGTGGGTGTTGAGTGGGCAAAGCAAGGCTGGCAAATCGCTTCAACTGCATCGGCCCTCATTCGTCAGGGGTAGACAATGGCATTGCATGAACACAAGCTTGCTCGAAGTCATGCGACAGCCGGGGTAGACACCCTGCAGGACAAAATGTTACATCTGAGAGTCAAGCAGATGTTTTACGAGGTATCATCGCGCAAGGCCAGCGCAAAGGAATCTTGAATGACGCTGTTACAGGGGCCCCGGCGTTGGCCGGTAGTCCACGATATGACTCAGTCAGAGTCCTGGAACGCGGGTCAACTCTAGGCGGAGCAGGGACGGCTGCGCCTTTGGGCTGATTGCTGATGTGAATGAAGCTCCAGTGCTCCATCGCTGTTTAGCTCCCGACAATGTGCTTTTCATTCTAAGCCGTGCAACCATCTGATCGGTGTTCCTGCTGTGCAATCCCAAGCACGATCGAGTGTCACCGATCCTGACGAAACATGCCGGGCGCTGCTCGTGGTCGACCACAGCAGGGTCGAGCGAGCCCTCCAGAGTCAAGGGTATCCTGTTCAGCCCCGGATATGCCCCAGAATCCCAAATACTACCCCGGACCAGTTTAGTCGGAATGCAGAAAAGGCGCGTGCTCAAGCCGACTTCTCCCGACTGTCGTCCAATCAGCCCGTAAACCCTGGAGTGACGCAGCAAAGACTAGCGAAAGTTGGACGCAAGGTATCTTTCGTTGCAGACCCCCCTTTTGCTGGTCTGATTGGAAAACAAGTCCAGGGGGCCTTGAAGGATACTGGATGGGCCCCTTAGGCAGAACGACTTGTCAGTGACTGGGGGGACTGGGAACCGAGGATGTCAGGAATCACCATCATACGAGGCGAAGTCAAACCCCCACATACTGGACACGGCACGCAACCTATGTTCCATGGCAGCATAAATCACCCCCACGAACTGCCCAAAGCATATCAAACGTGGGAGACGTGGCTCGATTTCTACAAGCGCACATCGGCCCGCCACATGTATTGAGTTGGCCAAGAGGGATCAAACATGAACTTGCGACGGGTCATCCAGCTCGCTGATGGAGACTTCGCAGGATGACTGCTGATTTAGTGGGCAATTTCTGAAGAGGGACAACCAAATGCAGGACGGCGCTCGTATTCAGACAAGACAGGGTTCGGGGCGCCAGCCTCACTCTTTTGATAGGCGAGCGCACACCCTCCCAGCGAGCGAGGCCGAGAGCTGACGCACCCAGTAGAAGCCTGGTCTAACCTTTGCATAGCCCCTCTTCCTCAGGGATTTCCTTGAAAGCATGAAAGCATGCTCGAATGTCGCACGCCCTCTCCCTCCGGGGCCGGGCGAACACTGGAGCGCTCAATCTACCGAAGCCATCCTCCAGGACCCCTCAAGCTTACGTTGATAATTGGTTATCATCGGAGAATATATATTCCGGATACCAGATCCACTATTCTATACACGGAAAGGTGTGCCTTTCGGGAATGGATCCTCGGACAAACTGTCTCTGTAAGGGCCCCTACGTCCTCATCCTTTGTTTGATATGTCCTCTGTCTCCAGCAGCAGCTCTAGCGTCCATAGCATTTTGCCTAGCCCTCGCATGGTCTTCGCTTGCGTTGCCCTACAAGTCTCGAGTACACAGCCCCGGTATTCGCCTTGGTCATTCTGATGGGGAGAACAAGGGGTTCGAAGAAAAAGATGCATGGAAGTTTGACCTTTTTTAGGGGGCTTAATATCTCTGTCTCTGTCTCTCTCTCCCCCTGTATGTGTGAGCATGTCTTTCCGTCTTCTTGGGGGGCATCTCTGCGTCTTCATACGTGATCCAATATTCGTCTATCTACATCCCATTCTTCCCATCTGTCCATCAATGCATGCACCCATACATGCATCCATACGCACACATGCAAACCAAAAACGCCATGGTACGCCTTCTTGTCTTGTCTCGTCTCGTCTTCACGTCACATCACGCCCTGCCCTGCTCTCAGTCCCGTGATTTGGCTGCTTTGCGTTGCACGTCTCTAGCAACGTCGTTGGCTCTTTGGTTCCGGGGGTCGTTTTCCTGATGGGCCGTCCTGTGGTGTTCCCGGAGCATCGATACCGCACACCGCCTCCCTGTCTGCTGTGCCTGGAGTGTCTCTCTGGGGTATCGCATCTCCAACACGCGTCTCGCATGAGCGCATTTCTCCGGTGGAGTTTTCCGTCAGGTCTGGATTTTGCATGGAAGGTCTGTACATTGCATCTGAGTCTTCTCGGCTTTGACTCTTCGCGATGTAGTGTCTTGGCCCGTCCTTTCCCTTTCTCGTCTCCTTTTTGCAATGCCAGCCGGACAGCGGGCAAGGGGCGCCGTCTCCGCGTCTCCGCGTCACACCCAACTTTCCTTCCACCCGTGTATTCAACAGCTTTGGGATACCAACCCCTCCCCCCCCCCCAGAACCTGCCACCATGCCACCATGCCACCATGCGCCTCACCCCTTTCCCTAGAACAACACCAAAACTCCCCTTCGGGGTTAAAAAGCCCAAAGCAAAACAAAACCCAAAGCTTCGAAGAAAACAGGAGCGGCGAAAAAGAGACTCGTCGGAAAATAAGATTCGGTGGAGGCTTTAGCAGCAACTCCACGAAACGGGTGGGGGGTATCATAAGCCAGTAAGTAGTAAGTATGGTTAGTTTTTTAATAATAAAAGAAAGACCCCAGCCCTCCTTCTCCCTCAGGAGGTGAAGGTGTTCGAACCCCTTTTTCTCTTACTCCCTCTGCGGGTGCCTCTGTGAGACCGAGAGCGTGGGCATCTTCCGTGCCTGTCCTGAATAGAGGAAAAAACATCAACGACACCGCAAAACGTGAGTTCTGTGGAGCGTGATGTGTGTGGTAATGATGTAGTATGCTGGCCGTTAGATCTGCTGTTGGTGTGTGTGTCTGTAGAGGTACTGATGCCTTGTTTTCCTGCCCTGTTCCCCCTCCGTGTACATACAACATGCCATGTAAAAAGGGGTTTCGGAAAAAAAGGGATTACTGGTACCTCTGCGCCCTGCGCCGCCCGCAGCCTGTGTAACCCGTCCATACCGGAGCCAGAGAACCCGTCAGAAATGAATGGAGTCTTTCTTCTTCTTCTGCTTCTTCTTCTTCTTCTTCTTCTTGGAAACGCCGCGTTGACATCTTTTTCGTTCGTTGTTGATTGCCCGAGGAAATGCAAAAATAACTTTTTGATGTCGGCCATTTTGCCCAGACCAGGATGCAGAAATATGGGGAGTTGTGTAATATTAATCCTTTGCCAGAAAAGATTAGATGGGAGATTCGAGTCTCTTCCCTGCCCAAGATGATGGGACAGCCGGTAAAAATAATGAGTGGAAGAAATTAGTTGTCGCTTGATAAAGGACAATTAACGTCGGTATCTTTTTTGGTGAAATGAATGTCGTCTTCTTGATATGAGCAGCCCCTTTCCCCTTCGTTCCGTGCCCAGGAGCATGTATGTGCACCTCGGCAGAGGAGCCCGGCCATCAAGACCGGGCGAGACCTCTGCACCATCAAGAGCTGCGCAGAATACTCTCTGTCAATGGACTTGGGCAAAAGGAGAAAACGGGGGCTGCTCAGATCAGAAGAAAGTCCCATTTGTTTTCCTGCATCACGTCCCGCCAGTGGACGTTCTGGTTCCTCGGTACTGCTGTTGTCGCTGTCGTTGTCGAAGAAGAAGAGTTGGCTCCTGCTAGGTTTCCGGCTCCGGTGGCTATCGTGGCGGCGGCGATGGGCGTCGAGATCGATCCTCCAGGGCTTCCAGCTGTCACGGGGGTGGCTTCACAGACTCCGGCAGAAATCACTATGTCGTCATTGCGTCTCCAGACCTCGTGCAACAGGCGCACCATCCGCCCAAAGGATCCGTGGTCGGCGGCTTCGCCAAGCAGGTCGCACCGTTCCGAGAGGACTCGGCGAAACGGAGACGCCGGGATGGAGTTCGCGCCGCAGATGAGCATGGGCCAGACGAGGCATCGATCGAAGCCGGTGGGACCAGAAGGGATGAATTGGAGGAGGTCGGCCATCTGCGAAACCAGGTTGACGGTCGCAGTCTGGTAGCGGTTGTACTCCGGGACCAGCGAACAGAGATAGACACGGGCGGCCTTGCGGAAGATAGCGGTGATGTTCTTGGTCAGCTGCTTCGGTCGCAGGACGCCGGCCTTGTTGAAGGGAAGTTGCAGAGGTTCCTGTGGCTCGATCGAATCTAGCGTGCCCGCCAGCGAAGTGATGTGGCTACACATTCCGAAGTCGTCCAGTTTACCCTCGACCTTGAGCGAGTCGAGACACGCGACTTCCGACAGAAGGTACATGACATAGTCGTTGCAGCCCATCAATCTCTCGAGTCCCGTCGACGCGCCAGCGAAGAACATGTTGCGATAAGTGTGAGAAAATCGTGGGGCCTTGCCGAGCATCGTCGCGCCGAGGATGTCAATCCATGCTGTCAGACTCATGTTAAACGGGGGGTAACCTCCTGCCGGGGCATTGCTCTCCAAGTCCTGGGGGAGGTTGAGCTTTTGGACAATGTCTGCGGCGGCCTGGAAGTGCTGGTGCCAAGGGATCAGCTCCTTCTCAAGCTCTAGAGCCGAGCCGACACAGCCTTGCATCGAAATCATGCCGAGTAGAGCATCCAGCATCTCGCTATGCTGGCTATCACTATTGAGGGCATCGACCACGATTGTCACGAAGGCAAGTTTGTGACGCATCGCATCGTCATCCGCGGTATTGCTCAAGAATTGCCTGTTGCCCTTCATGTGAGTGGCTGCCGCCAGAAGGCAGGAATGTAGGTATGCCTTATTGTTTTCGAGCGAAGGCAGGATCACATTTGAGCGGACCGATCCGTGTTGGTAGGCCTCGAGGACGGGGAACAGCAGTGGCAGCACGTTTTGCAGCAAGTGTTCGAATAGTGGTTGGTCGCAATCCTCGAGTTGGACCAGGGAGCATTGAGGCTCGAATTCATGCGCAATGTGGGGTACCTCAAGGTTATTGAAGTCGTAATCCCCCTCGGTCCAAGAGTTTTGTCGGCTCTCAAAGATGTCTTGCTGTACCCAGTCATCTCCAGTATACGACGGCAAAGTCGCATGAGCAGGTGGTGGGTAGAAGGTGCTAAAGGTTGATATCGACGAGTCGCGGCGAGTGAGTTCGTCGTTAACATAAGTGTGGCGCTCCGTCTTGACATCCACCTCCCAGGGGATCGCCTGCCCGTACGGGTCGGGAGCCATGTAGATGTTGGGACCATACGGGTCAAAAAGGCCTGGGGTGGTCGCGAAGGAGGGGTCGAAGGCGGTGTCGTATTCGTCTTGCGAGTCCTCCGAGAAAGATTGTGCGGCATTGTTCTGAGCATCTGTGCATGGGGTTAGCTAGGTCTTCCAAGAAGGCGCTCCATAAGGTTGTGGTATGATATACATTGACTTTGAGCACTCGAATTCTTTTCGGTTGACTTCGTTCTTTTGATGATGGTCTTGATGTGCTCTTTCTGTTTCCTCCTTGTCTCGTTGTTGCTCCACCAGTGGGGCCGCTTGTATTCGCAGTCAAGGCCCAAGTGTCTACATGCCTTGCATTTCGGCTTCCCTTCGTCACACTTCTTGCGTCGCAGACGACAGGTGAAGCAGCCTGAAGTTCATATTAGTATTCAATCATGACTCAAATGGGACTTTTTGCGGTCTGCGACAAGGGCTCACCTGATCTCGACCGTCTATGCATCTTGGAGGATTTTGTGGAGGGCGAGTCCTTGGTCGTCGGAGCGGCCTTTTTCTCGTTTCCAGAGGCCATTGTTGACAGTGCTGGGGACAGGTGTTTTGGTGTATACTCTTCTTTCGGCGCACACAAAGACAACGACTAGATGGAGATATTGAGGACGGCAATGACAGGATGAGAGCCGGTGAACCGCGCTGTTGTTGATTATTACGAGGGAATGGTCGCGAACACTGTCCAGCAGTATCCGCAGGGTCTAACGGGGGGTGTCGACGAGGTAGAGGGACAACAGCGAGGGCAACGGTCTGCCTTGGAGGAAGTCACGGCGACATTGGCCGAGGATGGTGTATATGAGAGACTTGAAGAACTCGCAAAAGGTGGAGAGTGCTATATTTGGATCGAGGAGGGGGAGGAATCATGCATTACATGAGGCTCCAAGCAGGTCGAGGAAGGAACCGGTTGTAAGAAACAACTTCTCTTCATGGAGGACGAATGAGAGAGAGGGGCGGTACATGTTGGAGGAGGTGTGTCTATGAATATCGCGTCTGCGCCTGGAGACGCCCATCCAGCATTGGTGGTTGGGATGGCGGAGGAGGGGAACCTCATTGATTGAACAATGAAAGAGTTGGTCGAATGGGTCATTGTCGAGGTGTGTCAACAATACTCGGTTGATTCGGTCGCTCGATAGTCTGCAGCAAGCATGAGGAATCAGCATGAAGTGTGGGAGCTATCTGTAGTGATTGGCTGTCGGGGGGTGGAGGGCGCTTCGAAGCTAAGATTAGACCATGAGAGCTTCGACGAGTCCCCATGAACCAGTCTCTTAGCGCCTCTGGGTCTAGGCCAGCATCAAGACCCTGGCTCGTCCACACCTCCCTGGTCAAGGCCCATTTTTTTGATGTCCAAATCTGTAATCGGAGAGCCAGCTGCCTCAAGACAAGCCATTTGCCGGGCAATTGAACCCCCGAAGAGACAGTCGAGCCACTGAGAGCAATAGCCCACCAAGTCGGGAAAAAAAGGCGAAAGGGCCATCAGGTGTTTGATGCGTGCCATGGCCCAGACCCGCACGCAACGGGTCATGCGGAACTGCACAGGCGAGATACATCAGGATTCTGCTGGGAGAAGGCGAATGATGCCCGTACGCCCAAGGTACCAATCTCTGGGGTGAACCACGACAAGTCACTCTCAAAACCAAGGACACGGTTACCGCAATGACGCTGCTATGCAGCTGGCCATGGAATCGGCATGCTGAGTTTCTTGGGACAACAGCGGTGCGGTGCTGGTTTCCTGCAGAAACAGAAAATGGGGAGAATTTACCCCAAGCGAGTAGTTGCACACATCATGCCGGTCGAGGACCACACGGGTAGATGCAGTGCTAACGCTCTCCTCTTCAAAACAGTACCTGGAGATATCTCCGGAAGCACCCCAATACGACAGCACTTTTGCCCATGCCTGTAGAGACGTTGGGCCGGAGAAGGAAACCTTCTCTTAACACGTGCACTGCCTATTATTTCTCCGTGACGTTGACTTTGTACCACGCCCTCGAGAAGGTTTGCACAGACTTTCGTACGCCGTTTCACCATACGAAGGTGTGCACGCAGAGTTTCGGTAGCACGTTGATCGGCTCTGGATCGGCTTGATCTTCAGGGCAACCAAGCACACACTGAAGGGCTCGAGAAGGGGGGTCAGCCGGGTAGACAGAGGGCAGTCTGGGCTGGTCAGGTGAGGAAAGGTAGCAAGAAAAGAGCCGATGGTGTGCAGGAAAAGCTGGGATACGGACCAGTGATTGGGTAAGAGAAGCCAAACCAAGGTTGAAGGCTGGGGTCTAGTGCTGGAGCTATCCTTGCTGAAGGATGGGAGTCTTCCCTGCTGAGGTGAAGTTCAATCTGGGTGTTGAAGGTCGCGGGAACGACGGGAGCCAACCGTGATGCCAAGACAGCTCTCGTGCATTAGACTTGCATTAGCCCAATCAGCTAGGGTAGTGGATCATTAGTGGATCATTAGTGGGACTATAGTGGGGATATACGTACCAGGAACTGGCCAGTGGCCCATAGAGAAGAGCTGTATGTGAGGCCGGGCAGGGAAGTCGGTGGTGACACTAGCGACTTCTTCCTGCAAGCTCTTGCGACTTTCAGAGCTCGGACCAGCTTTTGGAGTAATACTCTGCTCGATCGCTCGACTCGCTTGTTGGCAGTCTGTTTATCCATTCGAGCTTGGGCTCGTTTGTGCTCTTCTTCCCCTCAAATCTACCCTCGCTTCTTTCGCTTTGCATACCAGGCACTATACTTCGTCATGGTGGTCTTATTTTTAGAACTTTTATGCGTCTCATTCTTTGCGTGGGCTTGCTCGAAACGACCGTTTATTGTTTGCGTTCATAGAAAGCACGCAACTTATCGGAAGTAGGGCTGGAGAGCATGGTGTTCTTGGATACTTCCCCTTTCGAGTTCATGCTTCTATTCCGAGGGCAGCGAAGGAGGTTGAGTTTGGTCGGTAACCATCAAAAATGATGTAGATTATTTTTGTGTTTGTGCGAGGCTCGTCGTACGCCTCACAGGACAGAGAGATTTAGAAAGGTCTTCCGGCCTCGCATATGCATGTGGTCTTTCTTGCTTCCTCGAGATTTCCATGCTTTGTATGCAATGGTACAACCTGGTCCGTGACGCAGAACTGTTTACTGCGTGATCGCACACAAAGACTTCGCTCCCGTGTTACCTCAGTACCACAAGAAGGCTTTACCCCTCCATTCACGTGGAAAGCATGGAGAACGCTGGCTTCCATGCACAACATCCAACTCTCATCAACACTACCCGAAACCTTCCAGACCCTTTTACGAACTTATTTGCGCGACCAGAAGCCTTACCTTCACTTATCAAGAATACAAACGTGGGAGGTCGTTGTCGGTCTAGAGTGGTCGAAATCCGTCCCACGCCCGTCGAAATCCAGGTCCACTATCACACCTCGGTAACTTGGCCCAGAGGAATAGCAAGCAACGGTCTTCGCGTACGACGATGCAGGCGAAGCTGCAAGTCGCCGAAGGGGAACGCTCGGCTCCATGCTCTCCACCACCTCTAGAGGTTCTTTTTGCCCTCGTTGGAGCCCAACGTGCAGTTTTGGCTAAGCTTCATACAGAACATCTGTCGCGGAAAGCGTTCGCTCTCTAGTCGGGAGGCACAGTGCAAGCTTGATCATGCCAGGTGCCGGGTGACCCAGTGACGACATTTAGGGAAGTCTTCCGCCCTGGAAGTCTCCAGGTGCATCTCAAGTACCATGTAACGTCGTGCTACGGAGAATGTACCACGGTCAGGTCACCCGGTGTCCTCGTGCCATACTGTTGGCAAGTAGCGGTGGGCTCACCGCTGCCAAGTTGTGGCTGCCATGTGCGGAACGATACCTGGCCATGAAGACGGGGGTCAATCGCTCCAATTCCATGTGCCCGAGGGAATCTTTGGAGATTTTCGTCACCACCCAGCGCAACGTGCTCAGACGCCCGGGGAGGTAGGCGAACTCTCGCCCAGGGATAGTGGCCGCTCATGTAAGTACAGTGCTAAATATTTTTTTCAAAGAATGTTGTTTGCAGCTGCACTAAGCAATGAATATCACATTCGAGCTATGGGATCAATAATTGACTCTTTGGCGAGAGCGTTCCCTTCGCGAGCTACGAGAAGCTGCAGAAGTGGCGGGAGAAGTTCCCTAAAGTGTCACGGGGTGGGATCCTCCCCACGCCAGCCTTGGTTTGACTTTGAGAGTCCAGCCAATCTGCCATTGCATTGATGGGAAGACCTCTTATCGCGGAAAGGGCCGAATTGGCCGTCACGAGCGTTCTATCCCTCCTCTGGAAAGTCCGATTTCCTATCGGACCCTCCCTGTTCAACCCAGGATCTTAGAGGACAGGAGGGGTAGGCACACAAAGTCAACTGGGCAGTCCAGATGTTAAGTGTCCAGGGCCTAGATCCAAGGGTCTTCGAACCCTGAATCGACTTGGACGGACGAAACTTCCATCATGAATGCCGTGGCCGTAGAACATACTCTGCTTTGAGAACTCCTCTTCCAGAAACGAGACACGGAGTACAAGTTGATACATTGTGGAAAGTGTACGACGTGCTGGGCAGACTGGGTCGATTTTTGGTCTGCTGCTACCCTGTGACTCTCTTGGAGAAGATGATGCTTGGGCACCGTTAGCTCCAACCGTTTGCCGAGAGATCAGCAGGTAAAACTCTCGCAACTCGAGAAAGTTTATTGAGGAAGGATGGAGAGGCAGGTTGTATTTCATGGAGCGAGTGACCAATCACAAAATTCAATTCCGGTAAAGGGGGGACCAAATGGTGAGGAGGTTGGGAATTCGTAAAGTGTAGACGGGGGACATCTGGTAAAGGGGAATTTAGCGGTCCGGCGCGCAGAGGAAAAGGCACGAAAAGGGAAGAGCCTAGGGGATCTTCGGTAGGAAAACGGGTTGAGCCAGGGGAGATGCTCGGGCTACAGCGAGTGAGAAGCGCCAGATGCTATTCCAGGGAACAGACTATGAAAGGCTATACCAGAGGCGGGAAGGTGGGGGATTTACAAGTGGAAGGGTATTTTTGGAAAAATTCCACGGACTACACCGATTGGCTGCATGGTGGAGGATAATCAACCAGCAGGACGTGCTTGGCCCCCGCCTTCTCGTCCTCATCACGCTCTTTTGCCCGCCTATTGGTCGGGCCGGACTGCGGGATAGTGGGGGCGGCCAGACCCTGACCGGGACGGCTCCAGCGCGTACTTTTCATAGATGCCCCTCCATTGGTGAACAGACTTCTTTTCCTCTCCATCTCCCTCTTACCGCCAGCCTATGCCAGCCCACAGCAGTTTGCTTTTCGCTGAGTGGCTGCCTTTGTGTCGTTTCACATCTATCGCACGCATAACCACTGCAGTAGCGATTCAATATCATGCACCCATTTCTGCAAGTATCCTGGCCTTGCATCTCCACTCGTCACATTGCTCGAGGCTTCTAACCGCCCACGTCCACCACAATGGTCGTCTATACATACATACCTGAACCCCTTCATGAGCTTCCATCTCCACCATGATTCAATCTTCCAAGATTGACCTTCAAGTGTAAACAAGACTGTTCATCATAGGTAGCACCATGGAATGGTCGACATCCTACTCACCCCTTCAACTGCTGCAGCCGGTTGAGATGCTGCAAAAGACCCCAGACCTCTCCTTCCTCGGGCGACGGACAATGGCGCCTCGGCCTCTGTCAGAAGCCACCGAGATCTTTGACACTGACAACGAGGACGACGAATCCGGCTCACTACCAAAACCTTGGGACTCACAAGATGATGACAGTGAATCGACTCTATCGTCCAGCCGGGATGAGCTCCCAACCCCACCTCATAGCGGTGGCCTTGGCGGCTTCGAGTTCCATTTCGATGACCGGGCAGTGCTGGGCCCCCAAGGGCCTCACTTATTCAGAGGCACTCCGGAGATCTTAACGAATCCCGACGACGACGTCTTCCTCAACATGTCCCCGGTTGTCGAGCCCAAGACCCCAGCAAAGCCCATCAACGCTCTTAACACTGCAGTCGCAGAACTCGACGAGTCCCAGGTTCGAACATGGACTCCTCGACAAGTGGCTGACTGGATGGCCGAGGCGGGCTTCGAGCAGACGGTCGTGGAAAAGTTCCTCATCCACGACATCTCCGGCAGTGTCTTGATCGACTTGCAATTCGAGGATCTCAAGGAACTCGACATCAGCTCCTTTGGAAAATGCCATAGAGTCATGAGCTCCATCCACCAACTCCGCAACAGCAGCATGATTTCCCTAGAAACGCCCCTCTCACGGACGCCTTCGAGAAACACCAGAAGTCCCAGAGCTGTGCAACGGGCTGCACGCCCAGAAGAATGCCACGTCGTCGTCGATCGGTCTCGGTCCCGGAGACGGGCTCGCCAGCCCGATGTCGTCACCCCGGCAGAATCCGTCTCCATTGTTGGCATTGAACAGGTACTCCCCAAAGAGCACAAGTGCTCCAAAGGCGAAGACTGCCCCAAGTGGCAGAAACAACAACGGAGGATTCTTCGTATGCAGCGTGCATGGGAAGATGACGCACGCCGGCCTGTGTCTGAGGCCCGATCCGAAGCCTTGCCGTCGGTCGTGGGTTCGTCGGACGTCCTTGGACCCTCTTCTGTGAAGATCACCGCCGAGACACTAAGCGGCGTCCAGCCCCGCGATCCGCAAGAGAGCGTCCGACAATTCCTCAACTTCCAACATGTCCACAGCCCATCGCACTCGAGTAACCCGTCGCCGCCTCCTGCCGCCTCCGCTTCATTTGCCGTCAAGTCCGCTCACCTCGCCGAGCACCTGCGGGGGCTCCCCAAGCTCACGATCCCTGTGGGACAAGCTCAAGACGAACTTCCGTCGAGGACTCCCATCTCCGCCCTCCAACAACCCACTCAGATCCAAGCTCAACTCAAGGCTCAGTTGCAGCGAGATCCATACCACTATGGCGGGGTTGCGTCCCCAGCTGACATCTACCGTATCGACACCCCTATGTCGGCAACGGATATTCCCGTTACTGCCATGGCTGCGGATCCTTGCCAACGTGACGTCTCCCAATCCGTGCCCCCTGAGATGCGATATGGCGCTGGTGCCGTGACAATCAGCCCGCCCGAACCTATCCAGCGCTGCATGTCAACTCAACCTGTCCCTCGGCGCCACCATCGCCAGCAGTCTTTCACGCCCTCCGTGGCTCCCGTCAAGGAGAACGATACACTTGTGCCTCGCCCCTCCGTCCGACGGACCGAGATTGAACTCGCCCACCACCAAGGCTGGATGCGGAAGCGCAAGACCACCCGCATGCTCCGGCACGAGTGGCAAGACAACTACTGTACGCTGGTCGGCAACAAGTTAACGATGCACGACACCCACTACGCCAACGCCAATGCTCTAGAGGACATTGACGTGGACGAGTACACCCTGCACGCCTATGCTCAAGCCTCGAGTTCGAAGCTCAGCGCTGCCTTCAAGAAGAGCCTCCTCGGTCAGGGCAGGAGCCCTGCGGGCGACCAAACTTTCGCCTTCTCCCTGATCCCGGACAACGAAAAGGTAAACAGGAGGATTTTCGACAAAGGCCAGAAGTCTCACCACTTTGCCGTCGACAGCTCCAAAGAGCGCATCGAGTGGATGAGAAAGCTGATGCTGGCCAAAGCCATGAAGAAGAACGATACCTGCCGGATCTGAATCTTCGGCCGAATATCTACTACGATTCTCCCCTTCCTTTGCCAAATCAAACTCTCTGTGAATACCTCATGACTGACGACTCTCATACCAAGATGTTGCCTCGCGGCAATTCTCCTTTCTCAAAATCATCCATCATTCACCACTTGTTGCACTACTACCTACATACAAACTATACCACCTTGCATCAGCCCTGGGAGCATCAATCATCATCATCACCACCAGCCTTTGTTCTGCATTTAGCGACCGGAGCATTTGACCTTCTTGACCTACAACTACTACATCATCTGACTGAAGTCAGGGATGACGACATGATCACCAGTTCAGGGTGTTTTTTTCTTCTTTCGGGTTTGTCTGTTGTTTTCTGGAACTACTATTGTTGACCGAGCGAGAAGATACCCCCAACGTCATCCACTACTATCATCGACTTCGCTGCTGTCTCCAGCGGAATTCTCCTTTGTTGCGACACCTCACATACTATTATACCTCACTGCCTTCGAGCAGTTGTCCCAGACCTTCCGAGGAAGGCTGGGCTCTTTGAGCCGTGGACAAGAGTCCTCGTGCATCCATCTCTATATAGCTATTAGCCTAGTCAAATCAAATCCCTCTGAGAGGTGATGGGGGCTGTCTCCATCGCCTTCTCCAATGAGAAAAAAGGTCCTTAAAAACCAGACTGCTCTCCTTTCCACAAATAGTGCGTACAATACATACGCATATATACACAATGTACGTGGCATCTTCTCTACATGATGGCGCCGGGCAGTGGTCTTATGCCCTTCTCTCTAGCCTTTCAATACCGATGCTGTATAAGGATCCGCCCAAGACATCGAGGGATTAAAAATACTTCTCTCCCCGAGGACCACCAGCAACCCAGTCACAAGTGGGTTGCTATTATCGAGTTCTACAGGGACGATGATTCAAAAGGAAGAGACCGACCCTATGGACTTCAAGGCGAGAGCTGTGACCAGATTCCTTTGCCGTAGGCGACTTCCGGCAATCTGAACGGCCCATTGTCACTGGCATCGACCGCGGTGGGACGTCGACTCGCTTGCAGGGTTGGTAAAATACGTGAAATCTATTCTCAGACGTAAGAATGAACGTATTGGTACCCGAAATTTTGTCAATGTGACGAACGTTCGCGGCCCCTAACGCGCTCAAAATGAACGCTAAAATACTAGCGGCTCGCAATTTGTATGGGAAACATAACTAGTCGTAGGCGCTAAAAGCACCTTATTTCTCTCATATAACGCGAGTTTACCACGCTATACGAATATAACTACGACGCGTAAACTCGACCATATCTAACACCTTCACAACTAGAGTATCTACTATAAAGGCCGACTCAGTTACATCAACTAGTGGTTGTGAGCGCTCAGGGCACTCAGGGCACTCAGGGCACTTGGCGCTAGACACTAGGCACTAGGTACTCAGCAGTGGTAGATTATGTTAGGCATTAATCTAGACGGTAACGCTGAGTCATTGAATATAGTCTCAGTCAAAATCTGGCTCTCTTGAGGAGAATCGATCGACTAATTTATTAGAGAAACGCTAGAAAACTAGTCGCTTGGCGCCCTCAGGAAGAATCGAATCTTTTAAGAAGATTAACGTTCTTTACGGGTCCGGAATGTTTCATGAATTCTTCGAAACTTTCAGTCACAACCCTGCTCGCTTGTGCTCGATACGCTGATGGGGTGTTGATGCTGTACGCATGCGGTATCGAACATGTACAGTTGGCCACTATAGTATTCATTCTCGTACCGGGTCATTGACAGTCGGGTTCTGCCTTTGAAGCTTCTTCGGCCCGTGAGCACCCTTGCCCTGGCTCAATGCGAGCGGCGTCCCGAACCAGTCTCGAATTTCATCAAGTCTTTTTCCCTTTCTCGCGTGAGATATTTCATTTCGCCCAGACGACCGAAGCAAGGCACCCTTTCCGTCGTTTGGAGGAAAGCAACACGCTGGGCGCAGCGACAAAGCTACAGCAGCAAGGGCTAGAGGCAGTCCGCACGCTTTTCGCATGCGACTTCAGCTGCCAAGACACATCAGGCCGTATGAAGAAAAGGTAGGGGGGCAGATAACCATCAAGTAGGAGTTGGCACCCTGACCTTCGCGCACTCTTCATGTTGGAAGAGCGCAAAGAAGTACCCAATCGCTGTAGCATACTATGTAGCATCTTTGAAGAATGTCTTCTGTGCCAATACTCACTCCCAAAGCATCTCTTCGCCAGGACGTGGTGCTTGTAAGTACCGGACTGAGAGTCATAGCGCGTTCTGAACCATCTCGGACCAAATCAGACTCGTAAATCCTAGACCGACCTGAATCGCCTCTGATGCAGAATTCATGTCAGGTAACAATGTTCCCTCCCTCTCAGTCACTTCGTTTGGGTCCTGTTTGGGAGGGGGGCTTCCCGATGGTGAGGTTACCCCATTATACACAGAGAGATAGATGGTACTAGAGTACTAGTGGTATGTAGTATATTCTGCTTACTCCTATCAGTCTCTTACAAGCCCTCTCTGTAAGCCAACAACTTGTTGGTACTATAGTATACTACAAGAACTCTGAGGGAACTGGGGTGTGCGTGTGTGGGAAGTAGGACGACGGATGGCTTCGACCTCGACTTAGGTCAGTCCGGATGGTGGGTGCAAAGTGCTCTCGACAAAAGGCATCACAAATTTCGCTCAAGGGGGACTAGCCGGCCTTGGAGAGAACCCCGAAATTGTACTAGTGTCTATTCGTACGAAATTTATTGGCTCGTGAATCTCAGCAATTACAACCTATTTGGTACACAGGAATCACGGGCGCCTATTACCACTGCAACGACAACCTCAACTTTACTCAACGCCTACTACTATAGATCTCAAACGGGCTCAGATACCACTACCTTAAGTTCTGAGCTAGGCCCAAGGTCAGCCTCGAACAGGAGGCAAATCCAGTTTTGACAACTGATCGAACCATGGCGAGCGACTCTAAAACGACCCTCTTCTACGTTTCATTCAATCGCAACGCCGGTCCTAGCATCATCTTTTTGCATGGCCTTTGCTCCAACCTCAACGAGTTCACGTACGTATTCGAACACTCGAGCCTTCACGGCTATCACGTCCTCGCCGTTGACCTCCCAGGCCACTCGGAGTCATCTCACATCCTGCCATTCACACTTGCGAACGCCGCCAACCACGTCGCTCAAGTGATACGAGAGCAGGCTCGACATCGCCGTGCCCACGTGGTGGGCGCGTCCGTCGGCGGGTTCGTCGCTCTGGAGCTGGCGAAGCGACACCCCTTGGTGGTCGAAAGCCTGTTCGTCACTGGCGCGGCCCCATTCGCTGGGTACCGGAAATGGTTCGCCGAGCACCCGACCACCTTGTACTGCCTCCAAGCCCCAATTTCCAAGTACAACTGGGTCGACAGGGCGATCTGTCGGTGGCTCGGGGTGCACAAGCCCGACGGGTTGCGGGAGCAGGAGAAGAGCAACTTCAGCAGACAGCTCCTGACGGACGGGTTCAGAAGCATCGCCGAATTCTCCGAGAGAGATCTGGCCCTGGTGCGCGTGCGAACTTTGACCGTGGCCGGTCAAGTCCACGACGACGTGCAGGCGACGCGCAGGATGGCCGAGCTGCTGAGAGAAGGATGTCCCGAGAGCAAGGCGGCCATGATCCGCGGGGGCGTTCACACTTGGCATCTGCAGTTTCCGCAACTGTTCGCACAGGCGGTCACAGCTTGGATTGAGAACCGTCATCTCCCAGATGGCTCAGTGCTTCTACTGCGAAGTTAGTGCCAGCATATATGGGTCTTCTGGTGGCCAAAAAAGAGAGAAAAGAAAGAGCGGTCAAGAAGTATTGATTTCAGTGGTCCTTTTTCTGCGGTGTCACTGGGAAACAAAGCAGAGGTGTGCAACAGTACCCTGACGGCGCAACATGTGTGGGCTCAGACTTTGTTCGGTCTTGGTGTATACAGTGTTTGAGTATCATCATCATGAGACGACGAGGCAATCCGGCAGATCCAGGGAGGATTTGTTTTTTCAAGCAAATGTTAATTGATTCGAGGCAAATGACTTCGACGACCCTCACAGCAAAAAGCACTGCATTCTTCAGCTGCACACTACATACACAGTGTGAGTGTGACCACCACGACCGCAACAGCCACTCTTGAATGCCCTGTATGCCCATGCCCACTCCCCCGTCCCATAAAACCACCCCAGCCGCGTTGAATGGTCAGTATTCAGTGCGACGCCGTCCATACATTGCAATATGTCCCGGATAAACAAGAGACGTGCTTCCCCCCCCTCAACCCACGACAGAGTCCCTCCACGCACCCAGCAGAGATATCTTGCCACCCTCTCCTTCAAGTGTGTGTCGTTCCTCCTCCTCACCAGCATCACAGCACGAACGCTAGACATCCCATCACAACAGCGAACACTCCAGAAACAGTATAGCCCAATCTATCGGCAGAACCTGTAAACTTAGCATTGTTGGCGCCCGCGCCGGAGGCACCGCCGGGGACAACAGGCGTGATGGGAGGTGAAATGGAGCTGTTACTGCCAGTGCCATTGCTGTACATGGTGCCACTGTTGATTCCACCAGATCCAGCTTCCGCGGTGGCGGCGGCACTGGCAGCTGCGCTTGCGGCAGCACTGGCTTCAGCTTCGGATCCGTTATTACCGGCACCAGCAGCAGCGTTGGCGCCTGAAGCAGAATTTGCACCGGCCGCAGAGTTGCCAGAGGAAGCCTCAGCGTTGGCACTTGCACCGGCGGCAGCATTTGCAATGGCACCTCCCGAGCCACCAGCCCCAGCCTCCGCGTTAGCTCCTGCACTTGCTTCCGCTTGTGCTTGAGCAGCGGCACCGCCGGTAGGACCAATAACAGGGGTCTGAGTGGCATACGGACCGGTTGAGCATGGTGTAGTGATAGTCATGGTGGTGGCTCCGCCATTGTGGCAAACATCGCAAGACATGACGGTAGTAGTGAAGCCTTCGGGAATGGAGGTTGGGTTCCTGGTCGCTTCACAAGGACAGGCCTCTGTGATGGTGTAAGTGGCTTGTCCAATTGACTGGCCGCTGCTGCAAATCTGGTGGTAGATCGTGAGGTACTCGTGGATCTCCTCGACGTCCCCATTCGGAAGAGTGGTAGTGTAAGAAAGGATTTCAGTGCCTGATGGGCCAGTGGGAGGAGGCGTGATCACAGCACCACCGCCGTTGCAGTTGGGACCCGGGCAGAAAGTGATAGTGCTGGACAAGGTCGTGGTGGTGGTCAAGGCAGTTGGACAGACAGAATAGTATACGGTAGTCGCAGCAGTGTCCGCAGCGTCATTGACCACTGTGGTTGTCTGCGCGTTGGCTGCGGCAAGCAGGAGTGCCGCCAACGTCATGTAGGTGCGCGTCGATCGCTTCATTTCGGGCAGTTTGCGATGGATGGATTTGTTGGTTGTAGAATCTGCGTGCCACGATCGAGCGAAGGCAAGAAGTTGAAAAATCAATGTTCCAAATGAGTGACGATGAGAGAAACAAATAAGACACTTTCAAACGAGTGTAATGAATCTCGGAAAAGGAAACGAGGCTGTCGAGGAGAAAAGGAAACCAGAAGAGAACGTTGTACTATTGCGCATGATATTTACCTTGAGCAGGATCACCGTGCGGCGAGGGCAGTGTGGTCCACATAACGATGTCTCTGGAATGCAAAACAACCGGTCCAACAACAAATCACCTCATTCGCAGAGAAGGAGGGAATGTAGCGCACGCTCCATGACATTTCTCGAGAATTCAGGCCTGAAATTGCAAAATTCTTGTGGCCTGCACATGATATGTGATTCTGGTTGCTACGAGCACCAAGAGCAGCTGCGGAGGGGGCTGGAATCATTCAAAGCTCAGAAATGTCCAGCTTGAGCCACTCCTGACTGTGCAGTCTGGATTCGATCAAATCATTCAAGTGGCGACCTTACCCTGTCAGGGCAGATCAGGAATTGGAGGAGGGGTCATATGGGAAAGATGTTTCCTATCAAGTCGACATTTCAAACTCATCGCCCTCACCGAAGAGGACCCAACGAGAAGGAAACTTCCTACAAGGAAAAGAGATTATTCTCCAGAGCCATCGAGCTTACGAAGAGCTCATGGCAACACATCGCTGTAGAATAGGACGAAACGACGGTCGTGGCTGGCTCTGTTGCTTTTTTTGATCTGAAGAGAGAAGAAAGAAAAAGACCAAAATGTGAAAGTCGACGTGAAGAATTTGTAGCGTGGCCCGTGCCAAGATACAGTCACGTGGACCCGCACCTCGTCTCCTTTCAGACTTGATAATGGTTATTACGAGGACGACTATGGATTGATTGACCTGGCCGAAGGTGTCTGCTATCGACAGCTGAGCTCTTGCCTTTATTCTGACTACTTCAACCTCACCGGTACTTCGAACACTATGGCGCCATTTCGCCCTTCACGCAGTTTCTTCCACCGCCCCAGTCTCATCTCCTTGCCAGTTCCAGCCACGATGCACAGACCCTGACAGTCACCTTCCTTCTTGCCTCCGAATTCGTTGGTGATCAGTCTTCTTCGCTCAAATACCGCCAAAGAATTGATAAAGCCACGCACTGGGCCCGATGATGCAGGCACTGATACAGGCCCTCCATGCTCGGCCGTGTCGGTGCCGCCGTTCACTTGCCCGTGCCCATGGTCTGACTCCCCGTTGACCACCCCATTTCGCTTCTCGGCCGTCTCTTCGGCCTTCCCCACGGTCCCAAGAGGTAAAAGTGCTTTTTTGTCATCACTCAATTTCCATGCACGAATCCAACCATCCCAACTCCCACTGAAAACCACATCAGTGCCAGGCAAAGCAGCCAAAGCAGTGATACCCCGGGGTATTGGTCGTCGCTTATCATCCTTTTTCAATGCCTCGATGACCTTCGGGTCTGCTTCGGAGGTCACCTCTTCAAGTGGCGGCGGCTCTTCAACACCATGTGCGGTCTGGATGGTGAAAACAGCCTTCTTTTTGTGAATATTCCAGAGACTGATGGTGCCCGCGTCAGAACCAGTCACAAAGTTCTGTGGTGGTAAGGCAGCCACGCAATCCAGACTACCAATCTGATAGTTGTCGTTTCTGGAACTGTCGCCCAAAAACTTAGTGAGGGATTCATCCACAACCTTCCACCACATGGCCTTTCGATCTCGAGCGCCCACTGTCACGCACTGATCGACAGACACGGCGGAGACATCGACAATATGGTCTTGGTGGCCGAACAGTGTTTCCACGTAGGCAAGACTATGCTCACCAGCCAAGCTGTAGGTTTTCAAGGAGCGATCCATGCTTGCACTGAACAGTTGTTGGCCGAAGCCGCCTCCACCAGCCGAGTTTGGTGCAAATGCGAGTCCGGTCACTCCGTCTCTGTGCGTAGTGAATGTCTTCAACGGCCGCAGGTCTTCTGCTGACCAAATTATGAGTTTCTTATCCGCTCCTCCCGTAGCCACGAATTTCCCGTCTGGCGAGGCTGCGACCGAGAGAATCCGTGCGGTATGGCCATGCTGCTGAGACGCCAATGCCCTGATTTTAATGCCTCGAACAAATGCCAATTGTTTCGGCCGTCGTCGAACTCCAGCTCTTGATTTTGGCCCATCTGAGGTGCTCGGTTCTTGAAGTTGCCATTTGATCAGCGTCTTGTCCTTGCTCACGGTGTACACGTAAGGTTGGCAAACTGCCACGCCAGTTGTTGATTCGGTGTCCGCACGAAATGCCGTGTGAGTAGCATTCGCAAAATCCAGATTCTGGGCAATCAGCCGATATTGTCTACCCTTTGCCTCGTCAACGTCCTCTTTCAGCCGTTTCGCGATCAAGTCCTTGTCAAGATCTTCGGCATCAAATCCATTTTCGTCTATTTCTTGCCTAATGTTGTCCAGGTATCGTTGTGCAAGCCTAACTCGTCGTTCGGCGGCAGTCTCTTCCTCTTCAGAAGTCCCTTCTGACTCTTCCACATCACTTTCTGGTTGAATCTCGTCTTCAGACTCGCTCCCAGATATTGACTCGTCTCGCTGTCGATCTCGATCTCGAGGGTTTCTCCCTTTCCGACGAGGTTGGTCGTCTGGCTGCTCTGGTACTCGGTCGGCATTTTCGACTTCTCGCCTTTTCCTCGCTTTGCCCCCGACAGGATTGTCTCGTTTTCGCTTCCGCTGAGATGCAGGAAGCGTGAAGAAGGAAGACATTTGGGGGTGTCTTCGCAACTTGATTGTCACCAGAGTAGGCTGGCAATCAATTGCAGCGAGATATTGTCTCCAAAAACTTTTTTGAGATGCGGGCAAATCTGCAGTTTCCTAGCGCAGCCTTGTCGGAAAATTTCATTCGCCGCACCTTCCTAAGAGAGACGACAAGCCCAGCCTTGTGTCCTCAAGGCAGAGCTTCGCGTGCGTGTTCGAGCAATTGACCTCGTACTCCCAATTTCAGTCCGCAATCGAGTCACCGAGAACAGCCTACTAATACTGAGCACCACCCTGAAAACACAGGGTTCTGAGGAGTGTTGATTCGAGGTCCTCTGTCGCTACATACTGCCACTCTTACCACCTCAATTCTGCAATCAAAATGTGAGGCCATGTTCACCCCGGCAGCATTCAAGCCAAGTATCTAACAACACTTCTTCAGGGAGGTTCTCATCGGTCTCACCGGCCGGGACTTCACCATCATCGCCGCATCCAAAGCTGCCATGCGCGGCGCCACGATCCTCAAGTCTAGCGACGACAAAACACGCCAACTCAACAAACACACCCTTCTGGCCTTCTCTGGCGAAGCGGGGGACACTGTACAGTTCGCAGAATTCATCCAAGCGAATGTTGCACTCTACTCAATGCGCAATGAGACGGATCTAGGTCCTTCCGCGGTGGCCAGCTTTGTGAGAGGAGAGTTGGCGCGGAGTTTGAGGAGCAGGAAACCATACACGGTGAACTTGTTACTCGGGGGTGTCGACCCGATCACGAGAGAGCCAAGTCTTTATTGGTTGGATTACCTTGCGAGTAGTGTGAAGGTGCCGTACGCGTGTCACGGATATGCCCAGTGAGTTGCCCTTTAGCGATTCTTGATGTCATGGATCATGGAGAGCGAACCGATCGAACTGACAAAGGTGATTCAAGGTATTACTGCCTCTCCATTCTCGACAAACACCACCACCCAGACATTTCCTTCGAACAAGGCATGAAGATCCTGCGCATGTGCACGGACGAACTACAGCGACGTCTACCCATCGACTTCAAGGGCATGACGGTGAAAGTGGTGAAGAAAGACGGCATTGTGGATATGGAGTATGACACTAGCAAACAGGTTCTCGCTGCTTGAATGTGCAACAGGGGAGAATGAAAGGGGCAACTCAATTGATTATTACCTTGTGCATAGCGTCGGCGTAGAAAGGATTTTTTATTCAACCGGCTCGAAGCGCAGAAGATTGGGTTCTTTTCATTCAAACGGCATTGAAAAGTGCATTGTAGCACGTTCTACTGTCGAAATGCGCCGGCCACTCATGGGATACACATCTCGCTGGTTCACATACCAGTCCCGTCTGCCTGTTTCCCATACCTGTGACAACGAAACGGCGGTCGCCCGGAATTTCTAACCATCCCACACAAAAACCACACAAAAAGCCCTTTTTCTTGCAAGACGCCATGCTGGAATCGATTGTTCAGACCGCGTCGCCGGCCACCGAAACTCAAATCTTGTCACAGAGGGTGGGTTATCATGTCTCCGACTGGTATTCGCCGACCAAGCCCCAGTCTTCCGAAAGGTTGCAGGTAGCCGTTCGGTCGTCCTGAGGTGCGATTTTGAGGCATGTTGCTTCTTGGACGTGTGCGAAAGTGTTGCCGGACTGGGCTAGTTTGTCTTTGGTCTCCCACCATGTAGGGTTGATGGCTATGGCCGCCGGTTCGTCGTGCGCGCTGACTCTGCAAGTGTTGTCTCCGTCGAACCGATGGCTGGGGTGGCCGTACATCCGAATCTTCCGACTCGGAGTGATCCTGACTGGCCTCAGTTTCCGAGTGTTCTGATGGAAACTGTTCGTCAAGCTCGTCTTCCTCATCTTCATCATCTCCATCATCTCCATCCTCAGGTTCCTGATCAGCAACATCCCGTCCCTCTTCTTCCACATCCTCATCATCATCGTCGTCACTCAAGACAATCCGCGCTGCTCTTGGTCTTCGCCAATTTGGTGGTGTCTCGGCGGGCTCGTCGTCAGAGGCCTCTGTCACTTCATCGTAGTTCGTCTCAGCGTCGGACATTGCCCAAGGACCACTTTCTGCACGCCGAACAACGTCCGGATATCTCACACCGTGATGATTATCATCACCAGCAGACTGTTCACTTGCAGTATCGAGCGCACTCGCAAGTCTTGCATCTCCTGCCCATTGTCGGTTGTAGATAGTCATTGTAGACTGACTACTTGCGTCATCGTGATCCTCGTCGGCTTCATCGTCGATGAATCCATCCATGTCATCATCCTCGCCATAGTCTTCCTCCTCGTCAATTTCACTTGACGGGAGTTCGCTCTCGATATCATCATAATCCATTAGATTCGAACGCACGAGCCGTAGGTATTGGGTATCCGCCGAATCGTAGTCCGAAGCAGATAACATATCCGTGCCGACATCGGACTCGAATGGGCTAGCCGAATTATACATGTCTTCAAGGAAGCCACAGCGTCCGCATTCACCATTTTCGAGTTCCCAGTGACAATCAGGGCAACGGACGACATTGTCTTCTTCATCTCTAAGACCTCGAGCCCAAATGCCTGCGCGCTGTTCTTTCTTCTCGAAAATGCCTTTGAAAATGCCAGGTCCCTTCCGATCTGCTGCGAGGGAAGCCGCCTCTTCTTCCTTGGCTAGCTGGTGGTCCTGTACACTCTCATCTTCAGGTAGCAAGTCGGCTCGGCTAATCAACATGTGGACAAGATCTCGGAGGAGGTAATTGGGAGACGGTTGTACTCTGATTTTGGTCCTGCAGTCTGGGCAGTTTCTCTTGTTGCCTTGGCCCTTCCTGACGAGCTTTTCACCAAACCAGCTGGTAAGGCACGTGTAGCAGTACGTGTGACCACATGAGAGAATAAACGGCTCGTAGAGGGATCTCATGCAGATCTTGCACACCGAGAGACTGCGTATATCCTCCATTTGCTTGAGAAGCGCAGCAGTGGTGGATCCGTCGGACTCCGCCATCTTGGTTTGAAGCCACGCGAGAAGGGTTGACGTTGAAAGTTGAGCGGCGGCGCTCAACAGCTTTTGTGAAGGTGGGGAAACATGAATCAGCAGAACGCGCGTGGAACGAGCGACCGGTGAGGCAAACTGCGGAGGGTAGTTGAATGTGTCCAGTCGACTTTGGTCAGATGCAGTTTGGCAAGAAAAGTCCTGCCCACGCGTCCTTCAAAACAAGCACAAGGGCAAGTCGAGAGACGGGATCGCCCTGGCCGTCACCGCAGCCTGTGGAACCTGATATAGAGGTCTTGGCAGTTCAAGGGTATGAGGAAGGTTTGCCGAGGCACTTCCCCAGACCTCGAACTTCTGCGGTGTTGTCGCCTGAAGGAAGGTTGGCCAAGTTTTTACGTCCTCAATCCTGCGGCGATGTCGAAGCCAATCTCCTTCGGCTTTGGCAAGCCAAAACCTGCCGCAGATTCCCCTGTGGTAGGAACCACTTCCCTCAAATCCTCCGTGGCGTCGAAGAGCCGGCCCTCGCGAACCGCTCTCCATCACGACTCGGACAACGAAGATGAAGATGAGCCAAGACACGAGTCAGTCTCTGGCTTCTCGTCAAATGGTGCTATTCTAAGTCAACCCTTACAGGACTCACAAGTGAAGGTGATAGCGAATGCCGGGAATGCCGACTGGCGCAGACATGGGCGAAAAAATTTACTTCCTGCGGAAGTCCAAGCACAACAGCAGAATGGTGGCGCTGTCATGGTAGAGCGAGACGAAGTCAGCACAGCTAGTGGGCTCCAGTTCGCAAGCAAGAACGAGGAGGATAGAGGATACCAGACGAATGGCCATCAGCAGGCGCAGGAGCAACATCCAGCTGAACAGCCGAAGCAACTCACAGCGGATGAGGAAGCCTTGCAGGCACTATTAGACGATGGTTCCGGCAAACCGAGGTCAAATGCTGTCATATCAATACAGCAAAACATGCGGCTTTCACCCCAAGACGAGACACAAGATTTCAGGGACGATGTCGCTTCTAGGCCGGATTCAAGCACCCTCGAAGAGTACGCCGCCATGCCCGTAGAGGAGTTTGGCATGGCTATGCTGAGAGGCATGGGCCAAAAACGCCGTGCCAACGGAGAGCTTATTGACCTGACTTCGAAAAATGATAACAATCCACGGAAACTCCGCAAACAGGAAGGCTTCTTGGGAATTGGCGCAAAGGCAGCCCCTGGATCTGATATCGAATTAGGCGCATGGGGTAAAGCTGACATGCGTAAGAATACAAAAGGAGAGGGATTCTTCACGCCTCTGATGCGAGAGAATAAGGCCACCGGTGAACGCATCTCGGAGGACGAGTTCCAGAAAAGGTTAAAAGAGTCGCGGAATGCCAAACAGGAGGAAGATTGGAAACAGCGCAGAGATCGCAATCTGGAGATTAGTGGTCGGGATCGACATCGAGACAAGGACTCGCAGAGAAATGGAGATGACGACTTCCGAGAGCAGATGAATTCATTCTCTCGCCCCAACTCTTCCAGGCGAGGCCGAGACGGGCGCGAAGATTCCCGTTCGAATAGGGACAGAGATGACAGAAATTATGAAAGCGTGCGACCAAGACGTGATGAAGACAGGTCACGGGACCGAAGGCAAGACAAGGAGGATCCAGATGAGCACGATAGTCGACGGCGAGCCAAACATCAGGAGCGTCATCGAGACGAAGATAGATACGATTCCAGTTCGTCCCATCGAAGTCATGGGGACCGGGACCGTGACCGTGACCGGGATAGGGACAGAGATAAAGACAGAGATAGGTACAGGGAAAGACATAGCGATCGCCGCCATCGGAACAGATGATTTCGGAAAGGAAATGGGAGGGAAGAGCAACCAGTCATAGGTTGACGAACCGACATAAAATAGTTGTCCGTAAATGACCTTTTCCCTCAAACGTACGAACAATCAAACAACTACATGGTCCTCTCGAATCATACCATGACAATATCTCCATCTATTCCCTTCCCCTGCACCTCGTCGTGCCCGTTGGTGAGTAGCGACCCATTCAGTGCACCACCACCCGCGGCCGAGACGCCAGCAACCTCATCCATCTCCCGGAGCGTGTACTCGATCAGGTAGCTCTCGTCGACCAACTCCTCCATCCTCTTGTAATGTCTTTCCGTGTAGACCTCTAGGGCTCTCAAGAGCTCCTTCATGCCGCCAGCGCCTCTCCCGGCTTTTCGTCCACGGACGTCGCTGCTCAGGACGGCGGCGGCGCCGAGCTGCTTCTTCTTGTCCCGGGCCATCGCGACGAACACGTCTCTCGGGTACGACCGTAGCAGGCAGTTGAGGATCCGCTGCGCGACGGGGGCCGTGCGTGCATTGGTGTTCCAGTCGCGCACGTGCTCCAGTAACTGCCACAGTTGCGTCCGGTCGAGGGAGGCGAGGACCTCGTCCACCGCCTTCGAGCCCGTTATGCTACTCCCGGTGCTGTTATCGTCACGTTCATTCTCGGCGCTTTCCTTCCGGGACTCGGAGGAATTGACGACATCCTCAAAAACACGCAGCAGGCGACCTGGGTGGCCCAGCGCCAGAGACAGGGTGATGGCCTCACGGTAGTTCTTGCCGAGGATGTGGTTCTGGAGGAGTTGGTCTTGTTCGATCCGCTCGGTTGCGCGTTGAGACGCCTGTAATGTGGTTTGCAGGGTGGTGTCGCGCCAGAATGTTAAGGTTGCGTCGCCGGCGCCCGATATCAGTGAGTAGGGATAGGGTTGACGCTGCGACTTGCGCTGCTTTTTGCTCGAAGAGGACGATGTATGCGGATACGAGTTTGGCGCGACAAGGGCCCACACGCGGTCGGTGTGGTTGTCGAGGGTAGTCAGGAGATGGTCGGAGTCGGCGGCCGAGTATGGGGACCAGATTTTGACCAGCGTGTCAGAGGACGCGGATGCGACCAGAGGCGGATTGTTTGACTGTGTTTGAGAAGGACGGGCATCTTCTTCAGCGTCGTCATCGTTGCTTTTGGGATCAGTGGGTGGGATCCAAACAACCTTCAACACGGAATTGCTGTGCCCCTCGAACGTTTGGAGACAGGTATAAGTCGAAAGGGACCATACTTTGACTGTTCGGTCGCCTGAGCCGCTCACCAGCAGTCCGCGCGCACCACTTGATCCTCCGTCTGGCAGAGAAAGTGGAGGAGTTCCCGCCGGAGAGAAGCGGACAGACCAGACGCCTCGCTTGTGGCCGCGCAGGACGGCCGTCACCGAGCCATCTTCCAAAGACCACACCTTGATGGTGCGATCTTGAGATGCTGACGCAAACAGTGGTGCGATGGGCGATACATCCATTGCATTGATGTCCTTGTCGTGCGCAACTCGAGTGAACAGGGCTTTTGTGCCGGTTTGTGGTTCTGTTGCTGCCTGGTCGTACTTCAGTCTCCCTGTGTCCCATCGTTTGATGGTCTTGTCTTGCGAACCCGTCAACAGGAATGCAGGCGGGTGTAATGCTGGATTCTTCAAGGCTGGGCCATCCGTCGGTGGGCTTCTGGGGAGGGCGATGGCCCCCAAGGACTCTGCATGTCCAGCGAAGACTGCAAAGCATTCATAAGATGATGAAGCAGGGTCTAATCGCCACAACCTTGCGGTGTTATCCTTCGCACCAGTCGCTACCCAATGGCCTGACCAATCGACATCCAAGCAGATGATGATGTCTTCATGGCCCTCAAGCAATGCAACATCGTTTCCGAAAGACTCGATGCCTTCTAGAGACTTAGAGTTCGTTGATTTACCATTCTCTCGAATCGAGATCAGTTTGAGACTCTCCGTGTTGGTGGCAAGTGCCAACAGTGTCCTGTCAGGGCCGACACAGGCCATGTCGATGACTTCATCGTAGTTTCCAGAGATTGTCCGAAGCAGCGGTAAAGCCCCCAGCGACTCAGACGTTTGGAGACTGCGCAGAGCAGAAATGCCCTGCAACCTCATGGTTTGATCTTGATGGATAGACAGAAGGGCGTCATCCTCGACTATTGGGACAATGGCAGTGATAGCGTCATTCTCAAGTCCGGGTTTCTGCTTGGAAGTGACTTCGCGGCCTGTGGTGGTGTTCCAGATTCTAACAGCTCCGTGTTCCCCTCCAGCGTAGCAAAATCGACCTTCCAGCAGAAAACCGGCAGTTTCCAGCACTTCCAAGGCTGGAATAACTCTTTGCTGCCCCCACGTCCGGCCGTCCCAGAGAATTATTGTCCGGTCACGGCTCGCCGACAAGAGCAACTGTTGCTCTTTGGAATATTTCAGGCTTCGCACGACACTGACGTGGGAGTCAAGAGTCGCGATAGATTTTCGTGTAGCTAAATTCCATATGCGGATTTTCCCATCTTCGCCTCCAGACACAAGGTAGATGGATCGAGACGGAGCATGATCATCGACCTCCATTTGGTCTTCTCCACGGCTCTTACGCTTGCGGCTCGTCTTGATTTCTGATGGGCTTGGTGACTCTGATTGGAAGAATTGAAGAGCAGAGACAACACCGCCGTGGCCATGAAATGTGTGCGAGACATAACCTCCTCGGAGATCCCATACCTTCACCGTTCCTTCGGCACCGCCCGTTGCGAGCAGTGATCCCGTGGCATCGATGACCGATGACACAACCGGAGTGGCGTGCGCCTTCAACGTGCGTGTGAGCTCGGCAGTGATTGAGTTTGATCCTTCGAGCGGTTTGAGCGAGAAGATCCGTAACGAAAGCGACCGCGAAGCGATCACCAAATGGTACAAATCGGGAGCCAGACACAGACTCGTCACAGCTTCTCCATCTCCCTCAATACGACAGAACACCTTGCCCGTCTGTACATTGACAATCAAAACATCTTCGTCAACGCAGGTCGCGATGAAGGAACCGCTTGCATTGTGCGAAACATCGCCGCCTGTGAAAATCGGCTCAATAGTTTTGGCAGCCTCAAAGGTTGTTTTCTGCTGAATTTTGGTAGCCATCGTCGCCGATTGTTTGCATCTTTAGAACCACACCATGGATAGAAACGCCCTCGGGAACAGGTTTTGTGGCGACAGCGACATATCAAAGACTGCGACATAAAAGACTGAGGCCGTTGAGATGCTTTTCTGAAATTTCACGGGAAAAAAGTTGGAGATCGACATTCAGCCAATTGCGTGAAGCAACTATTTTAAGGTTTGAGTTAGTGCTTGGCGACACAGCCTCGTCGGCAAAACATCGGCAAAACAAGCAAACATTTTGCCAGGCGACAGCCATTTCACTATTAAAGGCATGAAGCACACCAACTACTATTATATGCTTCGAAGATATCTACCTAAATATATATATATATATAATCCCCGAACACTCGTCCTTCGCACCCATTCGGCTGACTCATCCCCCGCCGCTTTGCTCCCTCGTCTACTCTCTTCTACTCCCTTCCTCTCTTTCGCGCTCCCCTTCCACTCCCTTCTGCTCTCTTACGGCTCTAGCCCCCTCCTGCCGTACTCCCTTACGTATCGGCGAGGCGCTCGTTCGGGCTCTAGTCTTGTAGGCGCTAACATCGCGTATATGCCAGCCTCGTGGTAACTTCACTCAATTATATGGGAATGGCTCGGGGTGGTGTGTGACAAAGGGGATGGATGGTCCTCGAGAGCTCTACGGCGCCTTATACGCGATTTCTGACATGTATAAGACGTCGACGACGATCGCCGAGAGGCCTGCTCATCAACTACGCTGAACATATGACATCGAGCTGGCTATAGCCGGGAGTCTAACGGTTTGAAGGGCTCCGTGACTGGGATTGACGAAAGATACATGTCCTGTCACGCAGCGTGTCAGAGGGTCGAGCACGTGGTGCAACAGCTCAGTGGCGGCAGAACGGCAGAGAGGTAATCGAAGAACTAACTAATCGACGCTCTTTCTACGAGTATACTTGTACATGGTAGCTTCAATGATCTGCCTGGTCGTGCCAAGATTTGGGACGGTCGATACTCGAGGCCGGAAGTGCGGATGCACTAAGTGACGACGATAGTTCTTGTACAAGTACAATTGATGATATGTTGTCGGGCGCTTTGCATACCACGTGTAGTGTGATTCGCAAATTCTCGCATTCACCTCGTGATACACCAGTGCTGCGGAGATGGTAGACATCCGAACTGATTGCAGTCATACCTAGAGATGGTTTACTCATGTCTCTCTCAATGACAGTCTCGGAAGATTAGAGAGACAGACCCGTATTGATACACTGGTTGCTACTGAGAGCTGGTGATGCTGGCCATTTCGAAGATGCCGTGTCCAGAAACGTAGAGAAAGACCAAACTGTCCTCGTTCCGTTGTTGCGGCAGGACGGCAGCGAGCCCGTCCTTTCGGATGACAGTCCCTTCAACAGACAGCTAGCTAGGACGAGTCGGTAGTGAAAGGCGCACACCCGATCAAGGAGCCTTCAAAGCTGGCACAAAACCCCTGCAGGAGGTGTCGTGGCAAGCCAAAACATATTGTGATCTAACAGCTGTGACTTCAATTCGACGAGGGTGGAAATTGTCCGTCAGAGGATGCAGAGCGATCACCATTGATCATTCGCCAGCATTTGGTAGATAAACTGGCTGTTACCCCAGTCACCCCAAGGTTCGTGTGAGAATCCCAGGTCTGGCGATTGTAGATCATAGCCAAAGCCTTCCAGATCAGTTTGAAAAGCATCAAAGTCAGTCCGGACACCCCTGTCGTTGGCCACGCCCGAAATTCGGGCAGGTAGCTGAAGGGCCTCGTTCGGCAGTGCAAGATTGGCGCCAGTACTGTCAGGTACATGTGTTTCGCTTGGGGTACTCTGGCTGCCCTGAAATTCCCTCCGCTGAGCTTCCGAGGTTTGTGGCAGGATCAAGGCCTCACTGTGATCAGTTTGACCCACTTCTTTGGCGTAGCTATGTCTTGATAGCACACGACGCGAAACGTCCGCCATGGATTTATTTTCGAGGCCTGCCTCATCGGGCTCGGGGCTTGCTGAAGAGGACCTGTTGCTGAAGCCGCGCTGTAAAAGAGTGTCTAGGTCCTTTTGCTTCAAGGGGACGTCAGTCAATAAACCGTATCAACGTCCTTTGGGTAAACTTACAATTGATAAAACAGCAGCCGTCGGACGGCTTAGTGCCGCCACGGCTTTAGCACACGAATTTACCTGCTTCGTGATGTGCTCAACATCGATATCTGACGGAAGCGCATTTGTTCGGAAGAGGTAGAACAAGATCCTGGCGCATTGGTAGACTGACACGATAAAGTCGAGATCCATTGAAGGTAGACCCGTCTTCAGAGACATGACCGAATTGTAAATTTCTACCATGGCTTCTGCATGTTGAAAACACTTTTCTCGACATAATGAAAGAAAAGCGGGTGACATGCACTCCAGCACTGACTGTGGCAGAGCTTCGTGGAGGCCTGCAAGCGAAAGGCGGTAGAGGTCACAATGGCACTGATGCCGCAGAATGTGGATCATGATGAAGGGCGCCAGTCTTGGGCTGTAGGCACACAACTGGAGGTTGATCCGGGAATAGGCAAAGCAAGACGGTAGGCGCGCGACGAACGCGTCAAGTTCCGCCTGGAGCGTGTACACCTCCCGTTGAATCCGTTCGGCGTCATGGGTCTGCGACATGGCCAATGTTTTCAAAAAGTGAAGAATCCTGTATCGCAACGACGAGATGCGAATGTTTAATGCCAGAAGTCCGATGTCATCAGGAGGCGATCCATCCTCGGGCGGCTGCAACATTTCCGTCTTCCGAGCCAGGTTGAGTTCGAAGTGTCGCTCGTCGCAGGGAAGTTGAACGTGAATAGACCCAGGGCGAAAAAGCTGGAAGTCTGTGAGACCCGAAGCAAGGCTCCCGTCGAGCAGAAACAACGACCACATCAGCCTTCGCCGCGATTCTTGGGCCAGGAAGCACAATCGCGGGTTTTCGAAGTTGAGGCGGACGCCGTAGGCCATTCGAGCAGCGAGGGACAGTAGCATGAATGCCCTCACAAATTGTCGAGACATCATCCGGTACTTGATGACCAATACCAGGGCCTGAATGTTGATGACGGACTGCTGGTCAAGGTCGCTCAGAATCAGTTGCTGGCACAGATCAATGCACTTGGAGCCATAGCCTTCCATTCCCATACCGACGTCGGAGAGCAAGGTTGTTATACCGACAAGCGCGTACAACAAGGGCCGATCCATCAGTCCTGCGTGGTACCTCTGGATCACCGTTGCTTTGTGGAGAAATGAGTAGACAGGGCTTGGGCTTAGGTCGGTGAAATACGCGTTGAATATACGAAGCATGGTGGCCTCCGAAGGAAGCTGTCTGGGTTGGACTTAGCGATCGATATTCCAAAGGGCAGCCAAAAGCACGTGGGAGACGTACAAATCGATGCATGCATCGTTGAATCTATCAGGTCCTGCTGCGCTATCAACTTGGGGAGAAATTGCGTTCCCGGGAGAGGGCATAGGTCCCTGTGCCTCAGCCGACACATTGACCACAGTGTCTGCGCCCACGCACGATCCAGATTCCAATTGCAGGGATGAAGGGGGATTCTCTGCATCAGTCGAACTTAGTCCATATCGCCTACTAGGCTGGTAGATACATGGACGACTCCGACGGCGACATCTCTCGCAACTGGGTTTTCCTCCATCGCATCGAGTCTTCCGAGAGCGGCAATAGACACACGCCCGGGAAACCCTGCGTCTGTCGAGAAAAGAGCTGCGAGGTTGTTCTGTGGCCGTGATTGCTTGGCTGTCCTCCGAAAAGGAACACAAGAGTCTCAGTCTCGCGCAGTTACCACAGGTACCGCCGTCGTAGCCGTTGTCGTCGCATCGAACTTTGCGTGCGCGGCACATCGAGCAGGTACGCTTAGTCGGCCTCACGACACTGGGCGACTCCTCCATGATGCCGAAGAAAACGGGGCAGATTCTCCACTGCGCGTGCTAGCTGCGCGGCCGTGCCAGGGTGCACGAGCGGAACTCTGGTGGGTGGCGCGAGTGTGCCTATCCGGAAGAATCAATCAATGTCAATGGCCCTGGAAAGGGTGCAGGAAAAGTGAATAGAGAGTAACATTTCGTGTTCAAAGATAACGGTCTGGAAGGAGCATGGCTCGTTCTTCGAGCCTTCTGAGTGTCTAATACTATGGACTCACTGGGATTGTACAGAAGGTGTCGTCTGGGCGGACGGAGAGCCAGTGGCAGGTCGCCGGCTGTCGGTGTCGGTGTCGGCGTCGGCGTCGGCGTCGGATCTCGGGAGACCCGCTGGCCCCGGCACGGCTGTCGAAGTGGAAAAGACGCTCCCCGCCACCTTCACAACTATATTGAATGCAGGAGCATCATTAGCGATAGCGCATCTAGGCTTTGGTCACCGCAAACGTCGGAGTTTGGATCATGCCAGTCTCGGCGAAGTACACCTCCCAATGGTCGACCAGCCTCTTGAGCACCTCGGGCTCTGATTCCGATAGGTCGTGCAGCTCTGCAGGATCTTCGGCAATGTTGTAAAGTTCCCAGTCGTCCTTTCCGCGAGGCTTGTTGATCCAGACGGCTTTCCAGGTTCCTTCTCGTATAGCCCGTTGGCCGAACAACTCCCAGCCGTGGACGTGGGTCTCTTCACCATGGACGCTACCGGTGGCGAGGCCAGATGCAGAGCTCAGATACGAGACCCATGACTTCCCCCGCGGAAGCACGACCTCGCGACCTCGAAATTTGGTACCTGGGTGCGGGACTTGAGCGAGCTCGAGGATCGTGGGTAAAATATCCATGACCGTGGTAAATGCATGCGTGATGGCGGCATCTTGGGCTCTGAAAGGGGGGTAGCGGACCAGACAAGGACAGCGGATTCCGCCTTCTGTGATCATGCATTTAGATCCTCGCGAAGGGGCTGTAGCGGCGCATGCCCATCTTGGCCCTAACGGATTGCCGGTCAGGAGAGAATCCATGTGATGCATTTGATGGAAGACATGGTCTGCTTTGACTCACCGTACCAAACGAACGAAGTCTTGTCTCCGATATTTCCAAGACGATTGTCATAGTACTTTTGAATGATGCCACCCATTGTTTTGGGTCCGCCCATCATCTGTGACGGCATAGAGAGTCTGCAGTTAGCAGAGTCTTTTGGGAATCACGGTTTAACGAAAGAGGGGGTCATATTACCGGAAGAGCTTCCAGCATGGCCCCTTCGGCCCCGTTGTCCGACATGAAAAGAACAAAGGTGTCATCCAGCTCGCCGGAGGACTTGAGGTAGTCGAGCATCTTCCCCACGTTCTGATCAATTACGTCCACCATTGCCGCAAAGACCTCCATCTTCCGAGCAGAGATTGTCTGCTCCTCACGGGTCATGTCCGTCCATTCCTTCCCTAGGGTGCCGACCGGAGCGGCGACCTCGACGCCTTCCTCGACCAAACCAAGTTTGATCATTTTTTCCACTCTCCTCTTGGTCAATTCGTCTGGCCCGTCGTCGTACATCCCAGCTGTATACATCAGTTCAGCTTCACAGGTGCATACACACCGCAAACCCGACTAGGAGACATCACACTTACCATACTTTTCAATGACGTCTCGGGGCGCCTGGAGTGGCCAATGTGGTGCTGTGAACGTGAGACATGAGAAAAAGGGTTTGGCTTTTTCTTCCGAGTCTCGCTCGTCGAGGAATTTGATCAGCTTGTCGGTGAATGATGTTGTTGAGTAAAAGTCTGCAGGAAGTTCGGTTTTGCGGTCAATGAAACGACCGCCCTCCATCCAAAAGCCATCAGTATTGAGACAAGGAATCTTAATCTCGCCATCCTCGAGCTGGGGCTCGTAGCCGTAGTGGTTGCCTGATCCAGGCAAAAAAGCAAAACTCTTGCTGAAGCCCCGTGAGCACGGCGCCAAATCTTTAGGTAGCCCGAGATGCCTAGAGCGCAAAAGTTCAGAATCAAATTCATCCCCAGGGATAAGTAGAAAGACAGCAAAGCAAGCAGAGGGGATGATTAATCGAAAGCCATGAGTAGCCTATTGATTGAACCCCATCTGCCCCTGGCAAAGTTGGCTTACCATTTCCCAGACAAGACGGTGAAATACCCTTGGTCCTGCAAGATCTCAGGCAGAGCAGCAACTCGCCAATTCAGGTAGCCTTCATACCCTGGCTTCCCTTTAAAATAGTCACCAAAAGCACGCATGTGCTCTGACATCTGCCCTTTTTCCATCAAAGTAGGAGTCAGCCTTGCCTACCACAAGGGCAAATCATGGCGAGACCTACCTAAGCCAGCGATGTGATTGTCGGTTCCCGAAAAGAGCATCGCTCTAGTGGGCGAGCAGGCCGAAGCCGTATGAAAGTTCGTCATTCGAATACCGTCTTTGGCCATTCTTTCGAGATTGGGCGTCTGGATTTCACCCCCGTACGGGGCAATGTCGCTGAATCCAAGGTCATCTGCGACGATGACGAGGAAGTTTGGCCGTTTTCCAGCTGAGCCCATGTTCGTTGCTACAAGAAAGCGATCGGAATTAAAATGGGAAGGTGCTTAATTCAAATTCACAACTCGTCGACAAAAGCCAACTTTCACCTCGATGTTATAAAGGCCGTGGTAGACACAATAGGGCTGTAGTACAAGAGAGAAGCATAGTGGGCTCGCGATGTACCGCCCGACAGCCGCTTCCGACGAAGTGGCCACCGAAAGCCGACGCCCTAAACACGGACGAAACAGACTCGTATCCCCCTTTCTTTAGAATCACCCTACAACATTCTCCATTATAAGGTGATACAGAGACCGACTACATGGGACTGCCAAAGCCCAGTATGAACTGGGAGAACCTCCACCCAACGAAGAACAGATCCGTTTAATCGCACAATTTGTACCTACTCAAGATGTACGGAGTCGCCTTGGCTTTAGGTTGATGCCTGGTTTTGCTGACAATTGCTTTCCCTTGCTGCGTGAGCGGATCCTGTTGTAGGGGCAGTGGGTACGAGGCGACCAAGGCTTGACTTGGTAAGGGAATCGCAATTGAGCTGTTGATGTAGGAACAACACAAGGTGCAACACTTCCCGACGTCTGTGAACAGCAATAGACAACACGCATAGGAGCAAAGTCCAGTAACAATCTCCAGTGTCTGCAAGATAGAATCTTCGCCTTGTCATTTGCTTCCGGTCAGGCTAATCATCCATGTCGCTGTACATCACTCCGAGATCCTGCTCTCTCTATCCCCAACATCCCAGAAGTAAAGCCACAGTAGCGCAGCTGTACTTGACATTGTCTGCGTGAGTGCAAACACATTTCCCTCACCTCTCCCGCTCTTCGACATGGGTAACGTCTCCGCTCTTGGCGGCCAGCTCGGTTACATAACTTTCCTCGGTAACATCTGCGATATTGTACTTTCCAAATTGCCTTATGGAGATGCCTTCGTGGAACATGCGATCAATCTGCTCCATCGATTTACCTTTGCATTCGGGAACCATGAAATAGACAAAGACAAGGGCGATGAAGCATATCGGGGCAAATACCCAGCCGATCTGGAGATGGAGGTTTGCGTAAGGCGCGTTCAGAAGATACGGAAGGGAGAAGCCGACCGCAAAGCTAGAAAATTATCGCAGTCAGCGATGATTGTGTCGGGGAGGCAAATGAACTCGCTGAAGGGACTCACTTTGCAATCACGTTCATGGTGCAGGCAAGCAGTTGCGTGCGGTCTCGAAGACGCAAAGCAACAATTTCCGTCGTGACCACATTAGTCAGAGGCGCAAATCCGATCGAAAATCCGGCGGTCTGCAATACTAGCATAACAATGCTAACGGGCTGGTAGCGTTTGGCAAGTGGCCATCCGGTATGACCAATGCCACCTAGAATGAGCAGAGCTGTCATCTGTTGTGCAGCACTGAGCATGAGGAGAGGTCTATAATAGCCATGTTAGCCTGGTTCTGCTTGAAGCGGCGAAGAATTGGCTCACCGTCGACCTATTTTATCGTTGGTCAGCATTCCCGTGAAGACGAACACAAGGTTGGTGATGGCAAAGACAACCGTCATGACAAAAGGGCTGATGGTGTGCAGGCTCTTGACAATCAAGCTGCCAAATTTGGACACGATGTCCTGTCCGCACAGGTTCTGTAGGAAGTGGACGCCAGCTGCAATGAAGGTTCTCTTGCGGTTAACCCCCTGGAAGAGTTCTGTGAATGATCCCTGCTCTGGCTCTGCTATTAATCCGAGCCGAATGGCCTCGAACTCTCTCTCAATCTCCTGTTGGGAGAACGCGCCTTTTCGAAGCCTGGTCAGGCTTTGGAGAGCCTCTTCCTCGCGTCCTTTGATCAGGAGCCAACGCGGTGACTGAGTACGCAGTCAGATACATCACCACAACCACAACTCGTGCGCCTACCTCTGGAATGGTAAATATGCTCGCCATGATGATGGAGGGGATGATATAGAACAGGCCCAACGGGATCCTCCACGCTCTGTTGTCGCTGATTGAACTTGTCCCCAGACAAATGCAATTCATAACAAGCCCACCGAACTGAATATAAGACTCAGCCATTTGCCTAGCTCGAGGAGAGGTAGACAACATACAATCAAACTGAATTGGTAGGTGCTAACAGCAAGACCTCGCACCGGAGTTGGGACGATCTCGGACTGGAACACTGGCACCACTGCCAATTCCATGCCGATGTAGACATCTGGAATTTGTTATTCGAGCCCTTTTATGACATGACCATTGAACGTAGACTTGCAGTTAAGCACCCTCCCTGCGAGGATTTGTTCCCGTGTCTGAGATGTCACGATGATCGTGGCCGTAATGATCTCGTAGGTGCTCAAAATAAACATGGTTCTGCGACGGCCGACCCAAGCGTTCAGAGAGCTCCCCAGAATGATACCTGGGCGACATGACCGTCAGCTTGATAAACGCCACACCACGATGCCGGGGTCAGTGGGGAAGCATACCAGCACTGAACCCGATGTAGATCAGACTGCTGAAAAGTGATAGCCACACGTTGTTGAGCTCGTATTTGCCCGTCTTGTGGTTCTTGTCGCCAAACTGCCGAGTGAAAGAATCCATGGCCTGGGCGGTGGCGAAGCCTTGGTTGTCGAAGCCATAGTTGAAGGTCGACAGACTGATCAGCAGAACTGCACCAGTCAACGACCTGTTGAAGTTCTTGAGGACCGACATTTTGCTTGCCGGCCAATATGACAATCTGTGTGGGATCTCCCCAGAGAATGGAAGATGGGGCGTCCCCAGGTAATTGAAATAGTCGCAGGTCCCCAGTGTCTGATGGCTCATGCGGGCAGTCGTGATCTGGTTGGCGTGCTGACCCGGTATTTCGCCTGCAACCATTGGCTGTCGGTTCGGAATCACGGGTCGACAGCCGCTGCTAACTGACCGACATCCGTCAATACCATGGATTGCCGACTGCCCACGTCGGGCCGTCGCCGACCACGTATCGTTGCCACATATTGTGAGCACGGATGGTAGACGATCCCTCTGCCGTACAACCAAGACCATAAAACCCGGCTGCATTGCCGCTCCTTGCCAGTGTTTGATGTATCTTTGTAATTGGAACGAGAGCCGTCCCCGAGTTAGACTACTGCTACTACCATTCCCTTTTCAATCACCATGTCGACCAGCCATCATAATGTGGTCCTGTTCATTGCGGACGACCTCGGCTTGTATCTGGGGTGCTATGGCACTCGGGGAATCCAAACCCCTTCCATAGACAAGCTCTCATCCCAAGGCACACGCTTCACCAATGCGTTTGCCAGTACGGCCTCGTGCAGCGGTAGCAGATCGACAATATATACTGGTCTCCATACCCACCAGAACGGCCAGTATGGCCTGGCTCACGGCTGGAATCATTTCCAAACGCACGAGCACATCGAGACTCTACCCCAAATCTTCGCGTCTCTTGGTTATCAGACCGGTATCATTGGCAAGGTGCACGTCGGGCCTCACTCGGTATATCCTTGGGAGGTCTTCGAACCCAGTCACAGTCGCGACGTAACCTGGAACGCCAGCCAAGCCCGTGTTTTCTTCGACAAAGCCAAAGAGACGGATCGCCCGTTTCATCTGACCGTGGCATTCAGAGATCCGCACCGGGACAACACACGAGATGGGTTCGGCAATGACGCTGAAGAGCTCGCCAACTCTACCATCCCAGAGACCAAGTACTCGACAGAGGACGTCGAGATTCAGCCATACATCTCTGATTTCCCAGAGGTCCGGGCTGAGTTGGTTCAGTACTACGAATCCATCAGCCGCATGGACCACGGGGTAGGCCTGATACTACAGGAACTAGGGCAACGCGGCCTGAGCGAGAACACGTTGATTATCTTTGTCAGCGACAACGGCGCTCCGTTCCTAAACTCCAAAACCACCCTGTACGATGCGGGTGTGAGACTACCTCTGATTATTAAGAACCCTCAGGCTAAAGGGGGAGTGGTTAACCCGAATCTAGTCTCGTTCCTAGATATTCTCCCCACGTGCATTGACTGGGCTGGCGTGGCAGACAAGGATATCAAGACTAGCAACACAGGGAAATCACCATCTCGCTTGGGAACTTCCTTGCTGCCAATCCTGGATTTCAGCGACCTCCTCCCGGAAGACCAATGGAAGCAACACGTTTTTGGCTCGCACACCTTTCACGAGATCCAGAATTACTGGCCCACCCGCTTTCTACGCACCCACAGATATAAATACCATCGAAACATCGCCTGGCAGCTTGATTTTCCCTTTGGCACCGACCTCTATGGAAGTCTGTCGTGGGAAGGGATTCGGAACGGCAAGCAGCCTATCATGATAGGCCAGCGGCCTCTGGTCAAGTACCTTTCACGAGGACCAGAAGAACTGTTCGACCTCGAAAACGACCCGGCAGAGGTCCACAACCTGGCCAAATACGAGAACTTCGCGTCGATTCTCCAGGAGTGTCGAAAGCAAGTGGAGGCGTGGCAATATCAGACCGAGGACGTCTGGTTGTTCAAGGACGGCATCTCTGCCATCACCTCGAAGAAGCACCAGAAGCTAGGCTTGAAGTTGCCAGACCGATTTGATTTCGACATTGCCAACCCTGGGAACAAAGACGGACCTCACTGGAGCCCTCCAACGGAAAATTTTAATGGAGAATCGACGACCGTCTTCTCTGGGTAAGCGATTTAGACGCGATCTATGGCAATGGCCGGTGCATAGTATGGTATGACCCGGCCACCTTTTGCAAGGTTGCAGTATCACGCTACTGCTGCTGAGTTTACTCCAGAGCGCCTTGGTGGTTCATACTATGACATGCATAGGTTATTGGGACCCTCACAGACCCTCGCCGCTGCTGCCACCGAGGCTCAGAGTCTCGGAGAGGTCTAGATAATGTCCACGGAATAGGAAAACATCAAACAGGGACTGCTCCACTTCGAGGGATATCTCCATGCTTTTGTTCTCTGAACGGCTAGAGCGCCTGTACGGGTTTTGTACACTGTTCAAACCCCGAGATCCCGTGGTCCAGGGACAACGGGCCCAGGACAGATTCAAGCTCAGACTCGTGACTCCGTTCCTTTCTTTCCCCTTTCGAGTGCCATCCTTTTCCGTCTTCGACCTCCCTCCCCAGTTTTTCTTCAGTCCGGCTGGCCTTGTAGCCGGTAATGTGAAGCGGAGCGTAATTTTTGGCTGAATGACTCGCAATCGAATGCGCGGGCTGCTCTTTGGCTGGTCCCCGCCGTCTTGATGTCCAGCTTGCTGCTTCTCTGGCATGTGTTCGGGAATTTGGCTAGAGGGTTCCATATCGGATGCCTCCCTAGCGAGCTCAGGAAGTGTCCATCCGAGACCCAAAAGAGACCCCTGAGCCCGAACTGGCTTCTGCGAACGGGCATCAGGCAGCGCTCCCTGTGGCTCGCCAGTGCTCGAGGGACGCTTCCCCGTACTACTCTGCCGTAGCTCCCCCCGGGCTTGGCCGGGCCTCCTCGATGCTCCGTCACGTGCCAAATTAAAGCGGCCTCGCTCCCTTTCCTGAACAAAAATGGTTAGGGACAAAGCACGGTTCGGGGCATATATAATGTATATATATATATATATATATATATCGGCTCAAGGCTCAAGGCCGGCGCTATAAATAGTCGTCAGGTCCGAAGCCTCAGTGGTTGTAAGTCCCTGAGGACATGCAGAAGCAACTTTGGCGGCCTCCTGTTGCAACTTGTCGTTCGTGTGATGAGTGCTCGGATACTCCGCTTCACCGAGAGTATTAGGGATGGGCCAGGCATTGGTCAATGGGCGGCTTGTATATGCTACGTGCTGGCTGGTCCGGCAGGGAGAGACAACTCAGTGCCACTGAGAATGTCGTCGAAAGATCAGTCGCCTTTGTGTGACTCTTGAACATCGTTTCAGCCTTCTACACCTGCGCCTTGCCTACATGGCCGACGTCAACGAATGCCTAGAGTAGATGCTCGATGCTGGTCTCCAAGGCAACCTCGACCGTACCCTACATGGAAGCGAACTTCGTCTCTGCCTCTCCAGGCCACCCAGGAACACCGATACTAGATGGTCATCAAACGGAAACCTCTCTTCGCTCCTCTTTCCGCTCTGACGTCCCCTTTGACAACGCCTACTGGACACAACAGTACCAAGCCCGGAGTTTCGAAAAGATTCAACCTCACAGTTGCTCACCCTAGACGACGAAACATGTGAAAACGACATTGTAGCCATCTTATGACCAGACAAGAGATGGTCGGCCACCAGACTTCTGCATCAGCACGTGGATTGAGTTTGTGGAGTCAGCAGGAGGTAATGCACCGGGAGAAACGGTTGGGGGACACAGGTGGCGTCCACGATGTGCAGGAGGAAGATCATATAGACTTTACCGAAGAGGAAAAGGGTTCTGGTGGTATCGGAGTCGGCCATCGCAGACCTAATTGCAGGGTGGAATGATTCTTCAAAGTGAGGCAATGTGGCTCAGCACTTTGCGATCTGTCTGAGGACCTACCTATCGACGATATCCAGACAAGAAGGCGTCCCGGAGGGAGCGGCGGCTACGACATCAGGGGTGAACCAGGCACTAGGTAATAACTCTCCTACGATGTCACCAAGGATGGGACCATCATTGAGAATGCTGCCAGACACGAAAGCGATTTGGAGAAACGAGCCGATGGTTGCTACTCCTGCACCCATATACGTGGGCCACGCAAGCATTGTGCATTGGAGTTCTCCTGAACGCCACGTGCGAATGAAGCACCGTGCAGATATTTGAAGCGTCTAACCTATAGGGGCTGATTGCAAAAAGATTGGAATAGTGGTATTGTCGATTTCAAGACAGCATGTTGACACCAATGAGCCACTGGCTTACACACTGATGGACTCCACGAGCATACACAGATTTTTCTGTTGGGACTTATCTTGCCCAGGACCCTTGCGGATGAGCCCCTCAAACACCCACCCATCAGCCTGCAATGAACCCCCCGTCGACGTTCAGAAAACTGCCCGTCATCCAACTCGCAGCGTCCCCAGCCAGCACGAGGACGGCCTTTGCAACATCTTCCGGGGTTCCGAGATGAGGCCAGGGGCTTTGTTGGTGGAGCCTTTCATGCGTTTCCTTATCCTCCAAGAAGGGCCTGACCATCGCTGTGGCCAGGTAGCCGGGGCAGACCGCATTCACATGGATTTTGTGCGGCGCATAGTCCACCGCCACTTGACGCGTGAGGTTGACGACTGCTCCTTTGCTGGCACAGTACGCGGCTTTTATCGAACAGAAATCATCAGCATTTTTCTTCGTTTCGAGGGATTCTGATGGTTCATCGGTTCACAAGGTAGGCCACACTCACGTTCCAAGGCGAGACCGACTTGGCCCCCGATCGAGGCGATATTGATGATCCATCCACGCTCTCCTGACGGTAGAGGGTCTTGCTTCATCATCTGGGTAATGGCAAACTTCATCCCGAGGTACACCCCTCTGGCGTTCACGGCCTGGGCGCAAGATCAAAATCACGCCGTTGCTAGAAGGGTGCGTGTCCACCTACCATTGTCTTGTCGTAATTGCTGACGGGTTCATCGACAATATTAAACAGGCCTGTAAAAATGCCAGCGTTGTTGACCATGCTGGCCAGGGTTGTCAGTTGGGATATATTCTTACAAGACGTGCATTCGGAAATCAACAGATCGCGGGCACGACGGACGATCCAGAAAGAGACGACCGAAGAAAAGCGGAGAAGAGCAGCTTACATATCGAGCCTGCCGTACGTCTTGACGGCGACATCGACCAGGAGTCTGACATCGTCTTCCGAACTGGCGTCTGCCCGGTGAAAGATAGCCCTGCCTTGCCCGTGGGTTTGGATGATCAGGTCGTGGGTCGGCGTCAAGTCTTTCTCGAAGCCCCCGGCTCGAATTTCGGTGGTCAGGTCGCTGCAGACGATGGAGGCGCCTTCTGAGGCCAGCGCCAGCGCTATGGCCCTGCCGTTTCCGGACGAGGAGCCCGTCACGATGGCGATGCGTCCGGGGATGCTGGCATGTCGAATCAGCCACTCTTTTTCTCCTTTCACCACCACCGCCACCGTCGACGCATCCAATGTGTGTATACAGACCTGAGGATATTGGGCATGTTGAAACTCGGACGGGAGAATTGGTGTGTGTGTGTGTGTCGGCGAATGTTTCAACTGCCACGCCTGTATCTATCTGCTCGTTACTCGTTTATTTGTCTCGCACTTCGCATGGGCATCTCTTGCCAGAGCGAGAGTCCGTGGAAATAAATAAATCCATTGGACCGTTACCCGGGGAAAGGGTTTGCGCGTGGTGACGCCAGCCTCAACTCGGTGTGGATTGAAAAGAGCGGTGCCGCTTCAGACCTCCTCCGTTCTGTGCCATTTCACGGTGACTAAGTTCGCCTCCTCCTCTGTGCAGTGTGTGCCAATAGAACTGAGCGCAAAAACCAAGGAAGATGGCTCCCGAGGCCTTCGTGTGTATACCCCAGCTGGAGTGACGGAGCGGGGGTTTATGAAAAGGGGGGCCGAGGGCCGGGGGAGGGTATACGAGGTTGAGATGTGTACTCAACCAGAAATACCCCAGGAAACTGGGTATGTTGTCGTTGGATCTTGTCCGGGGTATTCATCCCTCGCTCTCCGGTCCCCCACACCTTACCAAGCATACGTAAGACCCCGGAACCGGTGTCCTCGCATGGAACGTGGGAGATGGTGCGTCAGAGATCTGATACTTGCGGGATAAGGAAGCTCACGAAACATGTTGGACGGGGCCGAACAAGGGTCTCGAGATACCCGCCTCGGGTGCTAATGCCACCGTCTATTTATCAGCTCGAGTCCAAAGGGGTACGTTGTCTCCCGGCTAGGACGTCAGTCTCAGGACTTGGCCTTGGACGGACATAGTCCAGCAGACTCACGGCCCGGGTGATCTGCCTAACTTGCCAATATCGATATCATGCTAGTCCCTGATCCATCACGGACACCGCGTATTGCAGACAACATCAATACATTGCGCGATTTTCCACGTGGCCCTCGGGCGCACCGAGAGCTGGATAGACAGACCATTGTATATACCGAAAGTCATGCAATATGTGCGTTCCCCCTTAGCTGGGTCCGAATGGATTGGATCGCTGGCCGGACTGTAACGACTCCGATTCGGTCTACCCTTGCATATCTACTTGTTTTTTGCCCATCGCAACAGAATAGTCATCCAGGAACACCCAGTTCGACGGATCACGCTCTCCTTCAAGATTCAAGAACCAGGACGACAGGTCTGTGACCTACACACGATTACCATCTCAGAGGGTTTATCGCATGACTCCTCTCCGGAGTACCATTCACTAGTAGTAGCACCTATTCACCCTCCTTGTACCTTATTTTCTCCTCCCCGGATCGATGACTTATAACCCCTTGGCCAGCACAGACACATCAGCGACCCCCTGAAGCGCCCACGCCGCGTCGCTCGCCTTCTTCGCGCCCTCAGGCCCCAGCACGGGCGTGACCTGGTCGACGAACTTGTCGAGCAACTGGGCGTCGGTCATGGGCACCTCGAGGCTGCCGACGGCGTGCTTGACGTGTTTCGTGAGCGTGGTGGCACCGGTGTCGAACTCGACGACGATCACGGCCTCGTCGGCGCCCAGGCCCGCGTCCGCCGTGGCGTCGATCCGGTCCCGGACCGCGACGATCTCGTTGCTCGTGACCACACGGTCGTCGTACTGCGCGGGCCCCGCCTTGCCCAGCACAAGCCCGACCGCGCCACCGTGGTAGACGCTGAACTTGGCCTGCAGGCCGTCCTGCGGGGTCTTTTTGCCCGTCAGCTCCAGCACGAGCGGGTGCACCGTGCACTGGACGTGCTTGATCTGCGTGGCCGCCAGCCCCTGCCGCTGCATGTCGGCGTGCAGCTGGATGCACGCGTCGATGATCGGGTGCACGACGATGCCGCAGGGGAAGGGCTTGAACGAGTTCTTGGCTGTCTCCCACACGCCACCGTCTCGGCTGCCCAGCGTGGCCATCTGGCCGTCCAGGTCCTGCGTCGTGCTCACCACCTTGGCCCAGCCGCGCTTCGCCTCCAGCGCCGTGGGCGACGACGTGTACCCCTTCTGCGCGAGCACGGCGGCCATCAGCCCGTTCTGCGCGGCCCGCCCGACGTGGAACGACTTGGTGTCCGACCCGAACATCTCGCGCAGCCCGGTCACCTGCGTGGCGGCGATGCCGATGGCGTGGGCCATCTGCTCCGTCGTCAGGGTGAGCAGTTTGCCCACGGCCACCGCGGCGCCAATCGAGCCGGTGGTGGATGTGATGTGCCTGTAGAGGGTGAATGAGCTGTCAGTTTGAGGAGTCCTCCTTCTCTCACTCGCTCACTCACTCATGGAGAAGAGAGAGAGAGAGAAAAAAAAAGGAAAAGGAAAAGGAAAACTCACCAGCCGATATCATAATGGTCCGGCCACACCGCCAATCCGACTTTACACTCGGCCTCGATGCCTGCCACCAAAGCCAGGATGAAGTCGTCCCCCGCCACGGGCTTGCCCAGCGCCTCGGCCTGGGCCAGCAGCGCGCTCGCCACGGGCCCCGTCGGGTGGATGATGGTCTCGAGGTGTGTGTCGTCGTAGTCGTGGACGTGCGAGGCGATGCCGTTGATGAGGGCGGCGTGCGAGGCATCGGCACTGCCAACGTCCGTGTCCGTGTTCGTGTGGCCCAGGATGCTCGACGTGGGTTTGCCGAAGAAGGGCGCCAGCGCGTGCAGCGCCGTCGTGGTCGTCCGGTGGTGCGACCCGCCCAGCGCGCAGCCCGTCCAGTTGTAGAAGCTGCGCACGGCGGCCTGGACCACGGGCGCGGGTAGGTCGTGCAGTCGGAGAGACGTGGCCCACGCGGCGAGGCGCTGGGTCGCCATTGTTGCTGCTGCTATTTGTTATTGGTCTTATCTAGTTGGTTGCTGCTTGTTGTTCTTTGCTTCCTCTGTCGCGAGGTTCTGGGCTGCGTGAAGGACCGTGGAGATCCTCTATCTCGCTCTCTCTCTTGCTCTCTCTGTGCCTCTCTCTAGTTTTGATATCAATCGAGCCCCGATTTGTGCACCTGCACCGTGTGTGATAATAATATCATGAAAATGGGTTCAGTTCAGTCCAGTTAGACAATCTCAATATATCGTGTCTCGTATAATACACATATATGGCATTCATACATATATATACACACACCTGTCCTTACCGGCAAATGATCCATTTCAACCGCGACGACGGCTTTCCCCACGGCGAAAGTCCGCTCCGCTCTGCTGCAACGCAACGGGTGAGGATGCTGGGAACGGGGGAGGAATGACGATGGGATGAACGACAGGATGGGGGCCACTTACAGTATTACATACTATTAGCCCACTCATTTCAACCCAACGATGCCCCTCACACCGGGGATTGGGCCGATATCGCAGGAGGGCAACACACCACCACTGCTGTTGGTTTTTCTCCAACGGGGGCAAAATTTGGTGGAGGTAGGGAGATGGCGGGGGGAGAGAGAGAGAAGGAAAGAAAGAAAGACTACGCGTTTTCATACTCACAGCGCCGGCATGAATGAACATAAGACTTCAGGATGTAATCAATGCCCCTCCATAAAACATGGACGCAAGATAAAGACAGGTTGGTTCTCGCTTGAAATTAACTCCTTCACAATTACTTTTAACCCCCCGAAAGGCCTGATTATCTACCCTGCCACCTGCTGAACAACCCTGGTTTGTAACAACTTCCACAACTCTCTCAAGTCGCTCGTCACACCCACCCCCTCCCTCCATGGCGAACGTCGTCGCCCGTCAATTGAACTCGGCGATTGGCGGACCCGCCCATGTCGTCGACGGCCTCAGCGAGGTCAGCGCCGACATACCCATACCCATGCCCGTGGGGAACGAAACCGCACTCGCTCTCCTGGCCTTGCCGTTGTAGGCTTTCCGGATCTCTCGTTCTGCCTGCACCAGCCCTTCCCACTCCATCATGCCTTGTTTGAAAATGCCGGTGCTGGGAAACAAGGCGACCCCGGGGTACACCAGTTCGTTTTCCGCGGCATCTGGACTCGCCGTCGGGTCGCGCTTGCGGTACAGTCTCGGAACCACGCACACGGGCTCAAAAGGTTTTTCTCTAAAGACCACTGGAGGCGGGTTGGGAGCTTCCTCGATATCGAACCCCTCGCTGAACTCCTTCCACCCTTTACCGCTGTCCGCCGAGGGATTGATGTCGAAACAGACCGGGGATCGATCACGCCGCGCTTCCTGGCTGAGCTCCATGGCCCGGGCGAAGATGTTCTTTAGTTCGTTCCCGAAATCGGTCTTTCGTTCACCCAACAGCGGTTCGAGGATCTGGACGACGTGCAGCTCGATCGCGAGGCCGATCTTGTCGCCGACGTCCACGCCATTGTCCATTCGATCCAGAACCTTCAGGGTCGACACTTTCCAGTCATTCTGGATCTCCTCGCCGTCGCTGGCTAGCCGCAGGTAGATGTCGTAGATGAGGGATCGGTCCTTTTTGTTTTTCCAGAGGCTCCGAGAGAAGAACGGCGGCCACACGGTCTCGCGGATCGCGTTGAAAATAATGTTTTGCACAATGCCCAGTCGAAGAACCCGAGCACATTCGGACTGGGTAATGGGGACCGGGTCAAAGGTGCTCCGTTTCTTTCTGAGTTGTTTATATGTGTACGTCGGATCCTAGATGAAGCCACGCATGAGAACGACCACAAGCAGAGTGCGGCATCAGGAACATCGGGATCAGACTGGACAGCACTTACATCTAACGCTTCTTCCGGTAGCTCGGAGAAATATTCGTGGGTAAGCTTAGCCACCGAGTCAACCAGAGCTGTGTATCGCTGCGCGCTGCGGGTGATGAGTTAACTCGGGCAATGGAGCGAGAAAGGGGACGATATCTTACTAGTGTTCCACGGGCAGTCTCTGCACTTCATACTTGCCCTTCACGCTCGCGAGAGCCTTTTGGAGATCTTGAATTTCGGCGTCGGCTTTGCTCTGCATCGTTGCGCGGAGTTCCTTTTCCTCGTTGTGCATCTTGATCTTCTCCTCGAGCTGTTGCTCGGTCGCCGTCAGCTTCTCCTCAAGTGCCTTGTTTTCTGCTTCCAGCTTGGCAACGCGGTCCGCGTTCTCCTGCTCCACCTGTTTTTTCTTTGTCTCGAGGTCATCCCGTGCATCCTTCAGGGCGCTCTCGTGCTCCTTCTTCAAGTCCAGAATCATTGCCTCATATTTTTCCTTTTCCCGTTGTCCTGACTTTGCCTGTTCTTTGAGGCCTGAGATTTCTTTCTCATGTTGTTTTAGTTCGTTCCGTAGCTGCACTTTGTGACTCTGCTTCACCTGCTGCATTTTCCTGTCGAGAAATTCGTACTGTTGCTCCAGTTCCTGAATCTGTAGCTCAAGATCTTGACCTGAACGGTATCTTTCGTCTACCGTCTTGACCATTTCTCCATATTGGTTGAATGTCACGGCGAGTTGATCCACCGCGGTCTTCACAACAGATAACCCTTTATTCAGATTGTTCACCTGTTGATGAACCTCGTTGTTAAACAGACCAAAATCCACGTTGTCAATCTGCGTGTTCTCCTGGTCATTGTTGTCGACTCCGTTCGGCAACCCGTCAGACACCTTCTCCGCATTCACGTTGGTTATTGCGTGCATGCCGGCCTCGGACATAGGATTTGGGCGGACCTTGGTTTTCATAGTGGCCTTGAGTATGTTGCGCGAGGACACGAAAACGAATGTATAACACACTCACCGGGAGCTTGACTCTTCTTCTGGCGATGGAACGGACAGGGTGAAGAATCCTGTCCACATATGCCTCGGTGCTCGAGATCTCGCGGTCCAGGTACAGGGAAAATCTGAGGTTAGGAGCTTTGCGGGACATAAGAGCACAGCCGGGGGCATCGTCAATGAATAAACTGCTTTGGAGAGAGGACGGTTGATGCAGAGGGACTGAGCTATATTTTTCTGGACCAGTCTCCTGAGATGCACTCTGACTGTCGCGTTCATAATCACATGTAACTCGTAATTGTTCGACTGCCTGCTCAAGGATATCTTCCACGTGTCGGCCAGTGAGTGAAGGAACAACGCCCAGATTTCAGCCAATGTCATGGCGGGTGCCCGTAGTGGTACGATGATGTGCAGGGTTCCTTCACATTATTGCACCCTGCGCACCTGAGATTTTTGTCATTGGACACATCTGCCCAAATTGTGAGGCGTAGTCGAGAACACATGGTCCGTGCGAATCAAGGGAGATGCCCCATGGACCTATCAGCACTTGAGGCAGACCAACTTTTGTTCCCTGCTGCAGCCTTGAACCCCCACGTCTAGAGGTCAGAGGTTCTCTGCACGGATGTGTTGTCATGGTCGAAGAGCCAAAGCGAGAACATCTCGAGCACAGGATGCCGCATGAATGGTTATGTGGAAGAGAGAGGGTTCAATGGGATTGGTGATGGAAGACGAGGCGTCTTAGCTAGAAGCTGGTCAGTTTCCGAACCGCCCGCAGACACATACTTAGTAGTGTTCACTGGGGGCCAGAAGGCGTCGCCCGGAACACGGCATGGCGTCCGCGGAACGGACCGCCAGCGCACCAAAGATAGATTGTAAAGAGCCACAGGCGTCGAGCCAAGTACCACGTATGGTTATGAGGCTACAGGAGGAGCCGATAAAAAAGTTGGCACATCCAGAAAGTATACGTCGATTCGAGCTCAGATTCGATTATTTGTAGGGATGACAGAGGGCGTTATAGAGAGCAGTGAGTAGTACTGTAGTGATGACTCGGGCCAAGTACCACCTACTGTGCTCTCCTCTGGATCCCATCAAACGACGCCAGGACCACAACAGAGCCTGACTGCCGGATTCTAGTTCGAGAACGATGGAAGAAGGATTCTGGTGATGAAACCAAAGGCCTGGAAGCGCATGATCCTCTCAGTGCCTCTCGTGCTCCGGGAAACCGATAAGGGGCCTTATCTCCACGTGACAGAGGCCTTGGCATCGTGACACGCTGTTCGAACTTCGCAAAAGGGGCTGAAGAGAGCAGAGAGAAGGAGAGAGAGAACATCGAGGCTATCATCCAATCCTTCCATCCATCATAATATCTGTCAACATCTCACTCCCTATCTTCTCATCTAGAATCCAGGTCTCACTATAACAGATACCACATACAGACGATACCGGAACGAGTGACTTGAGGACCTTACCTTGACAGGAATTGTGGCACGCGACGAACCAGTCTTTTCACCATCTGAACATCTATCTCTACCATTTTCCATCTCCTACGGACATTCAAATCTCGGTGACTGGTCCAATAGGCCGCCATCTTACACAACTCTTTCGCCTTCCCTAACAACCTAAGTAAACAACACTTTCCCCCTATATTAAACATGGTCAGTTTTTTCTCCCCCTCACGCCATCCAATTCAGTTCCACACCATTCAACCGAATGCAAACCCCTAGAGTCCACGACCGCTCACATATATTGCTTCCATCATCATAGGCCCAGACTCCCGCACAGCGCCGCGCCAACGAGAAGCACGCCAAGGGCGTCGAGAAGCGCATGGGCAAACCCGAGGCAGCGTACAAGAAGAAAGAAACCAAGAAGTCGCCCGTGGGCGTCGCAGCTGTTGGTTCGTGCTTACTGTTTCCTTTTGTTTCCTTTTTCCTTATCTATGCCAATTCCCTCTTATACTTTTGTGCAAAAAGTGCCCTGGACGGGACTGAGCTTGACTGACCGACACCAAAAAACCAGTGCTCCTGATTTTCGTCGTCGTCGCCCCCCTGCTCATCGAACAACTAAAGCTGATCCCTTATCTCTGGGGTCTCCTGCTGGATCTGCTGGCCAAGATTGGGCTGGTATCGAAATAGTAGTACGAAATTTCTTTGGATTCGTCATTTTGTTTTCCCTCAATTAAAGTTTTCCGACTGCTGCTGCTTTTACCCTGTGGAACGGAAGAAAGTGTCATACGCAGCAGGCCAAGGAAGTCTCGGAGGACAGGCAGGCAAGGAGTGAATGATGGGGTCGATGGGCTGGATGGGGCGGTCACCCCTTGTTCTGGTCAGATGAGCTCAGCTGCTTGTGGCGAGGAATAGTAGAACTGGAACGAGGAAAAGTTCCTGATTACATTACCAGCTGTGCTGCTAGAGGTTTCCCTGTACTGTGCACATTGACACTCTCTATGTGGACGCTCCCGGTAATAATAGTTCGCGCAAAACCCAAGCTCACGCACTAAATCTAGTACGGGATCCCGTTGGTGATTAACTGAAATTCATCGTACACTTTGGTGGTCACATTTGCTGCGCTCTTCTTGATGCAACCCACCATAAACTCGGCTGCCTCCCTCTCGCTCTTCTCCAGCACGAACCTCTGTTTGAAGTTCCTCATCGTCTCGGGCTTGAAACACGGCAGCCCGGAATCCAACATCAAGCTCACCAGATGACTGAGCTTGTCGCAATAGGGCCTGCTGGCAAGGAAGGCTTTGACGGTCAGCTCTTCGAACCAGCGGAATGGTTGACTCGTATGAGGATCATCTCCGCCCATGACGGCAATCATTTCCGGCGTCAATTTGAAGGGGGCCCGTTCAAATTTGACCCCCCCCGGTGCGATGTCGAAGCAGAACCCAAAGTCAATGTGGAGGATGTGGCCCTTGTCGTCAATCATGATGTTTCCATTGTGGCGATCCTTGAATTGTAAGAGGTACGTGATGACAGAATATGCGGCCATGCTCTTCACGAATTCACTGCGAGCTTCTTGGTAGCGCACGGAATGTTCACCGCCATATTTGGTAATGAAGTAGTCGTGCAGACCATTCACCGCTTCTCGGCCCAACATATCGCGACTGATGGAATTTGGAAGAACGTCGATGACCCCACAACCAGGCGCCGTTGCGGTGACACGATACGGAAAGACGTAGACGTCCAGACCGATAGAGTTGAAGATGCCGCGGAAGGCCGCAATCATCTGCAACGCGAGGACATCTTGACGACAATCATCGCCAACTTTGAAGATGGCGCTCTGCCAGACCTCGTAGGTTGCCAAATTCCCATCATTCAGTTCAACGTTGGAAATGTCGCTTGTGTTTCTGCGGCTGTGACTTATTCTGGGGTGGCCGACTTGAGTCTTCGGCGCCGACTCGATCAGCTCGCTCGTCTCCTCATTGGAGGCGTCCTTCTTTTTACGGATCCGGAAAGTCGCCATGTACGGGGCCTTAGCATGAGACTGCAACGGCTTCCCGGATTTCCGATCAATACCAACCACAACGCCATCCGGATTGCTGGGAAGGTAAACTCCAACGTCGACCTTGATTTTCCGAAGCTCTTCTTCGATCTTGGCTTTCTTTTCCGGCTTAGGCCTTTTGATGAAGGGCTTGAGCTTGCCCGAGATGTCGGTCACTTCACTAAAGAAAGAAAACTCCCGTTCGTAGAAATTCTTGTCTTCGCCGGAGAAACTTGAAATCAGACTGTTCATGACTTTATCCAGTGTAGGCTTGACGGGATCCGGCACTTGTGAGTCCTCGTCCTTGTATGCGTTGGCTTTCATGTTCCAAATGATCTGGTGGGCAAATAGCTGTGAGAACTTGCCAGTCTCTATGATGTACCGCTCGACGTATCCCAGCGTATCATATCGCAGGCTCTGTACAATTTGCGGAACATAGAAAAACGTAACATCGACAGAGTGGCTCTCCACAGCCCTCATCGCATACTGGATGACGAATGGATGATTGCCAAAAGCAGGCATGAAGTACGTCACAGCCTGAACGGGATTGACCGGCCGCCAGTATAGCAAATACTTCAGCTGGAAGGACAGGTCTGACGACAAGGTATCCCCAAGCAACAAATCGACGGCCTTGGCTTCGTGCAAGGCTTTCTCCGGCTGGTTCATAAGCAGAAATCGAACGTCGCGGCGAAGCTGGTCATTGTTGAAACGTGCGAGAAGCTGTACGGCAAGCGCGGGATCCTCTGCCCATGCTGTTCGAACAAAGCCGGCAACTTGAGAGTCAGGCTGAATTTGGTGGCCCGAATGGCCAAGAGGCGATAGCCAAACGTTCAGCCGGTTGATTTCGTTCAGGAGAAGGGCTTCCAACAGCTCCTGTCTCTGTTGCGGGTCTTTCCTGGTCGCCGATGCCGGGAAGATAGGTGTTCGGGTACCTTGCAACAAGACTAGAACCTCTTGCATAACTTGAACTTCAGCGAGCAATTGTAACCGATTACCCCCAAAAGACCAAAATGGCTGCTTGGCAAACCACTGCAGACCGACGGACAGAATAAGATCTTTCAGTTTCCACATCGACAGCTTATTGAGGACTGTACTATTTTTCACGACTCGGAGAGCAAAAAGGACCACGTGGAACTGTATGTCGCGCAGAAGAGGATGTCCCTTGATGTGGATAAAGCCAAGAAGAGTCCGCTCAAGCAGTCGAATGAACGTCCGTTGAGTATTGGCGCTTCCAAGTCTGATGGCATTGAAGTGACTTTCAAAAAATTGTATTAACCGGAAATGGGGAGCAATGGTGTTGTGCGCTACTTGCGCTTCTTTGTGCAGGGCAGCTCTGTCGGATGGGGCGAACTCTTCTTTGACATAAAATGGATCGGGCTGCTCGAATTTGGGACTGAAAATGCCGACTTTTCGATCAATCGTCTTTTCCCAGGCCTGCGCAACCTCGGTCAGGATTCGGGCTTCCATTCTGGTGTTCTCATGAATGACCCCCAGCCACAAGGAAATACCAAGTTTAATGGATTCTTTCGTGAAAATGGCGAAAGGAATATTGACCAGATGGTGCACGATAGCCGTCTGCGACTTCTTGCTCTGGCAGAGGAGGGCGGCTGCACGTCGAAGCACGTCCTTAACTTCGAAAGCTTTGACGTGGATCTTCTGACTTGTTCTTTGGTGAAGATCGAGAAGCGCATCTTGTAAAACAGGCATTGGATCAGTGTTGGGTCTCTGCAAGGAAGACCTTCGCCCAGTCGTGTCGTCCATGTAGATATTGTCGCGGTGGTGGTCTGGAATGCCAGTGAATCGATATTCTTGCCGAGCAGTGTATTGGGCTACAAAATCGGATGCCATATTAATTTCTGTCGAGTCGTTTCTTCGGTCAATAGCGTTGAGCCTGCGATCTGTCGGAGGAATCATCGAGCCCATCTCTACAGCGAACGATCTGCCCAATGAGATGTGGCCGTATGCCCCGGTATCGTCGAACTCAGATAGGTATGTTTGGAGGAGGCCCTTGACATCCAACGGCGCCACCCCCATCACCATCGTCACCCATTTTCTGGCATCACTATGCAAGATTTGAAGAGTGCGCTTACGGAACGCGTAATCGTCAGACAGTTCAACTGTGATCTTGCCTCTCGCAGAGGTGAGGGTCGACCGCCATTCGTACTCATCGGTATCTGCATCGAGACAACTGGACCACATTAAAGAGAGTAGCTCCAGTAAAGCGAACAACGCAGATTTCTGGCACAAAGCAGAAGGGACGAAACTGATGATATGGTTGGCTGCCGCCCTTGCAACCTCTTGCATCTTGCTGCTACGGTGGCAGCACCCACTTAGAATTCGAGCGAGTTGTCGAGACACATAGGGAGCGCTGAAGTCGTCGTCCTTCCCAGCCACAGCTTTCAAAGTATATCTTTTGACAACCTCGTTCGCAATCGAGCCAAGACATGACCCCATATGGCTTGTTTGTGTCGTCGGGTCCGAGAAATAGTCTAGAATCTCAGCACAGCTGCCAGATACAGCCCGGAGACTTTCGACCAGAAATACAGCGTTCAAAAACACCACCTTCTGGTAACTCAACTTGCCGATGTCAGACTCACGATCGGGAATAGCAAAGATCAGAGCCTTCTTTTGGTCATTCATGTGATGTGAGTTCATTCCTCTTCGCAGGACAGTGTTGATCTCCACGTCTGATTCTAACAGCTCGGCACGGTCGTCATCCACGAGAGGCATCGAGTTCATCGCCAATACCCGCAAGTCATGGTAATGTTGCTGGCCGATCCGAGACTGGAGAGTGATTCCGTGCACGGCCACGTTATACCATACCTCTCTAACCATGCTTAACACGTCGCCGTCTTCGGCGAGCGTGCTCTCGATCGTCAGTGCGGGTTTTCGAGAAGCGAGAATAGATAGGGGCTTGAGAAGAGGCGCGATCTCTTTCGCAGCCTGTTCGACTTCTGCGGACTGCTTGAACTCTCCTTCGACGACATCCCCCTTACTGAGGACTCGTTCCAGCAGCTGCATCGCGTAGATTTTAAATAGTGGTGATCGATTGTCCAGATTGGTTGCCAAGTATTCTTGCCCATTGCGGACAGCTTGTGAAATGGTGGCATTCTCTTGGACGACAGCCTCGTGATGCAGTCGAGTGTAAAGTCTGAGCAAAGCCTTGAATTCGTTCTCCTTGCCAATAGTGGCAAGCTTTGCGGCTTCTTCAATGATACGAGCGTCAACCACGACGCTGATTCTCCCCACTTTCTGCAGCATCATCATCTGTGCCAGAGCAATTATTTTGTTGTCGTTGCATTCGGTGGCCAAGACAACAATCGCGTCTGCGACGTTTCCACAGACAAGGGACGTCTCTTCGTCGCCACTCAAGGAGAGCGATATCACACTTCCAGTTCGGAGTCTCGTTGTCGATGACATGGAACCATTTTGGCCAGTGATGTCCAACATGCCATGGGCCTGGTGAACCTTTTCAGCTCCTGTCTGTGAACTGAGAACATTTCCCAGTGAATATATTGTTGTGATGACCGCATCGTGCGACAACATCCTCAAGATATGTGACAGGCTTTGCGCAGCGATGGCAACTGCTGGTGGTCTCGAGGTGCCTCGGACTATGAACCTTAAGAGGATCCGGGCGTAGTTGTTGGCGCCCTCAGGGATGTGTTTGGCCACCACGGCCATGCTTTTCAGTACTATGTCCGCGAGGTCAATGTCTGCCATCTGGACTTGGTTGGCAATCGAGTCTTCAAGCCATCCGGCCAGGTCCTCGGCATCGGCAATTTCGTCGTCAAGAACCAAACAATGCAGGTATGCCTCCACGGCGTATGCTTTGACGGAAAAGGCGAGACGCTGTTGCCAGACGGAGCTGAGCTGTAGGTAATCTGAACCATCCTCCAGCACGCTCATTTGCTCACTGACAATGTCCACCAAGTATTCGACCATGTCATCTGTGATGCCGTCATCTTTGACTCGGTTTAGGTGACTGCCGGCGATGTACTGATCGAGGATGTCTCCGCACTCTACTGTATGCTCATCACATAACATTCGGGCTGTACACGCAAGGACCAATTTCATGAATCCTTTTTGTAATAGCATTGCTCCGACAGGGAGCCCTTGTGCGGCGAACCTCTTCAAGTATTTTCTCCAATCTCGTTCGGCGGGATCGGGGGATGTAGAATTTCGGATAGCCGACGAGGCAGTCTCCACGGCTATCAAGAAACGCTCTGACAAAGCATCTTTCAAGCAGCGAATGAGTTCGACTGTCTCATAGGGGGACCAGAAGTTCCCATGGGCGGCCGCCGCGTCAAGGAACCCTATCAACGATACCGTAATCGCTGCAATCTCCTGAGTTTCGTCCTCGTCTGGACTTTGCTCGCCAACCCCCACAGCGGCCAATGCGGAAGCGGACTGAGACCAATTCTGCGTATACGTCTTGATACTGTATGCGACTGCGTCTTTCAAGGAGGGAAACCTGATTCCGAGGACGAGGAGTGCCTTTGTGAGTTGGAACGTGAGGGCCGTCCATGGCGCGGGTCTTATTTCTTGGATGAAGGGTGAAGAGGAGAATACCTGCAAGTGTGACTCGGGCAGGTAAGCAGTCAATTGTCTGACTAGGCGGTCGGCATGAGACAGCTCGTGCAAGTCATGTGCACTCGTGCATAACGCGAGCAGGACATCGAGCTCGCGTGGGGACATGGGTACCCGTGAAGTGGGTGCGATAGCTCGGAGGACTCCATCGAGAACACTGCCGTTCCCCTGGGACTTTGTGGGAGGCGCCGACGAGGTGAGTCGCTTGAATTCTGCTTCGCGGGTAGAAGATCGCAATGAGGAGAGGGCCGCGAGTTTGGAGAAAGCCTGGCGACGCAGGCCTCCATGGCCGCTGGGGAAACGTCAGTCGAAACACAAAACACAGATAATAGGAGAATGGGAAGTATACAGGTCCATCTGGCCCGAGACTGAGGCACTGTCGCGGGGATTTGGAGGACAATCCGCCCTGGGCTGCTGAGAGACTGCGGCATTGACCTGAAGTCCCAAGTTCGGAACAGGAAGTATGATGATGCCAGAAGCTTGGCGGAACACGTGCTATTCCTACAGGGGAACAGGTACTTGGGTGGTACTCGGTGCATACTGTACAGTATTCAGTACTCCGTACGGAGTACTAATCTACCCTTTTGCTCACCCTCGCTCACCCTTTGGAAGACATCCAAAATGAGCAGCATGCTAGTCTATTTCCCCCGTGACGCTTTTCAACTTCAGTCCAGGGTTATACGCCTCAAGCGTCCGACACTCCATCATCCATGCTCCCGCTTCTTACAAATAAGTATCAGCCTTCTCTGCTCTGCTGGGCTACGAGCTCTCCTCCCCTAGATTACAGCCTAGTAGCCTTCTTACGATGACCCCCTAGAGCCCCACAACTTCCACTACCCAACAGGCTTGCGAAGTTGTCAGGTGTCACGGACCATCGCAAACACTACTACAGTAGGAGGATAGCAAAACACACAACATCAGACGAGACATAGTTCGCTGACTGCCACTGCTTGCTGCCTTATTCCCTGTGACAACAAGTATTACAACGGCTCAATGGTTCTGGAAGTGAGCCATTTGAGGTGCCTTTTTACTGTCTCTAACGGGTGCTCCCAGGGCCTAGGGCTCGCCTGATTGGTTACGGTGAATCTCGGTGCTGTGGCAGCTTCGAGTACTGCGTGTTGCTACCACGCCTTCGACAGCCTTATTGCGCATTGATTCAGCCAGCCACGATCCGAACGAGCAGCGGGGTCAAGAACCCCGCCTATGAGCTCTCGTATATATATATCTCTAACTCATTCATCATTCTCGCATCAAGCTATCTGTCACCTGAAGCCCCAACATTCGATATCGATCAGCCAAACCTCCCAATCATTGCGATGGATTCGTTGTCGGCACTAGGCCTAGTTAGCAATATTGTACAATTCATTGACTTTTGTGAAAAGTCGGTCAGCTCCATACGCGCCCGACCCCCAGGTCTGAACGCGGCCGCGGCCGAAGTCCAAGCTGAACTAGCTGACTCCCTACGAAATTATGCGTTCCAGCTTGAGTTACAGCTGCTCCGATCAGGCCCGATTGTTGACGACCGCATTGGCCCCATTGCGGAATTGACGAAGGAATGCAAAGATCTCTGTCTCGCCATCGTGAAAGTTTTGCAGAATGACGCCGACCTTGGGAGAAAATCCAAACTTCGGTTGGCCCTCAGAGACACATTCAGAGACAAAAGTCATCAACGAGAGTTGGACGAAATTGGTGGCCGACTCAGGAAGGTCAAAACCGTTCTCACTGTGATGTTGGAGACTTGGATAAATGAGTACGGAGATGAGATCCATTACTCTCTATGTTGCGATCCTTCATAACAATTGTCACAGGGCACAATCAACCACGAACCAGCAGTCTGAAGCGTTGCAGAGCTCTGTTGTCGCTCCAAGGCTGGTCAGATCTCTCACATTGCATGAAGCAGCAGAAAAAGGGCTCAGGGTCATTGTGGAAGTCTTGCTCGAACTTCCTCAGCTACAAGTCAATGAACAAGATCCGGATGGGAGAACTGCATTGCACCTAGCCGCGAAGAATGGTCACGCAGACATAGTTCGATTGCTCTTGAAATACAAGGCAAAGGTCGACGATACAGATCGAGAGGGAAGGACTCCTCTCTACTTGGCCGTGGCAGGCCGCCACAAGGATGTAATCTCCATCCTCCTCGCTAACGACGCGGACGTCAACAGAGTCGACAAGGTTGGGAAAACCATTCTCGCCACGGCGATCGGTGAGGACGAATGTCTCGACATAATAGAAATGCTCCTAGAGAAAACCGCATCTCCGATTTTCAGGTGTCCTGAGAATGTCATCAGCCTCATTTCGGCCGCAGCTGGCGGACACGAGGGAGAGGTACGGCGTTTACTTGATCAAGACATCATCGTCGATAGTCCAGACGGATTCGGCTATACGGCGTTGTATGAGGCTTCCAGATTCGGCCACACCGGGATCGTCAAGCTTTTGATCGACGCAGGAGCAAAGATAAATGCCAAAGTTGGACTTGGGGGGGATACGGCGCTCCACGCGGTCGTAGACAGAGGTCAAAAATATGCTGCTCTTCTGAGGAAGCTGGGTGATAACGTTCGTCAGGAGATTCCGTCTCTCGGACGACAGCATGAAGCCGTCACTGAGAAGCTTTTACAATGTGGCGCGGACCCAAATCTCAAGAGATGGGACGGATTGACCGTGCAGGACATGGCCGCGAAAATTATGGATGGTTTGTCCCCTAATGATGTCCAAAGGGGACCTCTCAGAGCGTTTCTGGTGAAACTAGAAAACCCTCCTCCTGTGGAGCTGACGGCTCCGAGAAACTGGAAATCTTCTCCACCAAGCTTGGACGCTGACATGATGAAAATTTGCGACCATTTCAAGGCGCGAATTCAATATCACATTGGGGCTTCGGGCCGTCAACGTGACACACGAAAAGCCCTCAGCTATCGCATGGCGCCCGTTGGCAGCCTGATCTATGGACAAGAAGAAGGGAACAGCGAACGAGCAAAGATTACGGAACTCGAAAATTGGGCCAAGGAGGGTGTCGGTGAACCCGGACGCCGCGATTTACATTATTGGAGATGGGTACATCTACCTTCGAACAATGTAAGATTGCGTAAGCCTACTCGGGGAGCCACTGAGCTGACACGTAGCAGAAGCTGTGGGTGAAGGTCAGGTTGTTCGCTCTCTGCACATTGCTTCATACTGAAATCTTGAAAAGCATGTCATCCGCAGATTGCACCAATCTGTCGTGCTTTCTACAGATCCGAGGCAGCTTGAAGCCTTCATCGATGATAGCTATGACGAATTCAGAGGGTCGGCACCGCACGCACGCTACCGCAGGCCTGGCTTCAGCAAGCTCGTGGGGAATACGGGTGATGTTTGGTCCCTCGTTGTATGTACTCGGTACACAAATCTTTCGTCCATCGAAGCTTCTCTAACCAAGATCAACTAACAGATTCCATTCTTCGACATGGAGACAGAGATGTTTCTAGACCGGAAGAACTATATCAAGGAAGATACACATTGTGCGATGAAGCAAGAACTGGAAAACTTTTACCGACGTGGCGGCGAAGATGTTGAGGATTTGCACCTCTCCTGCACTCTGGACCAGACATACTACATGTCGATTAATGACACAGTTGATATCAGGGATCAAGTCGTATACCGATACACAAACAACCTGGTGCTCGCGGCAGCAAATAAAAGTGCATCACCAAAGTCTTCCTCAAATGGCGGCGCGCTTTCAGAACCAAAAGATACCACTACCGTTCAAATTGCACAGGATGAAATCTCCCCAAAAAGTCTGCGGAGAGCCAAGATTGTCATGGTGAACCAGCTTTGGCTTTGGAAGGTTGACTCAAGTATGTGGCCTTGTCATTGGAAGACGGCGACTAATCGATGGATCAAGATACTATTATCACGGCGTTTCCGGACCGCTGGCACCAAGGACAAGAAGATGATCTTTTGACTTACCTCTCACGAATGTTCCTCAAACATCCTCCCTACAGCATGCAATCTATGATCAAATGGATACTATGCAATTGCACTGCATTCATTGATGCGCCCTGCAATGCTGGTTTGGATGAGAATTGTTTCGAAATCTTCGAGCAGAGTATTGCAACAGTTGTGAGTTATCCTAGACAAGGAGGCTTCGCCGACTAAATTGACAACGTGAACGCAACAGTCCAGCAGACAGACCGCCAGGTACCGGAGTTTTTACTCTCTTATTAGTAAGAATACTCCACTGTCTTGCAGTCCCACCCCATGACTAACACTACTGCGTACATAGAGAGTGGATATGTGCGAGAGCAATCTGATAATACAGCAGACAATGCATATGCCCGAGAGATTAGAGATATCACGGTAGAGGTCGAATGTCTGAAGGAAATCAAGGACATCAGAGATGAGCTTAAAATGATTCAACGGGTCCTTGAAGACCAGAGGAGGGTGATTACCAGCTATTGTCAGAAAACGAGGGAAAACGTTGACGATGATAAATGGAGCCTGTTGACGTACCGTGTGAGGAAGGCTGAATGGCTCGTGAAGGAGGCTGAGGCTGTGGAAGCGTCGGTAAGCAATCGTCTTTTCGCAAACGACCACGCCGGCCCGGCTCTCAAAACTGACGTCTACAAGCTCAATCACCTTCTGGACCTTAAACAAAAGCAAGGAAACCTCGATGAAGCAACGGACACCCGCAGACTGGCTAAATTGGCTGACGAACGAGCAAGAGCCGGCGAGACTCAGTCGCAGCTGCTCTTCATCTTCACCGTCGTCACCGTCATCTTCGTACGTGGATCTTTTCTGTCACATTCGTTGCCAGGGGATGAAGTGATCTGATTTGATAGCAGACACCTTTGTCCTTCACATCTGGCTTCTTTGCAATCCCCAGTCACGACTTCCCACAGATCAACGGAGGAGGCGGCATTAACTGGCGATGGTGGCAGATCTTCGTGGCCCTACGTAAGAATGCCCTGCTCTGCTAGTTGTATACTTCTTCCCTTCATGAGACTAACCCAGCCGGTGATTGACCCAGTGGTCACTGAGGCGGTGACATTGGTGGTGATCTTTTTCTTTTGGTTGCGGAGGGACGATGTCCAGCAATCGTCTACAGCTTCATTACAAGCCACCAAGCCTTTGCCGATCGGGCAATCCAGCAACCTTCAGGCGGTCCCGCGAACAAATTCCAGTCTACTTGGAGATGGCAGCAAGAAGGCCGTCGCTCGGCCTGCTCTCCGCGAGAAAGTATTGTCGAAACCGCCTCCAACGGCGTCGACACCATCTCCACAAATAAACAAGACACCGACTCGACCTGTGTCTTCTCCAGAAGACAATGTTTGACATCGTTTCATTCTTGACTAGGTTAAGAGAATGATTCTATTTTGGGACTATATTTGACATCGATCACATACCAGCAAGTCTCAAGGCCCCGAAGCGGCTCGGTGAGATGACAGGAAGGTGTTTGGCAAGTCCCATTCCATGACCACCATTTCCCAGCACACTTCCAGTGTTGCCTATTGTCGACGGACTTGGGGGACAAATTATACATGACATGACAGCTTCTGACTCTCAAAGCTTTGCCAGCCGCGTGCTGTGCTTCGGAGGGAAGAAAGGTCCAAGGCTTGCAATTGGCATTTACATGGAAAAGATATACACTACGCTGGATATCTTGGTGATGACTGCAAGGTAAGAACTTTTGTTGACGCAGAGTCTTCTCAATCAGGGATATTTAAAATCATCATTTGCCATTTCCTTCGATTGAGGGTCACTGTAACCGTGTCTATGTCCAGCGCCGGATTTCCTGCACTGGTAAGCGCATTGCAAAAGAGTATTTTTTGCAACGCCAGACATGACGTGTCATGTTCAAGGGCAAGGCAATGGCACCAATGGTGTCGTCCTCGATGGGACAAAAATGAACTGAAGCAAAATATGGCCGTCCATCAAGAAGGCTGGACAGAGAAATATCACCATCAACTCCACCAAACACCACCTCAACACCGCCATAGAACACCATCAAACACCAGAAGAAGAAAACTCCTCAAAAGTCTTTCATGACACACATCTACATCTGAACTTTTTTTTCACCATTTACAACTCCGCCCTGCTCTGGGCGGGGAATAATCCCGCCAGCGTCTCCCTCATGGCGTGCTGGATGTCCTCCAGCTCCTGCTCGTCGGTCGTAATGACGTCGTCGTTGAGGCACATCTGACCCGGTAGCTGCTTACGTTCCTTGACGTAGTGGCGGTACAAGGTGCTGTCGATCTGGTCGGCGTCGGTGACCATGACGAACAGCGTGTCCGACGGGTCGACCTCGATGAACTTGTAGCGCATGGCGCCCTTGACCACGAGCGCGCGGTCGGCTGCCTGGGTCTCCGCGTCCGGCAGCAGCGGGCTCAGACCCACCGGCGTCTGCTGCAGCAGGCCCTTCAGCAGGCAGTCGCCGCAATGGGGATTCTGGCGGGCGAGACGATCGAAAATCACGGCGGCGCTGAAAGTCGGGTTCGTACGTGACGTGGCCGAGTCGTCGGTCACGAACCCGGGCGCCAGGCAGTCGTCGATGGAGAACTCGGAGCAGTCGGCGCTGCGGATGGCGTGGGGCCCGTCCAGCGACGTCCACAGCGAGTTGGTGTTGACCTGGGGCGCGCGCAGGCCGGCTTCCTCCAGCATCGAGGGCACATGGTAGAAGATTTTGCGCCGGAATGACGCCTTTTCGGCGTTCTTGGCTCCGCGCTCCAGGTCGGCCAGGATCGTCTGCCGCTCGTCCCACGACAGGATACCGTCGCGGTCCACGTCGCTACGCAGCATGATGTAACTCCACAGCAGCAGCTCGCGGTGCCGCTCGATCACGTAGTGGTTGGTCACGTACCACGAGTACAGCTGGAAGCCCGGCTCGCCCCGAAACCGCTTGCAGGCGCTCTGGATCTCGGAGCGCGGGAACGCCTCGATCGCCTCCCGCATGATGCTGCGTGACAGCGAGTGCCCGAAGTGGCTCTGCCCCTTGCGTTTGCGCACTCCAAACCGACGATTAAGGAGCCACGAGGTGTAGATCAGATACGGCTGTGAAGAACAAACGTCAGACACACTCCTCCCTGTGAAGAAGGGTTGAAAAGGCCGGAAACATACCTTTTCGCCGAAGCGTTGTGCGTCGGCCTCGGTTGGTGCAGACGTGGTGCTGTAGCCGTTGGTCTTGAAGCTCATCACCGCTCCAAATAGTGGCGAGTAAATGTCCGCGGGGGCATGCTCCCGGGTCAGCAACATGTCATCGGACATGGCGAAGAACTGGGATATACAGCGTCAGTGTCGACAGTCTATGGAAACCCAAGCCTCTGGGCCAGCTGTTACGTCTTACGTACCTGGTCAATGTCTGATTCCGTGTTGAAGATCTGGTTCTCGATTGTCAGAGAGTTGAATGCAGGCAAGCACACTTTCTTGTCGTCCTCGAACATCTCTTCCTGGGATATGATCTGGACCATTTGGGAGACCTCCGGGTCGTCCACGGCGAGCCAGGTGGGCGTCTGTTTGCGGACCGGGGCGCCGTTCTTATAGATGGAGTTGACCAGGACTTTGATGGTATTCATGAAATAGCCGGCGTTCTTCTCAATGCTGCGGAAGGAGTAGCGCAGCTCGTCCCAGTCGCGGTATCGGTTCACCCCATGGGAGCTGATCCATTCCCCCTCGGCGTCGTTCAGGATCGACCTCTCTTCCCACGGCCGGATGGTCTGCTGAAAGTCCTCTTCTGATCCATTGACCCCTGTACGTCTCGTCAGCACGGAAAACGCCCCTCGAAAAACAGAAGCTGATTGACAAAGCCACTCCACATCGGTATATGTGGATGCAGGAATACCTACATAGATAAACAAAATCGATCTTGGGTTCCTCCAACGGCCCCCATTTCTCGAAATCGTACGTCCCCGAACTCACCCACTCGTCTTCCCAGCCCCGGAGGACCTCGTCCTTGACGGTCTCTTCAAAGGGCACCCAGATGAATTCCGGCAGTGACTCTGCCCTCTTCTCCAGTGACAAATGCTGTTGCGACTCGTTGGATTCGTCCTCGACCAGCGGATCTTTCGGTTCATCTTTCGACGAAGTGTCTGGCACAACAGGAGGAGGAGGCACTTCTATTTCAGTGTTCGCAGGATCCGGCGCGGGGCCTGGGCTGGGCTCCTCGTCGACTGAGATGTCGTCGATTGACGGCGGTGGCGGCGGGGGTTCAGGAATGGCATCTTTGATTGCTTCTGCGGGTTGTTGTTTGTTCTTTGCGGGTGGTGAGGCTTTTGGTTTCTCTAATTTGCTGTCTGCTTTGTTGTCCGTTTTGCTGTCTGTTTTGTTGTCCGCTTGGTTTTCGGCTTCGATGGATACGCTGGTCTCATGATCCTGCGAGACCGAGTCCTTCGAGGTACCATTGACGGCGATCGCCGCTTGTTGCACATGCTTGTTCTGCTTCGGCGTTCCCAGTCTACTCTGGAGACTGGCTTTGTAGCTATGATTATGTCGAAAGTCGGTCGTGGCTGGTATCGTCGCCAGGAAAATCGTGGCCCCCATGAGGACGGCGAACAACAACAGGATCGTCGACCGGCAGCCTTTCCTCCGCCATACTGGCCGTTTGATCGTGTTCCAGAGCGGTGCTCTGTGGTCACTGACCGCGTAATAATCATACATTTTGACTCGAGCCAACGAATTATCGTGCCAATTTTGCTGTCGAGCCTCGATTCCTCCTCCCGCGACTTCCACCATAACCCGGGGGCCGATGAATCCCAAATCAAAACTCAAGAACGCGCACCTAGGGATTCGGAGGTATTGAAGGCATCCAGACAAGCTCACCAGGAGGGAAAAAGCTGAGCTGGACGTATGTCGACAGATGCCGTGGTAACTCCGTCGATGGCCAGGTCTGGATGTGCTGAAGTCCAAAGTGTGCATACGATGTACCTGACAAGGAGCACGCGACCAAGTATACATACATGAGAAGGCCGATTGCCTAAATGAATAATATTCCGACAAGCCATCGATCCCGAGAACTAAATTGGTTGATGGTGAAACTGGCCGTACTTTTGGGTTGCGTGGTGGGGGGGAGACGGCAGAGAAGGAAGATAGGGGTGGGAAAAAGAGAGCTCACCTGTATTGCCAAGTCTGTTGTAATGATCTGAAGACGATTCAGTCTGTCTGCCGCCTCAAAAGAAACAAAGCAACCCCTCTCTGTCGCCGTGTTCCGAAGTGCAGATTGAACGTGGCAGAAGAAAACAAACGGGGCGTGGGCACGAACAGCAACAGCCTCGTCCTCGTTTGAGGGATCATCGCGACAAACCCCTCGACTCTCCTTTAGCGAGGATTGACAGCACTTATGCAGGTACGCAGAAAGTCTGTGGTGCTTTAGCTGCCGAGAGGATGATCGACGTACGAATGCAGGAAAGTCCATCCCCGGTTGTTTGGCTTCCGATGTTTCTTATATGGGTTGCTCCACTATCTCGGAAGTTTCCCTTTGCGGAATGCATCGTGTTCATCTCTGAGCGCGTCAAATCACGCTACTCGTCAAAGGCGTTTGGTTCAGAGAGAACGAGCACGATACCAGTCTCACTTCAACCTTTGCTATTGGTTCCTAGAGAGTATGGTTTGGACAAGTGCTGGTCTTGTCGAGGTTGGCTCGCTGGCGGTTCACGGAAGGGTTCAGGAGTCATGCTTCAGTTGACACCATCCCAAAATCTATCCAACCCTTTTTCCTAGAGATTGTCTCATCGGATCACGGTAAGGACGCTGAAAGGAATTCACTTCCTTGTGCAAGGCTCGCGAAACTCGCTGGGTCTGGACTCTCAACCGCTACGAATCCCAAAATGTCCTGGGGGAGATTAGCACTGAGCAACCTCATATACCTATGCTCTGGCCGTTCACCATTTGTCGAAGGGGTCCTCTACTTTGCTTGGTCTGGATGCTGTTGCCTCAGTGTGAGATACTGACTATGGCCTCGAACTTATACAACGTACCATTGTCGGAACCTTTCTCGATAGGTGTTGTGCATTGTCATCCCCGCGGACCCTTCGACACAGGTAAGTGTACAGCTGACATCAAGTCATGGCACCAAATAGCCGGTAGCTAATGAGCATTTTCCAGCCAAGAGTGACATGGACCAACACTACCTGGAAAAACAAGCCGTGATCGAAGAGGGGTCGTACGATAAAGCAAAGATTCCTCGATGGGCCATCAGAAGTTCGAAGACACTCTTTGGGTTCCATGTTAGCGAGAAAGACGCCGTCAACCTGCTCTGCGTCCTGCTCAACACCGTGTCGACGGTGTCCATTGTCTTTGCGAACAAGATGTAAGGTTTTGCCGCAGAATACCGAGAGAGCCTTGCCACAGGAGACGTAGCGGGAAGGCTGACCCTGACATCTACTCACCAGAGTCTTTACCGATCCGCAATTCCGAAAGTTCCAGCTCGGCACGGCCGCCTGGCACTTTACGGCGACCACGGTGCTGCTATACCTCGCGACCTTGAGACCATTCAACTTCTTCAAGCCCGTGCGGCTGGCGGTGCGGGACGTCTTACCCCTGTCGACTCTGTTCGTCGGCTTCCTGGTGCTGGGAAACCTGTCGCTGGCCCTCAACACAGTCTCGTTATACCAGCTAGCCAAGATCATGACCACACCAACCGTCGTGGCCATCAACTTTGTGCTCTTCCGCAAGCGCCTCCCGAACCCGCTGCTGGTGGCCATCTTGGTGTCCTGTCTAGGCGTGGCCATGACGAATGTCGCAATGGTCACGTCCAATCCAACGGGCACGCTGATCGCCGTCGCGGCCTTCGTCACCACGGCCTTCTACCAGATCTGGATCGGCAAGAAGGTGCAGGAACTCGACGTCAGCGCCCCCGCGCTGCTGCTGAACCAAGCGCCCATCTCGGTGGTCATGCTGCTGTGCCTGCTCCCGTTCACCGACACGATCCCGGACTTCCGCGCCGTCGACCCCCTGATTCTGGCCACCTTCCTGTTCTCGGGCGTCCTGGCCGCCGGCCTCAACCTGAGCCAGTTCCTGATCATCGGCCGCGTGTCCGCCCTCGCCTTCAACGTCGTGTCCAATGCCAAGAACGTCATCATCATCGCCCTCGGCTGGTACATGGCCGGACAGTCTCCCGGGATGAAGGACATCCTGGGCGTCACCCTCGCCCTGGGTGGCGCGGGGGCGTATTCGTGGTTGCAGCGGAGATTATGATCTCTGTGAAGGTTGCGTGATTACGCCCGCGGTGAGATTTATTGATTGACGTTAATGGAGAGCAGTCCATGCAGGAAACATCCAAAAAAAAAAGGGTATGATATGTGAAAGGATATTTCGTGGCCTAACGGGCTGGTTCGAGTTAATATGTTTCTTCGCCTCTTTTGGGGCCTGATGAGGAGTTTCGAAGCGAATCTAATACAGTCAAAGGGGGATGTGGATATGCGTTACTGGTGTGAGCGTCTTTGGATATAGTTCAGACGCAGTATCAAATGTCAGGGAAGTTTGCCTCGATCCCTGTGCCTTTCAGCAACGAATAAAAATAGACGGAATATCTCGCCCTTTATTGGCAGATTGAAATGGGCAAATTAAAATTGTATTCATATGACACCAAAACTTTAGACTTGAAATTTGTCCAGATTCAAGGTGAATCGAGACTATGCCCATGCTGAAGGATTTTCCACAAACCATTATTGTGCCAGAGGGAGCAAAATCCCTCCGCGATCCTGAACGCGCCCCTGTATCCTGCACCTGTCGGTGCGTTGTTGAAATCCCACACGCCCTTCCAATCTAAGTATAAACATCTCCGTCAATACTTTCCCTGGCTTGGCTTTGTCGACTGCTATACGACTCCCAGAATTGGGATATTTCCGTGAGCAGCTCAGGCATCTGGTCGACCTCCTTGACCCAGTCGGACGAGTCCTTTTCGTACGCTTCGACGAAGGTGATAATTCTCTGGACCTTGGTGGCGCCAGACCCCGCGAAATGCAGCAGAAGATCTAAGAACCGTCAGTTTTTCAAACCCTGGGAAAGCCAATGCCATGGGGAGGACTATTTGCTTACCGCCCGGCCGCACGCCGTTGGGATGCTGCTTCTTTCTGGGAAGTGCCCTTCCGTGGTCGTCTCGTGCCCCCATGTACGCGTTCAACCACCGCTGCGGGATCTCGGCATAGCCGTCAAGATAAGTCGTACCGTCCCACGGGCGGAAGACTCCTCCCTCGTGCACCACGTGCTCGATGGCCGATTGCTCCGAGTAGCGCAGGTCCACGGTCGGTCGAAAGGTCTCGACGCTAAGTGACGAGGCCAGCAGGTGGACGGAATAGTCGTTGATCCGGAGCAGGAAGGCGCCGTCGTTGAGCCCGTTATGGTCGTTCCCGCAGAGGAAGTTGACCCCTTCCACGCCCGGGGGTGGAAGATAGATATCCAAAGGGATCTTGGGGTTCAGGAGAAATGTGTCGGCGTCGAACCAGAATAGCCACTCGAGCCGCTCTTCCGGAGGTTTGGCCAGCTCGTTGAGCACCACGGCCAACAGCCAGGCAGGTTTGGTCCATAGGCGTCCAAGAATTTTCTGACGCAGCACGAATAGAGGATAGCCGTGCATGTCGGCGTGGAGGGAGTGGGATTCCAGGGCTCGCTCGTAGGCCTCACTATACGTGTCGCCGTAGAGCATGGTGACTTTGGCGATTTTGGGCCGTGGCTGGAGGTTGTTGTTCTCATCGAGAATGGGCGTATCGAGGTCGAGCTCGTCATCTTGTTGTTGAATGACCAAGTCCTCCAGCTCTCCTAAGTCTTGTTCCGGAGTTATTGGCGCCTGTTCGACGATCTGTCTGGAGGAGTACGTGCGGAAGGACGACAGGTCTACCCATTTGGCCTGAGGGTCGTCGGACTGACCGAGATGCGAGAGACATAACTGAAGGACAACAAAACCAAACAGTATCGCCAGCACAAGCTGGACCTTCCTCGCCATGTAGGCAGGCTAGCGGACCGTGTATAGGATAGTTCTGATAGCTTCGAGGAGAATAGTCGACGAAAATCGGGCCTGCTTATCGTTCGTTGGGAGGGAAGGCTCGAACAATAAGTTGCCAAGTCTCAAGCACAGTTCGATCCCTCGATTCCCCCGTGGTAACTCTAGAGACTACCGAATTGGACGCAACACGTATTCAAGCTTTGCGTGGCACTGCCTCCGCGTCGTGGGCGCTCCCGAGCTGGTCAGTCGGGATGAGTGAAGGCCCTCAGACCAGCCAATACAATGAACAGGGAGACATGAGATCCGGGTCTCCACAATGGATTTGGTGTGTCGACAGGCCCATTGAGCTAGAGGATGGGTTGCTCGAAGGAAGCTTAGGAGATCAAGGGGAATGAGGCGCTTGATACTGTCAATGTTGCAGCAGTCATGACAGAGGTCAATTGGAAATGGAGGGTGCAGACTTACATGCACATTACACCAGTCATAGGAAGCGATATCCACATGTTGTAATGACGACTGATCTCTTCGGTATCTGTCCCTTGTACGGAGAGAGGGTGGAAGTGGCGGGGGAGAGGGGGGAGAGGGATGAGCCGACGGCGAGAGTGTATTTCGGCGAAGATGGCACCAATCATGGTGGGTAGTGACTACATCATGAGTCTCCACTTCTATAGATCGCCAGCCACCTTCCCCAGTCTGGATAAAGACCTCCTTTTCCCCTGCAGCTATGGCCGTATGGTTTGCACCGGCCCCTTTTAGCCAAAGTTCAATAACTGCACGCCCTCACCTCATTCGAACGGACCGTCAATCCGTGCCAATTTCCGAAGAAGGCCGCATGATTCTTCGAATGCTTGTGTACGGAGTATATCCTCCCCTCTTGCCCCTGGGCGTTTCTTGAAGAGCTTGGCTATGCTTAGAAGAGGGACGATGAGGTGCGGACCGGCGGCCACGAGATTTGCACTAAACCCATCTCGCAGCAGAATATATGAATATCACACCTTGCGGGGGGGTTTCCCGTGTGTCGGCAGGCCTCTTGTCTGCACAGCGTCCCCCGGTCGTTGCCGACACCAATCGGCTGTTTCTCGATAGTCAGGGGTCACCGCTGATTTTGTCGCGTGCTCGGTTTCATGCTCCGGAGCCTTGATATGGTGCTGGTCTTGCTTCGTTCGTCTTATCACTCGGGAACATTATCTTTAGTGTGCTGCCTATTGCATCGCTTTTTTGTGCCCTGCGGCAGCTTGCGAATCTTTGCCTTGAAGTGCTGCGTGGATGGCCGACAAAACGGCGTCAAAGACTCAGCTTCCTGTCTGGGAGTCCCGGTCGTCACAGATGCCCGAGCTGCCGTCGTTAAGCGTACTCATATTGAGCTCCGGCAGGCGGAAGTCGCTGGTTCGGACAGTGTTGTGTGCAACCCTCTTGATCTTGTTCTTGCACCTCTCCAGGTCACCTTCAGTAACTGGTCGGTACACACGTGGAAGCAATCAGATCGACCACGTCTACAACACTACACTGGGATTTCAGAGAATCTTCGCCATCAATCTCCCGCAGCGGACTGACAAGAGGGATCTGAACACCATCGCCGCCTCGTTCGCGGGCTTTCAGGTCGATTATCTTCCCGGCGTCAAGGTCGAGGAAGTCATCGAGAAAGCTGCGCCGTGGGTATGTAACAATGATCGCTCACTTCCGCCATATATCGCGGATCGAGAAAGCTGACTCTTGGGCTTCAGAATTGGGATTATGATGTGCAGACGCCAGGCGCTCTCGGATGCTGGAGAGCACACATGAATGTTCTCCAGAAGATCGTCGCCGAGCGGATCCAGACGGCCATGATCCTCGAAGACGACGCAGACTGGTCTCCGTTCATCAAGGACCAATTATTCGAGCTTGCAACTGGGGCTCGTGCGTTGCAGGAATCCTCAGATTCGGCACCGTCACCGTACGGGCATGACTGGGACTTGCTCTGGCTGGGGCACAACCGGATTGGGCCCACTAACGACGAACAAAACATCTGGGTCATTGATCACGACTTCACGGTCCCCCCTCTGCAACACCGCAACTCCCGATGGCGGCAGTCACACGTTCCCGAAGACGCGCTGCGCAACGACACGCGGCTGTTCTTCAAGGCCTATGCTGGCATGTGCTTGTATGGGTACGCCGTCACCTACGAGGGTGCGCGCAAAATGTTATCGTCGATGTCGGCGCAGCCTCGCAACCAGCCGGTGGACCAGAGCGTGTCGGACATGTGCCGCGGCAAGATGGCCAAGGGCTTCGATTGTTACGGCGTCTGGCCGCCCTTGATCTCGACACATCGCTCGGCAGGATACAAGTCCCAGGATTCCGACATCAACGTCAATGCGAGGATTGGCTGGCACCAGGAATATACCTTCGACATTCCCTTCAGCACCATGATTAATATTCCTCGGCTAGCCAATGGTGCTGCCTCCGTCGTATCACAGTGGCCCGACACAGAAATCCAGGAAGCCCCGTTCAACCCGGCCTTTAGACGTCCATCTCATGGCTATCTCAAGAATATCAACTTTGGGGCTCTTCCTATGCGGGACGCATCCATCACGATATGAAAAGAAACCAGTTGTGTGGAAATGCACTGAGTGAGTTTGAAGTCACTTAACTTGCACAAGTGCGTCGTGCAGCCGCCAGTATCATTGTGAGAGGAGACAAATCTTTCTGGGGTAATTCGCAGCATTCACTTTGAAACACGAGGTTTGCGATACTCCCTGTATGTGTCAGTCTCGACCCATCCTGATTGAACCAAGGATGACGAGCATCGAATATCATGTAGTTATTTTTTAGCGCTTTCCCATAGGCTTATCAATTGAATATCCTTCTCGCTCCTCCTTCAGATCTGTGGTGTTATCAGAGCGTCGTTTGGGATGGCCTCCTTCGGCCGCAACTCCGAGACCAGGAATACGGAGGAGCTGACATATGCGCACCCGAACAGAAGTCAGATAGACACTGTCCTGGGGGGTGTCTCCCGGCCGGTGTGTTCTTCCCTCGCGGTCGATGCCTGGCAAGTAAGCAACGCGTTCAGGCCACGGCGCCCGCCTGCAATTACAAACTCGCTTGACCCCGGCTTGTATTTACGTGAAAGCTGTCCGCCATGAGCAACTATTTGCAAAAACCATCAGCCATAATCGCAGAACGTGTGGCCAGTCACAGCGCAGGTTCCGCATCGCAGGGCTCAAATTCGGCTTTCGTCGATAGTGTGGTCCTGGGACGAGGAGAAGGAGTTGAAGGATCCAGAGGAAGGTGAGGCGCACTCCAAGACAGGAGGATGAATTAGAATTCGGTACACCACATCCGTGATTGCGTGCCTTTGACCTCGCTTGTCGGCGGCAGGCCCCTTTAGAGTGGGTGGGTTCAACAAAAGGAGTGGAAATAGTAACAACAATACTCCGTACGGGATAATCACAGACCCTGTGCGAGGTAAAGGGGGGTGGCTAACACGGACTCGGTACTCGGTGGTGTGTGGCTGGCCCCATGGGCCTGGGGCTTGGCAATCACGTTTAGGGCTACTAGTGCCCAAACCTTAATCCAACTCTAAAATAAGTTTACCTCTACGAACTAATAATGGTGCTGCTCGACGCGACAACAATAACTCAGTTTGTTGTCCAGCCTCTTCACGAGATGTTTGTTTGGACTTGGTCTCGACCATTGCTGGAGCTAGCCATGTCAAGCGCAACAGTGATGATGGCTGTAGTTGTCCAAGTATTAAGTCTACCATGTCCTGTGAATGGTTGCCTGCTGCGCCGTGGCTTGCGACAACCAGCATTTTCGTGACGATTCGAGACTCGTGGAGGCACATGAATGTGGAAAGGGAGGGCAAAGTGATCGACCATTGAGCCAAGCCAGTGTTATGCAGAACATCAAAACTAAAGCCACGAGATTTGAGGCTTCTATTGGGAAAGCTTGACGCGCCAGCTGGAATCAAAGACACGAAAACACACAGAGCCTAGGCCCTGTCTGTCGCTTGCAGCGAGAACACACATAGACCAAAGCACACACACGGGAGAAGTTGGAGTGATTGAATTGTTTACCATTAAAAATAATTCTAAATATGGTATGTAAACGCACCTTGGTAAGAAGGAGCTTTTGAGTAAGCCGAGAAAAGAAAATTGTAGGAGAGGCCGTAGATGAGAACCCATTCTGGCTGGACCATCGCGGGGTTCAAGGCAGGATTCCGTCCGATACAGTCCTCCATAGGTCGAAGTGGAATAGTAGAAGAATAATCGTCAACGTCGTTCGTGGAAGGAAAATGATCTTTGCGCCGCCCGAAGTCCTCATCCTTTACTCCACAATGTCGCCGTCCATGTCGAATTCGAAGGATCGCTTCTCCAAGAAGGGGTTGGGCGCGTCGTTGTCACTGGAGGGATTAGGTTGGTTGGGGCGTGTGCGAGTAGGTCCCCCAGGGCCATTGCCTGCTCGTCCGTTCCCTCCTCGTCCGCCGGCTCCTCGACCACCACCGCCTCGACCACCACCGCCTCGACCACCACCTCCACGCCCGCCGCCTCCGCGCCCACCGCCACCTCTCTGCGGGCTTCTTGCCTGGAGTTGGTGTGCGAACCATGTCGGCAGACTGCTAGGAGTGGCGGTGGTAGTCATTGTCGGGATCGCAGATTGTTGAGGCTGGTTCCCAGATTTGTGTTGACGGGGTGGTACCGATCTAGGGGCGGGGCCGGTTTCTGGTTTCTTAAGTTAGGAACATTGTTTGTGGGAGGAGAAGGCAAGGTAAATCTGAATACTCACGCTCTCTTGGTGACAACCCAATGTCTTGACACGCGAACGGGGGCTTTCCATTACCCTGGAGGAAGAGGGATCCATCCTCGCTCTGGCAGAAGACTGCTTGGCTCCCCTCGCCGTAAGAGATCCCTTCTCCTTGAACATGGAGCCAGCCGTCCTGGCCGTACAAGAAGGTGTAATCTCCTGAGCTGGGGCGGTCGTCGAGCTGGACCACCGCATATCCATTGCTGAAGTCCAGATGAACAAACTGGTTGCCCACCCCCAGTTGTCCTCCCCATATCCAGAACTTGGCAGCGTCTGCCATGGATTCAGTGACGTATCCGTCGCCCCCAGTGAACGAAACGAAGCTGGGCTTGGTCTTGTGATATTTTTGATTCACAACAAACGACTGCAGGTAGTACGAGGTGTCGTTGGAGTCACCAGCCGTGAGCGCTGAATTTCCATCCGGAGGGAGGGCTGCGGCGGAAGCCCTAACAGTGAAGTGTGACAGGACACCCAGAAGGGTGACCATAAGGCCGGCGTCCAAGCCGAAACAAACCATGTTGTCGCTGAGGTAGCTGTGCGATCAGTTCTTGAGCGGATCCAAGGTGTATTCAAGGTCGACAGCAATCGGGTAACTGTTGAAAAGTACTCTGAACAGCAACGACAAAAACAACAACATAAACGAGTGTGATAAATGAGTGTGATGAAGATAATTAAGTAGCTAAACAAAAAGAATGTCGTTGTGCAAGTCGGTTTTAAAGGGAGGCTGGTGGTTCTTAAGAAGACATACCAGCCTTGAGATCAATAACTGCTGCAATTTCCATTAGGCTTGCTAGCCAAATTGCCCACCTCGCCCAACGCCGAGCAGATAGATCTAGCAAACATATGGCAGGCCCCAGCTCTACTTCTGGGAGGGGTTGGAAAAGACTGGAGCGACTCGACCATTGAAGGAAGATCGGACGCGAATTGGCGCGAGCTCACGCGACCACACAGAGCGGAAATCAAACGCGATCTTATTGAGGAAACAGTAAACGTGATCGTGATCCTCGATAGGGTAAGGCAATTTCGTATTGTGGTTCTCGAGAGACTGGGCAAGGAATTTACCAAGATTCCGGGGTTGATTTCGAGTAGCGATCGTGCCGCCTATTAGCCTTACGAGAATGTGGCTCAGGTAATCCTGGTCCAGCTCCCCTTGTCGGCAGTCGAGCGATCCATAACATCGGCTATTGGATGAAATAAGCTCGTGGCAGCCGCCCTGTGGGCTTGATCTCCGAATTGCTCGTCAGGGGCTAACATACCATCGGCACACGAACAGAGAAGAAATAGCAACCGTTTCAGGCCTCGAGACTCGAAATCGAATGCACAAGAGATCTCAGGACAAGAGGATTCCCCAGCCTTCCCAAGTCAGGTGCACTCGATCGAGTACTCAGACGCGCTCGTGATAGAAGGGCCACGGTCAAGAACCCCTGCCACACAAGAATAGAAGATCGTCGTCGTTAACTTCTGTAGTGGTGCCAGCTGTGAAATAACCTCCGGTCCCGAGAACGCCTCGCTCGCATCGGCCCACTGTGATAGGCGAACAACCAGCCTCGCGTCCGACATTGGAGGCCCTGATTCGTTGTGTCGGTGCTCGTGTGCTAAGATTCCCAATCAAGGACTTGACGAATATCACGGCGTGTTATGGTTTCAGCCATGGGATAACGATAGGGCAATCCGAAGTTGGCTTTCCACAGAAGGAGGAGGGATCGACGTGGATCGACATCATAGTCATTACACGTCGATCATTTGCCCTGTACCAGAAACGGCAAAATCAGGAGCGGTACGAAGAACTGGCTTCAGCGCTAACGGCCCGTTCCGCAGCTTGCTGTGGCACCCTTAACGCATCTGTTGTGTAACATAGGGAGAATTCGTCGTTGGCAACACACAACGCCCTCCATCCCCGGAGGATTTTGTTATCATCCCTTTAACGTCTTGTCGCTATGAGGAGTGAAAATGTTGGGAGTCGTTCCAGTATGAGATTCAAAAAGATACTGAATTGGCTGGGCTCTTTCATGCACTCAAGAGGTGTTCTTGCGCGCACACGTCTGTCGCTCTTGTCTTTCCGCGAGGGTTTGTGCCCGTCGCCGTCCACGCTCCCAAACCTCTCGGCTTGGTCCGCTTTACTTTCCACAGCCACCATTTTTCGCCTTAAATTCCAAGACTCACAGGTAGGAAGCACACTAATTGGCCTGGCTAGATTACCGTCGGTGATCTTCTCGTCCATCGTACCGAAAGTAGGGTTTGCGGTATAGTTCAACCAGTGAACCTAAGAACCATAGGCTGGAAAAGTTTCCAGAGAGGTACCAGGCTACTGGTAGATTCAGCCACTCACATCACAATGCTGGAGAACTGACGGTTGGCCCGAGGGTGGCGAGTATTACAGTTAGCCTCGAAGTCTGGGTGGCAGGGACAGAGACTGATCTCGAGCGTCTCGACAAGAATGATGATCGTTACGAGGAAATCACGCGAATCGCTCCACGATAGGACGAGAAGATCTCCCAGGCACGGGAATCTTTGACTCACTTCCTCTAGTCGTGGTGGCCGAGACGGCTGGAGCCTGGCCACCTGCATTCGCCGCCACCTGAATTCCCTTGAACATCCTCGGGCCGCCGAGAGAATATGTCCCTAAGCACCAGAGATCATGAGAGCTCTTCTCGCCCTTGATGACCGGTTTGCAGGAGCGTCTGGTCTTCCAGGGAGCGGCTAGATGCGGATCGGGAAGCGAGCGGACCGAGGAAGATGTAGATAGAGATCTTGAAGGCGAGGGGTAATCTGTATCGGTATCCTGCGTGGTGGGATCAACGACTTTCCGATTTCGCTTCCAACCTTGGTATCATGTTGTCCAACTATCGCCAGACCAATGGTTGAAGTCGTAGACGTCCTGATCAAGCAAACGCCTGGGGAATTCACATATGTCAATGGGCCCGACATCTCGAGCATCGGCAGTAGTTTGATCGTTAGCCTTGTTGCAGATGGTTTCCGATATTGTGCCCTGATTGAGGTGATCAAGAACGCGGCAATTCCGAAGCCATATGGAGAGGAAGTCTCAACTGAAGTCTCCAACTATGTGAGTTCGGCCATCGAACCGAGACTGGATCTTACCTTCTTAGACTCCTTAAGGAAGACCTAGGTAGAAAAGGTTGGTTGATACTCGGCGATTTGGTTGGGATTGGCCAGGCGGAATCCACATTCTGTCCACTACGCTTCCCGTTCCCCTTTTCGTCCTAATCTATTAGCTCGAAGGGCGGCCTGACTCGAATCTCCTCATTAACCTCACACCACCGGCTGTTCAACCATTTGTTACTTGAGGTCCTAATCTGTTCGAAATTCGGTCCCTTCTGGACGTGATTTCAGATTTCCCATCTGGGAAAATCAAGATTGAACGGCTCGGCCGTAGTTTTGGGGGCCACCATCAATCCGAAGTCGAGGTTCCGAGGACTAATCAGGAGACGAGAACAACCCTTCGATCACAAATTGTAGGTTACACCAGGACATTGCACGGTTCCCGAGATGAGATCTCGAAGATTGACAGCCGGGACGACTCTGCCTCTGCGAGTGGATCTTATGAATGTCCACAGCGCCATATGAAGGGCAAAAGGAACTGCAGGGGGCGATGGTCGCGGCACAGCGGTACAGGCACTGAAGTTCAGCGTCTGTTTCGATAACAGAGGCACGATGGAATGGAAGGGTGCAGAAAGCGACATCAAGGTCGATGACTCGTCGGCGATCAGTGGACTGGAGTTCGACAGTCTCATTCAGAACAGCTTTAGAGCAGCTGATGCAGCTCTTGCTTCTGCATTAGGTACGTTTTCGCTGGAGGGTGGATTTGCGAGCAGCCAAGCGAACGGTACCAAAGCGAAGAGAGAGGGGAGGCACGGCCAGGAGCTCCTTGTTCGATTTTCCGCTGGCAGCAGCAACGAGCCCGATTTTGATTTTTTTTGACATATCTTGTGAGTGGTGGGAGGAAGGGCCATCCGAGCACCGGAATGGTTATTGGCAGATGAATCAGAGGAGGCACAAGCAAAGGCACCAAAAGAGAACCTGTCTCGCACAATAGCTGGGCTCTTTCCATCTTTGTTGAAGCGAACAGAAGATGTTCTGGACGTTAAGGAGATGAGAGGAAATCCTGAAAACCCCCCGTTAGCTGACACCATCCAAAGGACATCTTGCTATAGGCAACTTCTAATGAGAGCCCACGACACGGCAGGGAGGCCGGACGAGGGCGGGGAGAACACATCCAGTGCATATGTGGCTGCTCGCAAAGCAGGGTGGGAAGCTCATCGTCGGAGTGTCTTCTGTGGACAATCACACCGGTCGATTCCTGAGGTTGAACTGATGTTTACTCTGCGCGTCATCAGGTCCAGCAGTTGGGGCAGGGTCCTGAATCTCGAATCTCGATGTCTCAGCCGAAGTGTCCGAAGCGAGTGGCGTCGATGACTGGACTGCCAGCACCCCACTGCTGTTGTTATCGCACCAAATGCGCACGTCTGGTTCGCATGCGACGCACCTGGCGCAGGCAGATCAGGCAAACATGGAGCAAACCTGCCAATCCCCAGCCCCCATTGCACGTGATGTCGCTGGTGGCCCAATTGCAGCTCCACTTTGAGCACGTCTGTCTACTGGGTCTTCAGTGAGCCGTGCCTTGTACTCGGTACATTGTATCTACCCTCAATTGCACTTTTTTATTTTATCTTAATGTATGACACCATATAGTCTCTCTTCAACTGAACCCCTCGCTCTACACCGATCATAAGCCGTCCACTCTGCCATTCTTGTCACCGAACGGAAACCTTCCAGTCGTTACAAGCGGGCTGATCTCCGTCGGCGTTTCTGTGGGGGTGATGGGTCCCAGGAAAGAGAAGAGCAGTTTGAAGAGAAATCGGGTGAGAATGTAGCATTCTGTGTTGTCGGCATTGGATCTGACCGCCGCACAGCATAGCACTGGCGAGGACCAGGAGATCAAGAAACCTCGGAGATCTCAGAGGATTTCTTCGCAGTCTCAACAAGATCCTCACCACACGCCCATCAAAAACCAATATCTTCCCTCTCCTCTAACGAACCATGAGTCCACTGTTACCGAAACATTCAAGGAACATACGGCTACCCCTCCAGAAGGCCGCCCCAGCCAGATTCGCCATGTTACGCCCGTAGCCTCGCCGCCACTTCTCCCACAATCCTCACCTCCTCAAGACACACAGCCTCTATCCCAATTCATCTACCCCCCTCGAGACATCGAACCTGACCTGAATGATGACGACGGAACGTGGGGTTACCTGTTTCCAATGACCGGGAATGGTCATAGACTGCAGATGAAACGGCGAGCATTTTGTCCTGCTCCCGCCAAGCCGCTCGAGGTGTCGAGGCAGACTGTTAAGAGCAAAAAGCGAGGGAAGAAGGAGTTGATTGAAGCTGAAGCCGAATACGAGCATGAGAAAACGGATAAAGGCTTTCCAGCGAGCGGATACCTGATCGGGAGACACCCTGAATGTGACATGATTCTTGACATCCCAACAGTGTCGAACCGACATTGCTTGATCTTTAACGAAACACGAAATGGCGACTCGGTCGCCATTCTCGAGGACTTGTCCAGCAACGGCACCTTTGTCAACGAAGCATTCTTGGGCCGCAACAAGCGAAGACAGCTAGAAGATGGGGATGAGATCACTATCTTAGATGAGGCACGATTTGTCTTTCGCTACCCAAGAAGCCGAGACTCGAGTGCTTTCAATTCGCGTTATCGCATCCTCCAGCAGTTGGGAAAGGGCCATTTTGCTACGGTATACCTCTGTGTAGAAAGATCAACGGGCTTCAAGTTTGCCGTCAAGAAGTTCGAGCGTCGCATGGGAGAGTCTCAACGATCGCAGACGGAAGGATTGGAACAGGAAATCGCTGTGCTGATGAGCGTCAGTCATCCCAATGTCCTTTGCCTGAAGGAGACGTTCGATGAGCCGGACGGAGTTTACCTGGTCTTGGAGCTCGCCGCTGAAGGCGAATTGTTCAACTTGATTGTGACGAAACAGAAGTTGACGGAGGCCGAGACCCGGAAAATCTTCATCCAATTATTTCAGGGGACTAAGTATCTGCACGAACGCAATATCGTCCATCGCGACATCAAACCAGAGAACATCTTACTGACCGACAAGAATTTGTCGGTCAAGTTGGCAGATTTCGGCCTGGCTAAGATCATTGGCGAGGAGTCGTTCACAACTACGTTATGTGGTACACCAAGCTGTAAGTGCTGACCTCGTCTTCTCGAATTATTGTGCCTAACGGTGTGCAGATGTTGCACCCGAAATACTGGAGAACACACGGCATCGAAGATATACCAGAGCAGTTGATGTTTGGTCCCTGGGTGTGGTCTTGTACATTTGTCTATGCGGGTTCCCACCATTTTCCGATGAGCTTTACTCGCGCGAGAATCCATATACCCTCGCTCAACAGATCAAAATGGGCCGGTTTGACTATCCGTCACCGTATTGGGACTCGATTGGGGACCCTGCACTCGATCTTATCGACCGCATGCTCACAGTCGACGTGGAGAAGCGAATTACTATCGATCAGTGCCTCGAACATCCCTGGACAAGAAACTTGGGCTACATCAATCCAGCTGATTCGCTTGACGGCCTCACCGGGCAAATGAGTGCCTTTGACTTCTCCAAACGAAAAGTCCAACGGGAACGCACTTTGTTAGCCAACATCAACGACGTCAAAGTGAGCAAAGTAGTAGACCTCAATGGAGGCCAGCAGATCCAAGGTCAGACCCCCCACATCCCCGGCTCACCAGCACATGTGAAGATATGGGACAAGAACCCGAGCGGCAAGAATACCAGAATGAGCCCACCCAGGGACAACAACAAGGGGAAGAAGCAGAAGTATAAGGAGAATGGTAACAAGGAGGAACATCCCGCGGCGAATCGACAGCAAGACGAGTTTATGCAAATGGGCGGTAAAGGCGACATGCGTTTATTTGAAGATGATGTTTCCTCGAGGTATTTGCCAGAAGAAGTGCCCAAGGGGAGAAAAAAGTGAACAGTGAGAGACGGCGATCAACACATGTTAACGACCTTGGCAACAGACTTGCTTGGATTATGTGCATCGGAATGACGCTGTTGGTGTGCCGCTGTTTTCAATCATTGCGCTTGAGGTTGGGTTGGATGATATTCGACTTTGTTGTGTGATTTTGCTTCAACTCCCGGTCTCCAACACCGGCGAATGACCACAGAACGACTGGACGAGATGATGTGAGATTGAGCACGGGGCAAAAGCGAAGCCGAACGACACGACACGACACGAAACAACCAATACTGCAACATATTGGAAAACCGCATTTTCTATTGTCCTTGGTACGAGCGCCCATGTGGATGGGTCAGCTGGGCGAGTCATTGTGCTCCATGTACAAGTACAAGTACATGTCCATGGTTCCGACCTGCCTTCTTAACTGGGTGTTTATACGACGAGTATTGTCACGCGGCTTCTTGGCTTGTGCATGTTGTGCGTGGTGCCGGTAGGCTGACTGGCCATGGGCTATGGGATATCACGTCGTCCGCATGTTGTGCATCTTTTCAAAGGCCGGAAAAAGTATTTGTTATCGGGTTTCGTGGGTGGTCGGTCGCCTATAGCTTGCGTTGGGTCGGTATCAGGTTGGTCCGGTATTGGGATAGTGAAAACAGCCGTGTAGCTTGTAATAGGAAATGAGAAAGTGTATCGTCATGAAGCGTCTGCGCTGACTCCAGCGGATTCTGCGATTGAAGATTGTTGAATTATTCTAACAACTTAACGCGCCAACACGAAACACCCATGCATGATGCTTTTTTCTTGTGAAGACAATAACAGGTAATACATGTCAGGGGATCTTATTCCCTGGCCACCAGTCCTGCTGCTGCTGCTGATGATGATGATTCTGGTGGCGCCGCAGACGCCGTTCGATGTCTCGGGCCAGTTTGACCGAGGGAACATCGATGGTCCTCCAGAACAGGTCGGCCACGCACAGAAAGAACGGCAGCATCAGGACATAGCCGAACAACCAGATGAACATGAACTGCGCCAGTGAAGTGTCCTCGCGGACGTAGGCCCCCGTCAGAGACCGCAGACGCCCGATGACCACATAGCCCAACGACCGGATCAACATGCCATGCGTGAGGTAGAGGGCAAAGGAGATTCGGCCCAGATATTGGGCGACTTCGTTGTTGAAGATGGGCGAGACAATGTCCGAGTTGATGCACGCCCACGTCGTTACCACCGCACCGAACAGTCGGATCAGCCGGTTCTTTTCGACAATGTACGTTGGGAGAAGACGGGCCAGGAACGCATATGACGGGGTCGTGACGGGCTCGACGAGGGGGATGGAGAGGATATACAGGCCGACAACAAAACAGAGGCCCCAAGCTGCCGACACCACATCCGGTTGCCGGAGCCACTCTAAATTCTTGTTGGGCAGCGGCGACGGCGACAGTGACTGGTCATTTCCGATGATGGGGCCCCGTGCTGGGCGTCCAGAATGCTTTCGAACCAGGTCAAGCTCGGCGATGATCATGCCACCAACGAACAGACAGATACTCCGATATTCCTGCGTGGCACAGAACAGTGCGATGGCCCCGTGGAAGAAGAGCCGCCATCTGCTGGTGAGCATTGATGTTCCCACCATGAGCATAAAAATGGCCATGCTCGACTTTAGTTCGACGGGAATGGTCCAGACGTGCGCGTCATAGACAAAGTAGTCATGTTGACTCGGCTCTCCAGGCACTGAACCTCTGGCGAGCATGTAGACCTCGGTACCGACATCTGAGACCTGTGCAAAGAAGGTCTCGGAAAGTGGTGGAGGTTCTTCTCGCATGAGACGAGGCTGAGGGTCCACATCCAGGATGCCGGCCTCGATCATTTGAGTCACGTTGTTCTGTGCGTCAAACGCCTCGATCTGCGCCGCGTTGAGGTCGTTGCATACGTACCTTGCCGGTTCGAAAGCTCGCATCTGCGTCAAGGTGGCAATCATCACTACCGCCGCCACGGTGGGAAGCATGAGGCGGAAGGCCCGGCGAAAACTTGAGGATGCGATACATTCGTACATCATTTGAGGGCCGGAGGAATACAGCAATCCCAGCGGTTTGCAGGAAAGCACATAGCCTGATATCACGAAGAACAGGTTGACCATGGCCTCTCCGCCCCACAAGAGGATAACGAAAGGTTTCCACATGAAGCCAGTGGCGAGGTCGGGCATAGCATACGGTCGCCAGGGATCATCGACGGCACACGTCCAGTGTTCGTGGAGGACGATAAGACATGCAATACCTCGAAGGCCATCGAGCGCGGATATCTTGTCAGACGAGCTCGATGTCGATGTCTTCGCGGCTCTCGCTCTCGAGGCAAAACTCGGGGTTAGCCATAGCAGGAGCCTACGAAGGGTCATGGTGAATGGTTGAGCTGCAATATACGGGACAAATCATCAGCACCCAGCCAGCCCAATGATGTATTCGACAGGCCTGTTCTTACCGCCATTCCCGAGGACTGCAAAGTCGAACCTTCTGTTATTTATCGACCGAGCCCTTGAAAAGCCCTTGCCGCCGCCTTCAGTCATGATGTCGGAGAGCGGCGTCTACAAAACTAGACTTCTGAAGTCGTCAGCGATTGAGTAAATCCAGCATAGCGTGGGGGATCGGGCACCCACGAACCCCTGAAAATTATTTGCCTGCTTTACCATTGTTTGTGTGTTTGGGCCGAGATTTGACTTGGCTGAGGGGAGGAACCCTTGGACAAGACGGAGAACAACTCCCCCTCCTGGCTCCAATCTGTTGTTCTGTCGATGATGGTCAAAAGGCCAAAGGGACGAGAAACCCCTGTATGTACGAGGTAGGCTGTCCGTATCTGTTGGGTCCGGGCTCCGTCACCGCTGACGCCGATGTGCTATCACGATCGTCAGGTACCCGAGGGTAGAGGGTAGACAAGGGCCACTGGACGAATCAAAGAGCAAACACCAGAAGGCCTAAGGAGCCCGGCAAACACCGCAACAACCCCTGTACATATGGGCCACGGAGGATTGTTGTTTCAACCGCCAATCGCCTGTCGAGGTCAATACACGGTCGCGGGAGGCATGGGTGGCGTTCCTTCAAGAAACTTTGAAAGAGCATGCAGACGTTTTATTACGGCCGCCCCGACAGGGTTAGTATTATCGTTCATGTGGAATAATACAGTACGTCTTGGATTGCACCTGCCCATGTTCCAGGCCAGACAGTGAACGTTCTGGCAGTGACAACTCAACCGTATCCACTATTCTATTGCGATGTTTGTTCATGCTGCTTACGCAAGGCCTAATTTCCTACTGAGGTAGTTGGCTTGATGGACGTACCAGCAGAGGGAGCCTGAGGATCCCGGTCACCGGTGCAGGGAGCTCAGTCTCATAGCAGGCACTGGTGTGTCTAAGGGATCACAGCTGATAAAATGATACAACCACCTCGTATACCACTGCGGATGTGACAGTGCCCGAGGTGATGTCATGACTGGTGATTTAACCTGCTCGTCTCGTATATTCGCTATATGTACTCGGTACCGCGTCCCGAGTAGAGACCATGGACAATGTCCTCTCTCACCCGTCTTGGCTTTGGCACCAGCAAACACTTCAGAGGTGCCCATGGCGGCAGAAGAAAACGGCTTTAGCCCATTTAGTCCCTACACTTTTTTTGATGGCGTCGCCCATGTCGCCATAATTTAGTGGCTGATGGATGCAGGTACCTGGCGGGCCCTGAAGTGGATTTCCCTCCAAGCCCTCCAAGCCTCGGCTCTTAAGCCTTTTAAGCCCCTGAAAAATACTTTGATACACGTACATGTACATACGGACAGAGACACAGGGACTCCCGCTACCGTCGATCCGAAATTGCAACACCCTAGCTCGCCTGGCCAACACCCCTATTCCGAAAAAGATTTGTCCCCCAGGGTCGGTCTCCGGTCACGAATTCGATCGACGGGGCGCTTCAAGACGCTCACGGCCAAAGCTGACTGGTCTCCGTGGAGACATGGATGGGCAGAACGGAGTACCTCGTACTGCTGGCTGCAGGTCAAACCGACTCACAGGCTCTTATCGTCTCGCCCATATCTCAACAGATCCGACCGTGTGCGGATCTGGCTGTTAGCTCTTGTGGTGGGCTGTCGGTCACCTCAGGGGGGAAAGTGTCTCAAGTGGCATTTGCCTTTTTGTTTATCCCGCCATGTCCTGAGGATTTTGCGTTGGACGACAGTTCCTCCCACTGCTTTCCATAACTAATTACACTTGGGCCATGCTGCGGATATGAGGTTGGGAGTCAAGGTTTCAACATGCAATCCCCATCCTCGTCGGTAAAGATGAAGCTCGAAATCCTGCAGCAGTATGCGATGCCTGGGAATATCCCATGGACGAGTCGCAAGATCAGAATCGTCGCAGTTCTGTGTGGGATTCTGTGTCTACGGTTCTTTCTCGGGGCCCTCGACGTGAAGCCCCTCCAGGTATGCAGCATCTAAACCAGGTGACTCGAGGTTCTCTAGCTGACAAAGTTGTCCACCAGACCCGATTGCCTCATGCGCTCCGGCAGCAAACCTCTCTCGACCAGGAAGGCTTTCAGTCGATACCCATCACCGGCTTCGTCAACACTGGGGACCTCACAAGCCGCACATGTGAAGATTTGAGACACGAAGGCGAGCTGCGGGTGCACAAGAGTCTGTACCTCGAAGATGACCTGGAGCACATTGCACGATCGTTGGCAGGCCACCCGATGATCGACTATTCCCAGCAGGAGAAGGGCTTGACATTTCGACAAATGGTGGCCAAGACGTGGGCCAGGCTGTCCGGGTCGAGTGTCTGGATCGAGAAGTTCAAGGTCTATTTGACCGTCACGAGAGTCATCTTCTACGACAACGGCCTCCGACACAAGCCCGTCATCAGTTTTCTGGCGGGCCAACTCCATGACGAAAACTGGAACGAGCTGAAGAACCACACCATCCAGTGGCAGAGCGAAGAGATCAAATTCCCCACCGTGTTCAACATCCCCGCCCCGTTCAAGCAGGGCGACCGCTACTTTGGGCCAGAAGACCCTCGTGTGATTCTCGAAGAGGGAGTCGAAGATGCGGAGCCCATCGTGACCTTCAACATGCTGTACGACTTGAAGACCGGAGATCGGGCTATGTACATCTTCCGGCCCTTTTCTAACGACACGACCGTCTTGACCATCACGGGCCAGACGGAGAGGGCGCACGCCGAAAAGAACTGGGCTCCCTTCTTCATCAACGAGCACGAGCCCATCTCGCCGGGACACTATAAGTGGCCCAGCCACTACATCCATTTCATCTACGACTTCAACCCGCTGCGGGTGCTCAAATGCCACACCCTCAACGGATGGTGCCATTTCGTGTACGAGCAGAAAGTGCCCGACGAGCTGAGAGGTTCTGGCCTCAGCGCGAACGGGCGCATGACGGGCGGAACCAACATGGTGCCCTTGCAGCTGGAAACACATTCCGACCTCAACGCCTGGGTCGGGTTTCCCCGGTCCCACATCAACATCGGGTGCACCGACGACCTGGCCATGTACCGGCCCGAGTTGATGATCATGACGGCGCACGGCGACCACTTCTACCTCAGCTTCATGTCGGGCCCGATCGACTTCGGCACGGCCGCCATGTCGCCCGAAGCCATCAACGACCCGTGCGGCGAGGGCAAGATCGTGATCGCTAACAGCATCGCGAAGTGGGACCGGCGGCCTAAGCACGACGTCCTGACGCTGACGCTCTCGGTCGCCGACTCGACCGTGCAGATCATGCAGCTGGCGAGTCTCTCCAAGTTCGTGAGCCAGCTGCCCCATGTCGCCCACCTGGACGGCGCCTTTCTGGGTGGCATGTCCAGCCGGAACAAGACCGAGTGGGATCTACGGTACACGGCCGTGAGCAAAGACGTCTTGGACTGTACGATGGAGGTCGCCTCGTACTACTCGGAAATTATCGCCGCGCCTTTCAAGGGCCTGTCCAAGGAAGAGCTCTCCTACGAAAATGGAAGGTGGGATTGGAAGGCCGGAGCGGTCCTATGAGGGTATGGAATGGAGGAGCCTTCTTTCTTTCTCCTGAGCTGGACCAGTTGGTCCAAAGCTAAAAGAGAAGGGGGGATGAACAGATGGCACACAGCAAGATACGAACTCCCGCCAGCTGCACGAAGAACGGCATACCGACACCATTTTGAGACCAGTCCTGCTCGAACAACTATACAGACAGCACTGACTGGGGTACACTGGTGTTGACTTTGTTCGAAAGGTGCTCTCCCGGATTGAACAAGGAGGATGATTTGGCCACAAGTCTGGGGAATGAATTTGGCAAAACCTTTTTACCTTTTTGATTTATTGCGAAATAAGGGTCAGAAGCAAGCCCAGAAGCATTCATCCAGGCGCGCCCACGGTACGCCCAGGAGTCGGGAAAAAATGGTGATACGGTCACGGTCATGGTCATTGTCTCGTGTCGTGACGATTCTTCCGGTGTCGTTGCGCTACGATCTACAAGCAGATTTGATGATGATGACATGGATGGGACTCATTTCATTGATGATGGGGGCCCAGTCGGTTTTCCTGGCAAGGGGAAGCAGCGATAAGCTGGCGCGCCGGAGCAAAGGTCGGTCTTGTCGACAGAAGAAGTCAAGATCGACGGTCGCTAGAGGCCGTGCACACGGAGTGAGTGAGATAGGCAGGCGGGTGGGCGAGGATCCTCGACTGCATACATACTTACAAGTGCCGTGTGGATGTGCCAAAAGCCCCTGAATATCATTAGCAGTCAGATACGCATGGAGACATACTGTAGATAGAGAGAGGAGTTCTATGTAGGGGGACAACAACAACAACAGCAGACATCATCACGAGAGCTGAACGAAGAAGTCCTTACTGTTTGGTAATTGTGACCTCCTAGCATAATGTATATAATGTCCCCTTTTCATTTGCGGATATCCTTGCGAGCGGACTTTCATAGACCCTTTCCTTCCTTCCTGCGTCTCTCTCTCTTTCTTCTTTCTCTACTATGCCATCCCTATCTATGTACTCTAATCGGCTCTAGAGGAGAGAGGGAAAAAAAGCAACTGTTTCACCGGAAAGAAAAAAAGAATAAGAATAACGGTGGAGTAGGTAGGTTGGTTAGAAGCCAGAAAAAAGAAGACGACAAAGGAATTATATGTATTTCGTAGCCATCCATGATGATATAACAAACCAATAAAAACTCCCGCAGACAGTTCCATGGCATGGAGTCTTCTCTTCTTTTTTCCCTCAGTCGACAAAAAATAGACATTGACCTGGCCTGGCCTGACCTGGAAGGCCCATCCCCATATATCAAAATGCCCAACGCCCAACGCCCAACATACAACATACAAATCTAATGTCCAATTTCCATTGGATGCCTTGCCCACCCAGCATAAACCAAAAAAAAAATAATTGGGACTCAAGTATTCATTTCGATCTTCTTTCTCGTCCAGGCATAGCGGATGTGCTCGGCCTCGGTGATGATGGAGTGCAACCGGTCCAGAAACTCGCGGCTCAGGGGCCGCCAGCGCGTCTCGTCGTGCTGGGGGCAGCCGCGGGCGTCCTGGGTCCAGTCGCGCCAGTTCCAGGCGGCCTGGGTGGCGAGCACCTCGGACTCGTGCTCGGGGCGGGACAGGGTGACGTTGCTGCCGCGGTCGACGGGCTCCTCGGTGAGGTTGGCGGCCGCGGTGGTCAGGATGGTCTGGGCGATGGGCGCGCCCAGGTACCAGTGGGTCCAGTTGGCGAAGCCCAGCGACTTGTCCTCCTTGTTCTGCCAGATGCCCATGTTGGTCCAGAAGGGCTCGTCGTCCAGCGCGTCCGAGTGCGCCATGTGCGGCGAGCAGATGCGCGGCGTCTTGAACACCTCAGCCTCGGGCGTGCTCAGCGCCTCCGAGAACCGCGCCGCCTGCCACGGCTCGAACGCGTACGGCACCCCCGTCAGCTCCGCCGCCAGCCAGTACGACTCCTTGTCCCCCCAGAACGTGTCCCACGTGATGGCGTCGCGCACGTCCTGCACGTTCATCCACGCCGCGAACAAGCCCGTCACGTACAGCTCCGGCCGCGACTTGTCGAAGTACACCACCGCCGAGTCGGCCTCCTCGCCGATGTAGCCCTTGTAGAACAGCGAACTGCTGTTGAGCCGGTGCGAGGGCTGTCGGCCGGTCTTGACCAGCTGCTCCGCCACGAACTTGCGGCGGTTCTCGCTCCGGTCCATGGTCACGGCGCGGTCGTGAAAGAACAGCGTGCCGGTTTCCCGCAGGCCCTCGTACTCGGTCCAGGCCCGCTCGGGGTGGGAGAAGAAGACGGCGTCGGCGTCCACGAGAATCGTCTGGGGAAATCGACTGGCGATGAGGGCGAACGGTTTGGTGGCCCAGCCTTTGAGGTCAATTAGGGAGTTGTCAAAGATTTTGGTGAGGTCGAGGAATTGGATGTCTTTGCTGGTGGCACGGAGAAAGGTGCGGGTATGGGGAGACAGGTCGGAATCGCCCGCGTAGGCGATTTCGATGGGGAGTTCATTCTTGAGGACTTTTTTCAGGTTGGTGATCAAAAAGAGAGCGTCTTCGACGTTGCCGTCCCCGACACAGACGACGATGCCCGTCTTCAGCTCCGGCTTCTCCTTGGACCAGGGTTTCTGCCTCTTCTGGTGTTTCCACGGCACGTAGGCCAGTTTGTCTTCGTTCCACCAGGGGAACAGGTGAGCGAGGGAGTCTTTCAGCCGGCTGCGGTCGAGCGTCTGTTCTCGCATATACAGCCCCGCGAGCTGTGACAGCGCCGCCACTTGGTTGGCCACCGAGGCGAAGTCCGGGAGGGCGACATCGAGAGGGTACTCGGCCACGTAGGTGTGTAGGTCGGTGACGAGCTGCTCGGTCTTGTGTTGCTCCACGACAACATAGCGAAAATAAAAGAGTGTGATCAACGGCAACAAAAGAATGACAAGAATGCTGGACGGCCTCTTGCGGACAGTGGTCGTCAGCATCGAAAACATGATTATGGTCAGTGGTTACCAACGTCGGACACACGTCACTCACGTGCGCGCGCAGACGAGGCACAAATGCCTCGATCTGAGCTTGAGCCTGTGTATATGTATATTGGTAGAAAAGATACGGGACGTGGGGGCCCTTCCGGGTGCGGTAGACCCCCCCATTTTCTCCCAGCGGTGGCCAGCAGGGAGTCTGGACAGGGAAAAGGACGACAGTGGAACCAGAGAGTTCCGAAGCGCCAGCGGTGCCCCGTTCTGATCTGGATCGAGTATCAGGGGGAAGGAGAAAAGGCTCCCCGTTAGTTTAGCGAATTCTATGTCAAGTGGATAGCGCCACGGAGTCCAAAAGCAGCTTGAGGCTTTCAATGACTGTGAGAACTCTTTCCCAATGTGAGAGCCGGGGATTGGGCTGGGACGAGTAGGTACGCAAGACTCGTGTCTTTGAACCTAAAGCACACGCGTTAAGGAGACAGATAATGAACTCATCAAACCGTTTGCTCCGCTGGCTGCATCCGGGAAAGGCAATCAACTCGCCCCAAAGCCACACCCATGTCAACTGTAATGTTTGGCTTGGGGATATCTTGGGTATTCTTGGACTGTATCATGCCTCGTAGGACTTTTGCTGCAGCATGCCCTTTCAGTGTTTCCTTTTTGCAACTGGGGGGAGTAAACAGTGCAGCAGAAACTGAACGGAACTAACCCTGTGCGGAAACCCGGGCCATACCATGTGGGTCCCTATCAGGGGACGCTTCTGCAGGTACAGCATGGTCTGGAACTTGGAAGAAGAGAGACTCAGTTTGATTGACTGATTGATTGACAGACTGATCGTCGTCTCGTCCAGGTCCTAGCTGAGAAGACCTCATCGCTCGGCGGTTTTGCAACATGAGTGTCGTTGATCCTGCCAATGTTGCATCCCCTAATGAGTTTGATTTGTCTCCCCAAGGAGATTATTCTGGTCTCATGAAAGAAAAACTTTAACCTGCTGAACGTGTCCGTTAGTCAATAGGGCTGCAGATGGGCTTCTCAGGAGTGCAGCTGTTCGTCACCAATCAACGTTCTTAGGTGTCTTGGTAGGCGTCGGCTGATGATGAGACGTTGCCCGGGCCTGGGCTCTCTTCGGCACGATCGGGCTCTCCTGACCGACACAGCATATTCCGCACTCAAAGTCGTGCCATAGAGGTAGCTGAGCTGGCTCGACGCCACGACAGGGTTTAGCGAGGTGGGTCAAAGAAATAAGACTGAGCTTATACATACCGGTGCAAGCCCAAGCTGCATGGGGTCTGGACTGGTGCCTCATCCACTCGGAGGGACGAGAATGAGCGCCGCAAAGTTCCACACTACGAAACCTGTCACCGTTGTAACCGTAAGTACTGATACAAAGTGCCGTGGTCAATATTCTCGCGTAAATCGTGGGGCCTCCCATCCAATAAGCAGAAGAACAAGTAGAAATGTCCCTCGAAGCATGTGCGGCTCTACCCTTGGTCGCAGGCCCATCGGTGTTTCAGGTTGTCACCGATAAGGAAGGCGTCGATTTTTCTAGCTGAGTTGAGTACAAGGTGTTTCTTTGTGGCAGTTGTTGAGGACGCCACGGCGTCCTCAGCTGCGCCGATGGCGCTGGGGGCGGTGACTACCACTCCATGGACTGACGCGTCGAAACAAAGGTGCGTTGACATAGATACGCAGCACTCGATTCCACATATCCTCGGGTTCTCGTATGCATGTGTGTCGACGTAATTGGGTGGCTGAATGAGGGTTCATTCCATGGACCGTTAGAAATGGACACAATCATGAACTCTTTTCCGCTAGCCTCCTCTACAGGAAGGATATAGCCTCTGCATGGATCATCATTGAGCACATGGAAAATTCCAATAATCAGCAATGAATCATCGGCGTTATCTCAGATCTTATCCAGACCAGGACCAGGGGGGTTTCGTCCAGTCGGGTCCGAAATCTCGGTGCTCCACCCTGTTCAGGACGATGACTGACTCCTGAATGTCCAGCAAGTGGATTGACAAATTTTACCTCGCATGGTTGTGCGATTGGATCGACAGACAACCATGGGGTGAAACCGTCGGGTGGTGATGATATAATGTTGGATGTATTGGCCGGGACTGTCCGTACGAGTCTCCGTATGGAGTTCGGAGTATTCTGGATGGAGTCAGTCCAATAGTCGACATGTGGTTCTGACAGGAGCAGCTGGAAAAGATATCTCCCTATCTTGAACGCGAATAATCCACGACGTGACGCGCCATCTTGTCGCGCAATGCCATCACATCACTGGGTTCGAGGATGACCTGATCGACCTGATGATCGGCCCTTTGACGTCTCCTCCTGCTGTTGCTCGTATATCGATAGTGGCTTGGTGATAAGCACGATCATCTGCCTTGGGTAATTGGACACTCCTGACTCAGGGTGACGGACATCGAGGACGGAGAGGTCCATGTCGTTCAGCCCTGGCTGACTGTGGTTCTAGGACGAATGGCGGTCTGGTGAATTGAACTCCCACGCTCTCCTCGATGCCGACAGCGAGAAGAATGTCTAGTCAAGAGAATTAAATGCAATGAATGCTGGGTAAGATTGTCTACCGTAGAAACGCCTCTAGATCTACTATGGGACACTGATACCACCATTGCTAAAACGCTCAGAGTACTCGGTAGCTTGTCAGAAATTCATCTCATGAAGATCTCGTCCAGTCCCTTCATGTCTGCCAACACCATCTTCTTGGCCTGGATGTTTCGTCCTCTAAGCAAGTGTCGGCCAGTTTGCATCACTGTGGCGCTCGGTTTCTTTGATGCTGCCGCCGCAGTCGATACTGGCGACTTCCCTTCGTCGACGTCCGCATTGTGCTTCGAAGACTTGTGCTTGCGTCTCTTGTCGCTCTGGTCTGGTCTTTGCGCCTTTTCCGCTTCGTCGTCTGATGGCGCAGACGACACGGGCTCATCAGGTGGTTGAGTCACAGGAGACTTGTGGACCGGGATGGCTTGAACGTCGTCTTGGGCGGTTTTCGCAGCCCTCCTCTGCGCCTTTTCTTCTCTGCGGATCCTCCTCTCTTCTTTTCGTCGTCTCTTTTCTTCTTTCCGTTTCCGTCGCTCTTCATTTCCCGCTTCTTCTCGCTCTTGCGACGATGACTCGGCCGGAGGTTGATCGTCCTCCGCCAGAAGAGAGTTCTCTGCGTTGTCTTTCTCCCGTGGCTTCTCGTCAAGGGTTCCAACTAAAACTCCACCCCTCACAAAGATCATGCCACCCCATCTGCCGCGAGCATACATTTCCAACTTGCGGTCCTCGATCTTCTTCTCCTCTTGTTTCAGCACCTCCTCACTCTTCCCATTGAGTCGGCCCAACAGGCCCTGGAACGCATCCAGCCCAACCTTCTGGTTCTCCACGGCCTCCTTCCCACTCCTCTTTTTGGCGCCCAGACCGAGATTGTCATCTTTGAAGAGCACCCCCACCTGGGCGGCCGCGAGGCGTTCGGCATCGCTGGGTGCACCGTATCGAGAGGATGTGGTGCGCTTGCCGAGGGCTTGCCCTTGCGACCACCCTTGCTGGGTCATAAGGCGGTGGCCATAGGACGTGGCAGAGGACTGAGACGACCATGCGAGATTCCGGGGATCATGGGAGAGTTTTTGCCTCCTGTCGACCACACGGTTAGTCTTGACAGAAACAATGAACGCAGCTTTTCGGTGTCGGTCAACCCAGATGTGGCATTAGGCCTCCTGGTTGCGAATGGAACAAACGTACTTTCTCGGCTCAGCTAAGCCCATCTTGAACCTCACCTTCCAGGTGTGCGTCTCCTCGGGCTGGGCGTTTGAGTTGTGAATGGGAAATCACCAGTCAAGCACTCCGATGTAATTGGGATTTCGAAAAATTTACCGTTTGCACTTGGGTGGCTTCAGGTTCCACCGTAGCAGGGTTTCTGATATACGGCAGAGCATAGAAGGGTTCATGCGCCATTCCACGGTGAAGCATAGAGCGCCTTGACGCAATACTTTCCCTTTGTGCTGGCGGCGTCAAGCAGGACTCAGTCTTCTAACTACTCGGTACATGTACTCGGTACGTACATATGTATGGCAGCATCTTTTGCCCCCACACCATTCGTGGATAACGAGTCTGCATACAGAATGTTCCGAGTACTCGGTATTGTTCTCATTATTCAATCGGATTCCGCGTAGCCAACTCGCTACCCCTGCTCTCCTCCTCCCTTAGCGCCGGCTGCTCCAATATCACTATCGCGACTGTGGGACCCGCCTAGTACTCTTCGAGACAAAGGGCTTGAGCCAACAAAAGGGGTTCCTGCAGCATCTTTGCAACGGGCCCTAGGGCCTAGAAACAGCCCTGCAACGTCGAGATTGCTGAAATGACATGTCCGACTTTTCACCATGTGTCTCTATCAAAGCCGTGCTCCAGCAACAAAGGCCGGTTGCGGTGGCGGTGCATCCCAGTAGTTGAGCCATTGCCCAGGTATTCATCTATCTGGCCGATCTGATCTGCTTGTACCGAAACAGCAGCCAGCAACGGCGTCGCAAGTCAGGCGGCCCCGTTGTGTGTCCCACCATCCTCCGGCGTCAATTCCTTCTGCCAGTCACCACCACTGCTGCTCCGTGTCAAAGGATCGGTCAACCATGGCTCTTCCTTTTGGGTTGTTTGCGCGAGGCATAGACAGGTCGTTCTTGGCTCTTTTGGTCGTGTGCGTTCTGTTCGTGACCTACCTTGGCGGGCCGTTCTCGTCGTATTACCAGCCCAAAGTCGCCGCGGTGGAACAGTTGGTCTACCACCGAGGAGCCGGGCAGCCCCTCAACGAGAGCCTCGTTCGCTCCTCGGATCTCGAGGTCGTCAGCGACGATGTCGTTGACGAGGCCGACAACAGTCCCACGCACGGGCTCTTCAACTTCTACTCGGAACCGTGGGACCCGCCGGGGGTGGCCGATCTGGACGAGAACAGGATGAGGATCATCGAGCCGTACATCAAAGCCATCACCGACCCCAGCGACCGACGGTTCCCCCGACTCCGCTGCCCGCTGCCGATGAAAGAGCGATACGGGATCTTGCGCCGCCGGAGGAGCTTTGCGACGCGATGGGACTCACCACCACGACGGTGGTTCTTCGCACTCAACCTGCATCAGTGCGCGCCCGTGCTGCCGCGTCTGCTGGCGTCGGTCGTCGAGACCATCCGCTTTTTGCGGCCGCAGGACTGCGTCTTGTCCATCGTGGCGCGCTCGTCTAACGACGGCACGCTGGAAATTCTGGAGAACATTCGCGAGGAGATGGCGACGCTCAACGTCACATACTACTTCAGCACGAGCGACATAGACCCGTTCAAGGAGGGCAAGGACTACATCACCGAATGGGCCGCATTGCGGAATCTGGCGCTGGATCCGCTGGTGCGACAGCCGGAGCTCTACGACCCGGATACGACGGTGATCTTTTTGAACGACGGGGCGATTTGCACGGACGACATTCTGGAACTCATTTACCAAAAGGTGAGTCGTCGGTCAATGATGTATGGCTCGGTTGATGGTAACTGACGCAATCCGCAACTAGGTTTATCAAAGGGCCGACATGACCTGTGGCATGGATTGGGCCAACCACGGCGAGACCTTCGTCGACGTTGGGGCGTCCCGAGGCATGACAGGCGACAAGTTTGTCTACGCCGAGGACAGCAGCATCGACCCCAACAACACCTTTTTCCGCCACGACCCCAAAACAAAGACGCGTTTTGAAGCGCGGGTGCCTTTCCAAGTGAGTCGAAGCCGCTCTCGCCGCCGTCGCACGTAGTTCCACCCACTTCCCCACATCGACATAGATGTATCTCGAGGCTGCCACCGATACTGACACCATGCGCTCCCGACAGGTCTATTCGTGCTGGAACGGCGGCGCGGTGTTCACGGCGCAGCCCCTGCTGCGGCACAATGTCACGTTCCGGGTGTCGCGGGGCGACGAGTGCCACATGGGCGAGCCGCTGCTGCTGTGCAAGGACTTCTGGAAGTACGGGTACGGGCGGATCGCGGTGGTGCCGAGCGTGAACATCGGGTACAACGACGACGAGGCGCGGCAGACCAAGAAGCGCTACGGCTTTGCGACCGAGATCGTGCAGCGCGTCGAGCAGGACGACCTGGAGGACGTCGGCGGCGCCATCCGCCACAGCAAGATCCGGTGGCAGACAGCGCCGCCCAAGACGGTCAAGTGCGAGTCGGACACGTCGCACCCAGCCGAGGAGGAGCTGGACGAGGCCAAGAAGGCTGCTGCCGACGCCGGCTCTGGTGATGGTGGTGCAGACAAGGAGCCGCCGCAGAAGAACATCGTCTACGAGGACGGCGGGGGTCCGGACCTGTGAGAACGAGTGGTCTGGAAGGCAGCAAGTCGGTTAATGATGCAGTCATGGAACGCGGTGGCACAGGCCTGTCTCGGGATAAATTTCGTTGTGGATGGCATGTTTTGTTTGGATGAATGGATCCTCGATGCTTCTTGGGAAGCGAGTGGGGGAAAAGGCGTTTCTGGGAGGAATGTGGTTATGTGCGAGAGGGATATATATATCGTGACTGTGTATATTTTATACATACAGTAAGTATATCGAACTAAACTACAGCCAGCAGCACACGAGGGATGAATGAATAGAATCCCAGAAGGTTGATGACAATACGTTCGAATTCGATCGGGCACAAAGGGCATGCATGCACCCCTCTCCATTTCCTGTTATTTTCTGCCCGAGCATTATTACTACTATGCAAGGGATGGGTAGGTGGGTTGGTTGGTTGGTTGACCACTCTCTCTGTCTGTCTGTGTGCGGCAGGGGACAAATGTCTCACACATACACACACACACACACACACAAAACAATCCACGCCGGGACAAAAGAGCGTGCAGTGCAGTGCAGTGCAGTGCAGCAAGCAAGCAAGCATATATATATTGCCGTGGTAAGTATGTACCGTAGGTATTAATAGCGAAAACGACGACTCCGACGTTCTTTGGAGGTGGGTCGGCCAGTTCAATGTAAAGACGAAATAAAGGGTCATGTCATACGTACATACCGGCACCACGGTACATTCATTCATCGCTGCTGATGCTTGATTGTGGCCCTCGTCCTCGACATAGAAGGCAAGGGAGGAGGGTTTGTTCTCGGCTGGCTGATCGAGGAGTTCACGATGGCTGGCTCTGCTTTGCTTCTTCGCCCAACCGTGCCGTGCCATGCCATGCCACGCCCCGTGCGCACGAGGCAATGAAGGGGGGTGTTTTGGGGGGGGGTCTGGGTCGAGCTCCTCCGAAAGAAAGGGCGGGAAGAGGGTGCTTGATACATTCCAGCGCGCCGCCAGGGACGCGGCGTGAAGGAGGCTGCGTCTCTCATCCCTCCCTTTCCCCCCTCCCTCTCTCATTCTCTCTCTATGTGTGTGTCTCTCTCTCTTCTTCCCTTGATAACATCTACTTTTGACAATTGCTCTCCAAAGAAGCGACGACAGGACGCAAAAGGGGAGCGAAGCATCAGCTTCCTTTCCCGTCTCTGTCCAAAGAGCCAGCCATGTTCCCACGGTTCAAAATCGCCGGCTTCGCCATCACGTTGACGGTGGTGTTCCTGATCGGGGCGCGATTCAAGCCGTCGTTCCCGGACTTCGACTCGTCAGTGACGGTTCTCGGATTCGGCAGCGACGTCGACGATGGCCGGGGCCGGACAGCCGCAGCACTCGCCCTGGGAAGGTTTCGCGGCCGTGGCGGTGCGAGCAGCAGCAGCAGCAGCCAGTTTGACGACGACGACGACGTGCAGGACCCCAACCCTTTCGAGAACGTGCGAGTCGGAGACGTATTCTTCGACGACGACGGGCTGCCCGAGGGGGGAGGCCTGCCCGGCTTCAATATCAACGACGCCAGGAACTCGACGCTGGGCTTCGCCAAGGTCTTTGTCATCTCCATGCCCGAGAGGAGTGACAAGCGCGACGCCTTCAGTCTGCAGGCCCGGCTGTCCAACATCACGTTTGAAGTCCGGGACGGGGTCGCGGGGGCGGACGTGTCGGCGAAGGCTCTTCCTCATGTGAGACACCATCCTCCTTGACCATTGTGCTGCGATGAGCAAGCAGAAATAAACAAACTAACATGTCTCGGTGTTTCTCGACAGAGCTTTGCCCAGGACGCCGGTGCCACGGGGTGTTGGCGGGCGCATTTGAACGTCATGCAAGAGATGGTCCGGGACAACATCCAATCGGCCATGGTGTTCGAGGACGACGCCGACTGGGACCTGGCCATCAAGTACCAGATGATGCAGGCCGCCAAGGCGACGCGGTTCCTGACCGCACAGCCCGACGACGAGAAGCCCCTGTCGCCGTACGGCAACTACTGGGACATCATCTGGTTCGGGCACTGCGCGGCGCAGACCGACCCGGCCAACGACAGGAGGTTTGTAGTAACAGACGACCCGACGGTCCTGCCGCCGTGGTCGCGTTCGGAGTTCGTGCATCCCGACATGTCCATCTGGGAAGAGGACTCGGACGACTACCTGAACTTCCAGACCCGCATCTACTTCCGGTCGAGCTGGAACTCGTGCACGGCCGCGTACGCCATCTCGCTCCGGGGCGCCGAGAAGGTGGTCTTCACGGAGAGCATGGTGCCCTTCAACGACCCCGTGGACAACGGCATGGGGGCCATGTGCAACCAACACGCCCTCGACTTCACCTGCATCGCCCCGTTCCCCACGGTGGTGGGCGTGTCGAAACCGGCGGGCGCGTCCAACCGCGGCAGCGACATTCGCGGGCTGGACAACGAGGACGTCGTCGAGGAGGGCCGGAGTGAGAAGATCATGTACTCGACACGGCAGAACATCCCTCGCATCCTGACCGGGGAGGACGAGTTTCTCAGCGTCTTCCCCAGCGACCAAGTGCCGCCGTTGCCGATCAAGGAAATCGGGCGCGGCCTGGGTCACCCTGAATGGGTGTGGAAAGGCACCCGATTTTTCGACGAGGATGAATACATGCAAGCGCGCACCAACGAGCCACAAGAGCCTGAGGGCGGTAACGGGGAAGACGACCACGAGTCGCAGGGCGAGGAGTGGACGAGTCCGATGGAGGAGGAGCCCGAGCACGATTCCGAGCAAGAGGAGGAGGAGGAGAGACAGAAGAAAGAACAAGAAGAACAAGAAGAGAAGGAAAGGGAAAGGGAAAAGGAAAAGGAAAAAGAGGCTGCAGTATCCAGAGACAAGCAGCACAAGGAGAAGGAGTCACAACAACATCGAGGAGAGTCACATCGATACCGGAAAGGAGGCAAAAAGAAGGACCAGGACCAGGACCAGGACAAGGACGAGGAGAGAGACCATGATCATGCCAGCGAAGAAAAGGAGGAGGACAAATCCGATACAAATGAAGCACCGCTCGAGCCGCCAGCACCACGGCCACACCGGTACAGAGGGTCGAAGCATTCATGAAGCCTTTGTTACAAACCAATCACTTGATCAATCAATCAATCAACCAGTCTGTACAGGGGGAGAGAGAGAGAGCAAAGCCGCCGACATTCGCGCCGGGGGCCCGATCTTCGGAACCATTGGCGTTGGATGATCGATGATGGAAGGGATGAGGAACAACGATTGCGCCGAGAGAAGGACGGAATCATATGTTATTGTTGGTGTTGGTGTTGGTGTTGGTTATCTGTCTCAATCTAGCATCTAATATCTATTTCTTTTCTTACCTCGTTCCGCGTATCAATCTGCCGAGGTAAATTAATGAGACGACTCTCTCTCTCTCTCTCTCTCTCTCTTTCAGCGTCTTCTCTATCGGCTTCACTCAATCTATCATGTATCTCCTCTGCTTGTGTCCTGCTTGCTAGTCACGACAAGATTCATTGTTGTTGTTGTTTTGGTTGTTGATGTTATTGTTGAACGATACAAAATACCATTTCCCAAGCTGGGACAAGATACCGAGGTGGACCAAATGACCAGTGCCGAACCAATCTCGCATCGGAGGATGAAGTCGTGAGAGGCTGCGGCTTGCCATTGCTACAAAGTACAGTACGACCACGACCACGACCACGACCAAGACCAGGTACCAGTCCCCAGCCCATTTCGGCCAGCAGCACCATGAGCTCCACAAACAAACACGATCCGACGCCCCAGTCGACGCTGGACCACTTCAACGCGATCCCGTGGTGCCGCCCACACCTGGCCGACGGGGCGTTTCGGCGGGTGAGCATGTCGCGCACGCTGACGCAGCCGGGCCACGGGCACTCGCTGATGGCCGAGACGTGGAACACGGACAAGACCATCACGTACTTGCTGTCGATGTACCGACGGCCGGCGGCGGCGGGAACAGACCCAGACCCAGACCCAGACCGGCGAGGCGAGGTGCGGCGCTTCTACACCTTCGGCACCGGCATGAACGCCCACCCGGACACGCTGCACGGCGGCGTCATCGCCACCATCCTGGACAGCACCATGGGCAACGTCATCGGCCAGCAGCTGCGGCACCGCGCGGCGACATTTACCGTCGCCCTGAATGTGACGTACCGCAAACCCGTCCGAACCCCGGGCACCATCATGGCCCGGTCGTGGATCACCAAGGTCGACGGGAGGAAGGTCTGGGTCCACGGTGTCATCGAGGATGGCCACGGGAATGTCCATGCCGAGGCGGATGGCATGTGGTTAGGGCCCAAGGCGAAGCTGTAGACGAGTTGGGTAGAGAGGCACAGGTGCAGAGGGAGAGGGTTGGAAATCCAATTCAATGGTAGAGGTCGATTTTTTTGTTAGTATCCGGTTTTGCTCTTCTAGAAATAAAGACACCATCCGGGGTTCGAGACGTAACCTGTCCCTGAATTCCCAGCTGATCCTTCTGGCTCCCTTCAAGACTCCTTCACGTACAGCTTCTCACCCAGAAAAAAGGCCCAGCTCGCCCAATCCCACCGACAAAATGCCCCCATGTGGCCTTCACTCCGGCAGGTGCCCCCACGCCATGTCCTGGTCCCACTTGATGTTGTATCTCGGCCCACCATGCCCCAGTAGATCCGCGTCGTCGACGTCCCAGGACGCCAGGTTCTGCATAAAGTACTGGAACGTCGCCTCGTCTTCCGCCATCCACGTGCGACAGTAGCCGTTGTCGATGTTGAACTCCCACGCGTGGGGCTTGAGCACACGGCGCATCTCTTCTCCCTCTTCGATCTTGTTCTCCACCACACTGAGATCGGGCAGGATCGCCGTGGGATAGTCTTTGTAGTACGGATCCTTGACGCTCACCCACTGACCGCAGCACCGCTCGATGCTGGGGGCGTCCATGGTCGCGTCCATAGGCTCTGATCCCGTGCCGCACCAGTCCAGGGGTTCCATGTAGAAAGGGGGGTCGAGACGGCAGTATTTTCGCCAGTTGGCCGCCGCCACCACCGCGTGTCGGGGGCAGGTGTGCTCGAATCTGGGCATGCCCGCGTCGACAAACACCCAGTCATGCGGGCACCGGAGATTGTTGCACCCGACCCGGACTCTGAAGAGATCGATGGCTTTCGGAATTCCACCCTTAGTGCCAGGCGGACACTCGATCGGGTCGAGCTCCAGGTCCGGGTTAGGACAGACCCAGGGCTGAGGGATCGTGACGTTGTGGGTTGGCGGATTCACCGGGTGGTGGTTGATGTCCCAGGCGGTGAATATGCGGCGTGGAAGAGCCATCGCCTGGAGCATAACGGTAGCTGCCACGGCGACAGCCGAGAGGATTCGGAGAGCCATTGATGGTGTTGATAGGGGAGGAATTCTTGTGAAGGTGAGAGATATGTTGTCCACGGCAAATTTGGAGTGTTCGAGGTGTTGTGAACAGATGTGGTGAATGATCACTTAGAAGAAGAGGGAACGTGGACGACTTATATAGATTCCTGAAAGGACTGGCAAAGCCTTGAGGTCCGCCATGTCCTCGTCGAACTCACCTGGAGCTTCAACCTGTCCGAGCAAAAAAAAAGATACCTGCATCGAGAACCACCGGTGAAGGGCCTCAGACTTCAAGTGCAGTAGGGTCGAACGGGGCACACGCTTGATGAGCCGCTGGGAACACGGGTCTCCTACAAACGAGATGCTAGAACCGACATGTCGACAAAGACAAAAATCCATTCATACTTTGGAACAGGCTGGTTGACCCTGAAGTGTAATATTGTATGGACGGACCGTGAGGACCAAAGGCTTTATATGGCGTCTTGGGTACGGCGGAGTAATTGGCGCAGTCGCGAACTGGTTAATTGCGACGCGCTTTCACTTTGACGCGTTCTCACAGAACACTAGAACAGCGACCACATTCTCAAGCCACGCCCAACACATGTATTTGCAGCCGTTCCAACGCAATTTCGAAAGGTCACTCTCAGTATGGCTCCTCTAAAGAGCCTCCTCCGCCCCTGGCACAAGGATGACAAGTATGACGAGAGACGAAGAGCCCCCTCCTCCTACAATCCCCTCTATTCCTTCCGACTGTCGCGCGGAAACACTAAACAATACCACCAGCAATTCGGCGACATGTACTTTCTGCGTCTGGCCAAGCTGAAGCCGGTGGTCGAGAGGATCGCCGCAGAAGACTGGGCCGACTTTGAGATCGCCGGAGAGAAAGCACAGAGGGTGGATCGAGTGCTGGACGTCCGGCAAGGTCAGTTGTGCTGGGTCGTCGGGACAATCTACATGGACATGCCGTTGAAACCGAATATCTTGGAGGATATATCAAAAGAGCACTGGGTTGCAGGCGCTCCGCCACGACAGTCCTACCTGACTGCGGACGGGGAAACGCAGGTTATGCTGGAGGATGAATCGGGTCGGCTTCGACTCGCGGGAGCAACGTTGAAGAGCAACCTGCTGGTCACCGGCGTCATTGTCGCCGTGCTGGGTACCGAAACCGCCAATGGAGACTTTGATGTGCTGGACCTACACATCCCCGATTTACCACGACAACCAAGGAGGTGGGAAAGGGACGACGAGGAAGACACAAAAATGGACGTTGATCAACAACGGAAGAAGATCGCCCTGATCAGCGGACTCGACTTCTCAGAAACGGAAGCCGACACCCTGAATGCTTCACTTCTCTCGGAGTTCTTACTCGCAGAGGCCTTGGACGAAGACGACCGCGAAGCAGCCAGCAAAATCTCTCGCCTTATCATCGTGGGCAATTCTATCGCCGCCGATTTACTCCCGGGCCATCAAACGTCGATCGAAGACGGCAAAAAACCCGGCAATCGCAAATACGGCTACGATGCGGCAGGCTACAATCCCACGCCGACGGCCCATCTCGACCAGTTCTTGGCCGATCTCCTCCCCAGCATCCCGATCACAATCATGGCCGGCGAACAAGATCCGGCAAATGCAAGCCTGCCACAGCAGCCCATTCATCCCGCCATGCTGCCGCACTCTCGCGCCTACGCTGCCAGCAATGTCGCCGACCCCGAAGAAGAAGAGCCCGGGTGGCTTGACAGTGTGACAAACCCGTGGGACGGTGATGTGGAGGGATGGCGGTTCATGGGCAACAGCGGTCAACCGGTCGACGACATCCTGAAATACGTCGACTTCGGAGGCCCGGACGGAAAAGGCGCCGACGGGAGATTGGAAGTCATGGCCAGCATGCTGCGTTGGCGATGCGGCGCCCCAACCGCTCCCGATACACTATGGTGCTATCCATTCCAGGATCGCGATCAATTTGTCATTGAAGAGTGTCCGCACGTGTTCTTCGTGGGGAACCAGCCGAGATTCGACACGACGGTGATCGATGGTCCCGACGGGCAGCAAGTCCGACTCATTGCGGTCCCGCGGTTTCACGAAACGGGCGAGCTTGTCCTGGTCGATGCCGAGACGCTGGAAGTGGAGGTGGTTAGGTTTGAAGTTCACGACCCGGCTTAGTTTTTTCCCTTTTTTTTCGAATATCGTGGCGAGGCTGTAATACTATTACTTCCCGCTTTGCCCTCGGAAAGTTTTCCGCCTCCCAAAGTCGCAAAATTTACCCAAACAACAATTAAATCTTGTACAGTACTGTGTGATGATGATTATGATGATGGTGATGATACGGCCACTACTACTCGGAATTAATTAAAAACATGATGGCCATGATGAACAGATCTAGATCGATCCCCTAGAGACAATGCGGATCAACGAGCACACTTGTGAGTAGAGTCCCTCCCTTGTACGGACAGATCACTCCTTCTCGATCCTTGCATCCATCCATCCACCACCACCACCACCATGTCTGTGAGTGAGTGTGTATGTGTACACCCATGTGTGGATGACCCCTTTTCCGGCCGTGTTCTAATCAATCACCCATGTTCAATTTGAAAACCCCAGACGTCTCCACGACGAAAGTGGTCTTGGTGCCCTACTCGACACACCACGTGCCCAAATACCATGGCTGGATGAAAGATCCTGTACGTGTTTTGTTTTTGTTTCTTACAACAAATAAAATGAAATAAAGATCTCTTTCAGAGGAGAGAGCTGGGGAGGCGGGGGGCTCTCAACTCCCACTTCCATCTTCAATTTCAACGCCATGGACGGAGGGTTGAGTACGGCGGCTGTCATCGTTTTGGTTTTGGTTTTGATTCTGTCTCTGACCTTTTTCTTTCTTCTGCCTCGTCGGAAACTACAGGAGATCCAGGAAGCGACGGCCTCCGAGCCGCTCACGTTGGAGGAGGAATATGCCATGCAGCGCAGCTGGCGTGACGACGGGGATAAATTGACCTTTATTGTCTGTCGGCCACATCAACACCACCACCACCACCACCACCGTCACGATGATGAAAGAGGGAATGGTTGTTCCGTGCGAGAAGAAGGGGAGCTACAGACGCCCCGTGAAGGAAGAGGAGGAGGAGGAGAAGGGGAAGAAGAAGAAGCAGAAGAACCGTTCGATCTTCATCTCCAGCGCGAGGTGGACGCCATGGTCGGCGACGTCAACCTCTTCATCTCGACCGCCTCCACCGCCGAAGATGGATCCGAAGACGAAAACGAACACCATCCCGGTTTCGGGCAGCACGTCGTCGTCGGAGAACTCGAGCTCATGATCGCCGAAGCCGCACACCAGGGCAGGGGCTATGGTCGGGCGGCGGTGCTGGCGTTTCTGGAGTACATCGCGCGCCACGAGGATCAGATCCTGGCCGAGTTCCAGCGAGAAGCGGTGGACGAAGATGATGACCACCACCACCAGCATGACTCTATTGCTCCCTCTCCTTCTCCCTCCACGGCCCCTGGCACACTACAACTCCGTCATTTCGACCACATCTGCGTCAAAATCGGCGGCACGAACCTCCGCAGCATGGCGCTCTTCGAGAGCCTCGCGTTCCGCAAGACAAGCGACGGCCCCAGCTACTTCGGAGAGTACGAGCTGCGGCTGTCGCGCGCAGGGCTGGAGGATGTGCTTCTCGCCGCATCGCACAACGACGGGGGGTTGCTCGAGGGGTATTGCGAGGCTGGGTACGCGTGTCAACAACAGGAACAACAGCAACAGCCCCAGTAGTAATACTAATAATAAGAGCGGAATGCGGACGGACAGGAAACTATTACATTGTTGCCGCCGATCCTTTTGAGATCACCGGCAAAGCTACTTGAGACTGGTCAACGACAGTTGGGGATAAAGACCAGGGAGCGCTCTTTGTGATGGTGGAGGGCGACCTCGACACCGGCCATGGTTAAGACGTTATGGTTGTGGTGCACGCGTTCCTCGAGAAGACCGACCTCTTTAACGTTCATGGACCCCGTCTACTGCTAACGGCGACGGCGACGGCACCGAGACCGACACTAACTCGTGCGATGAGCCATGGCTCGTCCGAACAATCAGTCTGGGTACCGGAACTCGTGTCGCCGCCTTTACCGAAGCCGTTCGGTCGGTCGCGAGATCATCAATGTTATTCATCCGGAGAGATCGTACCTACATTTTCAGATGGAGATGCCGACTGGGTTGGCTTTCAGGCAGCGCATATTTCCCGGATCGCCCTCGAACACCACTGGATCGAGCAGAACTACGGTCGATGGATTACAATTCAACCGAGAGTAGGGAGATCTAGCGACTCGGTACAGAATGGAATATTACTCCGCTCTGATATGCATCAGCGCTTCGATTCATACACTGTCTCGATTAATCCAGGTGATAACTATCAATCAGGTTGTAGCCTTTTCCCCTACACCGGCAGATCTTGCAGGCAAGCATCTCGACTGGGAGCTACTTGCCCTCATGCGCCTACTGATCAGCTTCTACGATGGCACTTCAGACAGGCTGTCTTAGCGAATATGAAAGGTACTGGAGAGCCACAGTTCGAACATGACTTTCCGCCTGGTTCTAATATCGTTGGTCACAAGCTCCGGGGTTCAAAGGCAGGTGCAAGAATGGAGTCTGAGCTATTCAGCCGCCACGGCGCTCAAATGGACTTGTTTCCGTTGGCACGTGAACATTAGGGGGCATAGAAGCTTTAGAAGCTTACTTCTCTACGCTGTATCAGTGCTGTAGCAGAAGTACAATGAATCATTTCTGTTTGGTTTTGCGTCCTGGCAATCCGAGCCCACAGGAAAAAACAAACACCAGTACTTTTCTACCGGCTTCCTGACCGTGGTTGTCCGTCGACAGGTCCCTCATCTTCCACCACTCCCGAGGCCAATTGACGCGCGATTCTGGGTCGTGAACGAACGAACGAACGAACGAACGAGAGAGACTTTTTTCAGTTCTTCTTGGGCTTCTTGTTCTTCTTGCCGATCTCGGTAAAGGGCATCGCTGCAGAGTGAGAAAGATATTGTGTTAGCCAGTAATTCAATGTCCACGGATGCTGCTGCTGTCTGGGTCGCTGCGTGTGGAGAGGATCATTTCCCCCCCAATGGCTTCGAATCTTTCGATTTCGGCCGATTCATGATGTTCGGTGCTCCGCCAACTTTTCCATCCCTCAATTTTGCCGGTTACTACTTCTTTTCGATTGCCTCCTCTTCTTCTCATCCAATCACGCCAACTGCGTTTCAGATCCCCCCTCTCCCCCCAGACAAAACCTCCAACCGCTCAGACGGGACATGGCCAAACTTACTAGGTGGCAGACTCTGCTTGATCTTGTCGGCCTTGTCCGAGTCCTTCAGGATCAAGGTGTACAAGTACCGCTTGCATCGGATCTTCATCTTGATGTCCTTGGATTTGGGAGATTTCTTGAGGCGGGCACCTATACACATGTCGCAAGATTCGAGTTAGCATATGACCGAGGCATTTTCTCTTCCTGCACAGCAAACATGCATGCTGTTGTGCTTGTGCTTGCGAATGTGTCCTTTTTAGGGGCATTTTAGATCGCCGCGGCAGAGCGGTCAGGGAATGGGGGAGAAAGGCGACACGGTGCGCATCTTGGAGGGGGGCAACAACACACCCAGCGAAGCAAAGCAGCTTCTTCTAGGGCGGGCGGGTTGGGTTTCGCACCTTTGGCATCCTTTCTGCGGGCAATTTCGAGGAACTGCTTGATATCGGTGACTTCGGAAGGCATCTTGAAGGAAGAGACTCAAGTGTATGGTCGGGTTTGAGAGGGAATACAGACGTCAAAGGGAGGGAACTGGAGCGGCGTTGTCGACGTGAAACTCGGTAAAGACGATTCCCAGCTCGCAGTTTCGCGCGGGCTTTGGCTTGTCGAAACTGAAAATGCGATTGTGGGCGGGGGATCCTCGGCGGCGGGCTAGCGCCGGTGTTTGTCGGAGATAAAACTCACGGGTGACAAGGCTGAAAGCCCACATGCCACTCCTCGCCAGGTTGGAGGCAACAATGCTGTGATGATTCGGAAACATCTATCCCTTTTCACGTGTCGCACTCAGGGCTACCCGCTCATGAAAGCTAGCATGTCGCAGCAAATGCATATCAACCCTTCAGAATCCTCACCCGGGCACTGATGCGAGCACCCCGGGCACACTATTTCTTGCTCAAGCCCTTCAACCACTTAGGCAACTTCTTCTTACCCTCTCCGCTCCCTTCGCTTGTCTCCTTCGTCGTCAAATTGACCTTGACGCCCGGATCCTCATCGCCCTCGACATCCACAGTGGGTAGATCCTGCACCTTCACTTCCTGAGCCTGTTCCCTCAACTCCACCCTCAGCACAGACTTGACACTTCTCGCTTGAACGCTGGCTTTGTGGTCATCCCATTGGAATGTGACAAGGACTCGTCCTTTAAGCTGGAGATCTCTGATCAATTTCTTCCCACTGTCGTCTGGAATGACTTCGTTTTTCCCTCTGATACCGGGATTTCGAAGCATGAAAGCCTCTGATCGGTAGTGCTCTTCTAGACACTCTCGCACAAAATTGTACAGATCTGCCGCAGTATCGGCTGGCTCGAATCTGGCGCTGACCGCGCTCTGATCGGGAAAGCGAACCTTGATCTCGACGTCCTTCACGGCGGCCCATTTGGCCGCTTCTTCTTCGGCTTGAGCCGCAAGCTCGGCTTCTGTCGGTAATCGGACGTTTCTTGAATTCTGTTGTAATAGTTTTTGGTGGACCTGGGCGTGTTCAACGGTGGGCGTATAATCCGCATCATTGTGAGATATGAGGGCGGCAGACGGAGTAGAGGAGCTCGGCGGCCGGAACACAGAGACCGGGCGACTTGTTGATGAAGTCACCGTTTCAGGTTGAGAGGGCACTGATATAGATGTTTCTTCTTGAGGAGGCTGTGAAGGCCTCTCATCGTTCCATTCTGGTTGTGTCTCCGATGACCCGGTCGGTGGCTCGCTCGTGGATAGAACCTCTTGTTGGCGCGGCGGTTGCACAGATGGTCCCTCGACCGAATCGAAATAACTTTGTATCTGAGCCATGGCCTCTTCTAACGGGGTTTCGGTCGGCCGGAAACTCAACCTCAACAGAGCTGAACCGCTGTTGAGACCCAACTGTGCCAAGGACTTCTGTAAGTCCGTAAACGACGCCAATTCCCTACTCATGATCTGTATCACCGGCTGTTCATAGTACAGTCTGCCCGCACCGGCACTGCCCTGGCTCACGGACGGTATCCCTCTGGCTGTGAAATTCCGGGTAACCGTAGCACCTCCACCCGCGACGCCGGCCTCGAACTTTCTGAGCACCAGCCATAACGTCGTCGAGCTAGGGAACTTGTCTGTGAGTCTCGCGTTGGGGACTCCTCTTGCTTCTGATTCCGGTAGTTGGAGGGCTATTGTGACGACCCCGGCGGATTTGGAGAGTTGAACCAGTTCTAGTTTTGCGCCTGAGGACAGACCTGAGAGGCGAATGGTTCTGGAGAGATCGACAGGCTTGTTATTATGTCTGCACAACAACCGTCAGTAAGCTGTGTTGTGCGTGGCGTGATGAGAGGGAACATACTTCAGTCCATATTGAGCGGCGTTGCCCCCCAACTTCGCGCACGCCTCTTCCAAAACCTCACTGAGGGTCTTGCTGGGGGTAGTCTTGACCGTGGCTCTTCGAGCCGTCGAGTCGATCACCACTACGTGAGAAGCCATGGTCGATCGTTAGGCGACAGCCTGGTGGGGTTATGTGGAAGAGTTGTCTCTTATGTTTGGTAGACAGTGGAGAGTTTGGACGAGATTGTAATGGTATGGGGTTGAGAATTGAACAGTATGTCCAATAGAAGTGTCTAGAAGTATTGCAGTCGCCCAGACTGATTAGGTCGTAGACGTGATATTCATATTCTAGAATGAGTTGGAGACTGCCACAGGCTTTACTAACCACTCCGCAGTGACCGATGAGCATCGCGGGCGTACGCAGGCAAAGAAGGTCGGCGTCACCAGGCGTCATGGCGGAAGGATTAGCTAAGGTGGCCGCCTATTGGCCCCTGGAGCTTCTAGCGCCAGCTTCCCCGATTTGAGCCTCACTAGCCTCAGCCGAGCATTAGCCTTGCGCCTGCGGAAACGCGTTTGCATTTTGTGCCTGCGCATCCCTCTACATACTACCGACTGATTCTCGAGATCCATATCCCAGGTCTTGTCAATCACATCCACCATTTCGACCTGACACTCTATTGACTCATCCTTCTCGTTCTCCTGCTTGTACTCTGACCCAGTTTGTCGTTTCAACAAGATGGTAAGCAGGCTTCAGCATCAAAGTGCAACTGCAATCCGATGCTAACCAATCGACGACAGAGCTCTCCGTTCGACATCAGTACTCTCTCCCCCTGTCTTCCTGCTCCTACACCCTCTAATGTATTATCATTCAGATGGCGGTGCCTGCGTTGCAATGGTCGGCAAGGACTGCGTGGCCATAGCTTGCGACTTGCGACTGGGCATGCAAGCGTTGACGGTGTCCAACAACTTTCCCAAGATCTTCAACTATGCCCCTAGTGTCTTCCTCGGGTTGACGGGTCTGGCGACCGACGTACAGACAGTCAGCGACACCTTCCGATATAAGGTCAACATGTATCGACTCCGCGAAGAACGCAACATTTCCCCTCAGACACTGGCCAACCTCGTCAGCAGTTCGCTGTACGAGAGGCGGTTTGGGCCGTGGTTTGTGAGCCCGGTGCTGGCAGGGATAAATCACACGACGGGCAAACCGTTCATCTGCGGGTTCGACAGTATAGGCTGTATTGATTTTGCGAAAGATTTCATCGTGGCGGGCACTGCGAGTGACCAACTGTTCGGGACGTGTGAAGGGCTCTGGGAGCCGGATCTGGTGAGATACATCCACACCCCATTGCCCTAATGGCTCTATGTCACGGCTATGGGACGGCATACTGTATATTCCTCCGCGGTTTTTAGGATCCCAACTCTGACAAATACTTCTTACTAGGAACCCGAGGACCTCTTCGAAACAATTTCCCAAGCCCTGCTTAACGCTGTGGACAGAGATGCTCTGTCAGGCTGGGGTGCTCACGTCTACATCATCGAGAAGGACAAGGTGACCAAGAGGCTCCTCAAGGGACGGCAAGACTAGAATAGACCAGACTACCGGATTCTCGAGTCTGTTGTAGTATGTTGAAGACACATACTAGCAGATGCTGGATGGATGGATGGATGGATGGTCGGGGGCACGTGCACGTGGGCGAACAGCATATGGCATATGGAAAATGGCAAGCGGCAAATGGCGTTCCTACGGCTCTTCCTGTATGGAAAAACTCTGGGGCGTTGCGATCTCTCTGTCTCTTTCTGTTTCTGTTCCCGTTCCCATTTCCATTCCCCCCTGTTCTCCTCCTCCAGTTTCCTTCCTGCTATATGCACGCCTTGGAGATTATGTGAAGTGAAGTGAAGTGAAATAAGTAGCAGCACCCAGTTGCTGTTTCTGTGCGGATAGAGACACACCATTCATCCATCTGGCATCGTTTCCCATTACGGAGTAACAGGCTACAAATAGAAGCACTCGGTCGGTATTCCGTACAGAGTACACAGAACAAGTTACTTACATACGTAACCTGTTATTCCGTGGCCGATGACTGCTCCTCCTCCTCCTCTTTTCCTCGTCTCTCTCTCTGACCATCCATGCATCCATTCATCCCGGCTTCTTTTTTCTTCTTCTCTCCGTCTCGCCCCCATCTAACATCCCCGATTTACTTTCCAAGGCGAATTTTCCCCTTCCCACTCAGAACTCCGTCGAGGGCGTCGTTCCAGCTGTCCTTGATGTCCCCGCAGATCATCTCCATAGTCACTTCGTCACAGAGACTCTCGGTCAGAGCCTCCCATTTCTCACCACCGGCGAGATCGCCGCCTCCCGCAGCAGGATCCTCACCAGCCCCTGCTCCGTCCGTGCCGCTGCCGCTGCCGTGTCGCGCCATGCCCAGGTCCACAAGTCGACCCAGCACGCCGGGCTCGTTGATGGCTGATTTCACCTCCCGGGCGTCCGCGAGAATCCGGGCCTCGAGGTCCGTCACGAGCGACTGTATCTCGGAGACGGTCTCCTTGGAGACCGATCCTAAAGCGGCCTTCGTAGACTTGGCTGGCTTTTGCGCCTTCTTGGACACGAGGGACGTGAGGTTGGCCAGGACCTGCAGCGTCTCGAGTTGTGTGAAGCTCCCGTGCAGATCTGCCCACGTTGGCGCCCGGATCCCGACGACGTTCGATCCAGCGGGGCTGTCCCTGCGGCTCGTGAGGGCAGATGTGAGCCAGGTTTTGAGATCCGAGAAGAGATCCGGCAGGGTTTTGGTGTTGGAGTCCTGTTGAGATGTCGATGCAGGAGCCGTCCCAATGCTCCCTTCTTTGAACAGCGTTATCGCCTGGGCCAGAATCTGGTGGCACTCCAGATTGATCACTTCGGTCCCTGTCATTTCCTTCAATAGATCGTCCGTAGCGGGCCAAGATACACGTTGTTGCGCCTGTTTCAGATTCTCGTACGCCGTGGCTGCCAGGGAAGTCTGCGACGTCATTTCTGCCTTCAGATAGGTGGCTATGCTGTCGAACAGCGCCATGGCGTGAATCCAATTTTCTTTCGGGAGGGCGCCGCATCGAAAGCTCGCCAGCAGTTGTCCATCGTCGTTGCGATAGCCCGGCATGTACCCATAATCTCGCTTATCGACCAGCGGTTTCGAGGAATCTGTCAACGGCAAGACCGTATGGTCGTCAGGCTCTCCCCGCCATCGACGGATTTTGCGTTCCTCGATGGCATAGATTTGCTTGTTCACGCTCCTCTCGATCTCGGACCGCATCTTGACGCTGTTGTAGATGTTGGAGTAGCTGTTGCATCGCAATCCTTCGCGGATGCCTCGCACCAGAGCACCATCCGCATTCTCAAGAACTGTGAGTCCTGTTTCCAGCGCCAAAAGTGGCTCAAAATCTTGCTCTAGTTCAACAGCGTAGGCTGGATGCAACGACGATATCCTGGTGAGAATCAAATGTCCAACCGTTTCCCACTGGAGGTTCTTGACGCTGAGTTTCACAAAGCTTTCCATGCCAAGAGAGAGTTGTCCGAGATAAGACTGGAGCTGAACAAGTAGAATTGTTAGAATGTAATAGTCTTCAAACTTTGAGCGGGTGATCTGAAGAAGTATGACAGCAAAGAGGACCATGGAAGGCGAGCTTTGGCCATTGGCGAGTCGGAGGATTGCCAACACAGCGAGAAGAGCTGCCTCCGGGCACGCAGGGCTCTCGGACAGGGACGACTGATATAATTTCAACGCCCCGTATGCGAAATCGAGAAGATCTGATCCGGCGGCATTGGGTGGGAGTGTGATGTATGCCAGCTTAAGGTCGAACAGTCGTGCTAGATTCCCCTCGTGGCCAGAGACTAGTTGCTTGAACCGGTCGAAATGAGGCTTGTCAAGCCGTTGAAGAGGACCCTTCAGATCATCGAAACAGAACCCTTTGGACGAAAACGCTTCAAAATACGCCTTGCAAGTTTCAAGCAGACCGTCCTGCTCAGGTTCAGCGTCCTGGCCTTGCTGAAGATTCAGCTTTGCGAGGAAGGCCGCGCGGACAATTGGTCTCCCGGTGCAAACAGATTCAAGCACCTTCATGGACTCTGTTTCAGGCCTATATCAATGTCAGCGCCAACCATTCAGTGAGGTCTTCTGGCTGTCTGACCCCTTGTCTCCCGACAACTTCGATCGTGCCTTGAGCCAGAGGTTCCATATTCGGTCATCTGACTGATGGTCGGACTTGGACAGCAGATCCTGGCACGCCTTGAAAGTCTCGTCCCATTGTTCCGAAGCTTCCAAAGATTCAAGCAACAGAGAGAGAACCAACTGAGGGTCCAGTTTGCCGACTGGAGATTCCATGTTCAGCGACGGTCCCTGCAACAGCTTGACGGTCTCTCCCACATGGCCTGTGGAGTTGAAGACCTGTGCCAACAACGCGATCTCCTCGGGTTCCGAGATTGCCTTTCCGGAAGCCGATGCTCGCTCGTGCTATTGGAAATTCAGCCTCTGAACGGTTCGAGCAGGGACTGTCCCAGACTCACCTCGTTCTTAGGTATCGACTCGGCGGCTTTCGATATCATGCGATAGGCAAGCGTCCCGAACAAGGTGCGCTCCTTGTCAGGGAGGTCTTGTTGCATATATATCAGATAGCACATGAGGATGTTCCAGAACTCGTAGTCTCTTTCCTTGGAGAAGGAATTTCGCAAACCCATGGTGGCCTGTCGGAGGGGCCCCCATGTCAGCCAGTCCCTTTCTTTTGGTGTTTTGTGGTGGATGGTCTCAAATGTCACGATTTTTTATTTTCTATTTTGGCTTTCTGGTCTTCACACCTTTTGAGCACTCTTCCAGTTGTTGTCGGCAACTGCTTGATTGAGCCATCTCATATACAAGTCTTTGTCCTCCTTCCTGGCACTGAGGGCTCTTTCCCAGAGCTTGGGGCTCTCTTCGTCGTGTATCGACAGCGCTCTGAGCGCATGCTGTAGTTGGTAGATGGCTTCTGGTTCGGTGATGGGAGGAGTACGCTTGCAGAGGTCAAAGACCTCCTCTTGGCCTCGGTCATGTTGGGTCTTGTCCTGTTGGTTGACCAGGACGAAGGCTTTCAAGGCCTGTCACGGTCAGAGACAAGGGTCACTTTTCGAACGTGAGAATGAATGCTCACCAGGAACCGGTCAGATCGTTCGCCTTTCTTGAACCATTTGTCGCAGAGTTGTAGTGCCTGCTTCCAGTTTGCACTCGCAATGGCGTCTTGAATCGGCCTTATTCTGCGCTCGCTAACACTCGGGTCGGACATATTCGTGGGAGGACTGGCCCATGCCTCGAGAAGAAATTACGAGGGCGAAGTTTACGATGCGGGGGAAATATGTGGACGAGGCTGAAATGCAATATTGCGGAACCAGGTTTCACGTGTTGACAACCACCAAGTCAGGCCTGCTCCGCGCAGTCACTGACCTAGGAGTATTCAAGGAGACGGTGGATATATCTTACAGCGCTTACACCTATCCTTACAATACCGTCGGCCACGGGTCAGCCCTCATACCGTGTAGAGCTAGTCATCCTTTTCTTTTGGCCCTGATTTTTACTCCCACGCTATGCTTTCGACAGAGGGTATCAATTCTGCTTTTAGTACAGTCCTCCCATTCCCTCCGAGAGTACCCAAAGATGCTCAAGGAAGCAGTGGTGCTCAACCGAACCACGAACCTGATTCAGCTCTCCGTTTTGCCGTCTGATCGCGTAGTCAGTATTTCTTCTGAAGCAGCGGGATCCGCGTCGTCATACCCATTCTTTCTTGCAGTCGCGGTAAGCTCTGTACATGTAGCCTTGTCGTCAGCATGATTCTGTACCGCTGTTCGCGATCGATGCAGTTGGAATGAAGTTGGACATGTCATGGTCTCGGGGGGGTTGTGTGTGGTCCGCTGCTGTTGACCGGGAACACGCACTTGAAGTAGTCCTGGCACATCTCCCTGTCTCCTTTGTTTCTGTGCATGCATTTGATACTCCTGTTCGCAAACTCCTGGCAGGGGTCGTAGTACTCGGAACTCCGTTTCCTAAACCATCGGTTAGTTCGTTTTCGTGTCATTGAATGCACCATGGCGGAAGTGCGCATACGATTGGAACGTGGCTTTTGACTTCTCCCACGCATCGGCCTGTGGCTCTGAAGAAGCAGCAGCCTGATCAGACTGCGCAGAAGTGGCCATGTCGGTTGTCTGGGTGAATGAAGGGGTGGTTGCTGGAAATAGCTGCAGGTGCTTGATGCAAAGCGGCGATCAGTGATGGTTGTTGGGTGCCTGCGACACCAACTGGGCTACAGGCGACACTAGCCTCATGTCGCCTGACACGGAAGCTCTTGCCGGGCTGCGTTATCGATAAGACGCCCTCCAAAAATTTATTTTCTACCCCTCCAGCACGCTCCTGGCGCAGTCTACTCGGTATTGCGGGCTCGACAGCTGCGTACTCGACTTGTCCGCCAGCCCCAGTAAGCCTCATGCTGGCTGTCTGACCCGATATTTCATGGTTCTACCCATCTCTGGGTCGTGGAGCTTCTCTGCTCGGCTTGATCACATCCACGGGTTGACCATCGCCCAATCAACGAAGAACCTCGTTTCCAATCACCAAATGACACTGACCGGTCCCAGTCTCCCATCGAATAGTACAGGATGCAGAAGGGAAGACGTCTTGACTGCTCTGGTTGGCTCCTTTCCCGTCCGCCCCCATTCGTCATATTCATCAATGCTGAGCATACGAAACAAAGGACATCTTGACGTCGATCCCTCGATCCCTCAATCAAATGATAACAACGTGCAACCAATGCTGCTGGACTTCGATGCCTCGTGATGGCTGAATTCCGTTATCTAGAACATCGCAATGATCAGCAACAATGCTTTCAAGGTCAAGGTAGCTCCCAGAAGTGGACTCTGATGACGGGCCAAACAGATCCCAAACAGCCTTCAAGGATAGCTCCATGCCCATCCCGACGCGATGCCATTTCTGGTCAACAGATCCATCCACCACCTTTCGGCGGGGTATGTCCAGAGCCATCAGCAAGTTCAATAAGCGATGATGCATTGTCGGACCCTGCGTGCACTGTTGGCTACGGCATCAATAAGGGGAACCCTGTTACGGACGTTCACGAGTCACACCGACATCCAACTCGGCCGCCTCACCAGACGTATTGGCGGTTATGGTCCCATAAATTGACACCTATCCGCCTTCTGCTTCACCTTGGTGGTCCACGAAACACGTCGCCAAGGGTGATTGACCATGTCAGATGCATTATTTATTCACACCGTCCCCGGGACTGTTGGGCGGAGGAACATCCGGAGTCGCCTCGCTGCGGCTGGGGAGAAAAATCAATAGCCGTACGTCCACACATGTGAAAGTTGACAGGATTTAGGACCTTCCGCCGTGATTGCAGGAGAAAAATGGAGAAAGCAACGGAGCAGTGATTTTAGTCCAAACAAAGCAACAATTTCCATTCATGAACAAAACAGCGTGTCGTCCGTGGTGATGGCGTCCTGACGATCTCCACAAGCTGTTTCGCGGACATCCCCCAGCTTTCGCCAAAGGACGCCTTTCATAGCCTGGCCGATGCAAGCCATCCACGGTCCACAGATGCTGAGCAACTCGAGGTCAAACCTTGCCGATAGGCAGATAGATGATAAGGAGCAGTTGGCCGTCTTATCAGCCGGCCAACTCGTGAGCGAATTGTGACGCCGTGGACAGTTGTTGACTTGCAGTTGGATGGATGTCTTGGATTCCCCCCTCTCAATCCAGAAACAGTGTCTTCCCGTCATTGCCCTATCTGGTGGTGGAGTATTCATGGGTTCTGTACCTACCTACTTGCAGATTTCGGTCCCTTGGGCTAGCAATTGACTGTGTGGAAGGATTTCCTCTCTTCTTCCCTCCTCCGGACACGCCATGGTCGCATCTGACGTTGGCTTGGTCTATTTGGAAGTCGCTGGGAAGCCACATAGACCTTACCCAGGAGGGTGGTGGTTTGCTGAAAAGTGACTTGAGGAGGGCTTTGATATAAGTTTGTTCCTTGTTTGCCATGGGTACACACATCCCACGATCATTGAAGTGTTTTGGTGACCGACCGAACATTGTCTTTTTCTTCACGGGACGGTTATCATTTCATCCGCTCGCATTGCCTTGCCTTGCCTAGCCCGCTTGCTCCAGTTATCACTGTACAGTCAGTCTTCACCGCACGTCTTTCGTTTGCTGTTGGTCTTTTTTTCACCTCACAGAGTATATAATCGACAACAACCGTGCAATGGCTTCAGTGGACGTTCTCGCTCCTGAATCATCCGCTGCCTTTGGGACCGTGAAGAGAAAAAGGTCAAGCTCGTACCTCAACAGCAGCAGCAGCAACAACAACAAGATGGCACACAAAACCCCGAACGGACCGACTTTTGACCCAGAGACGCATCTCAACTTCCAACCCCCAAGCAAGATCTGGACCATGAAGGAGATGGGATTTGCGGAGCAGGGAGTCTCGCCGAATGCCGTCTCGGAGCCCTTTCCTCTCTTCACCGCAGACGCCATTCAGCAGATGAGAGCTGAAGTCCTCAGCAAGCCAGTCTGGGACAACTGCAAGTACTCCAGCGAGCTTGCCCATTGCCAGCTGCGAGGATTTGCCCCCGAGTGAGTCTCATGCCTGTGATGTGGGCCTTGTTACTGGCTTCTCTGGCAGGCATCAGTACTGATGAGTGGAAAAAACAAAAACAGATATGCACCATTTGTGTACGATGCGTGGCGAAGCCCGGCGGTCCTCTCCATCGTGTCCAAGATCGCTGGCGTCGAACTGGTCCCGGCCATGGACCTGGAGATCGCCCATATCAACATCTCCAGCAACACCAAGGAACAAATCGAAGCGGTCAAGCAGGCTCTGGAAGAGAAATCTCACCGCGAGGCGGACGAAGGCGTTTCGGGGTGTCCATACGAAGACGACCAGCCCATTGTCGATTGGCACACCGACAGCTACCCCTTTGTGTGTGTGACAATGCTCAGTGACTGCACCAACATGATCGGTGGGGAGACAGCATTGAGGATGGGGACCGGGGAGATCATGAAAGTCCGTGGACCTGCCATGGTAAGTCCAACGCAGTCCGACCAGATCCAGCGTTCTGTCTTGTTCATCGTCGTTGTCGACTGACTGGGTGGGTATCATGATGTAGGGTAACGCCATTGTCCTCCAAGGCCGATACATCGAGCACCAAGCGTTGCGTGCGCTGGGGACCACGGAACGCATCTCGATGGTGACGTCGTTCCGGCCCAAGTCGGCCTTCATCAAGGACGACACGGTGCTGACGACGGTGCGGCCCATCTCCGACCTGCGGGAGCTGTACTCGCAGTACGCCGAGTACCGGTTCGAGATGCTGGAGGAGCGGGTGCGCGCGCATCTGAAGGTGATCCGGGACGGCAAGCGAGCGCGCCGCTTCGACACCAAGGCCACCAAGGCCTTCATCCGGGAACAGCGAAGCTTCTTGGACTCGATGCTGCGGGAGCTGGTGGACGATGACATGGTGACGGCCGGCATGCTGGGCGGGGCAAACCACCTATTTAGCGACGAGTTGATTTCGGAATACCGCAAGAAGCCCCGGCTGTAGGGAGGGGGAGCGTCATCGTCATCAGACAGGTGTTGTCGATGGATTCCGAGGATGGATGGATGGATGGATGGGTGGACCGGATACGAGTTTCTTTTCTTTTCTTCTCTTTTTTCTTTCTGCGAAAGACTGTACGTATGGAAGGCAAGTGAGCTGGCTGCGAAGCTTGGACTTGGTGGTGGGACAATGTACTGTGTTCACATGAGAAGGGCCAACGGTGTTGCTGTCGTATGTGCTGGCAAGGCGAGATTCACGCCAGGTACCTACCGACCACATGACCGACCGACCGCCCTTATGAAGAGCCAAACAACTCGCACAAGACCCAGAAATACAGCCGCTGCCGACCTGCCCCTGCAACAAGCTATCTACATACTGTAGGTATGAAATGATTTACTTACTTGCCTTTGCTCGACGACAGCCTCGAAATTCAAAGGAAATCGTACCCTTTTGTGGACCACCCACGAGAAGTATTACAGTACCCTACCCACCCATTCGTCCACTCGATGGAGACCCGAACAGAACATGACCCATCTTTCCAAAAACCCAAGGTATTTTTCTTCCTTCCCTATGAAGGTATTATAGTCGATCGTCAACCGTGCAACCGTCAATCAACGTAGCTAGGCTGAATTTGGCACATTGATGTGGTTGAAAGAGAGATTGAGATCGGGCTGTGGACCGTGACCGTGTTGAAAATGCTATGCGGTGTGGTAATATATAAATATGAAACTGAACCTGAAAGTGGTTAGTGTTTGTTTAGGGAACGAAGATCTGTGGTGGTCTGTGCACCAAGCACACGCTGATACTAATGACGTATTTACCATGAGGCAGGGAGGCAGGCAGGCAGCCAACCAGTCCCTTGTAAAAGCGCGAAAACAAAAATTAATCGGACTTCCTAGACTCTGGATACTCTAGTCGTGAGGGACTGCAGGTATCCGTCCATGGTGGCAGGCTCTTAAGGTGTTCTAGTGAAGGACTATGGGCATCCGCAGCGGTCGATTTACGGTGTCCTCCCCCTTCCCCAGTTAATTATCTCTAAAACCTATCGACGTTGCTAACCGAAGCAGTCATCGGACGCTAGCATAAATTGGCCAATCGCCTACGTTAATTCTCCTCAACCAACCAAATCCGCCACTTTTTGGGAATTCTTGCCGCGTATCCCTCGACTTATACCTATACTGTTTCGCTTCGCTCAATGGGATAACAGAACTTGCCTTCAAGGGCCGTGCTTTGATACATACAGGTCCATGTCCCAATATCCATTCTCCAACTCCGCGCAAAAGTACCACTTCTGTAGAGATATCGGAACAAACATTCTCACTCAAGCTCGTCATCCAACCTCATTCGCCCCATTAGCATTCCGCATCTTCGCCGCCTCCAAGGCCTTCTTGATCCTTTCCTGGTGTGCTGGATCATCCCCAATTCGGTCGATTAAGCCGCGGATCAAAGAGAGGCCATCCTGTGGTCCCCTGGTGACGCTGCTGATTCGCGCATTCATCTCTTCAATGAGCTTCGCGTCCTCTTTGGCCTTTTCACTCTCCAGGGTCGCATATGTCGGTTTGTCTGCGTTGGCTACCCGCGCCTCCGCGACCGACACATTGTAGTCGGCGTCGTTGAGCAAGAGGTCTGCCTCGTTCGAGAGTGCCAGGAGCCGCCGCGAATCAGCCATGACGGTGTCCAGGGCGTTTTGAGCAAGTGACAGCGTATCCCGCGCACCGTCCGCTTCGAACAACTTCTCTTTCTCGTTCTGGATTGCTCCCGCGTCGATCGCCCTCTTGACATCCTGAAGTTTGCTCAAGACCTCGTCCGTGAAGACCTGATTGTCGCCCAGCCCGCGGACGGTGGCCCGATCGAACGAATCCATTAGTTTGTTCGCCCTGTTATCTCGGCCCCGCGCTTCGTGCAGGACGGCCATCTTCTCCGCCACGGCAAATTCTTTTTCCAATTTCTTCACGCCTTGCACGTCGCCGTTGGTGTATAGCACAGTGAGTTCGAGGTGTTTGCGACGCCTCTCGCGCTCCACGTGTGCCTCGGCCACTTTGGTATGTCGGATTTCGATCTTGTTAAACAAGGTGAGGACGTACGACATGACTTCGGTCATCCTCACCGCAGTCGTCCTGTCGTTGGCCTTGAAGCACCGCGACACCGCCAAACTGTCGATGTCGAGGAGGTCAATCGCCATCGTGTACGCCGTCATCAGCTCCGTAATTTCTTTCTGCAATCGCTCCGTCACAACCACGAAAACTTGGCTCGTAAAGCTTTCCAGCTCAGCTTGATCCTCGTCGAACCTTCTCTCCGCCTCCTTGAGCTTGAATTCCGCCTCCAACTCTCCAATATCCGCGTATCCAATTTCGTTGTCATTGAAGAGGGCGTCAATGTGGCCCTCAGACTCTTCTTGGCGGGCCTGTCGTTCAGATTCTTGTTCTTTGCGGACAAGTCGATTGGTGCGGTCCCATTCCACGACGGTGTCGTGGATGAAGGAGAAACCGTCGGGGATGGAGTCGATCTTGGACTTGATGAGTTTGAGTTTCGGATGTTCAGGAATGGCTTCTATTGGGGAGAATATGTCCGTGGCGGGCGGCAACAGGGAACGCAGTGCGGCCACTGCGGCTTTGAGGGGATCCATTGGCCCCCGTGGTTGCTGAATCGGCGCTGTGGCGGGTGTCCCAGCGCGCATGATCAGGGGCGGCTCAGGCCGAGGAGAGGGAGTGGCGCGATTGGGTTCGTTGCCGGGCCTGATTCCGGGGGGCGGTAGTCCTGGGCCCGATCCCAGATTCTTCTGTCTCACAGCCATGCTCTGCTTTCTAATTAAGCCAATGAACGCCTCTTCGTGTTCCTTTTTGCCGCTGGTGGAGGACGGTCTTACAGGCGCCAGTAGTGTCGTGTCCTGGGCCATCAAGCGACCTGAATCGGCCACCGAGTTTCGCAACGAGGAATACGCCTGGTCTGCTGGTTTGAGGGTCTTGCTCTTCTCTTCTTGGACGCCGACACTGTAGCGGAATGGCGTGTATGCAGGACGAGAAGGCTCGAATTTGATGGGCACGACCGGCTTGCTGCCGTTGCCTTGAGAAGGTCGTGCCGCCGAAGCCTGGGTCTGCGGAGCCTCAGGAATGACGACTATTGGAGCGTTCATGCTTGGTGAAGCTGGTTCAGGGGTTGCATAGTCTTCGATGACCATTGGAGCGTCATTGCTCGGCGATAACATGTCTTCTGATCGTTGAGGATGTTGCGCTTGGACAACCGTGCTAATTGAAGGAGGTTTCGTCGACGAGGTCGCAACGGATTTGGCAGCGATTGGACGACCACCGGGGCTGTAGGATTGCTCCTCACCTCCATCCGCGGCTTTTGTCATCAGTGGCCGTCCCCCAGGGCTATAAGCTTCGTCATGGCCTGCCACCGGAATCACAACGTGAGGGCCATCCTTCGACTTCGGGCCGGTCTCGACGACTGCTTGAGCTGACGACTCTGGGACAGCAGCAGCAACAGCCTCTGTAGGCTTGGGAATGTCGAGCTTCGGCTGCTCTTGTTGTACACCCATCGCTGGGGCGGGTGCTGGCGCCGCGTTGATCGACAGTTGTGCTTGTGATTGCTGAGGTGGCGACGGAGCTGGTACCGGCGCAGAGGGTCTACCGACCGACTCACCCGCTTGATCAGGATCCTTACTTGTCTCGCTCGGGCGAAAGCTGGAGTTCGGTAAAATGGCCTGGATATCTGCCAAGCTAGCCGCCTTCTTGACCTCAACCGCTTCCTTTTTCAGTTCGACTCCGTAAAGCAGACTCCTCAACCTCAGCTCTTTGGTGATAAAGCTCTGGAAAATGTCGAATTTCTCGTCATCGGTCTCAGCTTCCGCCTCTTTTCGCAGCATCGCCGCATATCTTTTCAGCGAGGCTTTGAATTCCGGTTCCAGATCAGCATAGGGATCAATCACTTTGACGCTGATTGGAGAGAGGCCCGACTCCGGAGACGTCGCCCGTGGCGCAGACGCCCGGGATTCGGGTCTTGGTGTCGGGTATTGAGCAGACCGGACATTCAAGGGAGCATTCCAGGCTTGAATGACACTGTCGATCCCCGACCCATTGTCAGAACGAGCGGAAACATCACTCTTCTGTTGGCCAGCAGTCGAAGGTCTTTCATCGTCAGGTTGCGAGGGCGGGGATGGAACGTTATCGAACACGGAAGGTGGTTGAGTTCGCGAGTCCCTTCGGGGCGTCACTGGACTGGTAAGGCCAATCTCCACGGCATGAGTCGGCAGAACAGGCTCTGGTTTCGGAGTGTGATAGGTCGCAGGGAGGGCTTCGTGTGTCTGAGGAGGGGAAATAGGGCCTTGATATAGGGGATTGGATGGAGGGCTTGTCGGTGTTTGATCTGGCGGAGGCGCATTAGGATCGTAATGTTCCCAATCAGACGGTCCACCGAAGCCCAACGCCTGAGAAAATGCAGGCTTGAAGTCTGGAGTCTGGATCGCGGCAGGAGGATTATAGTGATTGAGAGCCTGGCTTGTACTCGAATGCGACTGGACACCGCTGCCCCAGTAACCACTCGTGGAATCTATGGGCGACACCAACGGACCGTCTAACACCCCCGACGTCTGTGGCAGAGGAGGGGGTGTTGGGTGATATGGCAGTGCCGTCGGCTGTCCATGTTGTGTGTTCCATGCGTTTTGCTGCACTACGGGAGGGTCGTAGTGATGTGTGGGAGGCTGGAAAGAGTATTCTTGATGGGGGGTTCCAGTCCGATTATGGTGGGCGGCCTGGATCTGGGCCTGATACTCGGCCGGTCGGGGGGGTGGAGGAGGTGGTACGGTCGTGCTCGTGTGATAGGGATCGTTCCACGATGCCGAATACTGCTGTTGTGACGATGCCGGCGGAGGCTGTTGCGAATATCCTGTTTGATGGGCCTGCGGGCTTATCCTGCCCGTGGCAGAGGAAGGACGTGGCGGCAACGCAGGTTTGGGCTCCTGAGCACCCAGGCCCTGGTTATATCTGACTCCCCACTGATGTGTATCAAACTGCGACGGCGGCGGCGGCGGCGGAGGAGGAGGTGCTGGTGGGACAGGAGATCCGAACGCATTCGACGAGGGTCCGGCGGCATAATAGGGAGACGCTGGAGACTGTGGTTGCTGCGGTTGTTGCGGCTGTGCGTGAAGCCTGGGGTCTCCCCATCCTTGTCGTCGCGGAGGTGCTTGCCACGGCGGTTGTGGCGGGCCTGGTGTCTGTTGCGGAAGCCCGTATGGCTGTTGATGGTATGGATTCATGGCCTCGAACTGCCACTATTGTTCGGGTCGGGAGGAAAGGAAGAATGTGACAACAAGTAGGCGGGTCGGGAAACAGTGCATGTCCTATATCTATCTTTTTTTGGCGGCGCAGTTGTAGTTTCTTGGGGGCGCAGGCGCATAACCGGCCTCGCACAAGACAGTCTCAGCCGCACAGCACAACGACTACGAAACACTCTTAGAAGCCACCTACAAAGGCCGTGGAGAGCTGCATTTTGTTCCTATGTGACATATTGATGTATTCCCTGAATCACCCGCTCAGGTCGAGGACCACTCTCCCCTGTAACTCGCCCTTGTCCATCCTCTCAAAGGTCTCGGTCAGCTTGCTCATCGGCTGGACCTCGAAATGTGTTTTGACAATCCCCCTGGTTCTCAGTGTCAGCAAACATGATGCGTATTGATGTCGAACAAGGGCATAAGACTCACCTCGACGCCAATTCCAGGGTCTCCATCGCCTCTTTTCTGTTGCCAACCGCGCTGCCCACGATCTTGATTTCCCCAACCAAGATTGTTGCTGGGTTCGCTGTAGCAATCGGCACTGCCTCGCCCTCGGGCACACCCACGCACACCAACGTGCCTCTGAACTTGAGGAAACTCACGCCTTGGGCATAAGCGACGTTGCTCGCTGTGCAGACCACCACGCCCGCAGCACCACCGCCCGTCGCAGTCTTGACGTCTTCGACCAATTTCTTGGTCCCTTCGTCGTCCCGACTGTATTTAGACAAGTCGAGGAACACTTCAGCGCCGCAGTCCTTGACCAGCTTCTCTTTTCCGCCCATGTCGATACCGATCATCCGGAATCCCATGCCTCGAGAGCCGATCTGTAGGGCCAGGTGACCAAGCCCGCCCCCGCCGCCAGGGATGACCACCCAGTCTCCAGGACGCACCCCTTGGTCTATCAACTTCTTCAGAGCCGCGTACACAGTGACACCACCGCACAGCATGGGGGCTGCCATATCGCTCGGGAGTGCGTCTGGGATGGGGGTAACATAATGGGCAGGGGCAATGGCATACTGCTGGAATGTGCCAGGAAAATAGTACCTGGTCCGGAGAGTCAGTACCGTGGTGCTCTCATGTGCCGGCGTACAATGCACAAACGTACCCGGAGATCTTCGCTGAGGTGCAGGAGGCATCTGCGCCCACGAGACAAGGGATGCAGTTCCCGCAAGCAGAGGCAATCCATTTGATACCCACACGGTCGCCAATCTTCACACCCGAAGTTTCGGTGCCAGGTCCCATGGCGGCGACGGTGCCGACGCCTTCATGGCCACCCACCTGACCTTTCTGTGTGGGAGCAGGAAGCCATGCCCATGCATTGCACATCACACCCATGTCCTGTATGGCAAAAGGAAGGTGTCAGGCTCAAACATGGTTCTCGTTCGTCTGTTTGGTTCACCAACACCGAGCGCTTACCGAGTGGCAGACTATGTGGCTGAGTCAGTGCTGTGGTTCTCCCTGGTATCCACGAGGATCAGAGCAGAAGCGTACCTCCTGAGTGCGTTAGGTTCACCAGAACCTCACCAACACCAGGTTTGGGGGTCTCGATCTCCTCGATCTTGGTGGAAATGCTGCCCGGGTTGTCATACACACAGGCCTTGTGCCTGGCTGGTACCTGAACACTCGCCATTTGGAAAAGTGGCACACAGAGTATAACTTGCTGGGAAGGGATTGAAGAGAAGGATCCAAGAGAAGTCAGTTGACACAGACGCGCAGGAAGAAAATAGATAGGGTTTCAGCGGCGGTCATGGCCCAGGATTTTATAAAGGCCTGAGCGGACGCATCTTCTGAAGAGGGGTAACAGCATGCATGCATGCATGCATTCTCAGTGTCTGGACCATCTTCCTTCACTGAAGCCATGCCCCTGCGGGGCTTATCGAGGCAGATCCTCCCTCTCTCACGCACTTGTCCTTGTCCCTCTTATTCCGAACCGTGGTCGACTTGATTGTTCATCTTCGACGCGGTCGAGTCAGTGGGTGTCGTTCCCCTCGACCCAGCTTGCCACATTCGCCCCGGACTCGTTGTCTCGACGTCGCGATAATCCTACGGAATATTCCTAAAGAACTCCAAGCTCGACGCTCCACGCCCCGACCGAGGGATAGAAGCCTCGGAATTATGTGGGGGTAAGATTTCCCCCCTCCCTCCCTGTATACCCCTGGGACCCCTGTATGGTGTATGGGATAGCCAGGTGGATTGTAAGAATACCTACCCCGCGATCGATGACGAGTACAAAAGCACGACTCAGTCCGGGGCGAACATAGGCCGAGCCAGTGGCAAAAATGCAAAGAGACGTCGTGTCAGCAGCTGTCCCTCGTAGCATGCTACCCATTCTTTGCACCAAATATCCAATCGACCGCTTTACCGCGCAGGCATACTCGGCCTTATAACTCTATTAAAAGGCAGGGGACTGAAACCAAGCACCACCATATCAACAACATTACTGCATTAGTGCCAACAAGCAAGACAAGCAAGACAAAGAACGCTGGATAAAGAGTTCACACGCATACCCACTCCATCCACAATTAGTAACGGGGCATAACACGAGGGAGGCATGGGAATCGAGAATCTCGTCCCTTCCACCGGAACCAATCTCAGGCGCACCATCCCTTGCGAGCCGAGGTGAGGCAGCTTCACAGAGATTCCCTAGCTTCCTAGCCTGCAAGAAGGGCCTGTAACCTGGTTTGGTAATCGTGTGGAGCAACCTTGTCGTGCAGGACCGTGTTGATCTTGGACAATTGGGCCTTCGCCTCACGGGTCGTCAACGCTCTTGGCCACTTTTCCGCAATAACATCTAGGGCATCAAGCATGAAATCTTTCGAGACATCCTGGATCAGGCCACGATACAGAGTCGGCACCACTTCAGCACCCGCACCGGCCTCTTCTGTGGACAGGCGTGCGCTGCGTCGAGCGGGCTCAACGTCGTCGTCCCGGTCGCAGACCTTTCCCAACACTTCGAGCAGCAGCATGGTGATGTTGTATCGGCCCGCCTCTATGGTGGCAACACGTGCAAGTGCATGAAGGTGGCTGCAGATCTCAGCAATCTCTGTACGTAGTTCTGCCGCTGTCATACGGCTGGCAGCGTGCTCTTTGTCGGGGTGCACTTTGGTATCATACCGATCGAACTGCTCGTTGAATCGCCTCTGTAGCTTTTGTATAAACAGAAGGGCCCGGTCCCTGGGAGCAATTCTACGCAGCAGTGTCCACGCAGTCTCGTCGTGACACCCCCATTGCATCAGAGTCGCATGAAAGTCATCTCGTATGGTCCACTCAGTGGGCGACCTTTTGGCTTGCGCCTCGGTTATTCTCTCGTAGACGTCGGGTTTGAATTCTTCCGGCAGGACGTGAGAGTCGAACGATGAGATGATATCCCTGACGATGATCTTCCTCTCCTCGAGGGTCGTGTTGTCGAACCCCATCTCCTCTAGCAGCCTTGGGGTGGGACTGTCGTCGGTAAAAGCCAGATGTGAAAACTGTTCGGTAGGGATAGACATTTTGGAGAGAAGAAGCTGAAGACCACAGTCGGTGACCTTGACCTTAAGAGCAAGTCTGTTCCATATATGACGATGGTCGCATTGGGCGCAAGTGGATGGACCGGCAGGTCACACAAGGGCTCAGAGGTCATTAGCGACTGCTGAACTATTGCCTTGATGATAAGAAACAGGCACTGCCATCGATGGACGAACACAAATGACGTTGGAATACTGTGTACGTCCCGATGCGGCCGTTTGATGCTCCGCCATGGAGGAAGGCAAACTTCTTGGTTTGTCTAACCACCCCCAAGCAAGGCCACTTACCACTGCCCGAGCCACAAGCAAACCTTCAAAGCTGCTCTAGTGTACTGACTGTTCTCCAGTGACCCTGGATCCCATGATTGGGGGTGTCAGTGTACCCAAGAGCGGAGGGACTGGAAAAGGGCCAGGGAGGGCGACGAAGTCACGTGACGACCTTGCCCGGCGCTTCTGTCGGCTACCCATTGGACACAGACCGGTGTGCCGCAAGGTCATCGAGAGGTTTAGCGAAGTGGTCCATGCCCGGAATCAGTCGTTGTCAAGCCTAGGTGCAGGGAGTTAATGGGTCAAGTTTGCGGTTGCAGATGATATTGGCTGGCCACCTCTGGATTGGCGATGCCTGAAGGGAAGGCCCGCCGCAGAACGCCTCAGTGACCACTTCCGGAACCACCCTCCTCAGACATTAGGCATTTTGCCAATAGCAAGGCAGACTCAGTGGAGGGGAGCAGTGGATATAGTCCGAGAGATGGTCCCAGAGTCATGAACCAAAGCGGAAGAGGTGATGGATTTCGATCCATGTTCCCCAAGAACGTTGATAGAGAGTGATCGAGGGGATTGCAGCGACTTCCCAACACCTTTCCCGGGGATTTTGCGCTCTGTAGCGTGGATAGGCATCGTTAGTTCCGTCTTCCCCAGCATCATAGAGGGTGCACCTGACGACATAGTGCGAACATGTTCACTCTATTAGGGTTGCAGTTGCTCCATCCGGCACGAGCGGGCATCTAGCCCCCATGCCTCCGTCTGGTTCTCAGAGTACATTGGCCTGGGGTGGTGTGGAATCATAGAGCCAAGCGGAATCCCACTTATGCACGTTGTTGCCGCAAACTCTGTATCGCATCCACATCGAAAGGGTGTCGTCCTGCGGGAGGCCTTTCAGGAAATCATAGTCACGCGCTGTGCAGCCGCACTCTCTTTCGGTCGACATACCTGCGAGCCGGTCGGCCTTCCGCAACCGCATAGTTCAGTAGCTCAGTTATAGAGTCGTGTGATTTGTGGAAAGAGCAATAGCTGGAAATCCCGTGCTTCCGCTATCACGCTCGCAGACATCACGATCCAGAAAGGGGCCGTGGCTCTGATGAGGCACCAAGTAGGTCTTTGTGGTTCCGGCGTCGGATACCATGTCTGGTCTATGGCGGAAACCCTTACCGACAGGCTCATCTCTTCTAGACCACTGCACACAGATCTGAACCTCTCGTCATCGAGCAGACTGCCTAGGCGGGCCTTCCGAATGGAGCATCGATCTTGATCCTGGTTTCTATCAACCTTTGTCAATGCTTATAGCCAGCGTCAAGAGAAAAGTGCCGAACAGGACCTGAACCATGTCAGCAGAGGGGAACGTGTTTAGGTGACGAAAATTGTACTTACAAGAGTGGTCAGCGTGCCGATACACGTCATTTCCCACCCACCGGACAGAGCATACCCACGAGCCATCGCCTTTTGATATCGGATAAATCGGAGTGCTCCCAGACCAGATACCAGAATGGCACAGACATGGAAAACGCAGGATAACGGTACACCGACGACAAAGAAACCCAAATGCGGGTTCGGGTGGAGGCTGTGGTTCAGCCGAAAGACCTGGGCCATGACCACTCCTACCATGGCAAATGCCTGCGCTGTTCGCAAGTACCCAAGAAACGTCCTTTCGTTTGCTATTACAAGTGGGTTAGTCGTGACAGTCGGACGAGGTCATGGGAGGCGTCTGATCTCGGCGGTCGCATCAAGCATATATCCTTACCCAAATGGTCACGACAGGTAACATGAGGGACGCTCATAGAGATATGCCTCCTCCACCATCGATATGCACTTGAGGTGCTCTTGTTTGTGGTTGTTACGGTCAGCCTTGAGCCTAGCTCCAAGGCTTCTTGATCAGAGGGGGTCGCAAGCACCTCTCTCGCGGTTGGAAGATCATTCCGCTGTTGATCACCGTCTGCCTCCTTCGCCTCGTTCGCCATTTGTGTAACTGGACTTTGCACCGAATTTTACAATAGACTCAAATCCAACACTCGGACTAGGATGAACATATGCAAGGATTGAGTGGTATGCGAGGCTCAGGTGCGGGAGAAGTAGGAAGGAAGTCTTGGGACGATGGTGAGGACGTTGACGATCATCGCATCCACGAGCCAGAATGGAGAGCAGCAGGTGCTGGTGGTGCTGTCAGGACGTACGAATGTACGACTTGGAAACAGACATGGGTCTGATAAGTGTCGATCAGGTTTGGGGCATCTCAATACAGCCGTTCTCGAAACCGGCTTCCCTTTTTTCACAAATCTCTTCGTCTTTCTCCAAGAACCGATGTGGAGAGCATTTCTTCAAGTAGTCTAGCAAACGTTTATTAGCAGCCAATTATCGATGAGTAGCACCGTAAATTACGGTACAACTAATCGTATTATAACTGGAATTTATTTATTGGGACGAAGTCTACCTCGTACTTTTCGTTACATACACCGGGAGGCTCAAATTTCAGAGCAGCACAAAAATTCGTCACCTCGGTTTATCGCCGGTCTAGAGTGTAGAAGAGGTCCTAAGACCAAGCGAACCCGGGGCTTTAAGGAATGCTGCTCAATGCACTGCGAGTCGATACTCCAGAAATTTGCCCGCATTGCTACAGCCATATCATGGAGCGCCTTCTGAGCGCCTGGCACCTATAGTTCTTCATCAAGTTTTGCGTCAGCGGTTGGTCGATTCGAAGAAGAATCTCTCAGTCGGCGGCTTAACGGCGACAGTAGCCGAATAGGATCCGTTCAGCAGAGTAAGCACCACCGCTAGTCAAGAATGCCCTACTGGTGATCACGACAGCCACGCGGAATGCGGGAGGCTTAGGCTAAGATCTGTGGTGATGTTTGCGAATGGGCGACGCACCCAGCCGAATTAGGCGTCGATCCGCCAACTCCTGTCAGGGGCGAGGCGCAAGCTGCAGCCCCGCCAACAACAGGCGCAGCGCAGCCAGCTATGCAGCAATAATGGGCTTTTGAAAAGATCTTGCCCTTTTTTCTCCTTTTCTCACTGGAAAGCACCAATCCCTGGTCTCGATCGTCGCCAAACCAAGATACTCGAAGCCACCGTCTACCTAGATGACCTTAGGATGGATAGCATTGGCGCAGAGTCGCGTATCGAAGGAGGCGTACACGCGCCGCTCTGGGGCCACCTTCCTGACCACGCCAGCTTTTTCACGAAAGCTGGTTGAAGTGCGAGATGACACAGGAGGATGAAATACAATGCTCACAGCAGATTTGCATGTTGTCATGCAATATGCTGACGGATATGCCGTTCAATCGCCATGCGGCTCTGCCGTATTAATGAAAGAAGGGCGGAAGAGAGTGAGTACAGGAACGCAATGCGAAAACGGACGATAAGGATCCGGTCCAACGATTGAGAGTACGATAGCTACTTAAGCCCAGCTCCTATAGCAAGACATGTGTGTGCACACACTGTTTGAGATAATGGGTGATGGTAGCCATGCTGGAAGATGGGCGTCGACGAAGATGCTCAGCCAGCAGGCAATTTCCCATTGGCGTTGAAGAAGGGTTCGGGACTTATTTATCGTTTCACCCCGTCGCACCTCACGAAGCACCACAATCGGGTTTTATGGTCACGGCTTTGTCCTCCGGTTTTGATGGCCAGCCCTCCATGTTGTACTCGAGGGAGCTGAAAAGATGCCCTCTTGATGTGCGCGCCCTGAAGATTGACACCTTTACGGCGGAGCTTTCGAAGTTCCCTTTTCTATCCGAAGAGGAGAAGGAGGATCCTCTCACGCCTCAGATATGGGAGAAGCTTCGTACTCCCAGACTTAGACGCTATCCAACATGTCAAAATGTGCGCCTCGAGGAACTTCTCGATGATCATGGAATGGAAGGCTACGTTTTTAAGGTAACCGTAAATGGACGTGGGCCGTTCGTATTGAAAGTGGTACGTTCCTCTTCTAGATATTTTTGGATGAATAGGCTGACACGGTTGAGTTCGTTAGTTCAAACAAGTTTACCGACCCGCTAAGCCTTATATCTGGCCTTTTCTTAGAGAATGTCTATATTACTCAAGAGCAGAAGCCGTAAATGCAGGCGTGTTATCCGGTAAACCGCTGCCACGAGAGCGCGCTCCGGAATCTTATACCTAACGGGACATGATTCGATTTCTACGATCATTCTCTTCCGACCACGATGCTTGGACGCTGGGAAATGAAGACCAGAACAATATTCAAGTCCGTCAGACCCTTTCCGAGATGGATGGTAGTCTAGGTTGGATCAGGCTGGATCGTAAAGACATGAACAAGGTTATCCGTATATGGGGACTGGACGTTAGTTACACGATGAACGGTATTAGGTTCCAGGACAACCCCTTCGGGATCATAAAGAAATTGGTCACACCGGACACGCCGTTAGACAATGGCAAAATGCAGCAGTGGATGCACCTGGCTCATTATATGGGATATAGCCTTCGTGCATTTGAGCGGCGAAACTGGATCGGCCCAGGGATTCTTGTGGATGGTGGTGATGTGCTAACGTTACCGTTCCAAGGGACGTGGCAGACGGCTGCTCAGGCTTACAAAAGGTTCCTTTTAGAGCAAGATTATGAGTAGATGGCGACTGAACACTTAAATCCGTGAGCGTATCACCTCAGCATCAACACATTCGACTTATTTAGGTTCAAGTTTCCTCCGCTTACCACGCTTGTTGTCTTGTACCAACCCAGCTATAGATTCACCTTCGACCGCAAAAAATTTTCCGTGTCTTCGACCAACGCAGGCGGATCGGCAGTCGACCCTGAGATATCGTACAGAAGACTGTTCGGTTGAAGATGCTCGCATACTCGGCCAGTCGAGTTGTGACGAAAGATCTTCCCTTCCAACGACCAAAAATCGAGTGGAGGACAACTAGTCTGAACGAACTTTGGGCCCCTAGGTGCGCCGGCAAGCATGAAGAGCATAAAGAGGGCTTTCTTGACGTTTAGGCCCTTATTACCTTCCCGCCACGAGATGAACTTGGCCTTGATCGGCTGATATTCCACATTTGGGGGTTCATCTTGATAGCTGTGGGTGGTAATCTATAATGGAGCTATCATTGAACTGAGATCAGTGTCGTCAGAGGCGATACGTGCATGGCCCGGAGTTGCAGCGGGGGTTCGTGGGTGTCTTGATGTCGAAAGACCGGGCCCAATAGAATCTCTAGTGGTCAAAAAGTCGGTTACTCCATCCTCAGTAATGACCCAACCATATTATGACTGCTATCAAGACTTGGATTCTTTCGTTCGAGAAACTCTTCGATCGTGACCATGTCTGGTTTGAGATTGGTTTTCCACATGCGTCAGCACCCTAGGAGACTATTGATTAAGAGAATCGAGGGTGGGAGAAGCAGCTTAATCGACTCATTGACTTTTGGAATGAACTGCCAATCTGTTCGAGGATCGAAGACTGTCATGGTGGCGGCTTCGATCTTGCACCTGCGATATTCTGTCCAGCTTCTAACTGCATTATTTCCGATGGCCTGAGTGATGTGGCGCTGCATCCTGTCGATGGTACGAGTAAGTGACCCCAGTCCGTGCCGCCCTTAGACCTCTCGTTGAATACGGTATGGGATCGTATTGAAAGCTTTCATGACTGAATCTATTTGAACAAGCCCACGTAATTGGATAACGACATTCCAATATCACCTATCGATAATTGGCTATTCATGTGCGCAAAGCTATATCTCTTTAGGAAAGGTGGCTACTCCGGTCCTTAGTTTTTCCGTTGGAGAAACACTTGATATGTTTGTGAAGGGAAGCCGGTTTCGAGACCGACTGTACAAGAAATCGTGGGAAAGCAGCATGAAGCCAGCAAAAAGAAACTTGGGGGGGAAAGGGCTAGTGAGGCACCAACCGCAGACAGAAGTACAGCGTAAGTTGCCGAAGTCCATCTGCACCAATTGCGCATGTGCGATGACGATGGGTGACTGCATAGCCGGGAAGGCTCCAGCCCACCAGCCGTAGTGCGCCCAATGCCCAGCCACTGCCATTCTGACTCCCTGTGGAGTGATAATAATTAAAGGACGCCCCGCCTAAACGCCTTCACCATGTCCTCGTTGCCGGATCTTTTTGACCTTGACGACCGATTACGAGGTACTCGTCCCAGCCTCCTCTTTCCCTGCTCCTCCCATCTATCCCAGACACCCATCCTCTCGCATTTCTCCAAAGCATTTCTTTCGTACTCTGTTCTGTGTACCTCGTATATCCTATCCGGAGCTGGAAATCTCGTCCACGAAATCCTGCTTTTGCGCGAATCGCATCTTCTTGCGCTCTCCAATCAGCGTGACCCCGCACCCATTGGATAAATATATTGGGTGACGAAGGCAGGACCGTCTGCGTTGTCCGTTGAGACCTTCACTGTCGCAAAGTCGACCACCATCTACGACGTCGGTGTTTGATCTAATACAATATCGTGAGACAAGATGCTCGGCGGGTTACTCTTCGGCTTTTGGAGGTTCGTGGAGATTGTCACATTAATACCTGTCATTGGCATGCTGGTACGACCCCTTCTTCTCCCCAAGGTACCTGAGTGCCACGTCAAGGTAGACATCTAACTGACAACCGCACTCCAGGCCTGGTTTGTCGATGGCTTCGACGACAACAACCAACTGACGCCATCCTTCATCCTGACCTTGTTCATCGTCTCGGTGCTCGCCTGCGCTTGGGCCCTGGTGACCCTCCTCCGCCTCGGCTCGACCCGCAGATCTGCCCTGTTCGTCGCATTCGTCGACCTCTGCTTCGTGGGCGCTTTCATTGCCGCCGATGTCGAGCTCAGAGGCATCGACGACGCTAACTGCGCCAACTTCACTTCCGGATCCATCTTCATCAACCTCGGTCCCTTTGGCTATTACGGTCTGAACAGCGGGTCGTCATGGGCGTTCCATCTCAACAAGAACTGCGCGATGCTGAAGGCATCCTGGGCCTTGGGGATAATGAATACCATCCTCTTCTTTTTCACCTTCGTTCTGGCCCTCTTTCTCCACCGGCACGAGAGAGTGGTCGTCACAAAGGAGGTCCGGCGGACGCGACACAGCAGCCGGCGGGGTCACTCTCGTTCTGGATCGAGAAGGAGCAGCAGCCGCCACCGATACGTCGTTTAGGTGGGATGAACACTCTGCAAGAGATAGGGACGGGGTGCTATTTCTCCAAGAGGTGGACTGGCTGCAAAACCAGACCTCACGAATTTTCTTTATTTGTGGCGAATATAGGCCGGGAGCGGCTCGGTCTCTTGGGCGACTTGACTGTATTAGCGACGCAGAGGGTTGATTTTGCAAGTGGATCGCTTGGATGCTCGGATGACGCTGTTCACGAGGATATTGATGACGATTTTGGGAGAGCGTATGAGGGACAGGAAAGTGTACAGCATTTCTCTCTCACGAGGCGGAATGGTTGCAAGTCAGACCAAAAAAATTAAAAAAATAAAAATGACGAATCCGTTATATCGGGTGCTTCCTCCCTACGTCGTTCATCCAGCTATTGAGCCCGTATGCTCTGCGATCCTACCCTGGACAGACCGTCAGTGTGGCCATCCTCCTCCTAGGATACAACTCATGATGTTATTGCATGGCATACTCAGTACATTTCGCGCGGGACACTCCGGAGCAGGTGCTATGGTACACAGATAGAGAACGGCGATCGAGTGAGTATTTCGACCTCTATCTCTGTGGGTCTGTCTGTCTGTCTGCTCGCTCTGACAAGCTCCCTTCACAACCGCCATCCCGGATACACAAGTGTCCTCGCGCACACACACACACACATACCGACACACATACGTGTATGAACTCCCAGACCGCATCGACCCTCGGGGCATGTCGTTATTGTAACCTCTCCTTTCTTACTCCCCACGCGCCTCGCCGTACGTTGTGTGCTGTTCTGATTGTTGTTTATCCCCCCACGAGGAGGATCCCTCGCTCTCGCTTCGCCAGCCCAAGGCTGACTGCCACACGATATGGGTGGGTGGGTGACTGACTGGCTGGCTGAGTGTGTGAGGAAACTTGGCTGGCCGCCTCTATTACACCTTGCTCGGCTTTTCGGCGATGGCCTCGACGACCTCGGCGTGTCCGATCTCAGCGTGCTTCGAGTCTAGCGCCACAGGGTCCATGTCTTCATGGTGCACCACCTTCTCGACGGCCATGACGGCTTGGTCGGCCAGAGCTTTGTCCTCGAACACTGTTGGACGAATGTTAGCGGGTACAACGCGGTGATGATCTAGGGCAACGCTCGAAATGGAGGAGAGGAAGAGGAGGAGGAAGAGGGAGGGGGGCAGGGCAGCAAAGAGAAAGGGGAGATCAGTTCAGTTTTGAAAACCCGAGGGCGTTGCAGTGGGCGACACTTACAAAAGGCCAACTCCTCCAGCGTCCGGCCGGCCGTCTCGGGGAAGAAGAACCACACGAAGCAGATCTCAAAAGCCAGCCAACAACAATACGTAATCAGCCATTTCCAGCTGATGTTTTTCAGGCCGATGGGGTTCACGAACGTGGTGAAAAACCCGGCCAGCCTGCCGAACAGTTGGAACACAGAGATGCCGCGAGACCGTTCCGCGTACGGCCACAGCTCCACGAGGTACGTGTACGTCAGGGCGTTGTAGCCGATGTTGTAGCACGGCGCGTAGAGGAAGATGAAGAAGATGGTCGCGGTGCCCGCCGCCGTGTTTGTCCGGCCGGACTCGACGGCCGCGATGGATTGCTGCATGGTCACGGTCCAGCAGATGTAGACGACGAGCAGGCTGCAAGTGCACGCGAGATACATGGTGCGGCGCTTGAACCGGGTCACCAGCATCGCGGCCGTGAACGCACACACGAGCGACCAGCACGAGTTGCCGAGATTGATTTTCTGTTTGAAGATGCTGTCCGTGTGGCCGATCATGGCCAGCAAGTCGCCGAGGTAGTACGAGATCAAGGTGTTGCCCGACCACTGGGTGAAGAGTCCGAGGAAAGACGAGATGAACACACGTCGGCGCATGCCTGCGGACTGCACAACCGACAGCCAAGATTTCCTCGACGCTTCCAGCTCCAGACGGATCGTGGTCTGCATCTGAGCCATTTCGGCGCGTACAAAGTCAGAGTCCCGGTCACCTTCGGCGTGATATTTCACGAGGATGTCGTACGCCTCCTCGGTGCGGTCCTTGGTGAGCAACCAACGGGGGCTCTCGGGCAAAAAGTAGACGCAGCAGATCTGTAACATTGACGGGGCCATTTGCAGCAGAGATGGAATGCGCCAGGCCCAGTTGCTCGCGATGCTGTTCGTTCCGAAAGTGATGCCAGCGGCAGCGATTTGACCTGCCGTTTTCGGCCTGTTAGCAGTGCGAACGGACGACGAAGACTTCCGCTTGGTGGCCACGACCAGAATATTCTCAGCTGGAGAAGAGACTTGCCTATGAAATAGGACACGTTGAATAGAGAGGTCAACACAGGGCGTTCCTTGGGATACCCGAGTTCACCAATCAGAGCAGAGCCAGACACAATGCAAGTCGGTATCCCAAAGCCCAGAATCAGACGGGCGGCGATGTACATGCCAACTGAAGCTCATGTTAGCATGCAAATCACCTAGCAGTACCACAGAACAGAACAGACCATTGCGGGCAAATCCTTGAATGATGGCACCGACGACCATGATGAGGGAGCCGAGGAAGATCGATCCCCGTCTTCCCAGCCTTTCATTGACAATCGGAATAAAAGGGAGAGAGCAGATGGCTCCAAGCGAATATGCAGCGGCAATGATGCCTTTCAATGAGCCTTCGGGGTCACCAAAATCTGCGATCGAACAGATTAGTGTGTTTCTCGTTGCGTACCAGCCGGACAGGAGGTGTACATTCAATCCAAGATGGCACAATCTGGAGGGCATTGATCATTTGTGAATCGAAGCCGGAAGTCAACTCGATGCCCATACATGTCGGAAAGAGCATGAAGTAGAGATATCGCAAGTTCCGCTTCCGATACCAGGGCACCTTGTCTTCCTGGGCAATGCGAGTGAGAATGGGATCGGAAGCCCCTACCTCATGGGTGGCGGGCTTGAATATCTTGGTAGTAGCCATGATGAATACGAGGGGAATCTCAACAGTACTGGGGGCAAGAACAGAAAATTCTTTCCCCAAAGGTGGCCGAGGGGCTCGTAGCTCTTATTTCTATTCTTTGGAGGCAAACTCCAGAAAACAGCCGCCGCCACGACATGGTGAAGGCAAATTTATCCTCGCTTGAAACTTATATCACCCGAGTTGGAGACCGCAAGAAAGAGAGCAATACCTGGCAATGGCACAAGAGGACCAATATGTCTGGGCGGTGGAGCTCTCAAGGTGGAGAATTGGGAATCTGGGGTTTATCGTGGAGGGTTTAGACACGGCAGTGGTCGTCGATCGTCGACGTTATCCGATGATTTTGGTTACATCCACCAGCGACAGCCTCGCACAGGAGCTTTTCCAAAGGTCGACAGTCAGCCCGGAAGCCCTTGGCTCATCCTGTGGTCGAATGACGGCCGACGGTGACCTAGGAACTTCAAGCCACATGTTTCCAGTGTCCAACCAGAATAGACCGAGGGGTCGATCATGAACCTGCATACTTTCCGGTTGCATGATCTGGACTGGCGATGGAGGTTCAAACAAAGGACCATTTAGCCTCAATGTCCAAGCCAAGCAGGGTAAAAGACGAGCCAAGGAAGGCTTTGTGAAGCTCCGTGCTGGAAGCGGATAGCGTCGGCAGGGCAGGATCTCCAAATGCCGTGCATTCAACATCTTGAACGCTTTAAAATCACCTGCGCCGAGCATTATGCCATCCTTTGTCGCGGAGTTTCGGTAGAAGATGGGAACAGGTGAGATACCCTGAAGGCAAGAAATGGCGGATGTTGAAGACGAAGGGACGACTTGGGTAAAGCCAAGCCTCATACCCAGATCTGGACTAGCTCGGCCTGTTCACCCAGGGCCCGAGCACGATTCCAACAGAGTCAACAGAGTGCCATTGCATCCAGGAACTCTGAGCCTGTATCTGGAAGCATAAACGCTGCCATCTTCATGTGCGCAAAGGTACAGAAGGGGGTCTTCCTCTCTGAGGCGCCATATTCTGCATCATGGTGAGATCAGTCAATCGAACGGCGGTGTGGCATCTAAGCTCTGCCCGCACAGATGCGGTAGTGGTTGGCTGCACTGAAGCTCGCTGCTCTAAATCCGGTGCTGAACATGTTTTGACTAAATCCCGTCCAACATTGTCCCGAAGTCGAAGAGTTATCCTATCCCCCGCTGGATTTCCAATAAGTGTGACCGAAAAGGCGACTCGGGATAGGCTGAGAAGAGCATTCCGTCGTCGTCTGCAATATCTCACCAGCTTTGCACCGCCGTCGACGGCTGTATAGAGTTCTTCCTGGCTGACGCTGACTTGAGTCGATGTATGACATTCACGCATTATCGACAGGAAGAGGATAAAAGTGACACATTCAAGATGAGATAAGGGCGGGACTCCGCACCAATCAGAAGATAGTCACGTGACAGGTCTCTCGGTCATCGGAGAAGGCCGAATTCGCCCTCCTCTTCATGACTTTCTCTGTCGTCTTCATCCTCCACCGCTGACCATTTCATCTCGTACTCGTACATCTACAGTTTCTTTTCCTGCCTTTGACTGCCTCGCCATCTCTGAGAAGACAGCACGGATATATTCGACTCTCATTCTGTCTTCTCTAGAGATCAATGGGCGGTGCCGCTACGCCGACTTCAGCCCGTCGATATCGGCAGGTATTTCAGCGATGGCCACCATGATGGACGTTGTGAAAGTGCCTTCTTCTTTGGGAGGGACGCAAGTTCAAGCGGAAATCAACCCAGAAACGGGCTATGTCACGAATATTGACGATATCAGAGAGGCAGAATACCCCCAGCTAAGAGATACGACTTATCTCGACCATGCAGGGACAACGCCGTATGCAAAGTCCTTGATCCAGAAATACGCCGAGGATCTGACAGGGAGCTTGTTCGGCAATCCACATTCCGCCTCAGCGTCGTCTCAACTGTCCTCTCGTCGCATCGACGATGCTCGCCTCCAGGTCTTGCGCTTCTTCAACGCCGATCCCAACAAATTCGACCTGGTCTTCGTTGCTAATGCGACGGCAGCCATCAAGCTTGTTGGGGAGTCTTTCCGAGACCATGCTCCCGGCTTCAGTTATTGTTATCATTCGGAGGCCCATACTAGTCTTGTGGGCGTGAGGGAGCTGGCGACAGGGGAGACGAACTGCTTTGCCGATGACGGAGAAGTGGAGGCGTGGCTGGAAGGGATGGAAAATAAATCATCCACCGTGAAGGCGGATCTGTCACTTTTTGCCTATCCCGCTCAATCAAACATGACCGGCCGCCGGTTGCCCCTGAAATGGACTCAAAGGATACGCGACGCCACACAGTCTCCAGACCAAACCGTTTATACTCTTCTCGATGCTGCCGCCCTGGTATCAACGGCTCCACTCGACCTTTCAGATGACACAACAGCACCGGACTTCACGGCATTGAGCTTCTACAAGATCTTCGGCTTTCCGGACCTAGGGGCGTTGATAGTGCGGAAGTCCTCTGGCGACATCCTCCGACGACGCAGGTACTTTGGCGGAGGAACGGTAGACTCAGTCGCAATGTTAGGCGAAAGCTGGCATGCGAAGAAGATCCCGGCGTTGCACAGCAGTCTCGAGGACGGGACTGTGGCCTTCCACAGCATCCTTGCCTTGCAGACGGCTCTGGACGTGCATAGGAGACTGTACGGGTCAATGGAGAATGTCTCGAGGCATGCCAATTTCCTGGCTTCTATGCTTGAAGATCAGCTCCGCAACCTCCACCACGCCAACGGAAGCAAGGTCTGTGTCATCTACTCTGATGAGCCAGTGCTTTCTTCTGCGCAAGGACCGACGATTGCGTTGAATCTGATGGACAGCCACGGCCGATACATAAGTAACTCGGAGGTAGAGAAACTTGGCATTGTGAAGAACATACAGTTTAGAACCGGCGGTCTCTGCAATCCTGGCGGCATCGCACGCGACCTGGGGCTTTCCACCGACGAGCTGCGGCAGAATTACGCCGAAGGCCAACGTTGTGGGGATGAGAACGACATCATCAATGGCAAACCAACGGGTGCAATTCGGCTGAGTCTGGGTGCGATGAGCAATCTAAAAGATGTGGTGGCTTTTATCGATTTTATCAAAGAGTTCTACGTGCACCACGGCAGACCAGTACAGCCAGTAAGACATTCCTCAGTGGCTGGTCCGACTCCGACGCAGCAGGGTTTTGTGGTAGAGAGCCTCTCGGTCTTTCCCATCAAAAGTTGTGCGGCATATAGAGTCCCTAGCGATGTCCTGTGGGGAGTGGGTCCAAAAGGACTTGCTTGGGATCGAGAATGGTGTTTGGTACACGAGGGCACTAACGTTGCGCTGAGTCAGAAGCGCTTCCCAAGGATGGCGCTCATTCAACCCGAGATCGATCTCCAAAGGAGCGTCCTTCGGATCTCGTTCGTACCCGAGTCGTCGCAAAACAAGAAAACGCTGGACCTTAGTCTGGACTCGCGTCCTGTACGCGCGGGCACCATTTCTACATGCGAACGCACCACCAACAGGTCATCCAATGTATGTGGCGAGAATGTTGAAGTTCACGTGTACACTTCTCCCGAAGTGGTGGAATTCTTCACCGAAGCGTTAGGGGTCCCCTGCACCCTTGCGAGGTTTCCAAACAATGGCACCATCAGACAGGCGAGAGTGCGAGTGCCCGGGATGCATCGTGGGAAACAAGCCACCGAGGTTGGAAAATCAATCGCCTTGTCCAATGAAAGCCCCATCTTGCTTGTTTCTCGTTCCAGTGTGAACCGCCTCAATGAGCAGATCAAGCAGAACGGTGGCGTCGGCAAGGCTGTCACAGCCGACTCTTTCCGTGGCAATGTGGTCATTGCTGAAGAACTTGAACGGGGACAGATGGAGACGCCATACATTGAGGATGAGTGGACAGGCGTACGGATTGGAGAGAATCCCGCGAACGTTTTTGAAGTTCTGGGGCCATGCCAACGTTGTCAAATGGTCTGTGTAGACCAGAAAAACGCACAACGGAGGCAAGAGCCTTTTAGTACCCTGGCGAAGACGAGACGAAAGGAAGGCCGAGTTTGGTTTGGCATGCACATGTGTCTGAAACCGTGTGGCGCGATAGAGGATTTGTCTCACTGCCCGCCTGTTCGCATCAAGGTTGGAGATCGAATTACGCCATGGACAACAAGCTGAACTGGGGTCCAATATGAGGAAGTGTTCGGCAGTGTGGCACTCAAAAAAGTCTGGATTGAGACCCCCTGTCCGAAGTGGTCTGGGGAAGAAAATGTATTTCAGATGTCGTCTTGCCAAACTCGAACGGTCTAACCCTCCGGAGGTTTTGGAAGAATCATCACAGTAGCAGCGATGGAGGACTGGACCGACGTACCAGAAAAGAGTGGATCAAGACCGGCGTATCTGCCGTTTCTGGCCGAAGCGCACAATCTGGAGGATTTGGGCGTGCTGTGGAACAGACAAGGGCTCACTTATTACCTTTTGCCAAACGACATATCTGACATAATAGCGTTAGAGGTTAGGATGAATACCCAGTGCCTCCGTTAAGAACCTCTCAGCAGTTCAATGTGATAATATACCACGGGAATGGCAGCTGAGGCCGATTGAAGATCTGCAGTGACTACCGAAACGTTGTTCTGTGGGAAGTCCGTTGGACAATGCAATTGTCGTTAATCTGGCTAACGCGTTCGGTGCTTGTCGTCTGGTGGTAATCGGCGAGTTCGGGATTTAGATGAAACCGGCAGCTTCCACTGGCTCATGTGTCGAAGGAAGCCCAGCAAGCATGGGGAGGTTGGAGAGCTAACAAGCCACCAGACTACCTAGGAGAGAATGACTGCGGGCGCGGCGGGGATATGCCCTGTTCCGCTCGCTCGTTCGGCAAATTGTCAGGGCTCAAGAGCCTGCATGCGAATATTCGCACGAGGACTTCACGACATGGGTTGCGGCCACGCTCGGTGGTCTTGAAGGTGTCTCACCGAGTACCTCGTATTGGGTGTTTAACACAGGTGACCTTATTCTGAGAAAATGAAAGGCGAGGCCTGTGTGCGGTCGACACCGCCTTTGGGAGGAGGCCGAAAAGCATTCACCCCAAATGGCTCTGTGACGTCCGGCTTGCTTCTTCGCGTCATATGCGTGCGCAGGTGTGTGTGTCTCATTATTATTCACGTTGAACCCTGGGGGACTGCGTACAGTACTCGTGAAGGACAGATTCACTCACGAGTAATCAATGGGTTTGTCCGCTAAGAGGGGCGAAGATCACAACAAGAGGGGAGATCGGGGAATTTTCGTGAGACTGGCGACTCGAACGCAAGCTGAGCGTTAGCATGTCAGCCACGGTACCTGAAAGCCTTGTCCTCCTATTATTTGTTTCCAGTCATGAGGTGTGGAGGAGGCCTTTTCCGGCGTAGTGGACGCCACCAGGACCCAAGGACGACTGAGGATTTATGGAGTCGAGTCGACAACCTGGCCGAAACAGGACGGCACCTTGACGATTTGGGAGGCACCATTCGAAGCAGAAAATGGAGCAGAGCTGGACTCTAACCAACAGCGACCAAGAGCGTGTGACATTGGTTGCGAGGGTTCACCAAGGGCTCACTCACACAAGGTTGATTAGTGGTATTGGTGGTGGTGGTGGTGGGTTGCGGTGGACGTGCTGTCCCGAGTACGAGGTAGTTGGAGCTGAATGAGGACGATTGGTGGAAAGAAGCACCAGTGCCAGCGGCACTACGCTGGCTGGCTGGGCACTTACCAGCCACCAAGGCAGCCACCGATGCCATGGCGTCATTCGGAAGCTGGGATCCAAGGAGGATGTATGTCAATCGGTATGCCAGCAGAGAGGAGAGAAAAGGTGAGGGTGAAGTGCGAGCAAGGAACGAACACCCATAATACAAGTACTGAGCTGGGTGTGCACTATGCCTAAGTAAGTGTGAAGGTAGCGAGGTAGGTACCGTACCTCCCGGGCCCCGGGGGCCCAGGGACAAGAAACCTAGGGAGCCTTTTATGGGCAGTGTAGATAGGTACTTTGTACGAGGTGCTGGAGGCAAGTTGTCATGAAGCGGCCCCCAAAACAAACAGGCTGCCACAAGCCTCCTCAAACCTGCAGCGGGCGCCCGTTCCTGGGGCCGAGGCGCGTCATAGGGCAGCGTCACTGGCTGAAGCTCCTCATCACTGCCACACTGCCACTCTGCCACTCTGCCACCTCTGCCACACTTTGCTCTTCGCAGGGACGTTTGTCAATCAATCCTCTTATTCACGAATCATCTCTTCTCGTCCCAAAACTTTGAGGGCTGATCTTTCTCCTCCCATCGGCCACATCTAAACCGTCCAAAGTCAATCAAAAGGATCCCACCGTCAATCAGTGGCTCAAAGCCCGAAGCGACACAGGGGTGGTGGTGTTACGGGGTAGTCCTGCTCCCCTGCACTACTTACTCCTCGTCCTTGACGCCACCTGTTTATCTTTTTTGCGTTACGATCTTCGAGCCGCTTGTGGCCACCCCGGCTAAAGAGAGACAAGTTAAAACGAATCCACGTCCAGCTTCCTGCAGCTCTTAGCTGCCAGGGCCTCTTGAACCTGCCTCTTTTTCTTCCCCCCAGTCTCCGATCCCACTTGCGTACCACGATTCGGTTTGCCTGCGCCTCTTTTCCTTTTTCATCATCCCCCTGCTCTCCATCTTTCCGTCGAACCAGACAACACACTGGTTCCGGAGCATCCTTTTGAACAAGTCAAAGTCCAGTCAAAGTCCCACCAGCTAAAGCCCCAACCCATTCCAAGCAGAATCCACCAGCCAGGGTGTACCCAAGAGCCAGGACCCTTTTATTAGTTCGTTCAGCACGGGCCTGCCTGCCTGAGCCACTCGACCTCTCCTCGTCGCAGCTCCACCCGAATACCGTCACCACTTCCATCCGCCGCCCTCGACCACTGGGCCGGTTCACAACCACACGAGCCCGTCACTCATCTTTCTATTCCTTTCCCACTCGGCTGGTCGCGAGCCGTTGGGTTAGGAAACCATTGCGATCAAAAGTCAAAAAATCTGACGATCTGACACCAAAGAGCCTCTCATATTCTCGAAATTTGACCCCCGCTCCCCATCGCGATTCATCAGATTGCAGTCAACCAAACAGTCAACGATCCTCGTCATTTCAATTCGGCTATCCCGTTGAGAGAGATCCCACCTGCTGCCAACCATTCCAAAGCATTTACTCCGTCCAGCGCTCACCTCGCTTCGGCCAAACAAGTACCTGGCTACCAGTTATTCCACTGCCCTCGTCGCCTCAGTCCCTCTCTTCGCCCTTTCCCGTATACGACTTCAGCAGCTGCGAAAACCAGAACGACCTCTCCTGCGCCGCAGATCGGCCATATTTCTGTCGCATCCAGTGGCGCGCAATTCCTTGACCATTTCCCCTCACCGTCGAAAACCGACCTTCTGCTCCTGTCGCCTTTTCGCACTTTCGTTCTCTTCCTCACTTGGTCCCTTGGAACTCGGTCGAAGCCGCTCATTGAATTGAGGTCGAAGCTGTCCATTTTCCCCAACGCCTAAGAGCACGCATATTTCGAAACGTCTCAGCCTCGCCTTTCGAATCCAGTTCGCACTTGAACCCTACCAAACCGCCGAGAAACTGGCCAACCACAGGCATTGCGCCTCCATAACATGCTGCGCATCGCTTTTTGCCTGGTGTATAAGAGATAGGGAGAAGAAAAAGAAAGAGATTCGTCGGCGTCTGCTTGCCGACCTGTCAATCCGTACAATAAGACAGCCTGCTCTGCCGTGAGGCTGAAAACTGCCTCGTGCTCAGCCCACCTTTTTGTTCCAGCTCGGGCAGTCCAGCACGGTCCAACCTATGCGCCCTGCAAAAGGTATGCCATCCTCAAGCGTCAGTAATCATGTCGCAACTCCCATTGCTCTCCCTTCAAGCCTCTGAATAGTCCATGGCCGCCTGTTCCCAGTCTCTATGTCTCGAAGCATTGCCTGACACGACAAGAGATGTGGAATGCACAACCTTGGGCTCAAGAACCTTCGCGCTGACTATTTATGTAGGCTACGGTGAATCTTGTGGCTTTAGATCTTGTTGATGGCTGAATCCAGCCCAGATCCGCAAATATCCCCAGAGCATTCTGCTCCTACATCCCCCACGTTCGTTAGACCACCTAGCTCAGCGCAACGCTTCTCAAAAGCCCGGGCCAGCTCGCGCGACGACTTTGAAGAGTCGTCGAGACCTGGCAAGAGACCCAAGCTCGAAAGCCCTCTCATGACCGCCGCAGCCGCTTTCGCTGAGGCACAACAGCATACATCTCCATCTAAGCTTCCGCCGACATCTGGGACAAGTCCGAACCCGCCTCACGAAGCCCGAAACGCGCTCATGGGCGCAAATCAGAATGTGACGAGCAAAGCCCCCGAGCCGATGTCTGACATCCCTTCCGATCCCGCAACCACCGTCAGCGAACCACTAGCCATCGTTGCAGAAAATATTCAGCAACCGACTGGGTCTGTTCCGGAAGGCTCTGTTTCTGGAGACAACCATGCAGCGCTAACCAGCCCCACGAGTATGTCGAGTGGCGGGACGCTGGGAACCCTAGAAGGCATGCCAGCCGTCTCGGGAATGACCACCACAGTGGGTAGTCCGCTTGCGCTCGAAGAAACAGTCCGTCAGGTCGTGAATGCAGAGGCAGGCTCTACCTCTCCCGGCGGTGTTGCAAAGTTGGGGGCGCTCTCGTATCCGACCCCATTCTTACAACCACAAGGAGCGGAAAACGCTGCTAGACGAGGGATGAGCTTGCCTCATTCCGGTACACGACAAGGTACAAAATCTCCTTCCAGCAAAAAGCACAGATGCCCCTACTGCGCGACCGAATTTACTCGTCATCACAATCTGAAGAGCCATCTGTTAACACATAGCCAAGAAAAACCCTACGTCTGCTCGACCTGCTCCTCGCGCTTCCGGCGACTCCACGACCTCAAGCGACACACCAAGCTTCACACCGGCGAAAGACCCCATATTTGCCCCAAATGTGGCCGCAAGTTTGCCCGGGGCGATGCTTTGGCCCGCCATAACAAAGGGCCGGGAGGTTGTGCCGGACGGAGATCCAGCATGGGCAGTTTTGGTGGGGAGGAAGAGGCTGACGCGGACGAATCGATGGAGGGCGTGGTGTACGGCGAACCTGAACCTCTCGAGGATGAAGAGGGCAATGACAAACGACCGGGTATCCGCCGACAAGCACCCTCGGGAGACGACACGCTGGACGACCCTGCTCATACATCTCGCATTCCGAGTACATATCCTCCGATACAGGGCCGCCCTCCTGGAGGGATCGCCAGTGGTCAGTATCCCCCTCGGTCTGGGTTCAACCAACAAGGTGCGGGTCCCAGCAATGCCCCCGTGCCTTCACCTGCAGCAATGCCATTCCCCCCCATGTCTGGGTCATCCTCCAGCTCGCGGCCCTCGGCTCCAGGCACCGTCTACCCGCAGAATCCCATGACAGAGAGCCCAAAGCCGCTTTCGCCTGGTCAAATGCAGAGGGGTGGCCAGGTTTCTGGAGGTGATGGCAGCATCGGTCGGAACCGTTCGCCCAGCACGACCTTTTATCCACAACCGCACGCCCGGTCTGGCGGAGGTTCGGGTTCCTCTCTGGGTGTCCCTTCGAGCGGTCCACAGTTACCACCTCCCCATGTGCTGAACCCGCCGGATGCGAGGTATACGCTGCCCAGTCAAGGTGGGCCGGCGCATCCTCCTACTCAGCCTAGCGGACCGCCTACCCACATGAGTGGCAGTGGTCCTTTATCGTCACACAGCAACAGTCTATCGAGTCACGGTCATTCCGGACATGGCAGTGGAGAAACGTCCAAGGCCATGTTTGCGCAAGAGGAACGGCTCTGGGCATACGTGACGAGCCTCGAGCAACGGATCAACAACATGCAGGAGGAGATTAATTCATTGAAGCAACAATTGGCCAGCGCCACACAGCAACAACAGCAACGGGTTTGAAACGTCTTTCAAAATGATACAGAGCACTCTTAAGCAACAACGATTTTGCTCGCCAACCAAGCCAGCCGGAACGGGAAAAGTGAATATGACCTTACAGATATTGCCCGGGCTCGATGTGGAGTTCGAATACGAAAAGTGAAAACATGGCACAGTCAAAAAAGCATTAGGGAATGCTGCCGGGGTTTTATCCGATTCTAACATTTTTGCTTGGGCATGTTACAGATACCCCTCGTGTTGCATCTTTATTCTTTCCCTCTCTCTTTTTAGCTCATTTTATTCGACGGAGCATCGCGGGTTCAAAGAACAGGCGTTCTCTGCGTGTGCACGGTCTTTGGCGTTGAGGCAAGACGGCGGGTTGGAAGGGGCTGTCGACACATAGGCACAGAGCAATGTGACGGCACCATGATGATCCCAGTGCTCGCGACGGGGAAAACAGGCAAGGACAAAAACTGGTTAGGGACGGGGCGGGAATGAGTTCATTGAATGATGGGCCAGATGATTGTGTTTGTTGTGCAACTTGTTCTACACCATTGTGTATATGTACATTACGGATCTCTTTTTACACCCCCAACAACCAAAGAGTGGCCAAAGGACCGCACGGAACCTGGATTCATGCTTGCCACGGGAGGGCAGTTGCATCAGGAGAGGACACGGGGCACCTGGAGCAGGGAATACAACTGTTTAGACACAGGAAGTATGTGCATCATGTTCGTTTAGCAAATAGGACCCTTGGAATGCACCACCCTGGAGTCCTCCTACGGGCCTCGAGGAGCTGTGCCGAGCATCCATCCCTCTCATCAAATCTAGTGCAGCTATAATAAGACAGGGTGGTTCGGTGTGCCTTGCTTGTGATGTCTCCCAAGCTATTAGGGCGCGACATAGCCGTCCACATCCGTCGAATTACTGAGTGCTGCATACTTGGTGTAGTTCTGTTCGTATTGGTCCAGCTTGTTCATGACGGCCTTGTAGGCGTCGGTCCCGATGACGACACGTAACGGCGGGTTGGCCATGATGGCCAACTCGTACATGGCCTTTGCACCCTTCTTGGGATCTCCTGCCTGGGTACCATGGCGGGCAGTCATGTGTTTCTCGGCGTTGAGATCTGTGGTCATCGTGAGTGATGGGTAACGGAGGACGAGCAAAATCAGACAGAGCAGGGACAAGATGAGCAGAGACGTACGGTCATAGGCAGGGTGGCGGGTGGCGAAGGTCATTGAGCGGCCAGCCCAGTCTGTCCTGGAGGGCATGTTAGCATCCGCACATATAATGTCATTCCATGTATTGAGAGGCTTCACGTAGAGAACCCGCGAATACCACGGCAGCGAGGACGACGTCAAAACGTACCTGAACCCGCCTGGCTCAATCAGCGTGAATTTGATCCCCCACTCGGGCTTCACCTCGTGGCTGAGCGCCTCGGTGAAGCCCTCGACAGCCCACTTGCTGGCACAGTAGATGCTGAAGAACGGCACGCCCCTCTGTCCGCCGATGCTGGTGATCTGCTGAATCAGGCCGCCCTGGGGAGTCTGCCTGTCTCTCATGGTCTCCAAGGCCTCGCGCGTGACGTCCAGCACGCCGAAGAAATTGATCTCCATCTGCCGCCGGATCTGCTCGTCGGTGCACTCCTCGAAACAGCCCGCGAGGCCGTACCCGGCGTTGTTGACCACGACGTCGACGCGGCCGAATTTCTGCAGCGTCGCGGCGAAGGCCTGCTTGATCGACGCCTTGTCCGTGACGTCGAGGCGCAGTGCCAGGTACGTCTCGGGCGTCGTGTTGGCGAAGGAGAGCTGCGACGGGTCGCGCGCCGTGGCAGCGACAATGTCGCCGCGGTCCAGCACTTCCTGGGCGTAGTCGTGGCCGAAGCCGGTTGACGTGCCGGTGATGAGGAAGACTCGAGGCATCTTTTTCCCCAGGTCGCAGATCTTGTCCACTTGGTTTGTTAGGTTGGATTGTGCCGTGGCACGGAGGTCACTGATTGATTGATTGATCGATTGTCAGGCCTCCGATGACACCACGGACGAGATCAAACAGTGGACGCAGAGGTGTGTGTTATATCGACGACGTCACCAGACTTGTGGCTCTTCTCGACGTCGTTGGAGTCACTTGATGTTGGTGGCCTCTTACCTCCAGAAAGAAAACAATCTTCTTTCCTCCAATCCTTGCTATAAAAAGGCCGTGGAGCAGGACGTGTCTTCCTCTTCTTGTCACTTATCTATTGCACAAACCAGGAACCAGGAACCAGGGGGTGACGTGCAGCTAGCTGGACGTCCTCGATATCTTTTATCGCGGGAAATCCTCGACAAGAGGTCCACCGGTCCACCGAAGTCTTGGTTCGACCCTATCAACGGAGTCATTGTGATCTCGATACCCGACAGACCGGATTTGGGTTTTTTCTGGGTGTTTTACGGGAGAAGCTCGCCGGAGCTAGCCCCCAACAACCGCTGCAGAACGACGCCGTACAATACACCACGCAGCCCTGCGTAACGACGACTGTCCATCTTACAGGGAAGAAGAGCCAGAGGGTTTCTTTCTTGGAGAAAGGAAGAAGGATAAGAAGGACAAGGACAGAGACGTTTCAGCAACCGAGTCGCTGTACGTAATTCTTGTGGACCGCCTCCGATCGCCAGTGACCCCCTTTGTGTCCCACCCGTGCGCCAAAGAAACGCCCTGTTCCGCGGCTCCTGGGCCGCAAATCTCGGGTGCCCTGTAGAGAACTGGTGAGGCGAGCTGAAGGCCCGATATCCGATTGATACGGACGACTTCGAACGGGGCCTGGATACAGGTACGGAGTACTCGGTACTGAACACCTCGTATCACGTACTTCCCATATCATCCTCGTATTTCGAGGTCCGGGGCTCGTTCCACCTCCTCATCCGGAGCATCAGGCATCCCGCAAGGCCCAGAGCTTCTCTTTGTCCCTTCCTCCATCTCAACGTCTCGTATACAACCAAACAATTTCCGTCACCATTCCTGGGGTCTTGTCGCTTGGTCCGCTAACTGTCTGTTGACCTACCTGTTCTTACCCTTTGGTTTTCTGGCTTCTCAAATCTCGGTAAAGCTCCACTCGGCCGGGGGCAGACCGCGCGTCTCTGGGCGCTGTCGCGAAGCATCGAATCCTGACAAGAAAGAGGGTCGAATCAACGGCAACTCTTGGTGTAACAGCAGCACCTCGGATAAGATCTCTTTTACTTCTGCATCTCTTTTAGTAGATGCATCCAGGACAAGGCTGTTGCGCAGGTTGATCACATCGAACACGCGAGTTCTTTGGCATCTAGAGCCCTGCTATCGGCTCTCAGCCTTGCAGACCATCTCTCCAGCATGTGGAATAATTCACCACATTATTACCCTCACCAGGGCCCTCCGGGACCTTACATTCATCGTCAATCCACCATGAGTGACCAGCTGTCCGTCTCTTCCGGGACCACAGGGGTGATGAGCCAAGGGAGTCATCCCCATCCCCAGAACTACAACATCCAACAAACCAGCCCCCATGCCTACAACAACACCACTACGACCCCCACCTACTTCTACCCAAGCAGCCACGTACACAATCCGCCTTCTCACCTTCTGGCCCAGAACCATCCGTACATCTCGTCACCGCCCATCACAACAGGCCCTCCCCCGTCACTCACCACGATCCTCCTGACGTCCGCCCCGCAACAGTTCGCCCAGGCCACAGAACATCCGTTCCTCCGTCTGGCAGGGCAAGGTGCTCTTCCCAAACACACTTTGTCGCGCTGGCTCTCTCAAGACCGGCTGTACGCGCAGGCCTACATTGGCTTCATCGGCTCTCTCATCGCCCGTGTTGACTTGCCCTACGTCAACGTCCCGGACAAATCGACGTCTCTGCGCTGGCGCATCGTGAACTGCCTGACGGGCGCCCTGCAGAACATCCACACCGAGCTGAAATTCTTCGGCAACACCGCGGCCAAGTACGGCCTGGAGTTAGACGCGCCCACACGCGCTGACGGGATGTTCACCGCCGAGCAGGCCACAAAGCAATACATCGACCTGTTTCGCGCCTTTTGGACCGACCCCAGCATGAGCTTGCTTGAGGGCATGGTGGTGCTGTGGGCGACCGAGACGGTGTACCTGAGCGCGTGGAGCTACGCCAGGTCTTTTGGAGAGGAGAAGCCTTCTGTTGCCACTACTGACGTAGCCAGAGGAGATACACAGGAGGTAACGACGACGACAACCAAATCAGAAGGCGTCATGTCGGAACTAGAAGGGAGCGAGGTCAACACATTGCACAACAACGACAACGACAACGAGACGACGACCACCGGCGGCGGCGGGTGGCACGCAAAAACCGACGAACAAAGCCACGTCCCCGACGACGACGACGAGGGCAATAACAACGAATCCACAACCCGCCGCAACGAGCCTTCCGCTCACGCGAGCGACCTGGACGGCGGCGCCCTCCGTGACGCATTCATCCCCAACTGGACGAGCAGCGCGTTCGAGGCCTTTGTCGCCGAGATCGCCGAGCTGACCGACCTGCTGGCCGAGCGCGAGGACGCCGTCGCCCGCAAGCTGGACGTGTACCGCGCCGTGTGGAAGCACATCTTGGACGTCGAGAGGCGCTTCTGGCCCGACGTGAGCGGCCTTGGTGGTGGTGGCGGCGGCGGCGGCGGTGTTCCGGGTTCGTGAGGTGAGTAAGAGGCCCTCACCTCCAGACAAGGGGAGGGCAAGGGTGTAGTTTGCCTGCATTGACAGGACAACGAACGTTGGGAATAATAAAGTTCGAGATCCTTACCGGACGGACATGAAGATCAGAGCCCCAAATAATTCTAACGCAAAAACTTGCAAACCGAGCTCTGTGCGAGGGAGGTGGAGGCAATTGCTTTAAAGGATGGGGGTATTGAATGGAAAACGTCCTCCATAAGGAACGCGAGAGGAGGCGAAGGGGGAGCGAGATCGAGAGCGTGGAGCAGAGCAATGTGTGCGAAAAGAAAAGGAATAATAAGGGGATACGATCTCCTTGTAATCACAGATGGATTCTTCCAGGTTGTTGTGTTTTCCTTCCTTCCTTTCTTCCTTGTGTTTCTACTAGTAGGTACTTAAGTTCACCATCGTGTTGGTGAAGGGGGGGGTGGTTAGTTGGTCGGTCAGTTGGGTTTGATCTTTCTTTGGCCATTGCTATGGTTATGACTATGGCTGTTATTACGTGGTATATCTGCCCGAGTCTGGAGATACGTAATGTATTATTACTCGACACATCGACTATATATATATACATATATATCTCTCTCACCTGCTGGGATATATCTATCTATACCTATATCTATCACGCATTTGGAATGGATCAATCGATCGATGTTGAATTCCGGTATCTGGGACCATTGTCATTCTTCGTCATTCTCATTATGTGAATTCTAGCTTCTCGCGTGCACGCGTGCGTACATAGACTGATAACTCCTGGTATCTGGTGCCTCCAATTCTCCTCCGCCCGATGGAAGAAGCTCAACGCTCGGCGGCGCGGATCCCATGGCTGTATGAACCCTCAAGCTTCGTAGTCGTACTGCATCCCAGCCCTTGATTCCTGGAGCCCGGAATGCCTTTTCGTCATCAGAAGCTCCCGTATGGCAGAGACCGCAGCTTCCCGCAACCAAGGGACGGTCAGAGTCCAACGATAAAGGAGCAGCGCCGAGCGTCGAAGCTGCAGCTCGTGTGGGCATATCGACTGTGATCCAATCTTGAGCATCTCGAGCATCTCTGCTAGGCTCGGCTGGGTCGCAATTCATCGCGGGAGATGCTCCATCAAAATCTAGCATCTGCATAGCCCTAACCGGTTCTCAGAGATCGCAAATTGTGATTCTTTCAGGTTGACTGAATTCCACGCCAATTCCCCACGTCGGTCATACTTTTCTCCATGGTGCTCCTGGAGGATTCGTCTATTGGCCAGCAGACTCGGTGCCGTTGACTCCAATAGACGGGATTTGACTCCTAATTTCCTTCAGCCCCGTCCCGTCCTGTACAGGGCGTGGGGTGGTGTCTGGCATGGCTGTAGGTTCTAGTCATACCCGGAGCTTGAGCTGATGTGTCCACGTGTGACGACATAGCGATCGATACTGGGCGAGGTAGAATCTCGATCCAGCTCTTCTCACTACACCGGCCGAACATTGTCAGCGTGCCAGAACCCCATCACCGCACCGGTCTCCGTAACCCAATCTCGAGTAGCATGAACGGCGGCCTTGGCCATCCCAGTATTCTTCCTTCTGTGACCCTTCTTGAAGCCAACACCCTCTCTTTCGCCCGTGGCATACTCAGAGCCCATGCTTGGCAGCACATTCTCTCCGGCACTGAGGCTGACGAAGAGTGCAAAAGGGACCAACCACACACACAGCCCAAAGTAGGATGCAATCTCGGTGAATGTGGGTTGATCATATGAGGGGGGCGTCGAATACCAGTCTCTCCTGCTGCTCGGTGGTGCACCCCGATATGGCCCTCCTCTTGTTGTTGCGTCGCTAAAGTGTCGGAACCATAGCCAGTGGTTCAGGATGACCAAGGCACAGCTGCCCAGAAAGAAAGGATCGGACAATTTCACGATGGGGAAATGCCGCAGGTTCGTCGCGTAGACACCGTGACTGGCCACGCCCAACAAGGTGAGATACCAGGGAAATCCATCGACGAGCCAGAGTAGTAACTGTGCAACAACCACGGCATAAATAAGGCGCCTGAGGAGTTTCGCACTGAGAACGGTGTGCTCTTCGACGAGCTCGGAGAGGTAATAGAGACCCGAGGCGATGGAGAGAGTGAGGAATCCGAACCCTAATATGAGGCCGGTGTACCCCACAAGGGGAAGAATCCACATGGTTCGTCTATCTGAGTGCGCGGAACCGATGTCAGAAGTCGGCGATGAGGCTCGCCGGAATTGCAGAGATGAACGTGAAGATGGGAAAGGCCATTGAGGGGGGGGAAGAGGAGAGAGGATGAGGCCAGGCTGGTCAATGCCGGTTGACTGAGAGGGGTGAAAAGGATACTTTGCTAAAGAATGAGAAGACGCAAAGCCTGCGCATGTGACGTCGATTCAACCTCGAAAAGCGTTCTTGGCAGCTAAAGACGCTCACGTGCGATTCACACCGACCGTGCCGCTTTTATAACGACTCTGCCTGTGCCCGTCGTCGCGGACTATAGCACGGAGAATCATTATGGAAAGCCTTTACTGTCGCCGGGTGACACCTTCACGAAACGATTAACACCTAAACTGGCAGAACATCAAAAGGGCTATTGCCGAGGGATGGTTTGCAAAGGTACTGTACAGCTCGGCGTGCAGTGACCCAGAGAGTGATCGCGAAATCTTGTTCCTTCAACATTTCCCCTTCAGTGCAAACTTTGTGCGTGCGATTCGGTGTTGTAGACTTGTCGGCAGTAGAACGAGGTACAGGTAACTCTCATGGCGCCGAACCTTGCAGCCTCGCAACACGCCCTCAGCCAGGATATGCTTGCCGATGGGGGCTTCAAAGCCAGGCAGATTGCAGAGAGAGTATCCCGTGCAGCACACAGACCATCAGAGCGCACCAGGCGAACCTTTATCGATTCGGTTCCACCACTGCACTCCGCAATCGTGGTGGGTGTTGGCGGTCAATCACTCCTTCCATGCTGGAGGCATTGTTCGACCTTCTCGATGAGATAGCGGAGTTCCTGCTAGCAACCTCGATTTTGATACGGGAATGTGAGTGAACCTGGACTTCGCTGAAGTTAAGTTTACCCTCACACTTGGAATGCAGAGAATATTTTGCTATTTCGGAACCACATTCAGCACATGCCTTCAGATTTATTGAAGAATACTGCAAGGCCTGAAATCTGTTGCACGAATGTACTATTGTTCTTGTCATCGTCATATCTCTCATCACTCACGACAGACTCCCTCTGCAGCTTCTTGAATGGCCGTCGGACGTTGAAGTAGCCGACAGCCGAAGCAGTGGCCCAGACCAATGTCCGTGATCAGTGTACCATGATGGGCTGCACGTTGGATGCAGTGGCTCTTTATTGTGCAGTGCCTTCTTCAATCCTGCGGTACCGTGCAACGTGGTAGGAGCACAATTAACGGGCATTCGAGACGCTTTGGAAATCAAAAGTCAAAAGTACGGCGCTCTTATTTCCGGGATTAGAAAGAACTGCCCACGCATTGCAGCCTTCTGGCTGGGCATTATTGCAACAGCGTAGGCACGAGAGATTCTCAACTATGCCCTCTCGCCAATACCACCGGTCAATCTCGTGGTAGGGCCCTGAACGAGGCTAGTGCAGTCCTTTTTGCAAGTTCAGTATGACAGTCTCATCAACGCAAATCAAACGATCAGTCCGAAAGTGACAAAGAGCAAAAGTCGTCAAGGTCCGTGACAGACTTTACGAAGATCGCCGCGTGGTGCGACGGAGTCTCTTAAGACATGAGGGTCGGGTTATCGAGAAAGAATACATTCAAGCAACAGCTTCATTCGTATGGAGACACAAAAACCAGGAGTCAAAGGATACTTCCTTCTCTCACACCGCTCCGTCGCCTCCTAGCGGGTGCCTTGCACAAGTGAACAGAGCTTTTCTCACCCGCGTGCTTTTCGCGCCTTTTACAAACTCGATGATGAAGTTGCAAGTCTAATTCTCGAGGTAGGGAAGTCCAAACTCCAGCACACCTAAAGGTTATACAAGGGAGTTATTGGCACGAGGCTAACGGAACAGGACGGGCGCAGTCGAGAATGCCGTGGGTAGGGCCCTCGAAGGATTGACCCCTGGGCACTCGTAATGTTACTCTCGTCGATGGTAGCGTCGTTGATAAAGCCTAGGTCGCAGCAAGCCGCAGGATTGCCATGCATGCGTGTCTTGTCGCAGGAATTTGGCTTCTGCAACACAGGAGTGCCATTCCCCATCACTTCTGATGGGCAACAAGTATCTCGTATAGCTGTTCGAGCATTCTGACATAGGTGCAAGACAGAAATCCCCTTATCGTGTCCTGGAAGAGATGGACAAGCAGCCAATCTTGAACGTGAGTTGAGCGAGAGCTTGAGGGGTTGCAACGCTAACAGATCTTGGCAGTGCCTTTATCTATACTCAATGCGGTATAACGAGAGTTTATAGTCAACGATCGACGCCTTCGGGGAACAACAATCCGTCTCCACTATTTTAACTATCTCGGCCCGCCCCATATTCCGGCTTTTATCCCCCGCTCCGAGTTCGTCTGCTTCTCGAGCCTGTCGATATCTCTGCTTCGACTTATGCACGTTGATGGGTACTGTCGAACCACTCGCATACGCCAATAGCATCCTACACGATGAGCTCCTTCGCAGTGCCCTTATCTTGCTTGTCTTGGGCCTCTCAGGCACCTTGTACAGTATTGGAATCCATGCTCACGCGATGCATGTCAACCTCTCCTCTCGGTCGCCATTCCGCTAAGGGCTCGCTCTCCGTTGACACGCTCATTCTTGGCGAAATGACGGGCTCAGGGATATACCTACAGGTACATGCTGTGGGAACCATTGGCCGTCACCGGAGCCGTCAGCAACGAAGCCAGTCTTACAGCCATGTGCCTCGACAATGCCCTGCTCGTCCTGCGTAAGTGTCAGGGATCCTCTATAGCTCGCTTCGCGGTCTGTTTCGCCTCCAGCACTCTTTGCGTGATTGATGGGATTTCCCCAGACGCCTCCGTCCCTCCTCCGACCGAGCTTTCGTGGTCGACGTGAGGCATGAGCCGATCAAGAACTTCTGTTTTCAGTCCCCTTATCACCCTTGCTTTTCTTCGATTTATTCTTTCTGCCCGTTTTCATGCTTGCTTTTCCATCGGGTGGGCTAGACCCAGTGTCGGCAGACTACCCATCTTTTTTTTCAAAGAAACTGCCCGTCGTTGAACTTCTCTTTTCTTCACGGTTTTTCTCTCATCTTTCCCTGCCTCTTCCTGTGGCCCTCTCTCAGACTTCCCTGTGACTATCCTCACCAGGATGGAGTCTCACGAGATGTTCTCGGTCAAGACTCCTCAAGTCAACGTTCAAGACGAGAAGAGAGAGCAAGCGCCGTATTATGGCGGTCAAAGGACCGAGGGAACTAAGAACACATCGACAAGAGTTCGAGTGAGTACACGCCACTTTTCAAGATGTGGCTGCACAACACTAAGACGGCCTACAGAGGATCTTCAGCTTCGCTCAGATTTTCTTCTTCGCGCTCAGCTACATGTCGTCTTGGGAGGCCATTGCATCGTGCGGCTGACGTCTCCCCTGCTGGCCATCCCGCCGCAAGCTAATAGCAGATAGAAACATCGCATACTTCTTCTGGAATGGCGGACCTCGCTCTCTTTCGTTGGGCTATTTGGTCGTCATCTCCGGTGTGCTGTGCCAGGTCGCATCCATGGCTGAAATGGCTTCGGTCCAGCCCATTGCAGGTGCGCAGTACCATTGGACTCACTACCTCGCGCCTCCGACCCAGCGACGCTTCATCACCTGGATGCAAGGCTGGATTACCTGGTTCTCGTGGATCTCGCTCCTGGCTGGCGTAGCCAACATCGCTGCTCTCATGATCCAGGCACTGGTCATTGCCAACTATCCAACGTACATTCCACACGGATGGCATGTGACCTTGATCATCTACGCCTTGCTCCTTGTCCAAGGATTGATGAATCAGTACGCTTTCTGGACCATTCCCTGGATCGAGCTGCTCTCTGGTCTCCTGCACGTCATCATGTGGGTGGTCTTCGTTGCCGTGTTGGTCACGTTCGCCTCTCGCCACTCGGCCGAGTTTGTCTTCCTGGAGAAGTCGGCGCTCTCCGGCTGGAACAACGAGTATGTCTCGTTCAACCTCGGTATGCTTACTGCCACCTGGGGGTTCGTGGGTAAGTTGTACACATCCTACACAGCGGCGTGTTTTTGCTTGCCCGCTGCTGATTAGTCGGTTGCAGGGTTCGATGGAGCAGTCCATATGTCTGAAGAAGTGCGAAAGGCGCGACATGCGGTGCCGAGAGCCATGTTCTGGAGTATTGTCATGAACGGGGCGCTCGCGTACGGAATGGTGATCGTCTTCCTCTTCTGCGCCGGAGACGTCGACGATCTTCTCTCCTCGGGCTATCCTCTGCTGCTCATCTGCATCAACGCGACGCAGTCCACAAGGGCCGGCTCGGCAATGGTGGGTCTGTCGATGATCGTCACTCTGGCCTGCTGTCTGGGCAGTATCGCGTCCGCATCCCGATTGACGTGGGCCTGGTCTCGCGATGGAGCACTGCCTGCCTATTTCTCATACATCGACCCGAAGCACCGCATCCCCGTCCGCTCGGTCTGGCTGCCCATCTTCATCGTCATGCTGCTGGCGCTCCTCAACGTCGGTAGCAGCATTGCCTTCAACGTTATCGTGGCGCTGTCGACCCTCGGCCTGTACCAATCCTACCTCATGGCGATTGCCTGCATGATATGGGCCCGATATCGGGGGAGGGTGGAGCCCCCGGGCTGGTCTCTGGGACGTTGGGGTGTCTACATCAACGTCTTTGCCGTCGTCTACTCGGCATACATCATGGTCTTCCTCTGTTTTCCGTCCTTCCTCCCTATCAACGGCTCAGATATGAACTATGCTCTCCCAATCAACGCCTTTGTCCAGCTCGTTGCGTTGGCTCTGTGGTTCTTATGGGGCAAGCGGAACTGGAAAGGTCTCAACAAGGACGTCGTCGATGCTGTGGTGGCCGACTCGGATCGGAATACTAAGGATTAGACACAAGGCCGTCGAGAGCGGCGCTGAGAATATGCATGGATACTCATTCACTTTGGGTGTTCCGGGAAATTTACATGATATTTCGATTGCCCACTTTGGCACGAAACTGCATCATATCGCTTTTAGGAATCCCTAGCAAACATAAGGACTGGTGGCCCGCCAGGCGGTTCGATATACTCGGTTATTTCGCAATAGAAAAGGCCCAACATGCGGACATACAATATACGAAAACGATCCGCTCTTTCCTTGATGCCCTCTATGTCTCGGCATGAAGTAGACTGTGTACCAAACAAGACCCCAAATTAAAGAGTTGAAGTGATCCCTCATGCTGTATTGTTGTCTAGGTATTATGTGAATAGCCCCCATATGGAAAATGCCCCCCACACAAAGTCCACCATCACATCACTGCGGAGTTCCCAATTTGTTTCTCCACCAGAAATTTATTTTTCTATTGTTCGTGCGCTTCCCACCGCAACCAACGACGCTGCGACATGTACTACCCTTGAGTACCTGTGTCTGTGCCTATGGCGCCTTGAACAAATACATCAACGACACTGTAACGAAGCGCCCTTTTTCCCCTCCCCCATCTCTCCTCGCCCGCAGACTCGGCGCTACCATGTCTCGCCCCGAAGACCTTCTCCCTCCGGACCTGTACTACAACGACACCGCATCGGCCAAATACACGACGTCGTCGCGGATCCAGTCGATCCAGGCGTCCATGACCCACCGGGCCCTGGAGCTCCTCGACCTCGACTCCCCCTCCTTGATCCTTGACGTTGGCTGCGGGTCGGGCCTGTCGGGCGAGATCCTGTCGGAGGAAGGACACATCTGGGTGGGCATGGACATTTCGCCGAGCATGCTGGACATCGCGCTGCAGCGGGAGACCGTCGAGGGCGACCTGTTCCTGGCGGACATGGGCCAGGGCGTGCCCTTCCGCGCGGGGGCGTTCGACGCCGCCATCAGCATCTCGGCCGTGCAGTGGCTGTGCAACGCCGAGACCAGCGGCGTGTCGCCCGAGGGCCGGCTGCGGCGCTTCTTTGACGGCCTGTACGCGTCGCTGCGCCGCGGCGCCCGCGCCGTGCTGCAGTTCTACCCCAAGAACGACGCCCAGCGCGCCATGATCTCCCAGGCGGCCGTGCGCGCGGGCTTCGGCGCCGGCATCCTCGAGGACGACGGCGGCACCAAGAACGTCAAGACGTACCTCGTCCTCAGCGTCGGCGGGGGCGACATCACCGACCGCGTCAGGAACATGGACAACGTGGACATCGAGGACGGCCGCCGGATCCGGGAGGCCAAGATGACCACGACTTCCCACAAGGGCGGGGCGGGCAGGCGGGGGCCATTGGGTGATGTCAAGGGCAGCAAGGCGTGGGTCATGAAGAAGAAGGAGAAGATGAGGAACAAGGGCAAAGTGGTCAAGACGGACTCGAAGTACACCGCGCGCAGCAGAGGGCCCAAGTTTTGAATGGTGGCCAAAGAATCACCAACCCCGACTACGGTTCTTACGAAATTCCACGAGTGAATGAGTGAATAATAATACATCGGACGGGCGTGGAATGAGGAGCCACGAATGACGAAAGAAAACCAACGCTGACGAGCTACGAAGTTATGCCCTGACCAACGCAACAAACACCCTGAGAGATCATGATGCATCCCGGGAAGGCTGAGTCGAGACAAACGAAAGTGAGGACTCTTGTCCAAGTCCACTATGCCGAGAACCAGGAGGCCCAGGGGATGGTGAAAACCGTCGTCTCGTCCAAGAAGGTTGGGATGGGATGGATGGGAGATGAGGCGATCAGACCCTGTCCTTATTCATTACGAGTGCGATCACGTACATACGTACGCCAGGCCGAGTCCTCATCACGCCACGCAAACAAGAGCTCTTCAGTCAACCTGCGCGGGCGACGAACGAAGCTTTCTTCTGTGTTGTACTCGACCAACCCCTAGGGATGGTGGTTCGGCCGCAAAAGTCGCAAATGGATAAACAAGGCTGTGATAAAGGCGCTGTGCTCCTCCTTCCGGCGAACGAGAGATTTCGAACGATCAAAGCAGAATAAAAAAAGGGGGAAAGTGTATGGTGGATTGTCAATTCAACATCCCAAAGCCGAAAGATCGTTAATTCGGATATTGCCAAACGCCTGCTTCTATTCCATCCACGGTTGCTTTTTTGTTTTCCAAACCGCCATCCCGCAAATGCTCCTATTCCACTGAGACCCAATAGTGGAAAAAACCCACAATGGCAACGAACAGCCTTTGTTTTCCATGCAACCACAACCAGGTTTTTGGTACAGCGCCGCGCCCCCTTAAAGCATCAAGACAGGTGGAGCCAATGACTATTGTCACAGTCTATCCAAGCAAAATGATAGATGTTACCAATCTTCCCAACCAAAGAGCATAAAGAATCGATTCCTCTCAGAGTCCACCTTAATCGCTTTCCGCTTTGCCAATACCCTCATCTTGGTCAGGAGGGCGATTTTCCAAGTTCGCGTCACCTGAAGTCCCCCGGGCAGACAGATCTTGAGCAGGATCATGCTCATTTTCGGTAGCAGCGGCGGGGATTTGTTTCTCTCCCACTTCTGCGTTAGAGAGGATGCTGTTTCCATTCTCATCGACACGCACGCCACTGCCAACACGAACACCCTTGAGCTGCGTAAAGTCATCTGCGACCATACCACCCTCGTATTTCTGCTCGGCGGCCGGTTCTTTGCTCCTGCGCCAGCCTGTCGTAAAGACCTTGCTTCCTGATATGTCGAACTTGGGCAGTGGATGAGCCTCCGTGTTGAAGACAACGCTGTCAAGAGGGAAGAAATCGTCATCTGAAAACAACAAATAGAAATACTTGAGTGTCTCAGCCAGCCAGAAACTTTCCATGTTATCACGTCGTTTCCTCTCTCGAACGGGGTTCTCCATCACCGTATCCAGAGAGGTGTAGGCGTACACCTTGCCTGTCATCTCATCGACGACCTTGGTGTGCTCGCGGAAGGCTTCGAACATTTCCCACCCCCACTGCCGGTATTTCCTGTCCTTGGTGATGCGGTACATGTAGAAGAGCGATTCGATAGTCTCGGGTCGCTGGAGATTGTGCACATCGTTCGAGTGAATGTCGTAGTCAGAGCGCCAGTCTGCATCGACATCGTCAGAGAGCTCAGCAGCGTGTGGTGGTTTCCACGTTGGGTCAACATGCCCTCGCCATTGTGGAGCGGGATTGTCTGTATGGAAATAGCAGATCTCGGGGGCGAGGCCGGTCGGAGTGACCTTGTACATCCCCCAGCACGTCTTCATCAATTCCTCGGCGAGATTGAGGTTCTCGTCATGTTTCTTCGTCCACTTGCTCCCCAGTCTGGCTTTGGCTTGCTCGACCGTCTGTCCTTCGGTTACTGCTAGGGCTATAGTCCCAGGCATGAAACACGCCAGATGATCCATCTTGGCAGTCAGAGGGGCGCTGAGTCCATTTTGCCTTTCGGCAAGGATGGTTAATGATGCATGCTCAGAATAAGTGATCAAGTGTTTCTTGACACCCTCAAGTGCCTCGTCCCACATATCCAAGTACACCTCCTCAACCCCGCCCGTTTGTAAGTACTGTTTGATCAAATATTCGTAATAGCTGTCCCCTCGAGATCCCAACCGTATATTTTCGCCTCGAAATTCGCCCGTTGCGGGGTATATGTAGATTGGTAAGAGGCCATCTTCGCGTTTTTGGGATTCGATCACCTCAATGACGTGCTCAGCCTTCGTCCAGTAGATTGGCTCCCCTGTGATTTTGGCAAGGTACTTCATTTCGAGTTGTAGAGTCGCCGCTTCAGCGGTAGAGGATGCACCTCCGTCGACATGTGAACCGACTCCTTGGGTCGTGTTCAAGTTCACTGAGGCATACGGAATCCCCGAAGGTGAATCGTAGGCCCCGAGGAGACGGTCTGCAAGATCTGTCGCCTTCTCAATGTATAGGTCTTCTCCCGGTTGGTTGACGTCGTCGTCCCGTTGCGGTGCAAGGTGTGGGAAGGTTGTTGATAGGTAGTATGCTGACAACAAGCCCCCCAGCATGCGGATAGTCGTCTCAAAGGTATTGACTTCGTGATGGGCGGTGTAAGACAGCGACGTAGATATCCATTCTCTTGCTTTGGCAACATGCGAGGTCAAATTCATCATCATGGCAGTATCCAATGCGTCCACAATGATCCAGCCCATGCCACCTTCAACCATATTCTTTCCCTTCCTCGAGAGAGGGTGGTATTCGTCCATTCCCCAAGCATACTTCTCGTAACCTTCCCAAGATATCTTGAATACCTCTTTCACGGCCTCTCTCTGCTCTGACCAGTCTTCGGCGTGGAAGAAAGAATGCTGATGGGCTGCTGGATCATAGAATTGACGGGAGCCCCAGGGTAACCATCCGGCCCACCAGAGGAACATTAGTGAGGCAGAACCAATCAAGGCCAGCACACTTTTCTGCCGCCAGAACCCTCGCCCTCTCCGCCGACTCGAGGGGAAATGTGGCTTGTCTTTGTACATGGGCAGGTCCTTGTCCTCGCCGAAGATGTCGTTGATTTTGGATGTGATTGCACCAGCAGGTCCTCCTTTTGCATGTCCATTACTAGTGTGCTTCTGCCGCCAGTAGGCATCTTCATACGTGCGCTGTGAGCTGGTGAACGAAGGGGCATTCTGGGGCACCTGGAAGGACATTGGAGGGCGAATCGGACCGGCCGAGTTGGTTCATGTGAGTCGTGGGTGGGTCGATAGAGGCTGTTGAGTGGGATGAAGAGCCCAGAAATAAAGGACAAGGATACCAAAAGACAATGAAACGGTCTATTATACAAGTCGCAGGTTGCACAGAGTGTCAGGTGGCCTTCTTGGAAGGCGATGAAGTGGCTCGTTCAGACACGGCTTGGGAAAATCCTTGGCTACCCGATGTTTACGCCGGCTGCTTGTATTATTGACAACGCCTACCGCCTTGGCTGAAATCTACACCGAGATGACCTTCCTCACCCTCACTCACCCTTACAACCACCACCCTCACTCAACTCAATACCACTTCGAGACCCTCTCTAGACCGGATCCTTAAAATGCTGCGTTAAGCTTTCGGCCCTAGACAAAGCAGCATTCTCCAACGAGTTATATGTTCTCCACAGAATATCTCTCCATAGGTGCCCGTGGTGGTGAACTTTAGGTAATCCCGTGATGGACTTTAGGTGCCCGTGGTGGTGAACTCTAGGTAATCCCGTGATGGACTCTAGGTGCCCGTCGTGGTGAACTCTAGGTGGTAGTTCTTGTTAAGGTATGTCATCTCTGATTCAAGGCGTGCGAATTTCAAATCTGATTTTGACTCCTTCGTCTGTGGACTTTGAACGAGGCGTGTTACTTCTGATTTCGTCGCCGTTCACTTTTTATTAAAGTAGTTAAGCTTGTCATCGAGAGATCGGCTAGATTGAGAGGTAGAGTCGGTACCCTTATTACTGTTATAAAGCGAACCCCTAGGCATGCTAATCTTGTCACCTACGTGCCTGTTGAGCGAAGTGAGACCGTAAATAGTAGGTAACTTTGCCGAATAAAAAGGCGCGGATCTAATTGGTCCGGAAGAGTATTCGTATCCGAATAGCTCTTCTTCAGCAGGGCAGAAGCACTCAGTCCTTGTTCCCTGGCTCAGTCCTTGCCCAGAGAACAAGTACTGTGCCTTGAAATCATTGCATTCTATTCCATTGGCTTTGAGCCCACTAGCCGCAGTGGGATGTCAGTGTCAAAAGCGACTGTGCAGAGCGGCCCCCCGCCTACCATCTGCTACTACGAAAGCATTTTCCTGGCTGATTTCTCGCCTGCTTCATCGAGCCTAGGTAGGTTTCATCAGTGCCCGGGAGGTATAACCGGGGCCGGCTCTGATAAGGAGCGACAGAAGTACCCATGGGATCGACAGAAGAGATCAATGCACCGTCAGAGCCAGGGCACTTCGGCGATCTGCCACTAGATGCTTGAATCAACCCCGACCCTCTGCCCAGTGCCAGCAGGTAGCCTATTTGTGAGAACTATGCAGATCACCCTCAGGATCTTCCCCGAAGAACATTGCTGCCTTGTTTTCCGGTCGCTCTTGATGTTAATGCTATCCAGCATGTATCTCTCTTCGCCTCATACAGACTGAGGGATGAAATTCGACAATGGCAAGCTGCGAATCCTGGGCGGACAATACATTTGGCCCAGTGGTGGCCTCTTGTGCTCGATCCTTTGACTTCACTCTCCTCTTCGAGCAAAGCATCCTCTCCATTGTTCCCAATACTATCTTCCTGCTTTTTGCGGCCTCGCGCCTATGGGTTCTACTTCATGTACCAGCTCGTACCACCAAGTATGGATGGGCTTCTATTACCAAAGTCACAATCGCTTGTTTCCTGGCCGTCATTCAACTGGTCCTCCTGCTGCTGTATACTGCGGCAACGTCCACTGAAAACACCACGTCCCTTTCTGCGACTGTGCTGGCAATGTGCGTGGCGATATTCATTGCTCCTCTGTCATACCTCGAACATCATCGTTCTGTTCGACCTTCGACCCTTCTCAACTCCTACCTTGCCCTCTCAATCATTCTTGACATCCCTCAAACCCGCACACTATACCTGTTACATGGTTATGGTGATCTTGCAGGAGTATTTTCCGCAGCGCTTGGAGTCAAAGCTCTCATGCTCTTACTTGAAGCGCGGAGCAAGAGAAGCTTTCTCGAAGTGCAGTATCAAGCGCTGTCAGTGGAAACCACCAGCAGTATTTTGAGTCGTGGGCTGTTCGTCTGGATGAATAGTTTGTTCATTCAAGGGTTTAAGAAAGTGATTTCTTTTGAAGATCTCGGTGTAATTGACAACAAGCTCAACTCTACAACTATTCACCGACGAATACACGATGAGTGGTCGAAGCAAGACCACCAAGTTAGATGGCCTCTTCTGCGGACACTATGGAGAGCACTTCGGTGGTCTATCTTGTCCACAATACCAGCTCGGCTCAGCTACAGCGGATTCCTGTTCGCCCAGCCGTTCCTCATTCGTCGAGCCACTGATTACCTAGCTCAGCCACGGTCAGAAAATGATATCGGTTACGGTCTCATAGCAGCTACTGGTTGTATTTACGTTGGAATAGCGGTACAGAGCCTGAACCTGATGATGGATTGTGGGCTAATCCGGGGCTGTTAGATATCGACCGCTCTCTACAAGCATCAGCTCTACCGGCATATTACCTTAGCCAGAGGCGCCCTGGTCGCGCTCATATACTCTGAAACACTCTCCAGCGACCGGTCTCTGGATGATCCCTCCGCCGTCCTGACGCTTATGAGCACCGACGTCGACCGGATCTGCCAAAGCTTAGCTGTGCTTCCTGATCTTTGGTCTCGACCCCTGGAACTCGTCGCTGGGACTATTCTGCTCGCATTGCAGTTGGGGTGGGTGTCTGTCATGCCGCTAATTGTTGTTCTCTTCAGCATCACTGCCGATTCTAGAGTCACCGTGACGATAGGCGGAAAAGTCAAGGTATGGAACGATGCGGTCCAACAAAGAATCTCCTTAACGGCAGACGTATTGGGGTCTTTGAAAATCGTCAAAACCTTGGGTTTCACCCGACCCATACATTTGATGCTGCAAAGCGAAAGACTGCGCGAATTGCGCTTCCAGGTGAAATTTCGTCATGCGACTATTTGGCTGAATACCCTGGGTGGGTGCACCATTATCTACGCGCAATCGAAATGTCTGACTTTTGACAGGAAACGTACCACCCGCTCTCGCTGCTGTCGTAACCTTCATTGCATATGCCATCAAGGCTAGAATTGAGGGTTCTGCCTCACTGAACGCCTCTGACGCCTTCACAAGTCTTGCTCTCATCTCTTTGGTTACAACTCCTGCCGCCGAGATCCTGACAGCTTATCCCGCTGGAGCTGCATGTATTGGCTGTCTCAGCAGGATCGAGGCACATCTACTGAAATCACAAGCTGATACACCAAGTCGAGACAGTACTGAACTGGGTGGTCTATCGGATCAGCCAAAATCTGACGACTCATGTATATCTCCTTCCGGCCTCAGAATGCTAGATGGTTCTCATGATATACTTCGAAATCTGGATTCAATTCTCTATCCCGGAAGCATCACGTTCATCCTTGGGCCGAGCGGCTCAGCTAGATCCATATTTTTGCGAGCTGTGATGAGTGAGATTAATCACTCTGAACCAATACAGTCAAGGGGTGGAATTATCTTGTGCGAAAAAACTCCATGGCTCTTTACGGGTACTGTGCGGGAGAATATTTGCGGCAAAAATATTGAGTCTTGTGATGAGGACTGGTATCAGACTATCCTTGTGGCATGTGCTCTCCACAACGAATTACTATCGCTGCCACGCGGCGATTTGACGCATATTGACGGGCAAGGTTCCATTCTCAATGGAGGCCAAAAACAGCGTATCGTGCTCGCTCGTGCTCTGTACCAGCGGCCTCAGTTGATTGTGCTTGACAATTTATTCAGTGCTTCCGGCCTCCAGACGCAACGAGTAGTGATGAAGCGATTATTGGGCCAGGATGGGCTGCTCCGAAAACTCCATGCAACTGGGATTATTGTTGCCCAGACTGCACGCTATGCAGAGATTGCGGACAGTCTGATCACGATTGATCGCGACAGAAATGTCAGTTTGATTCAGAAAACAGCCAAACTGCACGATGGAATTTTCGAGGCCGATACGGATGAACCCGAACACATCACAGAATTGAACACAACCGACGCTATCGAAAAAGACAAAACCTTCAAAGTTGTTCCCAAGTCCGTCATGGTCGAGAAACTTGGCCGCAATGAGAGTGACTTCTCGGACTACGTTTATTATTTCAAAAGCATGAACTGGGTGTGGGTGGTTTTGTTTTTCCTGTCGGCCACCGTACAGACAGTGTGCTATTACATGTCCCAGGTCATCTTGCAGTGGTGGACCGCCGACGGTGGCCTTGATTTTGCGAAGTGGACGCCCCCTTATCTCATTCTGGCATGTGGCAATGCCGTATTTTACGGTGTCACTACCTGGGCAATGTTCCTCAAGCTGGTGCCGGAATCTGCGGCAAACTTGCATCGAATACTCCTCGATACTGTCACGAACGCGACTTATTTGTTTCTTGCAAAGGCGGACGTCGGCGTGTTGCTCAACAGGTTCAGTCAGGATATGACTCTGATTGAGTCCCAGCTGCCCACTGGCGTGCTCTGCACCACCATCTATCTCTTTTGGACCGTTGGATCTTTGGCACTGATATGCAATGGATCAAGATGGATGGCTCTGACTGTTCCCGCGGTCCTGCTTGCGCTGTTCCTTATTCAGTGGGTCTATCTTCGAACGTCTCGTCGACTCCGGGTTATTGAGCTGGAACTGAGAAGCCCGCTGTATTCCCATTTCCTCGAAACAATCAAAGGGATCAGCAGTATCCGGAGCCTTCACTGGGAGCGACAATTTACGGAGACCATGATCAAGAAGCTCGACGACTCGCAAATCCCCTACTACTTGCTCTACTGCGCACAAAGGTGGCTCCAACTGGTGCTAGACCTGGTCATCGCCGCTCTGGCTTTGATCGTGATGACTCTGGCCGTCAGCCTGCGGACATCCACTAATCCGGGTTCTTTAGGTCTATCTCTTAACAACATCCTTAGCTTCAATGAGATTTTGTCTACTCTGCTTCAGTACTGGACACTCTTGGAGATATCACTAGGGTCGATATCGCGCATTCGAGAGTTTGCAACCGATACACCAGAAGAGAAGACACCAACAGCAAGCGCCCAAATCCGGCCTACTTGGCCGAGCCACGGCAGTATCGAGCTCCATAACATTACTGCGGGTTACAGTACGGCCAACAATGCGCTCATCAACATCACAATGTCAATTCGTCCAGGTGAAATGATAGCGGTCTGCGGGCGTCCGGGGAGTGGCAAGACTTCCCTTCTTCTGACCATATCGAGACTGTTGGATTTATCACAAGGCTTGATCAGTATCGACGGCATAGATGTCAGCACCATCGCTCACGCGATGATCCAAGAACGTATCACCACCGTTCCCAGAGACACCTTTCTCGTCCAGCAGAGAACTATACGGTTCAATGTGGATCCCAGTGGCGAGCATAATGACGCACAAATCATCTCAGCATTGGCCAAATTCTTTCTGTGGCCCACGCTCGAAAAGAAAGGCGGACTAGATGCGATGGTCACTTCCGAGTTGTTGTCCCAGAGCGAGAAGCAGCTCTTCAGCCTGGCTCGGGCCATCCTCCGCAAGAGCAAACACGACAACGCCGGCAACAACAGCAACAATCGAGAAAAGCAGAAACACCCCGAACCCAAAGGCGTGCTGCTCCTCGATGAGCCGACAAGCCACTTGAGCCCGGCCCGCGCGAAGGCAGTGTGGCGTGCGATCCGGGACGAGTTTTCCGGGTACACGATCGTGGCCGTTGCGGGACCGCATCAGCGGCTCGACGCTGTGCTGAACAGTGACCGCGTCGCCGTCCTGGAGGGCGGACGGCTGGTGGAGTTTGATTGCCCTGGCGCCCTATTCGCGCAGCCTTCGGCGCTGAGGAGGCTGTATGAGACGGGTGCGAGGGAAGAAGAAGAAGAAGAAGAAGAAGAGGGGGAGGTGGAGGTGGAGGAGCTGTGAGACTGATTGCATTGCCAATACCTACTTATAGTATCTGATCGTGCTGTCGGCGATGCTGAGTTGGCTACGTGGATAGGGGCGACGAGTCACCGCGCCCCTGGCGACTGGGTTCCGAGCGAGTATGGAGATCTCGAAGACACTGTTCGTGGTCCATATGCAATTTTTGAGAAGGCGAGGGGTGGAGAGTTTTTTCGAAGGAGCATGATGTAGCATGCGATTCCTCAAACGATGGTATGGTAGAGGTACTGCTCCCACTTCCAACTAGATTCATCAAGATAGGCTCTGTAACATATGCCCTTCCCTCACACGCATACCACGCGAGCCCTAGAACTGACGAGAACTTCCTGCCTCCCCTGCCTGTGCAAATTGGTAGTTGAGATCACTACCGTAGCGCTCGAAAACCCCCTTCCATCGCTCCAACACTTGCTGTGATCCTGAGACGCATTGCTCATGAACATGTGGTAGTTGCTGCCTGTCCTCTTCTGCCAGCAAGTGAAGGTAAAGTGAAGCTATGCATATGTCTTGGCACCTCCAGACCCGTGGAGAGGCTAGAGCGCGTCATGACTTGGCAAAAGCTTAGCCCCCCTGCGACTAATGACGTAACTGGATCCTTCCCACCACCAGCCGCCTGCTTCCACTGGTGCCACCATCACACCCACCACACCCACCACACCCACCACACCCACACCACCTTTTTCCCGAAATCCCCCTGCAGAGCTGATTGACCGATTACGTGGCACAGAGATCGCAGGATACCACAGACAAGATCTGTGACAATGCACCGGCATCTTATTCCCAGTTCGAGTGTCACGACGTCCTCGAAGCGGAAAGGTCAAAACATGTACACGCAGCTGGGAGAGCAGAAATGTGAGTCCGTGGGGAAACTTGTAAGCAGGAAGGAGCTGGCGGTGCTGGTGTTGGTTCTCAGCTCCTCTATGTACCTCGTATCCTCCTTCGGGCTTCCTTTTTTTCCTTTTTTCCTGTTTCTTTTACCCATTCAATCCTTCAACGTCCTCTCTCGCCAAATAAATATTTGGGGGCTCGCAATAAACTGCCATCCTCCACTCCTGCCTGAGATATCTGCCGTCCTGTAAGTGTGTGTGTGGCCTGACCACCACATTTGTACGGGAAATACTTTCAGATTCAATTGTCCTTTTCGTTTTGTACATGAAGGCAGTATTCGTGTAAACTCTGTATTGCTCATAGCTACAACAAGAACCAAAGAGAAAAATCAAACAAGAGCAAAGAGGTATTTCCAAAGAAAAGTCAAAGACATACGTACAACATGTGTCGGTGGTTCGCCTACATCTCGCCCGACGAGGAATGCCTACTTGAGGACGTCCTCATCACTCCTGAACACGGCATCGCCAAACAAGTCCATGACCACTACTTGCCAAAGCTCTTCTCGCACGTCCCTGGTGAGCAGACGTCCAAGCTCGAGATCACCCTGCGTAACCGCCTCAACAACGTCGACGGCTTCGGACTCGTATGGTACACGCCCGTCCGCTCCTCGTTCATCAACAGCATTGATGGAAGCCGGCCTGCCACATACAAAAATGCCACACCGCCAAACAACGACGCCAACTTCCACAGTATCTGCGCCGGCACGTCTACGACTGCTGTATTCGCCCACATCCGTGCCGCAACGGGCACCTCGGTGGCGGCGATCAACAACCACCCCTTCGTCTTTGGCCGGCACACAATCATGCACAACGGCTTGATCTCGCACTTCGCAGACATCCGCCGGCCGATGCTCAGTCTGATGGAGAAGTCGGCTTACGAGAACATCCACGGCACCACCGACTCGGAGCACCTGGCGGCGCTGTACATGACCAACCTGACCAAGGCCGCCGGCCCAGGCCCGGACAGCTGGGAGCGTCAATATACGCCGCGAGAAATGATTGACGCACTAACTGCTGCCTTCCACACCGTCGTTCGACTGCAACAGGAGACGCTGGGCGCGGAGAACGTCCAGGCCTGTTCGTTAAACGTGTGCTGCACTGACGGCGAGCAGCTGATCGCCGTGCGTCTACGCAACCACGCCATCGAGAACCCACCGAGCTTGTACTACAGCACCAAGGCCGGCGTGACTTTGAACAGGAAATATCCGGACAATGCCTCAGGCACAAAGAACCCCAACGCCACCCTCAAGCCTGAGGACCACGGCAAGCACGTCATTGTGGCCAGCGAGCCCACAACTTACAAGATCGAGGAATGGAAGGTGATTGAAAAGAACCATGGCGTCTTGGTCGACAAGGAAGGGAATTGTACGGAGGAGAAGATCGATATGCCTGAGGAATTCCTGGCTCAGGCGGCTACAGGACGGCATTTCTGATGACCAAGACGATACTCTTTGGTCCAAAAAGTCTAGGGCTCTGGGGAAGATGGATGCTTTTGTCGTTTCAGTATGGCCTCCGCTTATATGCATTTGAACATATGTCTTTTGTGTGGATCCGTCCATGTTCGACATCAGATCATCTCCTACAAACATACAGTGATAAAACCACATTTTTCCACAATGAATATGGTCGAACTAACTCCCAATTCCCCACCCGACAGCTCAGCCTCTCTTCCGCAACTTTTCAATCTTCCTGACAAGGTTGTCCCTCTTCTCCTGTACCTTCCCCGTCAACTCCTGATCATACACCGTCTCCTTCCACGCACCACCAGATTTCTCTTCGTCTTTCACGAGCTGCAGCGCCGACGTGAGGACACCGTTCTCTGCTTCCAACACATCCACCAGGATGCGGCGCTCGTGGTCCAGACGATGGTCCCATGTGTCGGTGAGCGTGTGCACGACTTTATTCCCTCCACGGTCATACTCGTCGACTTTGGCGTGGATGGCGTCTTCTTCCGCGCCGAACCGGAACAGAACATCCTACGCAAGCGTCAGCGTGGGCCCCGAGGCATCGGCGACAAACTCACATTGGTTATATTAATAATTGCATCTAAAATTTCCTGTTGAGATTCGCGGGCAGATATGACACCCACCATCGAGTCGCCTCCTCTGACATCTTTCGTTTTGGGCAAGGGGGATGTGATCTCAGAGCTATCATCTCTAGACTCGGATGGTTGTCTCCGTCCTAGCCTGGGTCCTTGGCCCGAACGATCTCTCAAGCCCGTTTCGTCCCCGTCCACAAGGGTCAAGCTGCCATTACCGATTTTTCGATCCGTCTCTTCGCCATTCGTCTTCTTCAAGCTTTCGCTGTCTGGAAGAGGCAAATGCAGGTTGAGACGTGAAGAGAAAGAGACAGGCGTTGCGGGAGATAGCTCGGGTTCGAGCATAGGCTGATGACTTGCAAGAGGCAGACTCAGGTTTTTTTTCACTCGGACAGGCCCGGTGGCGAGGGGCTTGTGCGTTTCATCCACGGCCTTCTCAAGCAGGGCCGGCTTTCTATCCGCCTGTGCTGCAGGCCAGGATTTGCGGAGAGGATAATGCTGCTTGTTTGACCTCAACGGCGCGGTCGGTGGCGGAGGCAGGCCCATTGGCTCGGCCGCACAGTGCTTGAGGGACGCAGAAGACTCGCGTTCGCTCTGTGGAGTGGCCCGTAGATGTTCCTGCCTTGGTGAAATAGTTTTGTAATAAGTATTGTCCTCACCCACAGCTACAGCTCGCAAGACAGGAACCGGGACGATGTCAACTGCAGTATTGTCGATACGGACCATATCCGCATCGTCTGACACAAGTATCGGCTCGGACTTTCTAGACCCTATGACTTTCTTAGGGGCCACCTTGGGCGTAGCGTGGCTTCTGCTGACTTCTTTGATTGCCATTGCTCGGTGACTGGCATGGAGTTTGCTGGCTTTGATGACCTTTTCAGTCTGGGGATATAAATGATCCATGAGGGAGCTGACTCCGATGGACTGGCGCGTCGGCTCTGGAGAAATGTGAGGTTGCTTGGCTCCAGCAGTGTCGCAAGGTAATTCTGCGTCAGAGACAGGAGGCATTCGCAGCTTCGTTCGCTGTGTATCGGTCTTGTGCGAGCTACGAGAGTCGGGTATATGGAAAGAGTCTTCGCTTACCGCTTCCTCAAGCCCCGAGACAATATACTCAGAAGCTTCCTGGTCGCAAGAGATATCTGTTCTCCATTCGCCATAAAGTTCGATGGCTTGTTCGTCAGCGTTGTCAGCGTGTGTATTCATATCCATATCTCGGCCTCCAGCAGACCGCTCTGACATATCAATGCCATGACGCATGGAGGAGGCCTCTTCCAGTTCCACTGCCCTCGGCATGGGCTCTGGGGTGTGGTCTAGAACACGCTCGTCGACGTCTTCCGCAGGTTCACTCTGAATTCGTGCTGGATGTTCTGGCCTCCGACTGGTCTCATTTATTGTTTCGGGGTCGATCGGCGCTAAGCGGGTCTTTTGAAGGACAGCCTGATTTTCAGGGCCCTGCGGTCTAAAGTGGACGATTCTAGTCTTTCGGAGTAGCTTCTCACTCACAGGAGGTATGGAATTTTCACTCAGTCGTTTCTGACCGTGCCGAGGGGTGGATTTCTGCTGGCTAATTCTCTTTGGATCGTGGTTATCTTCGGAGACAGCCACTGCGAATGGAGGGTCCAATACATGCTTCCTGCTTGCTGGACTCTGTTTATGACTGGTGGATGGAATCACAGAGTTGCGACTTGGTGCAACTTGCTCATCTGGAGAGTCTCGCGCAGGTGATACTTCCGTGGGCACATCGTCCATGTCAGTGTTGTCTCCGTCAATGATCTCTTCAATATTCGATTCGGAACTGTGTTGTGAGGCTTTAAGAGCAATTTCTAGCGCTCCTTTGGTCAGTGGAAGCGAATCCTCTGCACACTCAATGTTGTCGCGGATTCCATGGTTCGCCGGCTCCTCCTCCTCTTCTTCAGCATCTCCTGCACCACCCTCGCCACCCTCGTCAGATAGCTCGATGTATTTTGGTGTTATGGCCGCTCGCCTGGCCCTCGTTGAGGCGGCCGTCGCCCGAGTCTTTTTCTCTGGAGCTTTGGTCAACTTCTTCCCAATTGCCTTGTGCTTGTGCCGTTTTGGTGAAACTGCAGCTTGAGCATTGCGAGCGCGCCCGTTTGTCCCTGCAGTTTCCTTCGCAGAGGCCTTGGTCGGAGCCTTAGGATTATTCGTCCTTGCTTTCTTTGTGGGACGGGTCCCCTCCTCAACGAAAGTCGGAAGGTCAAATTCAGCTGCGTCTGAAGCGGATTTAGATGGCTTCTGCGGCTGTGGTTTTTGGGGAGCTGTAGAGTTTTTGACCGACCTCCGCTTAAGACCAGCTTTGGCTGAACTTTTGCTAGCTTGAGAATGGCCTCCTGGATCAAGTTGGATGCCAACCAAGTTGGCCATAGGAACATCGTGTCTGGGGTTTTTAGGGGTAGATTCAAGTATTTGGTTAATACCCCAGTGTCTGTGATCAACGCCAGAGAACCCGAGGCCGTCTCTCGACGAAGTGGCAGTTGTTTTTTTCACCACCTCAGCGTTATACCTGTGATCCGATTTATTGGCAAGGGAGTGTCGATCTGGATCAAGTGGTTCAGCTTGAGGAGCTGGTTCGGTTGCGTCAGAAGGCGGATACGGCGATGGTTTCTTTCCCAGAGCGCCTTGCGCGACGTCGGCATCCAAATTCTTGTGACCCAGCTGCGGCTGTGCTGGGCTTACTTTGTCTTTTGACTGCACACCTTTTGGACCTTCCTGCGAAGCACGTAGTCGTTCAATCAGAGGCTCGGTTTCTGGGAGACGCCTCGAGGCCGGTGTATCCTCAGCCGACTTATCACTGGAACTCGCGGAAGATTCGAACTTCGAAGCATGATCTTGCCTCGTAGATGTAGCTGTCAAGTCCTGTTTTTGTTGTGCACGCAATGAAATATTGTGAAGAGGGGAAGAAGCATCAGCCTCAGGGATTGTCGAAGCGTTCCATCTTGCACGCTTTTCATGATTTCCGCCTGTAGAAGCTGATCCCAGCTCAATAAAAGCAACAGAGTGCCTTTTAGGACTTCTCGGAACACTTGGCAAGCCAAGCAGCGTATTGTCACACCGCTGCTCCTCAATCATTTGGATAAAGTCTTCCACTGTATCCTTATCACACAGAGTAATAGTGAGGCTGTTTATCGCACCTTTGGATCCATTTATGTGCTTGTCTCCTTCGATCCCAGGGTATCTGATTTCAAGGACCGTCGATGATTCGGACTCTGATGTTTGGTGATTGAGGGAGATATTTTTCGACACAGGGACTGAAAACAATGTGAGCATGTCCTGCCCGTTGGGTACTAGTAATGAGATATCGTGCGACACGGTTGCGATGAAGGGGGAGGGACAGTCGAAATACTCGTTTCCGTCACATTCGAGGCGTTGTACCCGGAATATGCGCTCAGATCTGCAGAAGATTAGCTGAAACATCGCACCAAGCGTAAACGATCTCCGTACCGTCCGACAGATGCTCTTGCAACATCATGTGCACTGAGGTGATCAACAATTTTGCTCAACCACATAGAATCGCCGTTCTTTGAAAGGGGGAAATCATCCACAATACTACGTCGGTTGCATGATTTCTTAAGAGGCTCTCTTTCTGCACCATTGAAGAGTAGCTCTCGGACCACGTCGGCTATCAGTATGCGAAGGAAATAGCTCTCTCCTGTTGCGAGAATGGTTTCCAAGTACGGGCTGCCCTCAAGTTAGTGATGAAATCATTAGCAAGCTTCCGAGTACCTTTCATCAGTTTCCATGATCTGGTTTGCCACGACCGAACTGGAGCGAAGCAAGACGGAGAGGAATTGCGCCAGCTATGCACTGTCAGCTTGGTACAACACTCCGGAGGCTAGATGATAGAGTGGAAGCTCGTACCCTCCAGCGATGCTGTGGTATTTTCTCACTACTGACCAGATGGCGCAGTATGCAAGTGCCCAGCTTCCTTCCAATATAGTCACCCTGTTCTTTGGCTTCTGCGGGAGAAATAGTGGTTGCGCGGGCCAGGGACAAGACTGGAGCGAGAGTATGCTCATCTTTGTATCGTCGGATAGTGTCCTGACTGAATGAGTCTAGCCCGATTCCAGCAGACACGGAAACCCACGAACCATGAAAAGATATAGCAACTTGCTCTGTGTTTCTGAATAGGGGAATTGAAGAACGACCGAGGTGACGACGTAGAAAGACTGTGAATCAAGACGGTTGATATTCTTGGGCTGCCCGTTCTCCAAAGCCTTCTGTAGATCGCGAAGTGAAGAGCTTTCAGTTGGAGTGAAGGGTTGCCTGAAGGGCTTGACGATGTCGGCTGGTAGGCTGTAGGGAAGATCTGATCAGCTTCTCCGTATGTAATGCTCAATGGCGGAGACTGACCTCACGATTCCCCCTTTCTGGAAGCCCTGTTGGAGACATTTCACAAGAGCAGAAAACGAGGCCTGGAACTGAGACTGCTTGTCCATTGTGGGAGATGGCATCGGGTCACGAGCAATGAAATGAGGGAACGAGTCGTAATTCTGAGGACTGGGGATGAGTGAAGCAGGAAGAGCAGATGACCGAGTTAAATCGGTCGTTGCAAGTGGCCACTGATGTGAAAGAGCACAAATTCTTGGTTCAACTCACCGAATACTCAAAACACTGGTCATACTTCAAATCAAGCAGAAATCAATCCAAAGCAGTCTATCAAAAACATCCTTCTTGAGCTTTTCATACACTCATCTTCATACGATTCGTTCCACCGTACTCACTGCCCCGTATTTATGTTGAAATCGTTCAATCAATGGCTCTTTCTCGTCCAGCACGAAATCACTCCTCCTATATTCGATATCATTATCATGATTTTCATCCTTCTGCCCTATCGTCCTCTCGCCATCTCCAAAAATCTCCTTGAAGAAGTGGTCGTAGCTAGCCCAACATGCCTCAAACATAGCATTCAAGAACTTGGCAAACCACTTCGGATACGTTCCGTCTGGTCTCAGGAATACTGCAGCGGCTCCACCCATAAAGAACAAGAAGAAAGGAGACCACACGCTGAGAAAGATGAATGAGCCCAGTTTCTGCTTCGTGGTTGTCATGTGAAATGTTCGAATCTGATGGAGGAAGGCTTGATATTCGAGAGGCAACCCGTGCTCTTCGGCGCCATCTGTTATCAGTTTGAGATATCTCGGACTTGGTTGCGCGTAGGAAGGGTCTGGTCGATTTGTCTTGTTGGGTGCGAAGAGCGTATGTGCTTTGAAAGGTTGCCCTGACGGCATCAGAGGAACATCCTCCGTTGGACCTCCATTGAGCGCGTAGCAATCAACGAGTACGTCGTGATACCCTGCACCCCCTCCTTCTGTAGCAATTATGTGCACAAAGTCGGACTTGGTCACTTCGTAGACCACGCCAACCAGACCTTTTCGCCAATGATCTTTGTGGTAGTCTTTCGATATCGCGTTGTCTCCGTCTTCCTGAGGTGTCACCTCTCTGTAGCGTACATTTGCAAAGCACGGTTCAGAATATGGTATTCCCGGTAGATCAAAGGTCAAAGATAGGCTCGGTACGAGAACGTTGACTTGCGATACCGGACGTATACCTCTCTTCCCTCTGAACGTCTCGGCGCTCAGGTTAGACCCATATCCCAGATACAAGACCGTCTCCTCATCGCCATCACCCGCAGTGGAAGTCTTATGGATGGAGGGAAGCTGATCGAAGACCCTATCGGAGAAGGACTGTTGCTGTCTTGCCTGCGACGTGGTCGGGACGCACTCCGCCGAACGCGTTCTCCGGCCGGTGGAGGGCTTGAGGGAATCGATCCATAGCTGTAAGCTGCCGAGAGCTCGACACGAGGTCTCCATTGTATACATATGTATTTGCTCTCAGACCTGCTGGAGACAGAATCGCAATACCTAGGCTGAATTGCGCGATTGTTATGGGTTTGCATTTCTAATTAACGCATTGGGACTACGGAAACCTTTTCGGCCGAGTGCGTTAGCGCATTCCGCATGTTCATAAGGCAGGAGAATGCCCGCCAATAGTGATGACGCCGTGATCCTGCTCGGTGCTCCGTACTTGTAGTTGTGCAAGGGCATAGGCTGTGTCTCTCGCATTTGTAGGTATTATGAACATGAGAAGCTCGGCTATTGTCAAGTCATCAAATATCATGCACTGCATTTATATGTACAGCATTTTGCTATCTGAGCGGACCAAATTGCGTGGTTGATGGACCTCAATAACACCGAACAGCCACGATAGTCCATTCCTAACCTGAATTCTGTCGCTTCACACAAACTAAGCAAATGACATGCTCTTCTTGATCTCTGCAATTGCCTTGGCAGGGTTGAGGCCCTTCGGGCAGGTCCTTGAGCAGTTCAAAATGGTGTGGCAACGGTACAAGCTCATGCTGTTGTCCAGTGCTTCCTTGCGCTCGGCCTTGCGTTCATCACGAGAGTCAGCTAGCCAGCGGTAGGATTGAAGGAGGATGGCAGGGCCCAGATATTGGTCACTGTTCCACCAATAAGATGGGCATGAGGTCGAGCAGCAAGCGCAGAGGATGCATTCGTATAGTCCATCCAACTTCTTCCGTTCGGCCGGCGACTGTCGGTTTTCCTTGCCCTGGGATGCTATCAGTATATAAATCTTCTTGAACACAACCAGAAAACCCACATCCGGTGACTTTGTGTCTCGTTGCAAGAAAGGCTTGATAGATTTGTATTGCTTGTAAAATTGCGTCAGGTCAGGGACCAAGTCTTTGACCACGTAGGTGTGCGGCAAGGGGTAGATTCGGGAATCCTTGGATGTATCCGTGGGGATTCGGCCTGTAACGCATTGTCAATTCGAGATGTATACACCAGGAACGGGTCACAAATCTTACACAGGCACGCAAGGGTGTTCACTCCATCAATGTTCATGGCGCAGCTGCCGCAGATACCCTCTCGACAGCTGCGACGGAAGGTGAGTGTCGGGTCCACCTCATTCTTGATCCGAATCAGCGCATCCAGCATCATGGGGCCAGTCTTGTTCAAATCCAGAGTGTATGTCTGCATCCTAGGTTTCGACGTCGGCTCGTCTGGGTTCCACCTGTAGATGTGGAAGGTCTTGATCTTTGCATCTTTGTCTGGTCTTGGTTCTTGCACCGTGCTGGTCTTCGACGGAGGGACCGGAGGTCGGCTGGCGGACAGATCATAGGCACTGTCCTTGGTGACGGTGGCGTATGATCTCGCAGCGTAGGAAGATCGGATGGTAGCTCGGGCGGGCGCCACGAGGCGCGATGCTGTGCGTAGAGCTGCCATGGCCAATGTTAAAGCTTGCCAGGTACAGCACTGATGGCACAGAGCCGGAAATAGTCTGATGGATGGGAGCGGAGAGTAGCTGTGAAGGTGATTGAGATTGGATTGAAGAGGAGGGCAAGTGGCGTGCAGTGCTGCCAACTGGACGACCAATCACATTGCGGCTAAATAATACTGCACCTTTTCCACATCCGATCCAATTCCGAGGCAGTTCCAGGCCTATGTCCCTACGTCCCTGGTTTATTAGAGAACGTATGTCGACGGCTCAAAGATACCCAGGCTTTTGATGTGATCGTCTAGCAGGAGTGCGATGCTGCACACATCTCCCTTTTCTTTGCAGTCCGCCTTGTCGTACTAATCAACACCACACCCAGAGCAGCAGCGGAGGTAACACGGACACAAGTTGAATCAGGTCGAGTCAGCGGCTTGCAGAGCCGACTAATACTCTACTGGCTCGCGCAGACTTGTGATGTAGAGTTGTAGAGTCGATCAATCACAGAGCTGACAAGTACACAGAAGGTAAGTTTCTGATCAGAGTACATCAAGGCTCCAGCAAGTCAGCATTCACAGACTTGCATGCAAACTCCGTGTGTATGTCCGATACCTTCATTTCTCAACGCTACACGGGCACCAACTTGTACAAAAACTTCATCGTTTGCTGCCTTCTCTCAAATCTGAGAGTCGATTGCATTCTCTTTCCAAGCGCAACCATCGGTTCACTGCACTCTTCGCACAAAAATGTCCAGCAGTGCAAAACCACCAGTTTGGTTTATCACCGGATCGTCAGCAGGCTTGGGACTTGCTTTGACTCGATATGCCATTGCGAAGGGCCACATTGTCATCGCGTCATCGCGCAACCCTTCAAAGACGCCAGACTTGGTGTCGGAGGTTGAGGATTGCGGCGGGAAATGGCTCATGCTCGATGTGACACAGCCAGAAGGCGAAATCAACAAGACAATGCAAATTGCAGAGCCCCTCTTCGGCGGCATTGACATACTCGTCAACAATGCGGGCATAAGCGTTCTGGGCGCTTTGGAAGATATACCTGACGCCGACACTGTCCACCAGATGTTGGTCAATTTTCTTGGACCATTGAGGATCATGCAGGCTGTTCTTCCTGGGATGAGAAAACGAAGATCTGGGGTGATCATGAATGTCTCCAGCACACAGGGCATCGCCCCAGGCCTTGCGTGCGGCGTCTATGCAGCAAGCAAGGCTGCACTTGAAGCTGCATCCGAGTCTTGCAGCCAGGAAGTTGCACAATTTGGGGTTAGGGTTCTCATCATTGAACCAGGTGCATACAGGACGGAGTTTGGCGGTTCGAGTACTGGCAAACACATTGAACCGTCACTGGAATATCGCGGTGATCACCCGGTGACTCAAAGACTTCAACTCATTTCAACGTTGCCGAAAGTCGCAATGGGAGACCCTAGCAAGGCTGCTCAAGTCATGTTCCAAGCTGCAACAGGAGAAGGCGAAGCAGGGGAGCTAATCAGGAGAGAAAACCTGTTGAGAGTGATCATTGGCCCAGATTCCTGGAAAGGGATCGACAAAAAGGTCACTGAATTGCGACGGACCACAGATATCCTCACAGAGGTCGCAGCGAGCACAAACTTTTAGGAACTTGGGGAGCCGGTGTCGGGGCCGACTCATCATCAAACGTGCGTTCTCGAGGGAGCCTTGTAGCATAGCTTACCCGCCCGAAGGACCATCTTCAGCATGAGACTCCCAGTGGTTTGGATCAACTGCCCCTTTGGTGGAGGCACAATGTTCTCTGTAGCTCTTCGGGGCCGATCAGCCATTTGACGACCGTGACGACGAGAGTGGAAAGCAGAGGTGTAGGCGCTGCATAGAGTGATTGCTGTGTAGCCTGTTTTGATTTCTCTCCGAGTTCTTCAAATCAGGCTCCTGTCCGGTATGTCAGGTTCATATCTATGTCCGAGCGTACTGCTCAACGGACCGGTTCCGGAAGTTGGCGCAGACAGGGCCGGGGAAGAGGAACAGAAATGCTGGACAATTGATACATAGGCACCTAGGTAGGTAGACAAGCATTGGGTAGTACAAACTCGGGCACCCAAGACGACTTACCGGTACCCCAGCGAGCTATCGTAGGTACTCGTCCTTAGGCGCGGGCGTCCGCCAGATGTCCCTATCTACAGTATTCTTTCGGGTAACGGCGTTGAGCGGTAATATCTGTCCCGCCAGTCTCGCAGCGCATTGTAGGTAATGGCTTCGCTAGAGACCGGCCAATGACAAAGCGCACAAATAATATCTTAGCTGTTTGCCGAAGGAAGTCGTTCTTCAGCACTTTTTTTGAAGCTCCTTTCCCCGGCGCCGTCCCTCCTCCTTGATTCAGGCATTGCTCATGGACAACACCAAAGGACATTCGTAAGCCAGCGGGCCGATTTGCCGGTGGGGTGTCTGCTATCGTCCTCATTCGGGTTCTCAAGCCAGAATAGACGCCACAATGTTTGCCTCCACATTCTCATTCGGAAGGTGCTGAAAGCATCTCGGCGCCGAAATTATAGGCGTCAGGACCGCAGTCAAGACAACGTTCCGGACGTCAATAAAAGGCCCTTCTCGATGTTTTTCACTCCTGCCGGCACGTCTTACCCAGCTAGGTATGTGTAGCGAGGTTCAAGGAGTCATCTGCCGGGGCAAAAAGGATTCCAGGCTGCAGTGGGGTTAAGCAGCCGGTCTTCAGGCAGTCATGCATAATGTCCGCAGCTTCTCGTGGTTTGTCTCTACCGCTGAATGGCCGCCCTGTAGCACACAGTGTCAGGAATTTCTCGGTGGACGAAATGGCGGTCTCTGCCTGCACAAGAATCTATGTTTGGGCGTATGTAGTGCTCGCTCCGATAAACGTGGAGAGTTTCGAGCCAGCCTTGAGGTGGCGGGGGGTTCTAGGCAGCCAGGTACCGGGATCACGATAATGATGCTGGCCACCCCCTCGGTGGTGAGATCATTCCAGCATGAATAGACGGTCGCTGGTGATTGTTAATCGCTGCCTGCAGACTGCAGCAGCGGAGGCAAAAAAAGGAACATCCACTTTGTGAGGCCGCTCCCCCACCCACATTCCACCAACAGCGGCAACAAAGTGAATAGTTGTTCCATTTCAACCATCAAAGAAAAGCCATGATTCATTTATGAATTTTGCGGGGATCTGAAGATTGCCCGCTCGGGGCGTTTGGATTGCTAAGCTCCAGTGGCAGCATCACCGGCACCGCCAGTATCGTCCCACTTGACTCTGTTGGGGCAACCGGACACATACAAGCTTCGTCTCGCGTGCGCCAATTGGGGATGTCCAGATTTTCAACACCCGCCCACCGAGTCTGTGTGCGTCCGTCCTGCTAGGCTCGAAAGAATGCAAGCCCAAAGCCGCCCAATCCACATGGCTCGAATTCCCGTTTCTTGTGCCCACCATCTGCATCATGAGAAGCCTGCCGGCCAGCTTCTCTGCTTGCCATTAGCTCGAAGACAGAGGAACGTCTCCGCTCGCTCAACACCTTTCCTTTCGGTTGTGGCCGCTTTGCCGTAAAGGTGCTGCTCGACCTTGCATTACGACAACACCGAGGATGTTTTGCGCCTGATCCTGGTCCCCTCCCTAGTCATCAACCGCCCGGTTCTCATTCCTCCCGTCACCGATTCTTCGGACGTGACACTACATAATATTGTCTCCCCCTCCCCGCCTGGAGAGTGACTCCGTCATGGACTGCTCGACGGACTCCGCAACCTTTCACTCGTTGTTGACAGTCCCCTAGACAGGAACCGGCCGCTATGGCGCAGACTGATGACGAGAAAGAAGTCGAGCGCGCCCTCTCCCGGAACGACGTCGAAGAGCAGGATCTGGAGAAGAGAGATGAGCGAGTACAATATTTGGAAGTCCCCAGGGACACGAGAAGAGAAGGGCGAGGCAGGAGCCAAGACAGTACACGGTTAGAAAAGGTCGAGTCGACCGTGACCGAAGCAACTGAAGCTAGCACTCCGGCCTATGTACCCCAGAGCAAGCCACAGAAATTACCATGGCGTTACAGGATAAATCCCCTCCGCCGAAACCCTCCACCTGTACCGGAGGAGAGGACAGTATGTCGAGAATACAACGCGAGCTTCCTCAGTCTCCTGCTGTTCCAATGGATGAATCCTCTCATGACCACGGGCTACAAGCGGCCCATCGAGTTGAACGACATTTGGCTTGTCAACCCCGATAGAAGCGCCACAACCATGAGGGACAAGCTGTCGGCTTCTTTCAAACGTCGTGTTGCTCGAGGAGAACGCAACCCTCTGATGTTTGCCCTGTTCGACACCTTTCGAGGCGAGTTTCTGCTCGGTGCCATGTGTGCCTTGTTCTCTGCCCTGTTCCAGGTCTTTTCCCCCTTCACCACCCGATACCTGATTCAGTTTGCTACGGATGCCTGGGTCGCCGACAAGTTCGGTGGTAAAGCTCCCAGCATTGGCCATGGCATTGGCTTGGTCATTGGTATCACGTTTATGCAAATGTGTCAGTCGATGGCCACCAATCATTTCATCTACCGTGGTATGATGGTCGGAGGAGAGTGCAGGGCAGTGTTGATCAACGCCATTTTTGAGAAATCTCTGGTCATCTCCGGACGGGCAAAAGCTGGCGGAAAAGCAATCAAAGCTGAGGGGGCGCCCGAGACGGCAGTACAGACAGAAGACGAGAAGCACGAGGCTAGATCAAGCCTTGCCCGAGTACTATCTAAGCGACTTACTCCCAAAGGAGGACCCAAAGTCACCCCTGACAAAGCGGCCGGCATTGCGGGAGACGGCGTTGGTTGGAACAATGGCAGGATTGTCAACTTGATGAGTGTTGATACGTATCGTATTGATCAAGCTTCCGGCCTGTTCCATATCATGTGGACGTCACCCATCCAGATCGTCGTCGTCCTGGTCGTGCTCTGCATCAACATTGGTTACAGTGCTCTGTCTGGCTACGCTCTACTGGTCATTGTCCTGCCCGTCCTGACTAAGGCTATTAAGTCTCTCTTAGCCAGGAGAAAGAAGATCAACAAAGTCACGGATCAGCGTGTGGGCCTGACGCAGGAAATTCTGGGCTCCGTACGATTTGTCAAATTCTTTGGATGGGAGTCAAGCTTTCTGGACCGGCTGAAGGAAATCCGCAAGAGAGAGATCAGAGCTGTCCAGATCCTGCTATCAATCAGAAATGCCATCAACGCCGTCGCCATGTCCATGCCAGTGTTCGCGGCAATGCTGGCCTTCATTACGTATTCTCTGTCTGACCACGGTCTTGCTCCCGCGCGGATATTCTCGTCCTTGGCCCTCTTCAACTCCTTACGGATGCCGCTCAATTTGCTTCCTCTGGTTCTGGGGCAGGTTACTGATGCCCAGACTGCGCTGCAACGTATCCAAGAGTTTCTACTGTGCGAGGAACAGCAAGACGAGATCATCTGGGATGAGGACATGGATCCTGCGGTAGAGGTGCAACATGCTTCCTTCACTTGGGAACGGACTGCCAATCAAGACATGGAGAGGGCTGGCACGTTCCAGACGAGAGGCGAGCTCATGGCTGCCAAAAAGGCCGCGAAGGAACGGAAGAAAGCTCAAAAGAAGGCCGAAAAAGCAGCCAAGAAGAACAAGAAATCCCCTGGAGCATCCAATGAAGACATTGCAAGTGAGACGACCGAGGTCGAACCCTTCAAACTGCATGACATGGATTTCACAGTGGGCCGAAATGAGCTGATCGCTGTTATTGGGACGGTCGGTTCTGGCAAGACTTCACTTCTGGCCGCTCTGGCGGGAGACATGCGCAAAACAGACGGCAAAATCAAGATGGCCTCTTCTCGTGCATTCTGTCCGCAGTATGCCTGGATTCAGAATGCCACTTTGAAGGATAATATCCTCTTCGGCAAGCCGTACAAATCCAAATGGTACAGGGATGTAATCGATGCCTGCGCCTTGAAACCTGACCTAGACATCCTGCCTGCAGGGGATCAGACCGAGATCGGCGAGCGAGGGATCACTCTCTCAGGCGGTCAGAAACAGAGGTTGAACATTGCGCGGGCGATCTATTTTGATGCGGACATCATCTTGATGGATGATCCACTCTCTGCCGTGGATGCTCATGTTGGCCGTCATATCATGGACAAGGCAATCTGTGGGCTGATGAAGGACAAATGCCGGATCTTAGCAACCCACCAGCTTCACGTTCTTTCCAGGTGTGACCGGATTATCTGGATGGAAGACGGTCATATTCAGGCCATCGACACCTTTGATAACTTGATGAGCAACAGCGTGGATTTTCAAAAATTGATGGCTACGACTGCTCAAGAGGACGAAAGCGCAATGGCGAAAGCCCAAGATGGAAAAGCCGAGAAGCAGAAGCCTGATAAGAAGACCAAGAAGGGTAAACCTGCGGCCCTGATGCAGCAAGAAGAGCGCGCTGTCAAATCGGTGAGCTGGTCCGTCTGGGGAGCTTATATTCGTGCATCAGGATCTCCGATCCTCTGGCCGCTCATCTTCATCTCCCTGGTTTTATCCCAGGGAGCCAACATCGTGACCAGCTTGTGGCTCAGTTGGTGGACGAGTGACAAGTTCGGGTTCTCGGAAGGCGTCTACATTGCCGCATACGCATGTCTCGGGCTGTCGCAAGCGTTGCTCATGTTCACGTTTTCGACTCTGCTTTCCACGAGCGGCACCAATGCTAGCAGGGTCATGCTGCAAAAAGCGATGACACGAGTTCTCCGCGCCCCCATGTCCTTCTTCGACACTACTCCTCTCGGCCGGATTACCAACCGATTTTCCAAGGATGTCGACTCGATGGACAACAGTTTGACCGACGCTATGAGGATGTACTTCCTCACCTTGGCCATGATCACTTCGGTCTTTGCCCTCATCATCGCATACTTCCACTTCTTTGCGGTGGCCTTAGGGCCCCTTTTCATCTTATTCCTGTTTGCGTCGAGTTATTACAGAGCATCAGCACGGGAAATGAAACGACATGAAGCGGTTCTCCGGTCCACAGTGTTTGCACGATTTTCGGAGTCTATTTCAGGAGTGGCATCTATTCGAGCCTACGGGTTGCAAAACTATTTCACGACACGCTTGCGGGACGCCCTTGATCAGATGAACTCGGCATACTACCTGACGTTTGCAAACCAGCGATGGTTATCTACCCGACTTGACGCCATTGGAAATATGCTTGTCTTTGTAACTGGCATCTTGGTGGTGACAGATCGTTTTGATGTTAATCCCAGCATAGCGGGTTTGGTGTTGTCATATGTTTTAGCTATTGTACAGATGATCCAGTTTACTGTTCGTCAATTGGCTGAAGTGGAAAACAACATGAACGCAACGGAGCGTCTGCACTACTATGGCACTCAGCTGGAGGAAGAGGCACCGCTGAAAGGTGCCGAGGTACCCGACAACTGGCCTCAAGCGGGAGCAATCACCTTCAGCAAAGTTGAAATGAGGTATCGACCAGGCCTGCCGCTTGTTCTCCACGGGTTGGACTTTCAAGTCCGAGGTGGGGAGCGGGTTGGTATTGTCGGTCGTACCGGGGCTGGCAAGTCGTCGATCATGTCAGCGCTTTTCCGATTGACAGAACTCACGTCGGGACAGATCAAGATTGACGACATTGACATTTCAACTGTTGGATTATACGATCTGCGGTCACGACTAGCCATCATCCCGCAGGATCCGACGCTGTTCCGAGGCACTATCCGGTCTAATCTTGATCCTTTCAACGAGCATTCAGATTTGGAACTCTGGGCAGCACTGCGCAAGGCGGATCTCGTGGGAGATGAGATGGTCACCACAGAGAAAGCTGATCGTCCTGATACCGCCCAAACCGCAGCCACATCTACGTCGAACGTCAACGCACCAGCGGGAGCCAGCCGAATCCATCTCGATAGTCCCGTGGATGAAGAAGGCTTGAATTATTCGCTAGGCCAGCGGCAATTGATGGCGTTGGCCAGAGCACTGGTCCGCAACTCGCAGATTATCGTCTGTGACGAAGCGACCTCCTCGGTCGACTTTGAGACCGACGAGAAGATTCAGCGAACCATGCGAACTGGTTTTGCCGGAAAGACGGTGTTATGCATTGCTCACCGACTGAAGACCATTATCAACTATGACCGCATCTGCGTGATGGATCAAGGAAGGATTGCGGAACTGGATACTCCCATCAATCTGTTTGAGGCAGGCGGCATCTTCCGGGGCATGTGCGACAAGAGCCATATTGTGCGAGAAGATTTCTTCAGAGAGTCATAGCATTGTGGGTATCCTTTGGCATTGGATGGTGTTACAGTACATACATGTTCGCGAGATACCTTGATAGGGTTAGCCTTACGTTCTCCAAAAGCTATTTAGTGTGTTCCCTATCCAGATCAAGCACCCATTTCGCCTTCCATCGCAGAGAGTCCGTCTGTCTGCCAGATATCCGAGCACTACCGAGGGATTCCACACCTAGGTTAATGACAACAAGAGAGTCTGGATAAACGCAGGGTTCTGTTCTGTACCTTCCGTTCCTTCCTAGGGAGATGCTTGCCGTAAGCCTCGGTTGTGTTGGATCGGGGATAGTTGAGTATGCAATGAAGCAGCCCTTCCCGCTGAGGATATGGGCCATATGGCGCATAATGCCGTAGGATTCTATAGGATGGAATAGGGTGACAGCCTCGTGCCGTTCCCGCTGACAGCGACCTGGCTTGTGCTCCTCTCCCCCCTCACTTGGAATTGTGGGCTTGCGAAATCCACTCCGTGGTGGGTATCCGTATATGCACACAGGTTTCTAAGGCATTAACGTTTAGGTTCAAAGGTCCGTGCGACAGGGGCTAGAAGAGACAAGTGGAATGAAAGCTGCAGATAGACTATGTGACTATATGGAGCTCATCACATATTCAGCGTCACCGGCCCGCAGGCTTGGCATCGACCTGAACTTGGCAACAGCGAAGCCATCGACCTCAATACCGACGACATCAGACACCTCACCCAGGTTGCTCAACCTCAAAGGCATCGACGTGCCCAAAAGTGAGCAAATGCCCAAGTCTCACGCTGTCTTTCTTCCTCCATCTCCGATCACCCAGTCATTTTCTGTCCTGGCGTCGGTCTGGATTGACACGAGGCGTCTATTCACTGCGTTCTTCCCTCGCTCTTTTTGCAACCCGTGAACCCTCTAGACGACCGTCCACCCTAGCCCTGAGCGAGCCCTGGATAGTGTGAAGAATAGTCTTTCCCAAGAGCTTGCTGATTATTGGAGGCAAAGCCGCCCATACATCTTGATATTGCCTCGGTGTGGACTGGTAGAAGACAAAATCATCAGGGAAACCTTGGAGTCGAGCCAACTCCCGCACAGTGAGAAGGTCTTTGCGTCCTGTGAGATGCAATGTTAGTCCACAGGAGAGTTTGAGAAGGGTCTTCTGAGGTCTCTTACCGGGATGCATCCGTGGCAGAGGGTTGCAGGAGAGGGCGACGAGGCTGTCAGTGTCCCACTGCAGAGAGATGTTGCAAGATGGTGGTACCTGCCGCCCTGTTTGATGGTTGTAGACATGCCCTGGGCATGCATTGCGACTGCGATCTTCGTGCTCACCTTCGAGAGGCGGTGAACACACAAATGCCCGCTCTTGCTCGGCTCCCATGCGAGAGTTGTCAAAATCAAGGTCAGCAATCAGATCACGGAGCGTGATGGGTGGTGGTGTACGTAGGGAGGGCCAATGCAGATACCAGGGAAGTGGCGCGCAAAATGGAGAAGCTACCAAGAGGAGGACGCTCCGTGCTTGCGGAAGCCCGTACGCTTGGAGATGGCAGAGCCTCATGTGGACGGACCGTCTGTGCTCAAGAAGGTTGATTATGGTCGCCAAAAATCGCGATACTACTGATCCATGGAGCACAGCCGGTGAGCTCAGCATCACCAGAAAGTCTGGCTTACCCGGGCTCTCAACAGCGATATTGACAAGGTCAAGCGTGGAGACAAACTGCTCAGTGGATGGCATAGCATCATTTTCATCATTCAGGCGAAAAGGTGCGTTTCCTCCAGCAATCAGTGCAATATTCGGCGGCGCAGGGTTCGGCGTCGACGGGGGCCGTAGTTGCTCAGAATAGATGTCGTCGAGGACTTTTTTCGGTGGCCCATCAAACACTTGGCTCCCCGCGTGTCGTATCTGGCTAATAGGTCAATGAGAGAATCGGATCTGCAGAGCTAGATTATGCATGCCTTCCATGATAAATGGCGCTCCTGGTCAAAACCTAACGCAGCTTGAATATCAAAGCCAGCTTGCGAAAATCCCTCGGCCGGACCCAGGATACCCGGCGTGAAGTCGACGACGGAAGGCCTCGAGGCATTGATGAACTGTGGCGCCGGCCAGCGATCACGCCGCTGCAGCAGGTGAGACGCCAGGGGCGTCCAACAAGCCACTGGCTCGTCTGACGTCGCCCCTCGGACCGCAAAACGACAGAACACAGTGTTATCCTCCGCGGCTGAATAAGAAGATTCGTACCGTCAGCCGTCCATCAGAGCCATGTCGAGAGTATTCTTTGCTTACCTGAAGGCGGTTGGAGGACATGCTCTACGCCACCGGGACCAGTCTTGGAGCAAGCCATCAGATCAGCCGCATAGACAATATCGTCCAACCGAATGACCTCGGCGTCATCCCGCATGCCCATTTTGTTGAAGTCTGCGAAATGAAGCAACAGTTCTAGCTGATCTGCGACCACATTGCCACTGTCCAAACCGGGAGGCTGAAGATCGGCATGGAACGACCAGAATTTCGAATATTTGGTGACCAGAAGGTATGCGGTGGCGGTTTCATGTCCTTCTTCGCAGAAAGAGATCTCGTGAATGAATATGACATACTCCGAGGAACCGTCACCGCCGAGACGGATGAGGGCGTATTCGTCTTTCACGAAATGAAAGTCCAAGTGGGCGCACTCAAGGCTCGCCACTGGGTAAAACGTCGGCTGTCGCAAATCCAAGATCAGTCTGTCGTTCAGCTCACGGCCGCAGGAAGCTCGACGTACTGTGTGATGCTTTTCTCGAGGTGCCAGGAGTTTTGAAAACGCGCCTGCCAAATCCTCAGTGTGCCACCGTTGCCACTCAGCCTCATCTTTTCTGAACGCTTCTTGACCATTCAAAACCTTCCAGCCAACCGCTACGCCTTTCCAGAAGAGTGGCCTCCGCGATTGTTGGCCTGATGCTTTGAGATCACTGCTGGTGACTCGATTACTGCTGTCTGGAATATCTTCGTTGAGCCCTTCGAGTCTTGGACTGACTGTATCCTGGTCCCGACCCCGCTGGGCCCCTTCGCCACCGTTGACGCCACTAGTTGCCACATGAGGGCTCTCTGTAACACCTGGATGCAGGGGAAGCCCTCGAAATGTCGCTGATCTTGACGCCAGCGCGAAAAACGACCTGCTTTCCTCACGCGCAACCATCGCGATATAGAACTTGCCGGGGTCTAAACCGGTGAAAGTGGCTCGTGATAGAGTCCTGGGAACAATCTGGAACGGGCAGTCGCAATCTGTGGTGATGTCTGAGCAAATGGGCAACGCATGTGGTGAGGGATGGTCATCGGACGAGGGGTTGTCTGTCTTCGCGTGAGCATCACGTCAAGCACACAAAGCGACATCAACCTATACACACCGCTCTCAAGACCATGCACCGTCCGATATCCCCTGAACAGACACGAGCTTTCCCGGTGGAGGGTGACATAGTAGCAGATATTCCTGTTGCAGGTCGCCGACACAAGACCGCCTTCGTTGGAGAGCCAGCGCACCTCGAGTTCATTCGTTGCACCAGTTGGTGTGGCACGGACGATCCGAGGCATGAATGCGAGCTGTTCACGTATGGCTTGTCGCAGACGTCTATGGCCTAGGGTGGTGATTCCTAGGGAGGTGCCCGTCATGGAAAGGAGACACTCGAAAAGGTCTTCTGCAGCATGGTCACAAAAGAATGCCTCTTGGCCAGTATACCGGCCGTTTGTCAACCGCAAAGCCTCACACAAGCCATTCATGTGGACCTTTTCAAAATTGAACCATTTGCCGTGGATTTGTACCCAATTCGCCTCTTTGTTATAAGCCAGGTCGACATCCGTCCCCCCACCGTCAACAAATAGAAGTCGCAAGTCGTTCAGCTTTGGATGTAAAGTCAATGACGCTAGGAGGGCTCGGAGCACGTTGGCACCGAAAGGTGTGCTATCGGCCTTTATCGGGTTTGACCACTTAAACAAGCGGAGGCGTTCTTCGTAAGGCGTCCGAACGAGCAAAAACTTTCTCAATAAGGCCCATAAGGCACGCGAAACCACGACGGCCTTTTTGCGGATTTCGGTTGAGATCAGGGCAATCTTGCCGGCATCATCATCAGGTCTGGATGTGTCTTCTGAAGGATCAACCTCGCAGTAAAAGAAGGCATCAGGCTCCATTATCCTCAGTCGCTTCCAAACCACACACGCCGACGACTGTGAAAGTCTATCACTGGCCAAAGCAACTTCGGGGCATTTCTTCTGCTCCCACAGAAGTTTGATGTAGGTGTCGATCACATCAGGCCGTCGAGCCAGGATGGCCTGCTCCCAAATATCGCCGAGGATCTGGGTCTCCTCCGACTGTTTGCTCATGTGGGTTCGATCACGGCCAACGGATCCACGTGCGAAGTTATACCCAAATACATAATCAATAGAATGTCCCTCGATCTTCAAGCCCTTGAGGTAGATGTGCCCTGCAAAGCGGGTGTCGAGGATCAGATCGCCGGAGGGAGTCTGGACGATGTCAGCGGGCAAGGGCGGGTTGAGATCGATCGAGACTGTCAGCCACGAACGAAAATCATTTTCTGAGACTGGGCGTCCAGAACTGTTTTTGCCCTTGCCGATTCTCACGGACACATCCTCCCAGATATTCGATGTAAGAGCCCTCTTGAAGTTCGGCTTCGCACGCTGAACTGCGTAGTACAACTTCTTTTTCTCGATCCTTTCGGCCTTGGCCAATGTCAACCGACAGTAAAGATTCGTGCGGTAGCGTCCACTCAGCCCAAAGCTCCAATAGTACTCACTGGCAGCAAATCGAACAGAATGCCCCTCGCGCCGCAACACCACAGCGGCCACTTTGAACCCCTCACCATGGCACCCGGCAAGCTCGTCGCGATCCCGTTTACAAGACCTGCCTAAGCCCAAGTCGTTGCGCTGCATTCGCGCTTGGAAGTTGGTCAGTTCAACAAACCCAGCCTTGCGGTTGTAGCGGATGAATCCCAGAAGCTCTGAAGACGGTCCAGTCTCTCTGCGGATAGTTATGTGAATCTCTGTACGGGTTTCTCCAAAGACTGGCCGAAAAGACCTTGGGTCAAGCTCAAACGATGCAATTATGGCGTCCTTCCTAGCGGAATGGAACGTCAGCAAGGGGCAGCAAGAGCCAGGATCATGAAGCAGTACCAGTTTTGATATAGTTCTCGAAAAGCCTCCCGGCAAGTCCAAGAAGGGACATACGACGTCGTCAATCCCGTATGTACCACACCTGCCCGGAGCTCCTCCTCGTCATCATCATCATTCAACAGGCGGTCGAGATCAAACAGCTCAGGGTCCCAACTATCCTCACCAGCCGGATCGTCCCCTGAAGGCCGCCTGCGTGGGTCGACGGACGAAGTTGTACTCATTTCGAGGCGAAAGTGATCTCACACGATTCCCTTTGGAAAAATCGCGGTATCGTCCCAGCCAAACATGCTCCGGGGAAGGAGTGAAGGGGGCCCCAAGGGTCGAAATGGATGTCAATGCTCACACTACAAGCAAGAAGTGTGTAGCAATCGGGACCTTACAAAATTGACGCCAGAGAAAGCCGAATCACCAGAGAATGATTCTGGGCATCATCAGGCTGGACACGAGGGGGGAGGGCCTGCTCTCATATACCCTTGTGGGGCCTCACCTCTAGTGTAGGGCCTGTCGCTGGAGGAGAAAAAGAAAAGATTCAAAGGAACAGCCACTGGTGCTTCTCTTTCCCCCTCTGTGGACTAAAACCGGTCACAAAGGACATTGCCAGCTACAACCCTGCCAAGCGTGGTGACAACACTGGGGTACGTGCATGCTGTCACGACGGAACCCGCTTCCCCCGGTGCGGATCATGTCGTCTTGAACGTTCGCGGCGTTCTCGTGGCGTTCCGCGTGCCATACAAACCCTGTAAAACCCCAGTCTCGGCCCCAGGGGAGGTCGGATGGCAGCCTGCCGGCTCTAACCGCTTGAGGACGAGGGACAGGGGTTGGTTTCGACCTACCCAACCTACGAAGTCGAGGTCTCTATGTACAGCCCGCGTCTTATCTCGCCCTGTCCTGTCGTGGGAAGTCCCGCACCGGACACACGCCGTCCGCCTGCCGCATTTCATGCATATCCGCGTTTCGCGTACGGATGGACTTCTGGAATTTCGACACGACTGAGCGTCTCCCCGGGAGCACGACAAGCGGTGTGGTCTCGAGCACATGCTTGCCATCTCAATTCCTTGCTCTGTCGGAATAATACGAGGATGGCACAGACGAGGCTGAGGGAGGGTCAACAAACAAAACAGGAAGAGGTTGGGCCAATAGGTAAGTAGTAAGGCTGAACGAACGTTCTCGACGCGGCTGCTGGATGCTGGATGGGCCCTGGAATGCTTTGTCAGTTTGTGGCGCTCCTGCTAACGTAGACCCACCATAACAACACCTGGGCTAGATGAGGCAGAGCACTGCCCGGCAACCGCTATGTGTGGATGGAAAACTCTTCCCACCAAGAGCAAGAAAAACTAACAGATTCGCCAGAGTCCAACGTCGCTGGCAGAGAGAGGGTGGAGAGCTTCTTTGGCCAGCAATCAACAGCTTGCCAGGGTCTGTCATAACCGCTCCTTCCGTAAGACAACATTTGCCAGGATTCAATCCCCGCCAACAGTCCCGTCCTGCTCTAGACCCTATTGCGGTAGTCTCCCAGGAAGCGATCATACTGAAGTGGATCCCCCCGCATAGATACGGCCAAGCACGATCCAATCAGAGAAAGCTGCTTATATAGACCCGACCCCCATACGAATTTAACCCCCCATCCCTTTCATGAAGGACATTGGACAGCCACCAGTACCGTCGCACTCCCTTAGATCACGACCCGATGTCCTGTGCTTGCCTCTGCAACATGGCTCTGTTGACCCAGCTCTCCTAACAAGGTACTCTGCATCTGGTGCAGAGAGCCCCTTCAAAGGCTACGAATGTCCCATGCCACTGCAAATGTCTGTTCTGATGTTGGTATAGTAAAGGCATTGGCATGCACAATGACCGTGGCGGTTGTACCAGGGACATTGTCCCAGATGACCTTTTCGACGTTGTCTGCACCTCAGTTAGCACCTGGTGCATGATGCAACAGTATGTCTTACTGGTATGATCAACTCCGTCAACACTACTCATGTTACCATGTCTCTCAACACCATCGGCACGCACGATAAGGCTCACATCTTTCTACAGAAGAGCACTGGGCGGATCAGGATATGTCATAGTCACGACAGGTGATCCTTGTCTTATTGGGCATAATCTCCAGGTCATTTACGCTGACTCCCGCCGCCTGTGTCACGGACGAGGCCAAGGCTGCCGAGGTCATATTGGGGACATTATGGAGTATTTGATTCACCTCATAACTTGTCCGGTCGGCCTCTCTCTGCATAATGTCTTTCAACGAATTGGTCGCCTTGAGTTGTGCATGGTAGCTGTCGATCATTGATTAGCCCTCCGAGCTTGTATAGAATCGATCCACTCCGAGGCAACCTCTGGAGAGCCTACATATCGGTAGTCCAAAGGAACGGCAAAGAACGCAACGTCTGGAGATCTTCCGGCTTGTATCGACAAACATACGTGCACTCAGCAACGTACTCTTGGATCAAGACGCCCTTCTGCTGTAGTATTTGCTTCTCATCAATAGAAAGAACATATTGACCCTGTATCAGGATGAAGTTCGAGTCCCTTACATGCGTGATGCATCGTGTGCTACCGATAATATTGCCATTGACCGTAATAGACGCCACGTTTTGAGCTCATCGAGATATCCAGTCGATTGCCTGCGTCAGTATGGTCATAGTCAAATAGCTGGACGACGAAGGGAAAAAAGATATAATCCAGACTCGAGGACGTCAAGGACCCCTCGGAAGATGGGTAGTAGCAGCTTCCTCAGCTGAGATTTTGTGGCTGAAATTCTGCTGCCGTTTCGGTTCTACACTACTGTGCTCGTCTTCAGTCGGTCCACGTTTGGAGGAGAAAAGTCGAGCCTGTAGAACGCACCACCCGCTCTGTGCAGGTGCGCGATACACCCAACGATGAAGACTGTTAGTCCGATGTTTTAGCTCGCTTGTAAAGCAAGGGCAGTGCTGCCGAGAGGTGAAACGAAAACGGTGGGCGGCGCTATCCATGCATAACAGCAGCATACACGAGGTGAATACAAACGTACGCCTCAGTAATTTAGACCCATCCCTGAACTTGGAACTACGACAGAAAGACAGCATTGTTCAGTTTCGACACGGAAGATTACCCGGGGTCACTCTCGGGGAACGATCTGGTGTGGCATGAGATGGCCGCAAGATACACTGAGTAATTTGGGGGCGCATTCATGTAAAAGTGGACTCGAGATGAGATCTTACTATGGCCTCTACATGACCCCATCCTGCACGACATCGACCATTTCGCTCCATTGTCCAGCCCTTTGAACTACGGCCATACCTGAGTGTTCGCCTGCGTGGCGTCCGCGAGATTGGAAACACGACTGTGTCAAGTTAGGTCCTCACCCCGGTATTCCAGGTCTTACCACCTTGCTTCAGCTGAATGAGATCTATGCATTTATCGACGGCGTCACGACACCCAATGAGGCCATTGAATTGATCCAGATTGCTCAAATTTGTCGGACTCGGGATCGGTACATTGGAATGATCATAGAGTGAGTGCAGGTCGTCGTTCTGCCTGTTGTACACGTGAAAACTTTCGACAGCACCCCATCGATCGGCAATCCCTGGTTGAAACCGAAGTGGCTCTGACGAATGTGTTAGACCAGTAACCTGTGGCTCATATGATTTTCACTTACTGCCGGATGCTCTGTTTTGTGGATTCAACAGAGTGCGTCTTGTGTGCGCCAAGGCATACGAGTTCTGAATGAAGTGGAATATGCTACCCAGTGCTCACCGCTGGATATCTACACCAGTGAATGTAGACTCACGGGCGAATAGATAGCTCAGTGGTTTCCAATTAGGCGGCGAGGAAAAATCTGGACAGAACTCGCTGAGACCTGTGGCGCTGACAATGGTGTCGGGAGTAATACCGTCCTCTCCATTGGCGAGCTTCCACAAAACTTCAAGCCATTTCATGAACATGGCTTTGTTTCTGTAGGAAGCTCTCCAGGCGTAGATGCCATACAATGAAGGAATTGAAGATCTCCCGGATGAGAACGGCCTGTTGGATTTTTCATTTTTTGGGAATCATTATTTGCCCACTGCGATGCTCCCTGTTTGTACTTCCAACCCCATTCGAGTCCTGTTGAGTACTCATGATTCTCATTAGAACTGTCATTGAAGAGCAGAAAATTACACTGTTCCCAAGTATACTCCCCAATCACTGTTACTGGCACTGAACAAGGTAGTCCCTTGAGTCACATTGTACCTGCTGATGATCAGAGCAGCTAGTGTGAGAGTCTCATGAACAGGAGTATGGATGTGTCCTCCCGGCCCCCCTGCAATTGCAGATTCCGGGACAACGTCGTTGCCTTCTGAGATTTTATCGGCTGGTACTTCTAACATGATGGATCTCTAGTCAGGACTGAAGTGTTCAAAGATAATGTTCGACCCGCTGGCGAAAGTGGCCCTTTTGTTACGAGATCAATTCAAGCTGGACGCAGGATGCCACGACTGAGTTGTTCGATTTGGAAGGGGAATCTAGGTCGGTATGTCTAAATAGGTTCCTTGACCAATGCCACTGATGGCTACTGGTTGATAGTGATGAACACGTGGCCGATGGTCTGGCCTATATCTCATCCGCAGACAATTCACCGCTTATGTCGTATTGGCACCATTAGTTCAGACCTGCAGACCTGCCATACTGGGCCAGAAGGGTGTGAGTGAGTACGTGGCCTGCTTGGTAGCATGTGATCCAATACAGAGTGCCATCGTTTCGACTGTCACGAGTGGATGCCTTCTCGCATATGTCATTGACACACTGCGTCTACAATTCATCGGGAGAGATTCCAGTTTCGAGATATCCAGCTGCTGCTCAACGAGAAGGTGATGTCCTAGAGCAGCCGGACGAACGAGGAGAAAGCGATGAACATGATGTCGCATAAAAAGCATAAGAAGGTTGTGCTCAACCACTTCCAATCTTCCAATCCATCTTCAACCTCGCAACATATCGAGTTCCAGACATCACTGTTACTGGATACGACTTTCACCATGGCCGAGATCTCCAACGATCAGGACCTAAGGGACCCCACAGGGCGACTTTGAGGGGTGAACCGCGAAGAAGTCTGACAATGGCAAGACGTTTTACTATAGAGCCGTAGACTTGAATGGGACGACTGAGAACGAAGGGGGATGTGTTCATGATGTCGAGGCCAGCGGACCGTCTTTCAAGGGCGTACAGTGCAACTGGATTGCGGGAGCTTCAGACAAGACAAGTGCCGACTTTGGCAAAATAACAGGTATCACCTGGTACAGATTGGAGTAGATCATCGGATGGACCTATCAGTTGACATTCAATTACACGGACACTTATGACTACACTTTTCATGCGCCGAATGACAGCTACACAATCAGTGTTTGGCAGACAAGGACAACCCACCAGGTTACATACACCACTGATAATCCTACTGTGACTTCCGTCGACGGAAATTGAACGCTCTTTCTCTTTGTCAAAGAGTTTGATGGGGGGCAGAAACGGTGGAAGAGGCACGGTGGTCGAAGGGCAAGATTCGTTGTTGCATAGTGACCTGTGGATGTGGATTCTGTAAAGCTGGTTGAACCCTTCATGTGCATCTGAATCAACTAGGGGCAGCACTTCGTATGAGATAACAGAGGCAGAACTTCTTTGCAGGATAAAACAACATTACCAAGAACCTGTCTGGGACCAGATACGTGATGTGAACAGAGTTTGTGCCTAGAATCCGCCAAGTCGGGGCTTGTTTAGAAACAAAGACCGAAGCCACGCCAAGCGAACTGAAATCTATGCAACGATACTGTACTGACAAGGTACACCGGTCAATCTCTTGCACTTCGAGATACACTTATGACCTTGCTACATACGATGTCATGGACGAGGTGGCGAGCATCTTGGCATAGGGCATGGCTGAGGGAATCGTGTAAGAGCGAGGCAACAGCAAACAACAACTCTTCTCACGTTCTTGGGCATTACCTTGGCGAGTGCACCCTCACAATATCCGTGTAATCTCAGCATCCTTTGGCAGTGGTGATAGGACGGGCTTTCCCAGCCTCACTAGCCTCAACTGTAGCCTTATCAGTTCATCCGTTTCCTGATCTATGCGTTGCTGAATTGCATGCTAAAGAGCTACCTCTTCTGGCAACACCTTGGCTCCTGGCCATGTCCCTCTCTGGACTGACTGTAATCGTGCCTTCCACCAACTCAGACGTCATTCAAGAAAAGGAGGCAGACCATTCACGTGACCTGAGTCGGTGGACGACTCAACATAGTTAGAGCGAAACACCCTTTTGAGTCGGAACGGAGGCTAGCACCACTAGCGACATGGGGCCGCCGCTAGTGTCAACGGGGAACAGCTTGTGGCGCGTCTTTTGTTGATCTCCGGTACCAGCCCTCTTCCATGTTGTCCAGTCAAAGCGGTACGCAGCCTAGACACCTTTGATTGCACTGGGCTTCGGCTCCAATCGGTGGGCTGACGAAGCAAACACCACATCCGGGACCAGAATCATGGATCATGGCGCCCCAAATATATTATTATTGCCCCCGTAGGTTTCCCCATGCGGCCCATGTGAAAGGTGAAAAGTGAATCCCCAGAACCAGCCTCTCTCCCACTCCCTCTCTCTCCTCGACGCCTCCGACTCGTACGACTTCCCAGTTCTCAGCCGGCCGTACGCGTGTCCTTCAACGGTGGCAGTATCTTGACATGACCCTGCCCTGCTGAACTGACCCAACCAGACCTCCCCTGCAACCGCTCCTGCCTTTCCTCGAGGATCCAGCTTGACAGATTGGCACCTGACACCTGAACCTGCCTCTACCACCAAACGACCAAACGCAGACACCAAACACACCCTTCCTCCCAACGTCCCGAGACAACACCCTCATCGACTTGACGCTTTCGGTTCAACATGGGCTTCTGAAACCCTCATCTTCGCCCTTAGGCACTTTTACAGTTATTTCCCTTCAGGAGCATTGGCTTCAAAAGACCACATCTCTACCTTTCTGCACTTCTTCCGACTTGCATCAGTCTCTCCAGACTTGAACCAACGCCACGATGGCTCCCACCGTTGAAGGCACCGAGCTCACTGAGCAACAGCCCAAGTCAGAATTCGATCCCTGCTGCAATGCCAAAGTGACCTCCCCCTTCTACCTCTACAACCATGACTCCCCTCGACCGTCCTTTGACGTCAAAAAGCCCGGCAACCCCATCGAGGTCTCTATCCATGACCTCGAGTCTGGCACCTTCAACCTTTCACCGTCCATCACCCAAGAGAAGAAAGACGCACAGAACTCGGCGGCCAGAGATAGGTTCAAGTTTTGGAAGCGAGAGAAGCAGTGCATGACAAAACCGAAGCAGAGAGGATGCGTGTTGTTTGCCCGGTTGACTCCACGTCAGCGTCTGCTGGTCAAGATTGTCATTGGGTTGATCATCGTTGGAGCCGCCGTGGGAATTGCCGTCGGGATCAGTGTCAAGGTCCACGGGACCGTGTACAAGGGCAACAACACGACTTCGCAGATTGGTTGACCCAGCACTGCCGGACACCATTGCACAAGCAACGAGAACGATCCATCTTTACCAAGAACAGTCAATCGCTGTGTTCAATTGTATACGATACGAGAGCATAGATAAGGGGCACGGGGACTACAAAAGGCGAAACCAAACCAACACGGGCAACGGCAAGGTTGTTATGTCGACACAGGGTTACAGACGATGATGACGGCGTACATAGGGATTAGGAAGGATTGAGCGAGCTGTACGAGGTACTGTTTGGTAGCTAATGCGCATGAAGCATTTTCTTTCCACGACCATGGAAGCAGATACTGATAATGGTGAGCCCTCGATACTTCAAGTAGCCGATCTCCATCCCTCTTCCTGCCCAGACACCTCACTGCCACGGTAAGAGATCAGTCCATCCGTCCGCAGGCATGACATCGCTTTCACACGGCGGCAAAAGAAGTCCCCCAAGACGACCTCACCCACGCGTCCTCCTCATCACCCTGTCCAGATCACAATTTACTCCTCGGCCCGGCCTCGATATAGGTGCTGCCGAGCTTCAACATGTCCACGGCCTGGGTGACCATCTCCTCGACGATCTGGCGGGCGGGCTTGATGTCCTTGATGATGGCGCTGACCTGGCCCATCAGGAAGGGCACGTCGATGTCGGCCTCCCGCTCCAGGTCGTAGGCCATGGGCACGATGCCCTTGTCGGTGAGCTCGCGGATGCGCTCGGGCTGGGCCTCCCACTTGGCGACGTAGTCGTTGAGGCGCACGCGCAGGGGCCGGCCCGACACCACCAGCGTGCGCAGGGTGTCGGTGAAGCCCGCGCTGACCACGGCCTCCTTGTGCAGGCGGCTGGCACCGCTCTCCTCGGCGGCCACGAAGCGCGTGCCCACCCACACGCCCACGGCGCCCTGCATCAGCGAGCTGGCCAGGCTGCGGCCGTCGTAGATGCCGCCGGCGGCGACGACCAGGGCCGGCTCGCCCGTCAGCGGGGAGCGGTACTTCTTGGCCACGTCGCACACCGCGGGGATCAGGATGCTGTTGGCGATGTCGCCCGTGTGGCCGCCGCCCTCGGTGCCCTGGGCGCACACGATGTCGACGCCGGCCTGCAGCGCCTTCTCGGCGTGCTTGGGCGCCCCGACCATGTTCATCACCAGGATGCCCGCCTCGTGCAGCCGCTTGATCGTGCGCGCCGGCGGCACCCCGACCGCGCTCACGAAGATCTTGGCCCCGTTGCGGATCGTCACCTCGATCAGCTCGTCCAGCTGCCCGTGCGTGTAGTCGTGGTTGGTCTTGCGCGCGTTCCCGCCGACTTGCGGGAGGGCGAGGTCCACGCCGAAGGGGAGTGAGGGGTCGGTGAGGTTGGATTTGAGGTCGTCAATGATCTAGACCGGGAGGAAGGAGACGTGTCAGTCCAAATCCAAGGGGTACAGCAGAGCAGGAGAGCGTAGTCTTTGGGAGAGGATCCCATCTTCCATCTTCCATCCTCTTTTCCTTCATGCGCCATGCTCCATACGCCAGGGGTCTCTCTCCCCCTTTTCTTCTTCTTCATGCTCGATCTATAGTCCCCAGTCCACGCGGCGCCATCCTTGAACATTCTTTCATACTCTGTCTCCCGGCGCACAAAACACAGACACGGGCAAGAGTAAAATCAAGAGTTCAAGACTCACTCCATCAATCACTCAATCACTCAATCCAATCAAAAAAAAAGAGCACGTACCTCCTGCAACTGCTTCGGCGTATACCCCAGACCGCCAATGGTGCCGATGCCGCCGGCGTTCGAGACCGCGGCCGCCAGAGGCCCGCCCGACGTGCGCGCCATGCCCGCCAGCATGATCGGGTACTTGATGCCCAGGAGCTTGGTGAGGGGTGTGTTGAGCGCGGGGACGGAGGAGGATGAGGACGACATGTTTGTTGTATGGGGGGGTGGCGATGGATTTGTGACGAGGTGAGTAGTCGGTAGAATCAAGTGAGAGAGAAAGAGAGAGAGAGTGTGTGTGTGTGGTCGATGAAAAGTGAGAACAGATAAGCCTCCTCTCCCCTCTCTTCCTTATGTTGTATGTATGTATGTGTGTGTTCAGTATATGTGTGTGTATATTATGTCCAGCAAGTAAGTAGGAGGTAACTGTCTGTAATACCGTGTGTGTATAGCTCCAACACCACTCACTAGCAGACGTCTGAGACCAAAGCAGAAAGCAGAAACCCCCGGGTGAGCGAGCGGGCGGTGCTTTCGGTGTTTATATAAAAAAGACAATCAATCACTCAAGCAAGCGCCTCTGTCATCTCGTCTTACCCAGGATGAGATAGCTAGATGGCTCAAAAGTTGTTGACTGGTAAACACTGACATGGTCTTCTCCGCCCCCCCTAAAAGTGTGGGGTTGCGTTGTGGGTTGTCGGGTCGGTCGGTACAGACGTGCTGGACCGAGGTTTGGCATTCAGTGCTGGCATTGCCTTGGGACTTGCCGAGCTTAACATGATCAAAGACTCAAGAGACCACACCTCGACGCAGTAAGGCGCTGCTCGGCCCGATTGGAATTGTTCTGCATGTAATTACGGGGTACAAGTATATTGTGGTGTGTCTGGGCTGGTGGGATACATCATACTTACTACTCCTCCGGACAGACATCAACTGCTGGACCCCAGTGGATAAAGTGCCGACCGAGGAGGAATAGCAATGAGAGGGCAGGACAAGCAGATGACGGAACGCAAGGCGATGAACATGGAGATGGACGCATATATCACTGGTGCGTCTGTACGATATAGTTGGACGTTGCGGATCAGCAGGCAGACCCCCAGAAACCCATAAGGATTCCATCTCTAACTCAATGCTGGGCTATCAGTGTTAATCAAAGTAACAAGCAATTGCATGTGCACCCTCAGTCAGCCACGGTCGACGTGTTCAGAACCTCCATCACTCCCAGCTCGAATATCACATCTTACAGTTCGGCTTCCATCTTGTCCAGAATGGTCCGGACAAACTCATGCGTCGTAGCATCGCCGCCCATGTCCCGCGTGCGCACCTTGCTGTGAACGAATTAGTCTCTCACTCACCACCTCAGGGAGATCTACACTTACCCATCGGCAATCACATCGTACACCGCCCGTGAGATCCGGTTGGCATGCTCGTCAAGACCCAAATGTCTGAGAAGCATGGTGCCCGACAGCAGAAGGGCGGTGGGGTTAGCTTGGTCTTTACCCTGAATGTCGAGACCAACGTGTCGGCAGCCAGGCTCAAAGACCGCAACGTCTCGTCCCATGTTGCAACCAGGGACCACACCGGGCCCGCCCACCAGCGCCGCCGCGATGTTCGTAAGGATACCTCCGTACAGGTTGGGCATGACCATTACGTCAAACTGTTGCGGGCGCGACACAGCCTGCATCGAAGCGTTGTCGACAATCATATCGTTCACCTCCAAGCTAGGATAATCCTCCCCAACCTTCTTGACCGTGTTCCGGAACAGCCCATCGGCCAGTTTCATGATGTTGGCCTTGTGAATACACGTCACCTTCTTCCTGTTGTTGGCCAGCGCGAATGAGAAGGCAAATTTGGCAATCCGTTCCGACTTGGCCCGGGTGATGATTTTCAAGGACTCGACCACGCCTTGCACCGACTGATGCTCTAGACCCGAGTACTCGCCCTCAGTGTTCTCACGCACGATACACAGATCGACGTTCTTGTGCCGGGTCACCAGGCCGGGGATGTTCTTGACCAACACCACCGAAGCGTAGATGTCGAGCTCTTGTCGGAGTGCCACGTTGAAGGATTGGTGGCCGGATCTCTCGATCGGGGTGTGTAGGATACCCTTCAGCCCCAGCTTGTTCCGCCTCAACGACGCTATTGACTCCTTGAAGAGGTCCTCCGAGTGCTTATCGCCCGAGTCGACGCCCGATACGTCGACCTGTTCCCACTCAATGGGGACATTGTCGGCCTTGAAAATCGTCTTGACAGCTTCGGCAACTTCGGCACCGATACCGTCACCTGTTGCACGTTTCCACGCGTGAGCACGACCACCTCTCACCAACCGCGGAGCTCGAGGGCCAGCGCGTACCAGGAATCAATGTCACCGTGTATTTCCCTCCATATTTCGTAGGCTTGAAGATGTCGGATTCGACGGTTGCGTAGGCTAGAGGCGGGAACGAGGAGATTAGCATCGAAGGGACAGGGACCACGGTCGAGAGATATGCTCACATCGTGCGAGGAAGGGCGAACCAGCTTGGGGCCTGGCTGCCCGCTGAGCAGCACGGAACAGCACCTGTGGGAAGAAGCAAAAAAAGCCATGTTAGATCGCTAGCACTTGAGGGGAGCTTTGGGAGAGGGACCCCGGTTCTCACCTGAGCGCCACGAGTCGACCTGGCCAGCGACATTGCAGCGGAGTGTCAAACAACAACTAGACTTCGGGTTCGAGGACGTTCCTGGTCGTGGTGGGCGGAAAGTAAAGCAGAGAAAACTTATCGCAGGTGGAGGAGCTTTTGTTTCTGATGCAAAGGGCCATGAAGCTCCTGGCCAATCAGCGCCGCATCCCGGGCCGCAAATCAGGATGACGTCGGCCGGCCAATCCGGACTCGCCGGGTGATTAAGCGACGCTGTGAGGCATGTGGCACGAGGCATTTTCTTGGGATATGTGTGTTTGATGGGATGCACTCAGTAAATCTGTTAACTACGACAAAGCTAAATGCATGCAGTCTGCTATCCCTTCTTTTCCAACGTCGATCATAATCCCACCATATCATATCCACGGACCCTAATGCTTCGCCAGGTCCGCGTCTCCCGAACCTAGTAAGTCCTGAAGTTCAACGGTCCTTGTGCATGCCTCAACTTGGCTCCGAAGAATTGCAGGAACACGACCAAGAAGAAGGCGGCTCCCATGATGCCGCTCTGGATACCGTATTCCGTCTGTGTGCCCGCTTTGGTGGCCCAGTTGATCTGGATGTACCTGGATTGATGACATTAGCATGGGGATGGAATGTGAGAGTATCGACACATACCCGATGATGAATCCACCTAGTGTTCTGGCAAAGTTGAGCAGGGCAGCACACTCGCCGGCAGCCTCAGGGTAGCTGTCGAGCAAGTACGCACCCACCGCCGAAGTGGTGACAATCGTGGCGAAGTTGTGCATTCCCCATCCCACCACAAGGACCCAGTAAGACCACGCGGGCGCATGATGCAGGGTCGACCCGATCAGATTGTAGCCGATGAGCTTGAACGGCAACACAAGCCACAAAATGACCAGTCTGTTCTCGGGGGCGATGATCCCGTTATGGCGCTTCGCCCACATTCTGGCAATGAAGTCGAACATGAAGTGACCGATGACCAATCCGAGGATTGCGCCAATGACGGGTGCCGTGTAGACGGCCGCGAGGTTGCGGAAGTCAAAGTTGTATGCAGGAATAATGAAGACGGAAATAGTTGTGTTGTTTCCAATCGTCCATGGGACTGCATAAGGTTAGTCTGAGCTGTTAACACCGGAGAGAACGCCACTTACAGTCAAAAAAGTAGAAAAGACAGGTCAAAAACACTGGCAACTTGAGAACGGTGTAGCCCAGTCGGCTGCCCGCCTCGAGGAAAGTGTTGGTCGTGTACTTGGTCTTGTACTGCTCAATACCAACAACGCGGAGAAGACGGTTCTTGCGCTTGGGAACTCGGTCCGGCATCAGATGTCTTGGATAGAAGGTCTCGTCACCCAGAGTGACAGTCAAGGCCAATCCCAGCATGATGATGCCGAAGTTGAGCCACATGCCCGTCCTCCATGTGCTCACACTGAGAATGGCGGCCATGAACTGCGGACCCAGGAAGGGGGACAAGATGATGGCGGTACTCCAGATGTTGATCTTTCTGGCATGCTCGTGGAAGAACCAGACATCCTTGATCCACATGAGACCACCACCCGCACCTGCGACCGCGAACATGCCGTTCAAAATGCGGGACGCCATGTATGACTCAAAAGACTTCGCAGCGGCAGACCACGCCGCGGTACCGGCAGAAAGGCATCCGAACCAGAAGAGGACGGGAAGGCGACCAATCCAGGCCGAGAGCCAGACGGTCAGGATACCGCCGACACCCAGCATGAACGTGTTACTTTTGACATGTTAACGCAAAGTTTATGTGGGGCAGGGGACATTGAGACGTACCCGGCCGTGGCATGGTTGACTTCATTCGGGTTGATGCGCCACTGTGTCGCTTGAGGAATGAGAGCACTTGCGCCGGTGGCGGCAGAGTAATCCGAGGTCGCAGCGTTGACCGCAATCACCAGCAGGATGGCTGCCTTTTTCCAGCTGGGCCAGTTCAGGGGGTCTTCAGGATCCTCGGTAGGCTGGGGAATCAAGACCTTGCCGTCGCTGGACTTCTTGAGCGCCACATCGGGCGCAAGACCCAGCTTCTCGCGAATTTTGGCTTCGTCGAGCAGGTAGCCGTCGGTCTCACCGACCCGGTCGAGGTCGACAGCGGTGGTCGTGTGCGCAGCAGCCTTCTCATTGTTGTTCTCGCCACTAGAGATGGAAGGCGGTGACGAGGTGTCGGCTGCAGGCGCCTCAGTGGCCGTCGCCTGGGGCATGTCCTTGGGTGAAGAGGGTTCGTCTGCCATGACTAAACTGCGGTGCGGGAAGAAAGGTAGAAGAAAAGAGTGCGACCGAAGAAACACCAGGTGACCACGGTGGTAAAAAAGGAAGGGACAGGTAGTGAAGATGGAAGGACCGGACCTGGCAGAGGGCAGAGGACAGAGGGCAGGGGCTCGCGTGTCTTGAAATATTTTCTGTCGTTCGTCTCACATGTCGCTGCGGTCGAGTAAACAACGACCAGGATCCGAGCAGGGCTAGCAGGGGGAGGGGCTTGACTACTCTTTTTAGTAGCGAGTGTCAATCACAGAGCCCATTGGCACCCATTGGCTTTCCTTTGTCCTGCTCGATACTTCCGTAGCGCGACGTGCCATGCAATCGAAGTATAACACAGGGCCCCCCTGGACGAGGCTACCGGTAGATTCGCTTACGGCGGGTGGGGCCAGCCGTAGGTAGGTGGGAAAAAGTTGGGTCTAACAGCTGCACCCCATGAAGAAAGGATGATCCGACTAACCGCATTCTTGTTTTTGACACTTCTTTTGACAGTCCTTTTGGATCGGCGCAGTCGAGAGAGGCCCAACAGGTATGAGTTGGCATTTCCAATGCGGACATGGCGTTGAATCCATAATCCATTGAGGATGCAATGGACTGCCTGTCAAGTCCCGCCTTGTATCCCTTGCGCCGCCTGGGCTCCAGGAGTTGGACACACCGCTCAATGGGACGTGCAGGCCACCTGACTCACCACCAGGAGCCAAGAGACGAACAATTGCCCTCGGCGACTACGGGTCAGTCAGCCATGAGTTTCAAGAAGTCAGAGTGGCGGAGAGGGAGGGGCCTGATTCGACGGAGAACTCAAGCCCAAGCTAGGAAGGCAGTCGAAAAAGATTATTTTTTTTTGGTCAACACAGGACAGAAGCGACAAAAGATCAGGCTCAGCTACCAGAACCAGGTGGACAAAGAGACGAGGGAGGTTGAGGCTTGCTCCAGGAGACGACCAAGGCATCCTAGGAGGCTGCTGACTGGCGCGGGCTACGGACCCCGGCACCCACAAAGTACTATATTTTGACTAGCGCCGGCCGCCCGGTGGAGTCGGACCGCCGAAACAGGTCTGCATTGGCCAATGGGAGCTTGCAACGGAGTCCTAAGGGCCCGGGCGTTAATGCATAGGGCTGGTGAGGTTGGAGACAGCGGGCTGATTTTCAGGGGAGGAGCGAGGGGAAGAGCAAGGGGCTGGGATGATTCATTGGATTGGGAACTTGTCCTCCCAATGCAGCCAGAGTTGGGACGTTGAATGGAGTACGAGAAACAGTAGTTGCACAAATAATAGAAAGAACGTCCGCTCGACGATCTCAAAAATGCATGTGGCCGACCAGCCACCCACAGTACCTAGTACAGAACAGTTTCTCTCAGGTCTGCGAGACCGCACGTTGGTAGAAACTTGTAGAACCGGGTGCCTTATCCGATGCAATCAATAATACATAATAGTACGAGGCACATGGTGGCATCAAACTCGGGTGCTGGCCTTCTCTCCGCTGCCAGCCCCTTTTTTGGTTTCCTGGTCGCTTCAGTCAAATAATGATAATTACTGCTGACTTCGCTACCCCGGACCAATCCAGACTGACTAAGATCTTACTCGGGGCGGGCGAACCTAAATCACGATGGGCAGGTAAGAAAAGAATGGCCATGCTCGGCGAGGCCAGGGGCTATCATCAACGGGTCACTCCAAACTCTACCGAAAGAGAATTATATGGGGAGTCGCTGTGCTGCCGCGACGACGACCACTAGCGGTCACTCTGCTGATCGATCGATCGGCTTCTGTGAGTAAGGGATGAATTGTGAGACAGAGGATCGGAGCAGCCAGGTGGAAGAATCGCAAACAAGGGCAATGCGACCATGGTTCAGGTCGATGGATCTATGGACTGCTCATCTCTCAACTTCACGAGCCAAATCTCGCAGCCTGTTCAAAAACCCCGTGCTTGAGGTCATGATCTCCTCACCAGGTCCTGAATAACTAAAACGCTCTCACATTCGTGTCCCTTTCGTCCGTCCATCGCTCATGCCCCCCAAAATTTCATAGCGACTCAAAAGGCTCTCATTAAGTGACTGACATGATGGCGAAGAAGGTCCCCGCCCCCCTTCCACTCTTCGAGATAGTGCAAAACAGCTAGATTCGCTCAGATGCTCGTCCTAGGGCAGAAAGATTTTCCGGGAGAAAAACACCGCACGAAAATATTCCCGCCTGCAAAATGGGGTATTGGGAAATGAAAGACAACAATAACTATCCAGCAATGGTTGGAGAAGTGCTCATCACTCCTCCACCAGTTGAAACTTCGTCAAGTCAAGACATCTGCATTCACATGAACAGCATCGAGCTCTCGCGGCGTCGTGCCCTGACACTCGCTGCATTCTCCGGAGCCATCATATTGTTCGATCCCCCGTATTGACTGCTCCGTCCATGTTGGTTGGGGGGCTGTGGTGGTGGGTATCTGGGTGCGCTCATGGGCATCTCATGTAGAAACGACACATACTGTCGAGACTCGTACGACGGTTGGATCGGCGCGAATCCAAGATCGTTGGTGGCATCATGCGGATACTCGGGCCGTGCACTCGCTTGCATGCCACCTGGCGCCCGGGCATTGTGTGCAAAGCTGTCTTGATTGTACATGGGCGTCGGTAAGTCGGTAAACATCTGCCGCCGCGGCGATCGGATGTCTTCTGGCGTCAGGGTTCCCTCCCCACGCTCTATCTCCGTCGATCGAATGGACTCTCCGTCGGTGGGTTTGTCGAAGATCGATTCAAAATCAGTCAGGAACAAGGCGAACAGCGGCGCGGGGATGTTCAGAGTCGGAGAGAACACAATTCCGACGTTCTTAATCGTCATCTTGTTCCGCTCCGAGTTCTGCACCACCTCGAGCAGATACTGTGAGAGCGTCCGCAGCAGTGAGAAATTCGCCCCAGGCAGTTGGTGCACCAGATGGTTAAAGGTCACAATTTTTTGTGACTTCTCAGGCAGCTCGAGACCCTTCAGGAATTCGAGATGCAATTCGCGAGTCAAGATCGTCGACGGTAGCTCGCGTAAGTATGTTTTGAACAGCGACGCCACGGCGTGTACGTCGTAATCCTCGTCTTCGGTCAGCAGATCAACGTCTCCCTCCGTGTTGAACCGATCTTTAAGCAGTCGAATCACAATGTTCGACCCGCTAAGTCTGAACAAGCCTTCTTCATTCGAGGCGTTCTTGGCTCGGAGAAACTCGATGCAGCGATACACCACGGCTGGAAGATAGACCTCCACATCCACAGGTGAGTAGTACTCCACTGCCTCCTGGAGCTGCATTCCGAACACCGGTCTAACGTGCCCACCTCGGTGAACGTTGACGTCGGATTTCTTGGGATGTGATGGCTGCACAGGAGCAAGTTGCTCGTATGATGGCTTCCGGAAATGGAAGAGGTTGCGCTTCTTCTGCTCTCGCTCTTTACTGCCACTGTTACTGGCAGATTTATTGCCCCAGCTTCCAGCATCCGAAATGACAGCACCATTCATGGGACCCGAGATGTTGTACGGTTTGGAGGCCGCGACAGGTTCCTGAACGAGCTCCGGAGTCTGGCTAGACGCGATAGACGGAGAAGGCGTGTTGCTATGCGTTTGTGGGCTTCCGTTCGACTTAGACTCTGCGTCCTCGTGTCCCAGTCTTTGAGACGCCTTGACGTCCTTGGCGTGTGATGACTGAACACCCGCTCCGTACTGTGATCTGGGTTCCATCGGTCTCTCGTCGATATAATGTAGCAACGTCTCCACCCATTCGTCCCGCTCCGCATCGCTTTCCGCACAAAGCACATGTCGAACGTGGCTGTTCATGTCCTTGCGCTTGGGCTCTAGGATGAGAAAGGCGTGACGATACTGGTTTTCCGAGTCGACCTCTGCATTTGAAGGGTCCGATTGCGTTTGCCGGCCGATCCGGGCATTCAACAACTTGATCGTGCCGAGATGGGCTCCACCAGGGGCTTCGAAATACCTCAACTCAGGACTGTCGAGAACAAAATACCGAGACTTCCATCCTCCAAAATTCTTCCCCTTTTTGGTCAAGTATCCGGACTTGGTAGGAATGCCGGAATGCGACTGTGGTGTCTGTCTACTTTGTGCATCCTCAGTATTATGTGAGGGAACGGTGAGTTGTGGCTCCATCACGTCTGTCGACAAGAATCGGCATATGACGGCAGCTGCTTGTTCATCCATAGGAGTGTCGAGCAGGTCTTCGAAATAATCATTAATTGCATTTCTTCTCGCGTCAAGGACTGCAGGTGAATGACCTGAAAAGAGTTTTCGGTCAGGTAATCTTGGTAGGTCAGAACAGCGAGATCTCAGTTGCTGTTCGAGGGACGGAAGTGAAGTGGGAATTTTCTCCACGCGCCAAAGTTCAGATGACGTGGCACGCTCAAAAACCGACAGGCTGAAGACGGCATTTTCTTCTGGTATCCTCAGCCCGAGCATGCTATTTCTCGAGGGGCGCAAACGAGAGGAGGCGACCTTAACCTGAACAGAGGGCAAGGCATTTGGAGGAAGAAGCAGGTCAGGCCAGCTTGGATCGACAAGCCCACGGCTCACTGCTGGCACGTCACCCGGGCTCAGAGGAGAGTCGTAAATTTGACCCTTTTCCAACTCAGCGCCGGTAGCAGTGTTCATCTTCGAAAGCGACGAAGGACCGGTCTTCTTCTGTGATTCAGCTGCAGCTGCCTGTGCTTGTGCCAGCGCCTGGGGATTGGGTGCTTGCATGCCGGGTGTTGTTGGCATGGGTAAAGGCATCTTGGGCGCACGGGGTGAAAGCGGGAAGTTGCCTCCAGGAACGCGTGGTGACATGGGAAGCGCAGACCCCATCATGGGACGAGGGCTCATCGGAAGGCCGGGACTTCGCAAAGGGAGTGACAGTTGGGCTGAAGAGCCCACTGAGCCTGACGCTATCGAGGAAGGCGAGAGGTGATCCTGTCTCAAAGGTAGGGGTTGGTCGGCTTCAGCGACAGCCTGGCGAGGAGGCATTTGATCAAGAACTGCGGGTGTTTCTGCTTCGGGCTTCGCTTTCTTCTCCTTTTTGGATCGACTTCGCGCTTCTTGCTCTTTAAGGGCAAGAAGTTCGCGGTCTCGATCATCTTCTTCTCGGGTTTTCCGTCGCCCTCTTTGCACAGGTTCCCGCCCTTCCTCATCTTCGTCGCCGCTGACAATCGCCTCGGCCGGGACAACTACTTGATGAGCTGGCATTTCATCCTTCGCAGGGCGCAAATCAAGAGGTTTGGGCGGTGCTTTCCTGGAGGCTTGGAATGATTTCGGTGGCTTCTCGGTGAGCGGAGTCGCCTCGGTGAGGGCAAACGAGGGCTGTGCAAGCTGTGTCGCTAAGCTCTGCATCTTCGGTGCTTGTTGTTGTAGGTGCAGCGGCGACGGCATCATAGCGGCATCGACGGGCGAGCTGTGCACTTGCATACTGGTAAAGCCCTTGCTCGGCGTCAGGTCCTCTGTCCTCAAGCTTGCCCCCGGGTCAGGTAGCCGTGAGGCAAGGGACGCTTCCCCATCAGATTGAGGGGAGTTTCCTTCTTCCAGCCGGAGGCGGTCTCCCTGCGACGTCGAGGGTTGAGCCTGCAATTCCTTGACCTTTTTCCGGTATCTGTCCCTCTCTTTCGTCAAGCGCTCGAGGTCTTTGTTCAGACCCAGCAACAGCGCCCGCTGCTTATCAACAAGTTTCCACAGCTGGGCATTTTGAGCCGCCGCGTGAACTTTATCCTTCAAGAGGTGCTGGATCAGGTTCTCCGCAGAGCCCGCGGTGGCGATGAGATTGTGCACCTCTTCTCGTGTGGGCTCCTTGACCTCCCCCAAATGTTTTTGAGCATGCGAGACATTGGAAATATTAGAAATGGCGGAATCGATGGAGGATGTCCGCGGCATCTTGTTCGGGGGGTGCACGCTCGTCGACGGAGAGGCGTACGACTTGGGGGATTCAAAGACAGCTGTAACACCTTGGTCCTTCTGATTATGAGATCTAGATGACACGCTTGACGACTGGTCGGTGGGCGTCGCGGTGCTGCCGCGGCTCTTTTCTCGTGTCAGGGCAGCCTCACCCTCCGTTGTATTTTTACCGTGTCTCTTCCCAGAACCATCAGGTCTAAGCGGCGCCCCGTACAAGTCGTCGTCTTCTTCCTCGAACGGGCGCTGCTGGGTCGGGGGGGACCTCGAGCTGGATAACGAGCTCAGGTAGTCTCGAGGGATTAAACTACCCTGTAGCACGGCGGGACTTTGTGGTTTGCGGGAGGCTAGAATGTACGAATGGGGGCTGGCCAGCGAGGAGGTTGAAACAACAGCGGTTGTTTGAGCCAAACGATCCTGGGGAGACTGAGGGGGAAGTGTGTCGCCGGTCGACTGGGACATTTCGGGCAAATCGATCAGGCTGCATAGGGAATGGGGGGGTTGCTTCTTAGACTTTGGCCCATCATTGGCAAAGGGAACGGAGGAGAAACACTTGGAGACCGCTGACAGGCCAGCTGTGCGAAGCGGCGCAAGAACAAGGACGACGTCTCTCTCCGGAGGACGCAGAAGAGCCTAACGGAGGCAGCGTCGAAGTCGGGAGTCGATTTGTTCGTGCTGCTTCACAAAAGAACGAGTGACGGGTGCAGGAGAGGGCAAGCTTCAGGTGTGACCGTAAGCGCCGGGAGGCACGCCCAGAAGCAGGCGATTGGCCGTGAGGGAGGCCAACGTGGACAAAGTTGCCAGTTTCTGAGCCTTCCAGGATGGTAGACAATACGAAGAAGACGTGGAGGTGGAGAGGAGTTTTAGCTGCCTGCCAATCTGCCCACCGACGGCCACTGGCTGCCACCCGTTCCCACCAGTTCCCACTCGTTTGGCTGCACAACAGCCAAAGCAGCCAAAAGGACTGCAGCAGAGCCACTACCAAAGACGCAATCAGGCACCCAAAGATTGTCCCTCCACCCTCGCCTAATGAAATAATATCTCCATCCAGGATAGAGGTTGAAACAGTGAACTGGGTGATCTGCAGCCGTCATTTGTCGGTCAGAGCGTGTTCGATTGCAAGTTCCTCTCTTCCAAAGCTCGTGCACCACACTCACCAACGCTTGACCTCCTCCATTTACGCTGCCTGCTATGTACACCAGTGTGCAAGGACCGGAATCTGGGCAAATTGGTTTCAAACACTCGCGGGAACCTTGAAACAAACGTGCCCCGGGCCGCTTTCTGGAAACCAACCCTCTGACCAAGCTCAAAGAGACACCACCGACGCGGCCCTCCTCCTTGACAAAACCACGTCTACACTAACGGCCTAACGCTGCACCCTTCACGTATCATCAAGCTCTATTGTGGCCATCGTCCCGGCGCCGATCAGATTCTGGACCCTGAAAATCCGAGAAGCGAAGCGAAGGTTACCAGGGCCCCTGGCACAAGGCACGATGCCAATCGTGGAATTCTTACTCCTTTCCCCTGCTTCAACTACTCGTATTGCTGAGAAGAGGAGGGCAAGGTTCATCAAGGGGGGGGGACAGGACATCTCTCTGCTTGGACATCGCCAGAGTTCCCCCTCCACCTCGACCCGACGCTCGACGCTCGGATCGTTTCAGCTGCAGGAACCCGAGCACACCCAGTCCCTTCCATGTGATTGGCCTGGCCTAGGCTTCGCTTCAGTCCAATCACCTCCGCGTTTCAGGCACCTATGTGCAGCATCAACATCCTTTCACACCGACCAGATTCTTTGGTGGCCATTCAGCGGTTTGGAGTGAGCGTCTTCCACGTTTTTCAGAAAAAGCTTCTGCTCTCGCTGACCTCCTTGGGAGGCTAAAGCACATGCATGACCTCGGAGGCAACTGAGTTGGCAACACACATGATATCAGACCGCCCATGATTGGTCCTCCAACCCTCCTCTACCACCTGGAGGCGCCTGGGACTCATGACTACAACTGCTGGGAAAGCCCTGGGAGATGACAAACCCTCCGCATACGCCAGCGTATTGCTCCTTCAAAGCTGAGGTCCCGCCTTTGGAAGGATTGCCTCGTGATAACTTCTTTCTCAGGGTTGTTGCTGATCGATCCAGCTCCTGGGGTTTCCGACATTGCTCTAGAATGTAACAACAGCCCCTACAGGTTACCCAGGTCGTTTCCGTTTGCTGGCCGTTCCGGGAGTCGACTCTCTGCTGGATGTGCCAGACAGACCACCTGAGGTGAACTCGATCGTTCTCTTCCCAGCAGCTGATAGGCTTTTCTTGCTGTTGGATTCCTGCTCGCGTAAGGTTTGCTGACTTCGCAGTAGTTCCTCTTTGTATGCCACCGGAGGAAACCCCAAAGGATCCCAGACCTCCCGTGGCAGAGAAGTTCTGTACTGGTCATCGCCTTCCACTCCGGCTCGAGCCATCATCGTAGCCAGCAACCCGGGATTGCGAAACGTAGACTTATTCGCGAGGTCTTCATTGAAATGCACACCTTTGGCCTTGAGCTCCAAAAAGTGTTTGAATTTAGCATCGAGTGCCGGATCAGGCGATCCTGGGGGCGAGGGCGGAATAGCCGTCATGGGATGGGTGGCCTGTGTAAGCAAGTGAATAGTTTCGCGTTCGGACATGTGTTGTTGGGAGCCTTCTGCCGAGGGGTCCTGATGCTCAAGAATATCGTCGTCGTTGTGTATTTGAGCGGGCCTCGTGGGACCCAGCATTGGCCCATTGTCGACGTTTGTGATCCCATCTGCCCGCTCGCTTGATTTTAGAGTTGGCAATGCATTATTGATGCCGTTACTGGAGGGGTCATCAGCTGGAATTGCGGACTCGGGTGATTTTCCCTTGGATGGTATACTAGGTGTGGCTTTGGGGAGGATCTGCTCTTCTTCATCGCTACTGCTTTCGTAGCTGACAAGTCCACTCATCTTGATGTAGCCGCTACGTGGTGGACAGACTGAACGCACATCGCTGGGTACAAAAGCACAGAGAACTCGAAGCCCAGAGTCGGTTATGAATCAACCACCACGGAATGTGGCGTTCAGGTCGTGCTTGGCGGCTCAAGATGAGTAAAAACTTCGCGGAGCTCACGTGCGACTCACCCCGAGCGTGCCGCTTTTATAACGACTCGCCCTCTCCTCACTCGGCGCACTTACCTCTACTCACCTTCACACTCACCCTTCATCCTGACCCTGCTCCACCGCATACAGCGCCAGCTAGGAGCCCAAATTGGCGGCGCGCCGACCGTTTCCTCTTCTACGGCCTTTTCGACTTTCGACCACTTTCTTGTCCCCCTCCCTCGTTCGGACAGCGACTCTCCCTTCCTAACGATGGAGTACAAAACCCGCTTCCTACTCTTTCGGACTGCTAGCTTTCTTCCTCCTCCTCCAGAATACGGGCCCCTCGTGGGACGATCCTACTATTGTCGTTATTTCGACCCTCCCACCCCGAATTTATAAACTCTTATTACTTCCGCAGTCGCTATAAGCCACCTGAGCTAGTAGGAGCTCACGGCGGATAAACTACTACTTACTCGTGCTGAAGCTAACGGTTACTAGCGAGGAGCATATAGAGAGGCCGATAAAGTTTATGGCCGAGGTAAGTATATCGCGAAGACGAAGAAGAACTAGGATACTACCCTCCGACGCTATATCCTGTAAGACCTGCCCTTTCCTCATTTACGTTCTCCCTTTCACAGCCTTCGCAGCCCGGTTATGACTCGGCCCTAGGTGGCGTCTTCGTACCATAAGACAAGAATACGCCCAGAAAGGCCTATCTCCTCCCGATAAAGAGACGGCCCGCCGTCAATATCTAGGGTAGGATATAACTACTCCTAATCTTCCCACTGTCGAAGACTTTATTCGGTTCTATATCGCTATAAGTAAGCCTAAGCTTGACAAGAAAAAAATAAGACCGACCGCCGACTCGATCAATATCCTAGCGGAATGGTTCTTTGCCGGCTTTACCCGCCTTATAGGAACTAGTACTGATAAAGAAGAACGGAGTGAAGTATACAATATGAGATTGAGCCTACTGTCAGGGATAAGGACCGAGAAAAGACTCTGAAGGGCTTCAGAGGGCTTCGAACGTGTATAGGAGGCTTGAGAGTCCTGATATTGCTATCTTGATGCACGGTAGAGTACAAGACGAGAGACAAAGAGCTCGAAGGGAGATTCGGGCTCTTCTCGAGTTCTATATACCTTTCCGAGTGAAATATCCCCCCTTACTTAGTAGTCTAGGCTCCTCGATTGTCGCAAAGCAGCCTAGTATAATATAAGGGTGTTTCAATAGTCGGATGTAAGGACTTCGTAGACTGCAAGGGGTTCGATATTAGTGGGGTCGTCACGTGTCGGAGTTATAGTAAGGCTCTACCAGAGCCTTGCACCTGTTCTCTTGATGGTTGTGGAATCTGGCTAGATCTCTCCTGTTGTGAGATCTAGCCAGATCTTTCCTGTTCGGCGCAATCCGAGGGCTTCGGGGTGGTACCGTAACAGTACCCCCCGCCTAAGGCGGAGCTTCTGCGACGCGTTGGTTTCGAGACCTGGTAGCCGTATAGATTCGCGGCTGGTAGGGGTTCACACAGTATCTCCGGTTCTGGCAGGGCGCTTCATAAGGTCCTGGGCGGTCTAGATAGGCGTGATAGAACGCTATTATTGCGTTAGGTATATCTTGTTCAATAAGATACTAGGGTTCCTAGGTATCTTCCTAATCTCCAGTCTATTCTACGAGGTATTCGAGCTATTTACGACGGCTATTAATACGTGAGTCTTTAATCGATTCCCAGGACTAGAACGTTTCGCCCGTCTCGAGGTCTTCCTCGGGGTCTAGAGTGTCGGTTACCTAGCTAGGAAGAGGATCGGAGCCGGCTCTTTTTAGTAGGTTAACGTGGAAGACTGAGTAAATTCTAAGATTGTCCGGTAGGTCTAGTCGGACGATTAACGGGTTCGAGTTATAGATCTTCGATATATTATATAGCCCTATCGAAGCGTTACTAAGCTTTACCGAGGGTCGAGATATCTTGATATTCTCGGCGTCGAGGTACACTTTGTCGCCTACCTAGTATCGTTCGGTAGGTCGTCGGTGTCGGTTAGTCGTTTTCTCGTAGATAGCTTACGAGACTAGTATTGATTCGTAGAGGTACTTATTAAGCTCTTTCATTTTGCGTACAAGTTCGTCGACCTCCGGGACGGGGTCGGGGCCCTCGGACGGTTATTCGAACCCAATCCGAGAGTTCTAGCTATAATTGGCTAGAAATAGTGAGATCCCCGTCGTTACGGATTCGGCGTTATTCGCTATAAACTCGGTAGCTAGGAGATATTGAGCCTAGTCGTTCTATAGGTAATTGACGTAGGCCCGAAGGTAGTGGGCTAAGGACTGATTATTTCGTTCCGATTGTCTATTAGTCTCCGGGTAGTAGGCTATAGAGAGTCTCGAGTCGATTCCTAAACGTTAGTAGAGATATTTCTAGAATTCCGATAGTTATTGGGTGCCTCTATCGGACACCTATCGTTCCGGTGTTCCATAAAGTTTCCAAATATACTAATAAAAGGCATTAGTAGCTTCTTCGGTAGTCTATCTAATAGTAGGTAGGAAATGTCTTATCTTCGAGAGTCTATCGGTAACGACGAGTACATATCGATAGGTAATATCTAGAAATATACTCGGGGGGAGAGGCCCGATATAATCTATAGCGATATCGGTCTAGTATCGTTATAGAGGCTCTAGAGACTATAGCCAGCCCTAGTAAGCTTCGCGAGAGGGCTTCGATCTCTTATATATATCACAGTTCCTTACCTATCGGGCTATAAATCGGGGTAGCTCCGAAAACTAATAGCTTTAATAGACTAGAGCTATTATCTTAGTGCGTCCGGGATAGCCGACGGCTACGGTATTATATAGGGTTTAGTAGATCTTTACTCATAGACGGGTCGAGTTTAGGATATATCGTTTCCTATTAATATATAGATAGCTTTATCGTTCTTTATAGTTCGCTAGCTATACTTAGGGATATTAACGATCCCCTTTCCGTAAGGCTTCGAGCACTAACGGCTCGAA